>NC_069398.1:39998434-40647340 GCF_027475565.1 Acinonyx jubatus | reverse complement strand
GAAAATACCAAAATCAATGTTAATTGTGAGATAGATTTAAGGTGGTCTGGTTTTTGTTAACTATCAACCAATAATTCATGGCAGAACAAAATGTAAGTGATGTTTAAACACTGCATGACAGAAGACCATCCCAGAAATAGTTTGAAGAACACTTGTTCTAGGCTATGGACATGAGCCAAACATTATCTTTGCAATCTGTTCAGAGTATAATAGGTATAGGAAAATTCATAAGGTTATTGTTTAGCGTTGGTGGAAATAGTCACAGTAAAATGCAACAATTACTTGATATTTTGCAATCCCTCACATGACCCAGAACACTGAGGATGCATGCCCAAACCTAAGTTCTTGCCAAGGAGAAATTCCATAGCCACTGGCCTCTTTCTAAACCTGGTTCATGATGTAACAAGTTGAGAGTGGTGTGAAGGAATTTAATGCAATAGTCACATTCCCAACATAACCAACCAGGTTTGAGGGAATAGGGAAACTTCCGAACTGACCATTAGAAAATCCTTTGGGTCTCAGTGCCTCTCACTGAGTACACTTCTCAGATCCCCATCCACCTGCCTGACTTAATGTGAAGTGGGTGTTACTCTTCTCTCTTCAGGATTAAGGAACTTGCAAAGCACAGGAGGCTATCACCAGAGGCACTATGTTTCAGCTTATTATTGTCAGTAGTACCTTCTTGCTGTGTCTAATGGGTATACTTTCTTTATTCTCTTTCTTAAAGATCTTTCATTCCTTGCTCTTCCCTTTGGCACTGCAGAGCAGTGTCCTTCCTTGTCATTTAAATTTTCAAAGGTTTCATAGATCTGACAAGCATGACAATAACTAAGGGACAGTTTTCTTTCAGGGGATTGGAGTCTAAAATGGCTTTATTATTTTTTTTTTCAGCAACTAATAATATATTTCAACAAAGGAGATCATGGCTTTGATAATGTCTACATGGACATGAAGACCATATTCAGAGCTTTTGGGCCAGATTTCAAAAAGAATCACCTAGCTGAGCCTTTTGACAGCATCCACATCTACCCACTCATGTGTAAGCTCCTGGGGGTTACCCCTGAACCCCATAACGGCTCCCTGGCAGTCACCCAGGAAATGCTTGTGCAACATGAGCACAATGAGCAGCAGCAGCCAGGTGAGATACAAGAGCAACCACCAGAAAACTGGCAGTCTGATCTATTCTGTCCTGAGATACAAAAGAATGAAAAAGAGGTTGGGCGGGGGAGTGAGGGGGCCACTGGTAGAATCGAGCAGAATAATCCTGTTTGTCCAACAGCTTCAGCATCTGCAGGGCAAGATAGCAGAAGCTCTTAAACAGGTAGCAAAGGAAACAGGGAATCCCTCCACGTGCTGGTGACATTTCATACAGTGCCTCTGGGGCCAAAGGAAGGCTCTCCGTAGACAGTCAAGCAATAATCCTTCTGATTCTTAGGAATCACATGCAATCTGCCCCCCTGATGTCCCTTGTAGTACAGAAAAGCAGTCCTCCTTCAGCAACTCAGCCTTTGCTAGTGCCTGGAAGAAAGCTGCTCACAGTGGAGAAAACCTTACCATTCCACTCTTTGCTGAAAAAAGAAGGAAGGAGGTGTTTCTGTAAATGGGGTTGCTAATTCTTAAGACTTCAAAACCTTAAACCTGGGTGATATAAAGGAAGAATGGTATAGTCTCTACGAATGCAGTTGTTTGCAACCAGTGGCCAGCTTTTCTTCTGCCAGGAGAGACTTAGATGCTGTTCAGTGATTTATCATACTTAAAGCAACTACACTCAATCAAAACAGAGTATAAAGGACACGCTTTTCCCTTCTTCCAAGCCACTGCACACGATTTTCTTGTGAACTTACAGGATGCAGGCCATTTTATAGGAAACTACTTAAATGAATGACCAACTCAGGAAATTATTGGGATTTTTTTTTTTTAAGTTTTAGAGTTTTGCTATAACTATTTGGCCCCTACCCCGTCTCATAGCCCATTGGGAACCTGGGGTAAGGTGTCTGACTGCTGTCCGTTATTGATTAGCAGGATGTCCCACCAACTGATTTTCAGCAAATTGGCTTTTAGCAAATTGGTCACTTGGCAAAGTGGTCATTAGGCAAATGGGTCATTTGGCGAATAGGTCATTTAGTAAATCGCCTTTCAACGACTTGCCCTATGAGGTTTCTCTACAGTGAACACTTTCTTGGGTTAAATGTACATTTCATTTCCATAATTAATATTCACCAGAGCTTGGATGAAAAACTTCCCGAAGACCCAGGAGCAGTGAGAACAGCCTCTTAATAATCAGACAATTAAAAAACCATCTTATGTTTTATCAGGAGCAGAGACACAGAAGACATTCCCTCTCCAGAAGATAGCGTTTGGCCTCGGGATTGTGACAGGAGTTCTTGCCGTTCTGTGTGTTGCTAGTGTGATATACACAGTCATTCGTCGGAAAAAGAAGTGAGTATTCTTTGGGTTTCCCAGGGTTTATCAGTGTACATTATAATAATCCACTTCAACCATTTCCTGCATGCCAGAGGGGATCCAGCACTTTGAGACCCCAGCAACCAGAGCTAGGTTCATGACTTGTAAAGTGAGCAGTCACTCAAGGCCCAGGGCTCAAAAGAGCCCTCAACTTGGTTTAATAATCTACTAGTCTGTCACCATTTCAGAATTCTTGATTTTTTATTTATTTTATTTGAGAGAGAGGGAGAGAGATAGACAGAGAGTCCCAAGCAGGCTCCATGCTCAGCACAGAGCCCAATTCAGGGCTCATTCTCACAACCCTGGAATCATGACCTGACCCAGAATCAAAAGTCAGAAGCTCAACTGACTAAACCACCCAGGTGCCCCAGAATTCTTGATTTTTTTTTTAACAAAGACCCTGCATTTTCATTTTGTACTGGGCCTCCAAAATTAAATACCAGTTGCATTAGTTTTCCACAGCTGCCATAAAAAAAGTACAACAACGTACCTGGCTTAAAAGAACAGGTACTTATTGTCTCACAGAACTGGAGGGGAAAGTCCAAAATCAAGATGTTAGAAGGTCAAAGCTGCCTCCGAAATTTGTATGGGAGAATCCTTCCTTGCCTCTCTAGCTTCTGGTAGTTGCTGGCAATCATTCGTATTCCTTGGTTTATAGATGCATCGTTCCAGTCTCTGCCTCCATCATCACATGGCCATCTTCGCCGTGTGTCTCTGCCTTTACATGGTGTTCTCTTCTCTGGTGTCCATGACACCACTCATGGGATTTAGGGCCCTCTGTACTCCAGGATTACCTCACCTTAATTATATCTGCAAAGAGTCTATTTCCAAATAAGGTCACCAATAACCATAAGGTCCTAAGTACCAGGGGTCAGGACTTCCAACATATTCTCGGAGGGACACAATCCAACCCATAACACTGGTTCTGCCAGTGTTACAGAGCCTTGGTGCACCTCTTTCTATATCTCAATAGTTATATCATTAGACTGAGCCTCCCATATTCCTTATTATACCCAACCCTGACCATTCTTCTGCTTTAACATAGCTCCTGTCTCAATAGAATGGAGGCCTCCTGAACACTATAAACAGCCTAAGGGAAGTCAGAACTTTACTTAACCTTAACTCCATTACAAAGCCCACATTTAATGTAATTTATATTTGAACTATAAAAATTTCCTATAAGTTGAAACATGACCTATAAAGGTCTCTATGCCCTGAAGCAACATTTTAAAAAGAAATCAATTGGTCCTTTTCTACAGAAACCATCAGCTCTAGGAGAGCTAAAGGAAAAACTTCAATGTACTGATTGAACTGCCATGCCCACAGCATAATTTCTAAAAGGCAACTATTCTGTACAGTTAAAATATATTAGATGGTTGTTGTTGTTGACGTTGTTACTGTTGTTGTTAAAAACCTCCAATCCAGAAGTTGAACCTTTAATATAGCGTGGGCACATACACATCCCCTCTCGCCACTGGCAGGACCATGGGATGGGTCCTAATGCTTCTCTCCATATCAACACTCCCCAGAAGCTTTACTTTCTGTGGTACCTAATCTTCATTTACACCTGAACACACACCTGTGAGGCCCCTGGGATGTTAACAATCCCTTCACTGCCTTAATTCTTCCAGATTCAGATCTGAGATATGTGGCCTTATGAACTCTGTCCCTCCCTAGAGCCCACACACCAAAATAAAGGTTTCTTCTGTGTGCAAGTCAGTGTCATAGACCACTCGGGGTCCTTTCCCAAACTACATCCCATCTGGCATTAGGAAAGGCTAAAACAGCCTAGATTTATTAATATCTTAGCATAACGTCATACAGTATTACTTATTATGGCACTGACTGTACATGCCCTTTTGCTCCTCAGAAGAAACGCAATTAATTGCTACTTTGTGTGTTAACAAAATAAGCCTAGTATTTATAAGTTTGACCCTTTCCCATTGGTTTTCATTGTCTACTGCAGGCAGAGAGCTGATCAAATGAGCAAAAGTGGACCAATCGGCCCGGCCCAGTTCTGAAGCATCATTCCCTTAAGACCAAGCCTTGGCCCTGGTTAAGGCTCATCATATCTCAGATGATTCTACCTCAGGATACCGTGAGGAAGAGGATTTCTGCAACATCAGACCCAGAAACCATTAATTCCGTGTAAAAACACATCAATAATCACGGCCCACCCTCTTGATTTAAATCAACAGCGTGGAGAGAATAAGACAAACCGTTCCTGTGTCAGATCCTGTGCTCACTTGGTACTGGTGGAAGAACAGATATGAGAATAAATGCATTCCATTAGAATTAATTCTTCTCTCTTGTTCTCTTAGCTGAGCAGGGCTCAGTGTTTCTCATCTGAAAGGGGTAATAAGATTTAATCTGTCCCCTCATCTACCTTCTGCAAGTATATTTAGCAAATTAGCTCTCAAGACTCTTCCAAATGGAGTTTTATGAGAGATGTGCTAAAGTAAATGTGTTAGACTTTGAACACAGTTCAAACTCCAGAGGCAGCACCGGTGGGTTGCTGTCTATCCTGCCTCTCACTCAAGACATAATAACGTCTAATGGAAATAATAATTTTTTTTTCTTTTCTTCCCCCCCCTCAACCACCCCCAGGAACTTTCTTACTCTTCAGATTCCTTTCCCTACAAAGTCAAAACTCCTGCTGTAAGTCCTCCTAGTTCCGGGAGCTCGCCTGCACGCTTGCTTCCCCCTGAGCCCCTGAAGGGCAGGGACCACACCTGGGTTTCCCTCACCGAGCACACAGTAGGTGCTTAATACGTGGTGAAGACAAGGTTGGTTGGATTAGGGACGGACCGAGGCCGGGGTAGTGGGGGTTCTGGCCTGGTATTAAAGAGGTCATGGAGAGGACGTGACCGCAGGCTGACCTCGCCAAGCTCCTCGCCCCTTCCCCGCCCTGAATCCACCTGAGCGCACGGGTGGGGCTTCCACCCGGGAGGCGGTTCGGGGTCACCACCCCCAGAGCACCGCGCTGTGGAAAGGACGCGGACCACAAATGGGACTAAACCCCGCCACGGCCTCCATGCGAACGTTTAAGATTCTGACACAGGGGCGCAGCTCATCTTGCAGCGCCCCGGTGGGTAAGGCCTGAGCGACTAAGTTTCCTTGCCCATTGACTGCGCCACCTACCCTACCCGGAGCGGCGAACTCGCACCTTGACCCGAAGGGGCGGAAAAGGCCTGAGGCTCCTAACCCTGGCCTGGGGACGCGGTCCTGGAACGTGAGGGCCGTCAGGCTCACTCCCTCCCAGCTGCGCAACAGGGAGGGAGCTACGCGTCCGCCAAAAAGTGCCTCGTGAAGACGCGGGAACAGCGAGAATGATTACCTGACCCTTCGCCTGACTGGACGCTACCTACCACAAAGCCGTCGCCTCCCGCCTTGCCCTCACTTGGCGCCAAATCCCTGACTCCGCCTCTCAAGCCCCAGGCCACCCCCCCCATCCGACCCTGGCCCCGCCTCCCACGCGCCCAGTGGCGCCTGGCCCGCCCCCGGCCCGGCCCCGCCCCAGCCCCGCCCCAAGTCCTCTGGGCCCCGCCCCACCGCCGCTCCGTCTCCCGGGCGACGCCGCGGCCCCGCCCCGCCCCGCCATGGCGCCGGAGGAGAGCACGGAGGCCGCGCGCCTACTGCCAAGTTTCGAGCGCCGCTTCCTGGCGGCGCGCGCGCTGCGCTCCTTCCCCTGGCAGGTGGGCGGTGGGGCGCGCGAAGGGCGGGCGGGGGGCGGCTGGGCAGGGTGGGGGCGGGGCGGGTTCCGGCGCCCACCTCCTTCTCTCCCCCCACGTGATGTTCTCGGCTCTCTCTCGTGTGCAGGGGCGGTACGTCTGGTCCTCGTCCCTGGGGCTTAGCTGGGGGCCGCGCGGTCTGGCGGCGGGGAGCAGAAAGAATACCTTCGCGCGCTGGGGAGGCCCAGCCTGCCGTCTGCTCCCTCCACCCCTGGCCCTTCCCGCCCTCAAGTGCCTTTGCCGACTGAGTCCACGAATTTAAGGAATGCGGGGTTTCTTCCCAACTCCCTTTGTCACTTGGGGGTTAGGGTCAAGGACAATTCACGAAAAATTCTATTACTTTGTTTAGTCAGTTGTCATCCTGGCCATTGAGTAACAGTTGCTGCTTCCCATTTAAACAGTCAACGTCCGCAAGACCGCGGGAGACCACGTTGCAATGAGCGCAGTGACCAAGTCACAGACACCACACCTCCCCTCCCCCGCCAGGCCTCGGTGTTCTCATCTGTACCATGAGCATTGTACAAAATCCCCTCAGAAGCAGTTTAAGCCTCTTAGGCCTGTGATGGAAGAGACAGGGAAGTACAAAACAGGCCAGAAGAGAGACGAAAGAAGTCTCACCTCCCCTGCCCTGGAGACCTGCCCTTCTCGCACAGGCAAATGGCCATGGCGGCAGCTTCCTTCTGCCAATGCAGGGGCTCTAATGATGCTGCCTCCTTCATAATTCATGTGCAGTGAGCTCACTGGGATGACTCAGATTGGGTACATATTCCTCCCCACAAGTTTGCCCCATCTTAAGGGGCAGTGGTTAGTCATTTGTGTCTCATTGACCTAACCCATTTAGCATTCTGAGTGGTCTTTCCCGTCAGAAAGGAATATGTACATTTTTTAACCCAAAACGTAAACCTTTGTAACAGCATCCGTGGGTCCCAATTCAGTATCGACTATGATTGTTCACATGAAATAAGCGCTTACTCTGTACCAGGCCCATGATAAATGCTTACTTAGGCTGGCCCACAACAGCCGTGCAGTGGGTACTATTACTGCCATTCACATTTGACCAGAAAGGTTTGATTAGAAAAAGAAGTAGCGTGCATCAGTGGAGAGACCAGGCCTGGGAGCAAGCATGCCTGCTTTGAATCCTGGCCCAACCCCATACAAGCTGTGTGACCTTGAGCAAGTGACTGCATCTCTCTTATACCTTAGTTTTCTTATAAAGTGGGGGATATAATGATAGGGCTCTTGTTGGAATTACAGGAGTATGAAGCATCTGAGGCAGTGCCTAGCTCATGGTAAGTGAATGTGTTAGCTAGTATTTTTATTCCATCACCAAATATTTACTGAATGCCTTCCACGACCCAGGCCCCAGGAATCAGCACACATTACAAATGAGGGCCTGCTTGGATGCAGGAGCCAGAGAATAAACAGGTAAATGAATAAGCAACACACCAGGAGATGATAGTGGCTGTAAAGTCAGTAAAACAGGGAACTATATGTATCAAAGTAGAGGAGTCAGAAAGTCCTCCCCCAAGAGGTGATATTTGAGCCAGAACCTGAACGGGTAAAGCAGCCAGCTGTGGCAAGGCCCTGCCGGTGAGAACAAGCTGCTGCAATTGAGGAACGGCAAGGACGCCAGGGGTGATGGCACATAAGGTCAGAAAGAGAGGCAAGGGCCAGGGCTTAATAGGCCTTTTAGAGCATGATAAGTCACTCTGGAGAAATGAAATGGTTTGCGTGGTGTCACACATCAGCCAGGACCAATCTGCCTGCTTCTAGAGCCTGAGCTCACTGCTGGGTTGGAGTTCCCTGTCAGAGAGGACAGCATAACCTGGCCTGGCCTGTATGTCCATTTTAACTCAGATGTCAAGTCTAAGGTGAGCCCGTCCGGTGTTGATGTCATGGCTTCCCCTCATAATTCCTGGTTGACCATTTCAGCCACGGAGCTGGTCTGTGACCCAGGCCAGCCTAAGCATTCAGGGCTAATGCAAACCAACAGTCTGTCTTCTGATGTTCTCTCTTTGACTGATCCAGGTGTAACCCAGGACTTCTCAAGTTCAGGCTTTCAGCCCGCCTGTGGCTTCCACTTCCAATTGGCCCCAGGTCCCTGGGGAGAGATCACTTAGCACTTTGCTAACATGTCCTATTACATGTTTAATGTTCCTCTGAAAATGCCCTTGAGATTTCTCTCTTTCTCCCCCCACTGTCTCTCTCTGAATAGAGCCTAGAAGAGAAATTACGGGACTCATCAGGTCCTGAGCTGCTGCTGGATATTTTGCAGAAGGTGAGAATCAGAATAACCAGGTCGCGTCACCAGCCTCCTGACTTTCCCATGAAGACATGACAGAAGCACAGCGGACGCACTTGTATCCTTTAAAAAAAAAAAAAGACACTGCATTTGGGTGGCACTGCCTCAGACAGCTCTGGCTCTTTTGTTTTCTTAGATGAAGACATCAGAATATACAAAAATCTGCATGAAAGGAGGGAATCTGGGGGATGTTTTTGAAACCATCCACAATGAAAACCAAAGTGACAGCTGTGGGAACATCTTCTAGCATTTGGTAGCTGCTCAAAGGCTTTCTTCTTTACATTTAAGGAAAAAATAAGGAGGCGAGTCTTACCCACTCGTGTCTCTTCTAGATGTAGATGTGTCCTGCTTTTCTGAGGTGGGGTTTGAATTCTAAGGTACATCTGGGTGAGAGTAGAGGTGAGGCCACCACACTGCCACGTGGATCAGGTGGAGATCACACTGTATCCTGGCTATGAACGCTCTTAAGGATCATGAACCCTTCTGAAAACCCAAAGCTATGCACCGCCCCCCCTAGAAAAAACAACCAGAAGAATACATTTTTTGTACAAATTCGGGGAAGCCGTAGACACCCCTCCAACCACCAAGCCCATCCAAGAAGGCTAGGTTAAGAATTCCTCTGAGGTGAGTGAACCAAGATTGTCTGACCACCACTTGAAGAAAATGCAGCCATAGTTAGGGGAAGCTTGCAGGGCCATCCAGTGGTTCAGGACTGTGAGCTCAGAGATTCTGGGGTCCTTTTCAGGCAGCCGACTCTGATTTTCACCCTGAGGCTAAAACGTGACACCAGCCAACTAGAAACCCCCTGAAGGGTTGTGTGGGTATTTTACCTTGGGTAAAATTGTGTTCCTCAAGCCAGCAGATCCCGCGTGACCCAGCCTGGCCTCTCACTGCCTCTGTTGCCCCACTCCTTCCCAAAATGCCAGGCCATGGCCCCCTTGGAGCCTGCACAAACTATCCCCTCTGCCTATAATTTGCTCCCCCTGCTCTTTGCTTCTCTAGACTTCAGCTGAAGTGTCACCCCTGAGGACCCCCTTCCCCTCCACCACATCCCAGTCAGAGTCCCCATCTTCCTCTGTCCTGACCATCACAGTCCTCATTCTCAGCCTGGCATGTCATCTCCAGGAGAGCAAAAGCTCTCCCACTATGCATGCTCCCACTATTTAGGCTCTCACCTTTTCATGGAGCCAGACTATCCCACAATTGTCCCCACTACAAACTAGTTCATGCTGCCTGCCCTGGGAAGGGGTAGCATAGCCCATTCCAGCTGCTATAACAAAATACCATAGACTGGGTAACTTACAAACAACAGCAATTTATTTCTCACAGTTCTAGAGGCTGGAAAGGCCAAGATCAAGGTGCCTACAGGTTTGGCGTCTGGTGGGGGCCCACTTCTTGGTTCATAGACAGCTGTGTCCTCACCGTGGAAGGGCCGAGGGAGCTCTCTGGGGTCTTTTTTATAATGACACTAATCTCATTCATAGGGCTTCACCTTCATGACCTAATCACTCCCAAAGGCCCTGCCCTCTGATACTATCACATTGGGGGTGAGGCTTCAACATATGAACTGAGTTTGCGGGGGTGCACACAAAAATTCAGTCTGTAACAGGGTGTTAGCTTGGGTTCATGTGCACCATGTTCTGCCCAGAATGTTCTGTCAGTCTGTGCCACTGTAGTGGAGAGATTTTTTTAGGAAAGGACTTAAACCTTATCACTTAACTTTTTCAGATGCATGAGGGTCACCTGAACCCAGAACCCTTGTGTCTGTACACATCTTTTCTGAGGGATCAGATAATGAGGAATGCCCTGTATTCACATGAAGCTCGTGTGAGTCTTAAGACAGGGTCTTTCCAGCAACCCACTTTGTGTCCTTTGTCACAGACCGTGAAACATCCTCTGTGTGTGAAGCATCCGCCATCAGTGAAGTATGCCCGGTGCTTTCTCTCAGAGCTCATCAGAAAGGTCAGTAATGGGCACTGTCCGTCTGGTAGCGAGACAGCACCTGGGACTTGGCTGGCTCTCCGGAAGTGGACTGTGCTTGGCTTTGCCTGTTGGAGCTCAGATCTATCCCATATCCTTTGCCCACTCTGCAAACCCCCATATGGCAGTGGACTCCCTGTGTAACTGTTCCCAGCTTGATTCGGTCAGTGAGAGGCTATGGAAGGCAAGTGGAAGAGATGCCAGGGTATTTCTCTCTTCTGTGGTCCCAGCTCCACCCACCGCCATTCCCCTAGCCCACCAGCCCACAGGCTTTGACCCGTTCCTACCATTGCCAGTCTCTGGATTACCACACTGCCCTCTACTGGGGGTTTTAGGTCTTGCAGTACCTTTGTAACTAGTTCCCTTTATCATCTTCTCCTCAGTAACTACCAGATGTGGGCTCTTTTTCTGACTGATACAGGATGGATTTTAAGGATGAGCCCACACTTGCTGGGTTTCACATTAGACTGGACCTCAGAGAGGTGATTCCTTAGTGGTCAGCATCAGACCTCCTGTGTTTGGCCACCAATTGCAAGGGCTGTATCTCACCCAGGCTTAGCATGTGAAACAATCCCAGCTTCTCCATTACCTCCCCACCTAGTTCTCCCCAACATGTGCATCTAGTTGTGGCCACAGGTCTCCCCAGAACCACCAGGAGAAGCATGCCCACTCTCTGCTGCCCCCATGAGTTGCACAACAGAGGCTTTCCCATTGACAAAGCCACATCACACCATGTAGAGTGCCCGTCCTTGTGGCTATTGCCTTAGCTCACTTAAAAGCATCAGTTGTTTGATCCATGTACAACATCATGATAGAAGGGCAGAGCTCTCTGTCACCATCGCATGGCAGCTCACACAGTCCCATTCCTGCTGCCCTAGACTACCTCACCCTCACCCTCTCTGTACCTCTCTGAGATACCCTCTGCTCCCCTACCAAATGAATTTTTTTATAGGCCAGGTTGCCTATATTAAGTCAACCCATCCCAAATCTCCCATCAAAATTTGGTAAAAATCCTCCAGCCATTTTTTACAAGTCAGAGTAAAAGCAAATACATGGAACGTCTGTTTGGTTCATGAGGGTCAACTTAAACCTCTTGGCTGAAGCTCTTGCTCTGCCCACCCCCAGCACGAGGCTGTCCACACAGAGCCTTTGGACGAGCTGTACGAGGCGTTGGCAGAGGTCCTGATGACCACGGAGCCCACCCAGTGCCACCGGAGCTATCTGCTGGTAGGAGACGGGCACCCTCCCCACAAAGTCCAGACATCTGCCCCTGCACACAGAATTGAAACTCAGGCTCCAGTCAGTCTCAGATGGGATCAAATCCTGACCCATCAGCTCCTGAGATCTTAGAGGAGGTCAGTTAACCACCCTGAGCCTCCGTTTCCCCTTCAGTAAACCAAACATTTCAACACATAACAGTACCTATTTTATGGGAGTAGCTGAGGGTTAAATCAGACAATATACATTATCACATACCTGGTGCTCAGTCCTCAGTAAACACTTGATGGATGGGTGTTATAGGACAGCAGTCTCTCTCTGCTGTCCACTGCCACCATCCTTACGGGCCTGGCAAATGCCACAGCTCTCAGACTGGCTTCCAGCTTCTTGGCCAACAAAAATACATTCTGCGCAGAACAGTCAAGTCTTGGGTTGTTTTTTGTGCTTTTTTTTTTTTTTGACCTTTTATTATAAAGTAAAACAAAGATATGGGAAATCACACAAAATAAATGTACACAGACACCTAGGTGGCTCAGTCAGTTGAGGTCTGACATTGGCTCAGGTCATGATCTCACGGCCCATGGGTTTAAGCCCCATTCAGACTCTCCACTCTAAGCACAGAGCCTGCTTCAGATCCTGTGTCTCCTTCTCTCTGTCCCTCCTCTGCTCAATGCTGCCTCTCTCTCTCCCAAAAAGAAATAAACATTTTTTTAAAAATAAAAAATAGGGGCATGTAGGTGCTCAGTCAGTGGGCGTCTGACTTCTTCAGTTCAGGTCATGATCTCGCAGCTAATGAGTTCGAGCCCTGTGTTGAGCTCTCTGCTGACAGAGCTGCTTCAGATTCTGTCTTCCTCTCTCTGCGCACGCCCCCCCAAATATAAATAAACATTTTTTAAATGTTTTAAATAAAATGAATAAATAAATAATAAAAAAATGAATGCACAGCTTACCAAATTGTTGCAAGGTACCTACCAAGGTAACCACCACTCCAGTCAAGGGACAGAGCCCGAAAGCCCTCCATCAGACCTGTCCCCTCCCAGCAAAAGTAGCCACCATGCCTTTGGAGTAGTCACTCTCGTTTTCTCCCGCCATGTGCACCTCCAGACACCAGCATTTAGTCTTCTTGCCCATTAACTAGGTTTGGTTTCAAGTGTCTCTTCATCTGCAGGCCCCCCTGTAGCTGTTTCTTCTCTGGACCTGCCTGTGTTGAACAGGCTTAGAGAGCTTTCCACGGGTTAGCTCTGGTCACATATGCATGGTGCTGTTCAGCTCGTTCTTCCATCCTCTGTTTCCCTCTAATTGCTGGCTGGATTCAGAGGCCAGCTCAGACTCGAATCCACTTAATCCCTTTGGCAGGAACACAACATGAGGTTCTAGGAGGCACATCATATCTATTATGATAGCGGTTATGGATGCTCAAAGCTTAGATTCTTTGATTCTTTGATTTGTACCCACAAAAGGGTGGTTTTCTAATTCTATCATTTTGTTTTCTTTCATTCATTAGTTGGAGAAATTTTATGAGCTATCTCCCATCATCTGCTGCTTGGTTACCCACTGATAGGGCCCACTGAGGACAGGGAGGATACTAGCTTGATTCCTTCCTTGTCAACAAGGTGAATTAGTTTCCTACCATCCCCAGAAGAGATACAATCCATTGAAAATTGTATCTTTATTGAGGCATGAAGTGTTACTGTGGAAAAGCCTGGTAATAATTGTCTTTCCTGTTTATGCCACACGCTCTTTACTCCTGGATGGCCAAAGGACTCTTCCCTTTAAAGTCCAGAATTTTAGTAGAATATATCTTGAAGCTGATTGTTTTGGGTGAGTGATCTCAGATGCATTGTGTACCCCTTCAGTGTTTGTTTCACATCTTTTTGTTTTTTCAGGAATGTTTTGTTGAATTATAATTTTTTTTAACATTTATTTATTTTTGAGAAGAGAGAGACAAAGCATGAGCGGGGGAGGAGAGAGAAAGAGGGAGACACAGAATCCAAAACAGGCTCCAGGCTCTGAGCTGTCAGCACAGAGCCCAACGTGGGGCTCGAACTCACAGACCGCAGGATCATGACCTGAGCCGAAGTTGGACACTTAACCGACTGAGCCACCCAGGCGCCCCTGTTGAATTATAATTTTTAAAGTTTGTTCTTTGCCTTCATTTTCTGTAACAAGTACCTAAAAATGGATGCCTTAAACAACAGAAATTTATCATCTCACAGTTGGAGAGGCCAGAAGTCCAAGATCAGGGCATTGGCCAGGCTGGTTCCTTCTGAGGGCAGAGAGGAAAGGATGTGCTTCCGGTCTGTTTGGTTTGCCAGCAGCTGCGATCTCCTTGTGTCTTCACATCATCTTCCCTCTATGCCTGTATGTGTCCTATTGGGTTAGGGCCCACCTAATGACCTCATCTTAACTTGAGTCTCTCTGTAAATAAGATCTCTTATTTACCCCCTCCTCAAATAAGATCACAGTCTGAGGTCCTAGGGTTTAGGAGTCCCAACACATGAGTTTGGGGGGAGGGTACAGTTCACCCCAAACAATCTCTTTCTTTTTTTTTTTTTTAATGTTTATTTTTGAGAGAGAGAACGAGCAGGGGGGTGGCAGAGAGAGGGGGACAGAAGATCCCGAGAAGGCTCTGCAACGACAGCAGTGAGCCCAATACAGGGTTCAAACTCACAAACCATGAGATTACGGCCTAAGCTGAAGTCAGACACTCAACTGGCTGAGCCACCCAGGCACCCCTTAATTTCTTCTTGATATTTAAAATTTTACTTCTTTCACCTCCTATTGTTTGAAGGGGCTTATCAGTTTGTGTGTTTTGTTTCCATTCTCCTGTTCCTTGATGTCTGAAATGTTTTCTGTTGTCATCACACATTTCATTTCTGAGTGTTTCTAGTTGCCATGAGGCCTTGCCCCAGGTCCCTCACACCCCTGATGACTGAAGCAGCAAGGCCTCTCCTCCATGGGCCATGGTTTGCAGCTGGCACCTGCATTTCCAGCAAACACTTGTTGGCTCCTGGGGTTCTGTCCGCAGGCCTGTTGCACACCCCATTGCACACACACATGGAGTATATGAGTTTGTGTCTCTTGGTGGTTTGCCCCCACTTATTGACATTTGGGGTTCACAGAGATGCCTTGTCACCTAGTTTTGTTAAATGTTGTCCATATCTTGCTGCTCTGTGTCCTCTTATGTGGGGATT
Source organism: Acinonyx jubatus (assembly GCF_027475565.1). NCBI lineage: Eukaryota > Metazoa > Chordata > Mammalia > Carnivora > Felidae > Acinonyx > Acinonyx jubatus. The sequence goes on along the minus strand of NC_069398.1, from coordinate 40,632,452 downwards.
CAGGAAGGTTCAGAACTACACTGCAGCATCTTCCCAGAATCCTCAGAGTGCTCCCCTAGATTTAAGAGGTAAATCAGAGTATGTCACTTGACCACCCAAACCTGGCAGTGCCTTTCCTTAGCACACAGACTCAATTCCTAATTCCATGCGTGGCCTTCAAGGCCCTGCGTGCCCCGCCCCAGCCTTTCTCTCTCATTTAGTTCTTCCTGCTCTCCCTGTACTCCAGACCCCTGGCATTCTTTGTCTTCCTTGAACTCAGAAACTTAAACGCTGCTGCCTCAGGGCCTTTGCACTGGCTATGCCTAGAATGCTCTCCCCCAGAACCTCACATGCCTCACCTTTCCTTTTTATTCACATCCCAGGTCACGTGATGCCTCCTCAAAAAGGCTGTCCCTGACCAAACTATCTGAAATAGAACCCCAGTCTTCTGTTATTGTGTAATCCTTTTTATTTTCTTCATAGCACTGAAAAACTGTGAAATTACTTCATTTATTATGGTTTTATCCCCTATTGGCACGTAAGTTCTGTAAGAACAGGGAACGAGTTCATCTTGTCACATCTGAATCCTCGGCACCATAGTAGATGCTCAGGAAAAATGTGTGGATGAATGAATGAACAAATGAATGCTCACAACACCCCAGAGACCTGAGTCCCCTATGTGAGTTTTCTGAGCTCAGAGATAGCCAGAAACCACCCCTGGGTGACTGCATGTTGGAAGCACCATTCTCAAAAGCCCCATATTAAAGAACACGTTTCAGAATTGCATGTTCCATGAAGCACTTACCAGCAAACCACCTGCTCTGGGGGCGATGGGAAAGTTCAAAGGCCAGAGAATTCCCAAGCCCTAAATGTCACACTAAATTGAGGAAGGCCCCACACCCTAAAATTTTTCACATCTAGCTCATGATGCCCCAGAGTTGTGACTCTTTTGTTGTTAATATTATAGATTCCTAGAAATGGCAAACATAGTACAGAGAGGTGCCCTTTCTCCATTTTCCACCATTGGAAACACGTGACCCAACTTGTGCAGCATCACAACCAGGACACTGATGTAGACACCATGCCTATGTAGTGGCCCTCAGACCCCCCCTCCCTGGCAGACACTGATCTGTTCTCCCTTTCCACAATCCTGTCCTTTTGAGAACGTTAGGTGAATGGAATCACACCATGTGTGGCCTTCTGAGATTGACCTTCTGTTGTACAGCGTCACGCCCTCTGGACCCGTCCAGGTTGGCGCAGACAGTGATTGCTCTGAGGCAGGATGTTCCATAGTCTATGTGGCCATCCACCTGTTGTGATGTTTTTCTTTTTACAATCAGCTCCTTGTCTCCTGGTAGCTGGATTAATTCTCTCTCCCTCTCTTGGCTCAGCCTTCCGGAGACTCAGTCACGCTCTCGGAGAGCACAGCCATCATTTCCCATGGCACCACCGGCCTGGTCACATGGGATGCTGCACTCTACCTTGCAGAATGGGCCATGCAGAACCCAGCAGCCTTTGCTCACAGGTGCCCTCGGGGTGCGGGGCAGGGCAGCAGGGCAGGTTTTCCCCAGCACGGTCTCAGATACAGGCCCCCTTCTCCCCCCAACCCAGGACTGTCTTAGAGCTCGGCAGCGGAGCTGGCCTTACGGGCCTGGCCATTTGCAAGACATGCCATCCCAGTGCATACATCTTCAGTGACTGTCACAGCTGCGTCCTTGAGCAGCTCCGAGGGAACATCCTTCTCAACGGCCTCTCATTAGAGACAGACGTCACTGACCCTGCAAGGCACCCAGAACACAACACCTGCAACTCAGAGAGCCCCAGGGTGACGGTGGCCCAGCTGGACTGGGACGTCGTGACGGCCCCTCAGCTCGCTGCCTTCCAGCCAGATGTCGTCATCGCAGCAGGTACTGCCCCCCATCCCCGGGCCACTGGAGCGGCTCCACCCAACTCTCAGCTCTGGGAAGGGGACAGTGGGTGCTGCCAGGGCAGAGGAGTGATGAGATTTTTAGAAGGGCCATTGTGGGCCTCCAGGGTGACATCAAAGCATAGCTCATGGCCCTTGGGGGCCATAAAGCCACAGCCCTCCCATTTGACACAGTGGACACATGTACTCCTGTGCAAATGGTCCCATCAGATAAATGAGCCCAGCTTTTCTTAGCAAAGCCTGACATGGAAAGAACAGGCCCCAGGGCACCAAACCAGTCTGACCTATTAGCCCGGCTGCAGCCGAGGAGAGAGATTATTATGTCCATCTCTAGAACCAAAACGAAATGGCCAGAGCAGCTAAACACCAGCCCCACTTGAACCATAACCCCATCTTCAGATGTGGGGAAGACATAGCCATGGCAGCCCTGACTTTTCAGGGCTGTGAAGGACAGCGTGATTCTCCCAGGACCATGTCATGGGCATCCAGCCCCAGGCCAGGCCTAGGGTTAGGCCACAGTGGTGTGTGAGTCAGGCAGAGAGCTCTGAGTGCCCCCCACCCCTGGGAGCTTCTGTCTGCTCTGCGCATAGCTGTTGTCACATGTCTGCATGTCTGTATCCCAGGTCCATGCCCATGTCTTTGGACAGGGTCCTTGAGAGGAGTGTTTGGCCAACGGGCCCCTTGTCCTCCACCAAGCTCACCCAGCCCCCTATCCAGCTGACAGTGCTGTGCCTCTGGTCCTGGGCTGCGACTCGGAGACCCACAGTGGTCAGAACACAAAGCCTGAGCAGCACCCTCCCATGTAAGCATGCCAACAGGGAGCGAGCTTGTCCCCCACCCCCACCCCCCATACAGCTAACAAAGCAGCAAGGTTTGAGATAAAGCAAGGTGTGCTTCATTAAGCATCTTCTAAATAGACCACAGGCAAAGAATTGATTTTTTTTAATGTTTATTTTTGAGAGAGAGAGAGCAAGAGCACAAGTGGAGGAGGGGCAAAGAGAGGGGAGACACAGAATCAGGAGTAGGCTCCAGCCTCTGAGCTGTCAGCACAGAGCCCAACACAGGGCTCAAACTCCCAAACCACACGATCATAACCTGAGCCGAAGTTGGACGCGCAACCAACTGAGCCGCCCATGCGCCCCTGATTTTTTTAAAAGGAACATCAGTAGGTCCTAGGTATGTTCCATTTGTTGCATGGTCTTTCAGCAACTTTCTTTCTCTCCTAAGAGTTTTCCTTTTTACCCACATCATCTTCTTTGTATCCAATAGGGCGAGTCTAAAAAAAAACTGCTGGTTTCCAGGCTCCCACCCTGCTGCTGAGGTCAGCACAACCAGGCAAGCTTTCTGGGCACTGAATCCTAGACCAAGCCCCTTTCAGTAACCTGAGGTTTTTCACTGCAGATGTGCTATATTGCCCAGAAACTGTCCTCTCCCTGGTCCGAGTCCTGCAGAGGCTCTCTGCTTACCTGAAGAACCAGCAGGCTCCTGACGCCTACATTGCCTTCACCGTCCGCAACCCAGAGACATGCCAGCTGTTCACTAGTGAGCTGGGTAAGCCCTGGGCCCTGGGAGGGGCTGCTATCTCTGAGAGGCCACCTGGGCCCCACACGGGACTCCGGTGAGGCAGAAATAAGCAAAGTAAAAGAATGAAGCCCTGGAAACAAACCAGAAAGCCCCAGAACACACAATGTGCTGGGCCATCCACCCACCACCCCCACCCCCCTGGGTGGTCTGCAGAGGAGGCAGGGCCGGGGAGCTGTGCTCTGGAAGGAGGCAACTTATGCAGCAGTCCCAGAGGTCAGAGACTAGCAGCCCTAGAGCAGGTTTCAGGGACGTGCAGGCCTCTTTCCTGGTAAAATGGAGAGGATGGCGGATGCCAGTGGATGTCAGGGGAGTTCTGTCCACACAGCAGTGAGGTCAGGCTCTGGAGCAGATCCCACCACCTGCTATGGTGAAGCCGGGCCACTACTCACATCCCTGTCCTCATCGGTATGGTGGGAACATCCCCCTGGGAGGTGACACAGGGACTGGCATGCAGGGAGCACTCGGGAACGTGGTAGCTGCTGCTGTCACTACAGCAAGCATCCAGTAAATGGAAGAAGAGGAGGGAGGCCTCTGCCATTTACACCCTGAACGAGCACTGCTGCGCCCAGGCACTGTCCTCAGACCTGACCTGTCAGGAGGGAGGGGTGTGCTGCCATCCTCTGCTCTCACCCATGGAAACTTTGGGGTGCAGGGGAGCTGTTTCCCCAAGCTCCAGGGTGGAGTCAGGCAGCCGAGTCTCGCTCTCCATTCTCCACCCCACAACCACCGACCACTGCCCTGCAATCCCCGACACGCGCCAGGCCCAGCCAGGACTTTCCACACATGACCGGGCAGCAGTGCAGGACTGGGTTTGCCCTGATCCACGCCCCCAGGCGCAGCCCCACCGACAGCAGCCTCTGCTGTCACAGCAGACACAGAGACGACCCAAACGCCCACCACGTGTGCTCATGCCCCAGACAGTGCATGTAACCTTGAAAAAGAATGAAGTCCTTCTTCAGACACTATGTGAAAATTATCTACGCTGTAGTTTAAGGGAAGAAAGCAAAGTACCAAACACCACATATGTATAAGCCCATTTGTATTTTTAAAAATAATGTTTGTGTTAATGTGCATCTAGGGGATAATCTGAAAAACACGCACCAAGTAACAGTAGTTACACTTGGTGGCAGGATTATAGATAAACACACACACACACACACACACACTTTTTGTAAATAACCACTAGGTCCAACATGGGGCTTGAACTCACGACCCCAAGATCAAGAGTCGCATGCTCCACCGACTGAACCAGCCAGGTACCCTGACACTTCTGTACTTTTATGTCTAAGATTTCATTTTTATAAATAATTATTTTCATTTGTAAAAACCTGATGACAAAATGATCTTTGCCAAGGGCTTCTGAGACATCTGTGCTTATGAAGAGATGAACCCCTTCTGATGCACATCTAGCCTGTGTGAAGAGGCACCAGGCTGAGTGGGCAAGAAACCCAGACAGGTCTGTGACCTTCCAGGGATGCACATGGCCCAGAAGGCAGGGGCAACAAACCTGGCTGCTGTGAGCCATTTAAAAACTCAGTTCTTGGTCCATCCCTGAAATGACTCTAGGTGTCTGGTTGGGGCCTGGAAGTTTGTGGTTTGTATATAACCCCTAGGCCTGTCCTGCAGCCGTAACCTGTATCGGGTGGTGTCGTGTCCCCAGACCCCACCTTCCTGAGACACATACTCTGTTTCCAGGCATTGCTGGGATCCCATGGGAAGCAGTGCCTCATCACGACCAGAAGCTGTTTCCCTATGAAGAGCACTCAGAGATGGCAATTCTGAAACTAACTCTGTAGGTTTACAAATGGTTTTAAAGATTACCATTAAAATTAAATCACCATCCTGGAAAGAATTTTTATGTGGGAAAGCTGGTAAAATTTCCACTGGACTTGAATGCTTGAAGAATGTTAAATTCAGGGAGCGCCTGGGTGGCTCAGTCAGTTGAGCATCCGACTTCGGCTCAGGTCATGATCTCAGTTTGTGAGTTCGAGCCCCACATGAGGCTCTGTGCTAACAGCTCAGAGCCTGGAACCTACTTGGAATTCTGTGTCTCCCTCTCTCTGCTCCTTCCCCGCTCCCGTTCTGTGTGTGTCTCTCTCTCTCAAAAATAATTAAACGTGAAAGAAAAAAAATTTTTTAAGAATGTTAAATTCAGAATCAGGAACCACAAACTGTGTTCTAATAAAATACATTCAAGTGGGTGCCCCTTTCTATCACTAGTTCTGGCTCTTAAGTAAACAAACCTCCATAAATCAAAAATGAATTTTTGGCTCAGAAACAGGCATTTCATTTGGGCAAATAAAAACAGATCAAGTATGTTTCCCCCCACCGGTGCCTGGACCCACGTCCATCACGAAGCCAACCCTGCTGTACATGTGGCACGTCTTATTAAACTCTTACAAGGCAGCAGACTGCAGTGCCTGTCCTCAAGGCAGGAAAGACAATACTAGGGACACAACAGGGCAGATGCTGGGAAAGGCAGACACCATAACAGGCCTAAGAGATGTTGACAATGCCACATGCAAACAACAGGAAAGTAATAATACTGGGGGGAAAGAAAGACTCAGATCAGGAAGAAAGGAGTGATTGAGAGCCTCGAGGGAGGAAACCAGGGTGAACCAGTTTCTTGGGCCACAAACTGGGTCATAAAAACATTTCATTCCACAGCCGTCATTCCAGCTGCTGTCCACTGGGAGGCACTGCTCTAAAGCATTTGTCAAGGCCAGATAGGCTAGAAGAGGCTAAAAGGAATTGGGCGTCGCTCAGGAGCTCTCAGTATTTGGCCCAAAGGGTCATGTGTCCATAACCAAAGGCAGCACCGTCTGCTTCCAGCTCTCATCCCAACGAAGCTGCTCTGATTCCCGGAGGTTCTGCCGGAACTGGCTTAGTTTGCCAGTAGGATCAGGAAACGCTGAGAAAAGCATCTAGAAGAAAAATAAAGACCAGAACTTACCTCATCACTGCTTCCCACCCCTATCCCAGGTCCCACCAGAGAGCTGTTCCCTCCTCCTTCCCAGCAGCCTGGATTCTGGTCCCACTCCAATCACAGGCAGCCAGGCCAGTGATGCTACTGAAACCCTCTGTCACTGCACTTCAAGAACCACTGTCAGTGTCCTGGAGCCCCCAGCAGGCCTCCTGCTCTGACCCAGCCTCCATGGCAGGCTTGGCTAATTAAATGTTCTCAAAACACAGCTCTGACCAGGAATATCCCCGACCCAGCAAGCCCCTTCTTCATGGGGCACAAGAAAACCCTCACACCCTGGCCCATGCTCCTTCCCCTTCTCTGCTTCTACTTAACAGTGCAGCCAGGCTGCAGCATTTTCCACCCACTGTGCCCTGCTCAGCCACAGGCCACTCCAGCAATGTTCTGTCCACCAAGAGCACCCACCCTCAGCCTCTGCCCAGCACCGTCCAGCCCACATGCTGGAACTAGGCAGTCTTCCAGCTTTGCTAAACTTTATCAGGAGTCTCCAAACTAAGCCAGTGGACCAAATTTGGCCCCCAGCTGTCTTTGTAAGTACAGTTTTATTGGAACACAGCCACACCCCTTCATTCACAGGCTGTCCGTGGCTGGTTTCATGTTACAGCAGAGACTATGGCAAAGCCTAAAACTTTTTCTAACCTTCCCAGAAAGTTTGCTGCCCCTGGTCTCAACTGCCAAGAATGATGATGTATTACTTTTGTAGTAAGTGCCCTTTGAAGACTCCCACCCACCCTCAGGGAAAGTTTGGGAAGCCCCCTTCACGCATCCCTCCTACTCAGAACCAGTCGCTCCCTAGACAGAGCACACGGTCTACCAGCTCTGGCATCATCTGTGTGGTGTAAGCTCCACAAACCCAGAGGGCAGTCAGAGCATGTCCAGACCCCCGAGCCCACTGAGGCCCAGCCTCTGAGACCACTGCTCCCGGCCTTAGCTCTCGGATCCAGCCTGGCCGGCCACAGGAGCAAAGAATCGGGGGGCGTTGGTCGGTGCCCTGGCATGGGGGCAGACGTGATTACCTGCAGCTGAGCCGCCAGCTGCTCAGAGCCCTCAAAGACCAGGCCATTTTCGTCATGTTTCACAAGCTCGTGTAAGCTGCAGAGGGAATCACAGAACCAAGAGATGCCTAGAGAAACCCAAACCCTGCGGTGCCCACCCGGCCTCCCACACCACCCCTCCCACAGGCCAGGCAGGGGTCAGAACAGTCTGCTTTCAGTGAGTCTCAGATTTAGCATCTGAATAGAAAAAAGGCCTGCAGGGATACACATTAAAAATCCAAAATGATTCCAAAGAGGAGGTACAGTGAACACACATTTGACCTTTTCTGCTCTATGCTCTTTTCAGTGACTATGTGCTCAGCGAGTTCTCCATGTTTTTCTTAATTGCACAGCAGAGAAACAAGGTGAAAGGCAACCCCACTGGAGGTAGACTTGGCATATTAAGGATGACTTTGCTAGGTCACCAGGGAGTTGATGCCAATGTGCCCAGAGCTCAGGGTCTAACAGAGGCTATTTCCCATTCAGAGGCTGGCTCCTGAGCTGGTGGTGGAGATACTATTTCTCTTGTACTGAACCTCTTGTAACACCGCCCTCTCCAAACACCATCTTCACCAGGAAAAGTGGTGACAGAGAATTACACTCATTTAACGGATTCCAATTCAACTGTATGAGCTCAGAAAGAGAGAAATAAAACCAGGTCAACTGTGCGGTCAATACCAGCCACCCGTCTATCCATGAGCAAAGGCCCCCTAAGTAGAGAAGACACATGTTTTCTGTCGGACATCAGCTCTCCGTGGAAGCCCACCCCTTCAGTAGGGTGCAGCCCGCCCACAGAAACCCCAAGGGCCCTCCCCCCAGAGGACCACCTGGCAATGCTGCACAATCTTCCAAGGCAATTCCTTGAGCAATTTTGACCTCACCGGCAACAGCCCCCCTCCACCCCCACAGCTGATTTGAGAACCGAACCCCGGGAAGATTCAGTTTCTGCTCCTACCACTGGAAGTTCACGGCACACACGGGCAGACAGCACCCGAACATGTCCACCACCTTCATGGGCAGGTCCAGGCCGCTGGAGGATTTGTGCAAGCACACACCCAGGTCTGCCGACCCTGCGAGGTGGGGGCAAAGGGAGTGGTCAGAGCACCACCCATGCACCCGTGGAACACAAACCCTGAAAGGACTGTGGATCGACACCCCAAGTGGGGAATGGAACGTGGGTAATAATGCCACAGGCTGGAGAAGGCCAAGTACACAGCAGACCTCCCCAACTGCCACTCCCAGCCACCCGGCCCTGTTTGAAAACCACCTACCTGTCACGAGTAGTTTTCTTTAGTCAGACCCCCTTTGTCTACTTAACCACATTTCTTTAAAAAGAACCTGTAGCAATTATTGCTTAAGGGGTTCAGAGTTTCCGCTTGGGATGATGAAAACGGTTTGGAAATAGGGCGATGGCTGTACAACACTGAACATAATTAATGTCACCAAGTTGTACATATACTTTAAAATGGGAAAATCGTTAAAATAGCAAATTTTTATTGTATGTTTTATCGCAGTAAGGAGGGGGGGAAAAACGTAACAGAAAACCAGCTGTCTCTATGAAAATAAAGCCAAATAAACAACCTGACGCCACTAAACACTGGCTAGAAAACCCCTGCCAACCAAAGGCTTTCCGCTGGAGACTGCTCACTGGCTGCGGGAAGATGAGGCCTTGGAGATACATCAGCACTAGGCCAGCACGCCCCTCCCAGAGAAAGGAAGACAGAGGAAGCCAGGGAGACATAGGGGAGTCAATGCTATTTAGCACATTATTTCTACACCTCCCAAGCCACTGCCCTCCCAGACCTGGGGAACGTGGACCCCAACCCAAGCCCAGGACCAGCCTTCTGCCCAGATGGAAAAGCAGGACTAAATGGAGGGCTTGGAGAATAAGAGGACAGAACCCTCTCAGATCCGTGGAGAAGACGTCCAGGCCCCAAAGGCAGGAGGAGCCGGCACACCAGGAAACAGCCTGGATCTCCCCCAAGTACAGCCAAGAGCTCCTCCAACAAGTTCCTGGCACATGGCATCCCCCTGCCCCACGTGGCCCTTGAGCAGGACCCAATCCAGCCTCAGGCCTGTGTGTATGGCCCTTGGTCTAAAAATGACTTTTAATTTGTAAAGGGTTATAAAAACAAAGAATATACAACAGAGGCAAATAAAACACTTACTATCTGGCCCTTTTCAGGAAAACTCTGTCCCCCATACCGTAAGATACTCCTGTTTAACCCTCAGCTCTCTCCCTGCAGTCCCCCTACTGAATGCCCTTACCTAGAAGCAGGGGGTAGTCCTCAGCCTCCAGCCACGGAGTACAGACTTGGATGTGCTGGAAATGCTTCTGGCCGATGAGGCCTCTGTAATACTCCTTCAGAGGCCCTTTGCCTTGCAGAGAAAATCTGAGTCACTGCACTGGGCCCATCTCTGGCTCCATCCCATGGCCTTGGGACTCAGAACCCCTGCACAGGTGTCAGGAGAAGGCCCACATTCTACAGCTGTGATCAGGTCCCCATGTGGCCCCTTCCAGACCCCTCAGGGGTATGCACCCTGACCAGTGAGGCCACGGCCCTTCCCCCAGCAACCTGCATCAGTGGGTCTCAGGCTGGGAAGGTGGCCAAGATAAACTCTGGCGAGGCACCACAGTGCCAGCTGGATACAACTTCTCACCCAGACAGGCCTGTGTCTTGCTTGATGCCCCAGGTGGCATGGTGTGTGCAGTGGGCTCCTAGCCACCCCTGGGAGCTCTGGGGCCAGGAAGAGGGGAGTATGCAAGTTGGGGCAGCAGGCCCAGGACCCTGCTTCAACCACAGCTCTCTGCTTCTCTCTCCCATCCTGGGCTACTCTGGAAGCAATTTTACATTGAACTCTTTAGTTTAATGTGGATTCTTTCATTTAAAAAAAAAAAAAAAAAGATGCCTGGAAATTGCTGCAAGAGTGGAAAGCTCAGCATCTCTGAGGCCATGCTATCCAAGATTCAACTAGAAACATGCCCTGCTGTCAGGCCCCTCTGAGCCTCAGTTTCCTTCTCTGTCAAGCTGGTATAGAAAATCCTGTATCACAGAACTGTGGTCAGAATTAACAACACAACAACATCACATGCCTGGCATGGGGAAGGCACACAATAAAGGGAGATGCCTTCATCCCCCTCCACTGCCCCCCTTTAATATGGGAACATGGAAGATCCTTGGCAATACCTGTTATCACACAGACCAGAGAAGGAAGGCTCTCTCCATCCAGGATCAGCTGTTCAAACTCTGTGTATAAAAAAATAAATGATAACCAGGATTATCTTGTCAGGTGAGGAGCGGCTGGGGGAGCACTGGGGGGACGCCTCTCCCAACCACAAGATCAGTTTCCCAGAGGTGGCACTTCAGACCTAGGGTCTGGTCACTCAGTAACCCAAATGGGGATCAGAGGCACCATCTCCACCACCGTGTTCTTGGGCTGGCCTACCCAGTGGCCCTGGGGGCAGGAACATGCTGCCAAAGACACCATGCAAGGCCAGGTGAGCACCTCACAGCTCAAGAGCCAACAAGCCCAGCTCCTGATCAAAGCCACACACCTACTTTCTAATGCTGCCAGCAAGATGGAGAAGTCTTCATCTTCTGTAAGAAAAGAAACCTAAATGTCATGGGCTGGTTTCTAGACGCCTCCCTCCCAACTCAATACCTCCCCTTTCTCATCAGGGCCCAATGTCCTTAAATACATGTGGGGCACAGGCCTGGCAAGGGCAAGGATAATGCAGGCTTAGCCAGGTGCTCATACAAGCCCCAAGGGTCCAGAAGGGTCCTGAGACCTGTCCAGCTCGTGCTGCTGACCAACAGGGCCGGCCGCCCACGAAGATGTGTCACCACCCCACTCTGAGGATCCCGCTCTGTGAAGGCCGACCTCTCTGTGTCTCGGTCCAGGGGTTCTGAGCTGAGGGAACAGAAACAGATCCCATGAGATGGTGTCAAGCAGGCCCTCGGGCCCCAGGACAGCCATCTCCTACCAGAGTGAAGCCCATAGGCTCCCAAAGGTCAGGACGTGGCCATGTCAAAACCATCATCCAGCCTCTGTTGCAAAACTCTCCTCTGTTGTTGCAGTGCAAAAGCAACCAGAGACAATGCAAAAACAGATGCATGTGCTGCACTGTAATGAAGCTTTATTTACCAAGACAGGTGGCAGGCCTGTGGTCATAGTTTGCCAACCCCTGGATTAGTGGATTCCCAGGTCTGCAGCCAGAAGATGAGAGAGGCCAGGCTAGCAGTGAGCAGACAGGGGACATGGGGCAGCAAGGACATGGGGGAGAGGCCAGACAGTTGCAAACACAAGAGAAGGGACATAAAGACTGGGGATGGGAGACCTACCAGGCCTTGAATGCAGAGTAGGTGCAGCTCAGCTTCATAAAGAGCCGGTGTTGCAGGCCCAAGGGCGTCTCTTTAAAGAAAGATGCTGGCTTGTCATAGACGGTCACGGCTCTGCAATGAGATCGTTGAGGGCTCTAGAGAGAGCCAGAGAAAAGCCTACGGAATACATGATCCAAGAGGATCCAGAAAATAAGAGCACTCAGAAGATCCAAGTCTCAGACAAGGACAAGCCCTGCTTGGGGAAGCACAGAGACATGTTCTAAGACCAAAAGTGCATGGGGCATCTGGCCTCCTCCTGCTCCCTCGGCTTCCCAAACCAGGAACCCTCTCCCAGACCCTTAGGGATTTCTACACACCCTGCCAATAGGACATAGTAGGCATTGCAGCTGGGACCCCTCGCCTCCCCAGGCACCTACTTGATGCCCCAGTTCTGTGCCAGATCTTCCCGCATCGAGTTGGTCACACACAAGTTCAGGTGTGACAGGCGCCCACAGAGCTTCTCGTACCTGAAAAGACATATCACTGTCAGCCCAGAGCCTTGGGCCTTGGGCCCCACCACCACCACCACCACCTCCACATGACTTGACACCTTCTGATGCAGAAGAACACAGAGCTGGGGTCTCCCAAATCGGGTTGCTGGTGAGGCACTTTCCCAGAGTTTGTGCTGAGTTCCATCTGTACTATTATTTCCTTTACCCCTTTCTTTAAGTCACATCACTTTTCAGCTTAAATACGGTTAGAGGGGCACCTGGGTGGCGCAGTCGGTTAAGCGTCCGACTTCAGCCAGGTCACGATCTTGCGGTCTGTGAGTTCGAGCCCCGCGTCAGGCTCTGGGCTGATGGCTCAGAGCCTGGAGCCTGTTTCCGATTCTGTGTCTCCCTCTCTCTCTGACCCTCCCCCATTCATGCTCTGTCTCTCTCTGTCCCAAAAATAAATAAACGTTGAAAAAAAAAATTTAAAAAAAAAATTAAATAAATAAATAAATAAATAAATACGGTTAGAAACCTTATCTCTAAAGAAGGGAAAATCTAGTCTCTCTTGCCACAAGAGAAAGAAATATAGTAAAGGCCTCGTTATTAATCTTAGCCACACTGTGCTCTTGCTGCAAAGGCTGTGGGGCTGAGGCTTGTGCATTACCAAGGGATGGTTTTAAAAATGTTAGAGAGGCCTTAGTGACAGATTAACTCCCAACTGAGACTTGAGCCCTGATCTGAGGGCAGAACTGAAAGAGAACCAGAAAGGGAAGGAGCACACAAGGTTGTTCAATGCCACTGGTTTATCACAGCCGGCTCCTCACTCAGGATGCAGAGAAGGCGAGAGAGCTGGACAGCCTGGGACTGAATTTTGATCCTCATACAACAATATCAGCTGTGTGGCAAGCAGCAAAATGGTGCTCGACCTTGGTTTCCTGGCTTGTAAATGGAGAGTGACCACAGGACGTTCTCACCAGGGGGAGTGTAGACTGAACAGGATAAAGGGCTTGGCCTGAAGCCTGACATGCAGCATGTATGCACTGATCGTTTGCTGCGGCAGCTGTTACCACCCTCAGTGAATGTCCCTTAGGGAGAGGCGGCAGATGTCGCCCACTCAGACTGAGACCATGACTCTTCCTGCTCCATGTCCAACCTGCTCCCACAGGCCCTTCTTCCCTCTCCCTGTCTCACTGACTGCAGCAGGCTGTTGCCTGAGTCCCATTGTCTAACAGCAGCTTCGGTTTTTATTTGGGCATCTGGTCTGGGTTCACCTGGGACCCCAGGTCTCACAGAAGAGCATTTCCCCTAAGCCTGAGACATCGGGTTACTGCAGCCTCCCTACCTCAGTGGGGTGTCAGAGCCTGGCAGAGGAGCACAAGCCAATCAGAAAGGGTCCCTGTCTCCACTGAGCCTGTCAGTGGGGGTTTGAGTGCCGGGAGAGCTCCCAGCACCTAAGAAACACCTCCAGGATGGAGTGTGGAGAGAGAAATGAGAGGGGATCCTGACAATGCCCTTTTGAGCTTAAAGTCAGCCACGTCTCTGGACTTTGCAGTTTTAGGGAACAACAAATGCCCTCCTTGCCTTGGGCTATTTCTGTCACTTGTAACCCAAGTCAGCCTAATTCCCCAGCCTTGCTCTCACCCCCAAAGAGCACACAGGGGACAGCTTCACCAGGTCTCTGCACTGGCCCTTCTTCCTACCAAGGTTCAGGGAAGGTGTCTGCACCCTCTTCCAAGACCCTTACCACTTGGCCAGCAGAACAAGCGGGTGGCTGGAACCATGCACCAAACCCATAATGGAGTAGCCATAGTTGTGCCAGTCAATGACGAGCTTGCTTGCACAGAGGCAGCCCACAAGCCAGCACACAGCAATGGCAGGCAGGCCCGGGGGGTTCTGGGAAAGAGACACTCAAATGAAGAGAAGGAAACCCATACCATGGTCAACAATAATAAACTGAGTGAAAACAGTTGCAACATACATAACAAAGAGTCAATTTATCTTTACAAACCTCCTGATAATTAATAAGACTCTCTTCTCACCAAAAAACAAGTATAAAAGTCATAAAGGAAGGGGTGCCTGGGTGGCTCAGTTGGTTAAGTGTCCGACTTCAGCTCAGGTCATGATCTCACAGTTTGTGAGTTCAAGCCCCGGGTCAGCCTCTGTGCTGACAGCTTGGAGCCTGGAGCCTGCTTCAGATTCTCTCTGCCCTTCCTCCACTCACACTCTGTCTCTCTCTCAAAATAAAGAGACATTAAAAAAATTTTTTTTCAATAAATAAATAAAAGGCTGGGCAGTAAAGGAAACTTCACAATGGTTCTGAGAGAGCAAGAGGAGACTGACATTTACCTGGAGAAAGATGTAGGCTGCTGGCTCCCTGCACATCAACTTCCACAACAGGTATACTGACTGAAAAACAACTTTGACTCCATACTGAAAAATGTGGGGCCCAACTGCAAGTCAAAAAACACCCGTTACTCCAAAAGGAATTCTTGGCAATGTGCAGGTCCTCCCCTCACCCACACACACACACAGATTCAAAGGAATCTGGAGTTGACAGCATCCTACCTGCAAGTTTCGGAAGTTCTGTCAAACTCACAATCTGAATTCTGTTGTTCTGCAAGAGCTCATCATAGGGTCTGGAGTCTGAAAAGAATGTCCCCTTCAATGCACTAGACAGGGCAATATAATGTCAGATGATCCCCCAGCTCAGGCTGAATAGTGAAGAGTGTTTTTGGAAAATAAGACTTTTCTCTCTGTTCCTCCATAGCCAGAACAGAGCATGAGGACACTTCTTGTCCAGAGTCTCCCCCAGAGAGGGAGGGTCTCAATGGTGTCCACCTTTATTTACTTAACACAATGCCTGGCACATAGTAGGCACTCAAAATAATCTAGATTCCTTGAATGGTGGATTTATCCCACCATGGGGAGACCCCTAGGAGGTCTCACCCCACTCCTGCACCCTCCCACAGCAGAATCTAAACAGGGACCAAAGGCAACCAGTGCTACTCCCCCTTTTCCCTGATACACGGTTGAGCTACCCTCTAAAGATGTCATCCTGAAGGAGGATGAAGGAGCAGACACCCCTGCTTTTGCACACTGAGAGTAAAAGGTGGAAATGCAGCACAATGAAACCTCTCCTGCCTGCACAGCTCTGCACCGAGGGTGTGGGATGGAGAGGAGACAAGTTGTCCCATGAGACACAGCCTGACAAAAGTAGCCACAAGGAGCTATGGTTACCAGCACTGGCCCCCGAGTCACACACACACTAGATTCCAGTCCGTCTTTGCACTCACTAGGAGAATTAAGTGAGACTATATGATGAGTTCACTTAATTTAGCACACTCTTGGCATACGGCAGGCACTCCATTAACGCCAGCTGTTTCTAGAGACCCACCCAGCAGAAGCTGGGCAGAAACCTGGCCAGAACTAGATAAACCCAATCTCGGAGAGCTGTCCGAGAGAGGAGGGAGAAAAGGGACGTCCCCGTCCCGGCCCCCCTGGGCAGGTCAAAGCCGCGGGTCAAAGGCTGAGGGCTCAGCCTCCCTCCCAGACCCCGAGCACTCACTGCAGAAGCCCATAAGGGTCACGGAGAAGCCGCTCTTGACAAACGACAGTGCGTGGTACTGCATGCGGGGGCTGCGGCCCACGTCGCCCAGCACCACAATGATCACGTGCCAATCCGCTCGCCCCCGCCGCCAGCGCTTCCACAGGACCAGCAGCAGCAGCAGCAGGGATGCGGCCATCACCAGCACGGCCACGCAGGAGACCGCCATCTTGGCCGAGCCGGATGGCAGTCACGTGACGGCCCTCTGTGGGCCGGGTGCTCAACGCGCAAAGACCCAGCCTCCGAAGTGGGCGGAGAGAAGGAAGGTGGGGAAGTGGTTCCCTAAGTGGCGACCCACTGAACCTCCCAGGAGCCTCTGGGGGACAAAAATTAGTGATATTAAGGTAAAGCTTCTTCCATGTAAGGATCTAGGAACAATTTTTTTCAAAATTCTAAGATAACTTCAAAATACAGTGAAGCAACAATTTGTATGACTCTCATCAGCATAACGTTAAGAAAAGAGGCCAAATGCCAGAGTACACACTGGCTGGTTCCACATATATATAATCAAAACCACACTTTAACTGTTAGAAGTCAGGAGAGTGACCTGCCTTCGAGGGTCGGGAAGTGAGTGGGAGGGAGCCAATGTGAAGCTGGTGGGTGGGGGTGATCCTTTTGACACAATTCATCAAGCAACAAACTTGTTCATTTTTCAGGATGTTATGTTGTACTTGAATGAAACACTTAAAATGTAAAGGAAAAGGACAGAGAAGGAAGTAAAAAATATGATTTTAAGTCTATGTCGTAAGGGAAATTTTGCCACTGACCTTTTCATTTTACCTTCAAAAATAGTCACACTGAAGAGTTCAGTGTGTGTCCACGTGATAGCCTTTTCACTTTGAAATGGGTCCCCTTGCTAAGAAACATCGACAGCATGGTGGTGAAGCCACCCTCACTGCCCTGGGTGGGAGCTGCCCTAGAACCTGCAGAGCACCACCCGCCCGCCAGCTGTCTAACGCACTCATGCATTGAACAAGGAAACAAAACAGCTTCTCCTCCTTCAATAAGAGCCTAGACAGGCAGCACCTTGCAGATGTGTTTCCCGAGTCCCTAGAGCCCAGGTCAAGACTTGGCATATGCTTCCCACCATGTCTTGTGACTCCTTTTTTATGGATAAGGACATTAAAGGTCACACCATTAGTCAGTATGTGACAGAGGCAGGGCTTGAAATTTTAGCTAAAGAGGGAAAGGAAAGTTGAGTACATATGTACAGATGGGAGAGAGAAGCAAATAGACACTGAGGGCAGCCTCCTTAATCCCTCAGATGCAGGTGCAGGGTCTGAGAGGCTGGAGCACATGCCCTGCCCACTCTCTCCACTCTTTTGTGGTGAGATGGGGCTGGGGTCTGAGACCTCAGCTTCATGGA
Organism: Acinonyx jubatus; assembly: GCF_027475565.1. Classification (NCBI taxonomy): domain Eukaryota; kingdom Metazoa; phylum Chordata; class Mammalia; order Carnivora; family Felidae; genus Acinonyx; species Acinonyx jubatus. Next base: position 40,615,159 of record NC_069398.1, on the reverse strand, counting down.
TTCCATGATCTGGAATAAGCCACTCTCAATCAGTTGGCTTTTCTGACCTATAATTAAAAGAGGGGACTTCTCAGCTCAGCCCCTCCTGTTCTGATGATCTATGAGGATAAGGACCAGGTGCCATGGGTATGACAAACCAAGAGTAAATGTCACATTCTGGAAGCTGAATTCCCAGTTGGAAAACGAGTGAGGATTGTTTCTCTAGGGAGAAAGGGACAAGATGCATCACCAGCTTGGGGTGCTTTGGAGCTCAGCCAGCCCTGGCTTGTTCTACTTGCCCACTTGGCATACATCACATGGAAATTTCAGTCCTTCCAGAGGTCAGGAGGGGGTTGTTTCCCCTTCCAGAGATGGGAGGTTGAACCCTAGCAGGATCACCTCATGGTTAAGCTGTGGATTCAAGGATCGGAATTCCTGCACACCTCATACTAGCTGTGAGGCAATATGTCACAAGAAGTCACTTACCCCGTCCCCTAGAGCCTCAGATTTTAAGTTATAAAAGGGAATAGGAAAAGTACCCACTTCAGGGTTGTTTTAAGGATTAACTGAAGTGGTGATAGTGACAAGTCTTACCTGGAACATTCATTCTCAATGGTACGCCCAAAGGAATAAAAAATAGTTGTGGGGGGGGGGGATCTAGCTCTTTTTATGTATAAGGCACAATATAGATACAGTACACACAAAAAATACAGTATAACTGCAGTATCATGGAGTTACCACACAAAAACATATGCATGAGGAACTCTCATACATCATCACTAGTAGGAATGTAAAATGATGTGACCCCTGTGGAAAATCCTTTGGTGGTTCCTCAATAAATTAAGCATAGAGTTACCACAGGACCCAGCAACTGCATCCTAAGTATGTGCCCAAGAAAATTGAAGACAGGTTTTGAAACAAAAACTTGTAAATGAATGTTTATTCACAATAGCACAAAGGTGGAAATAACTCAAATCTCCATCAGCTTATGAATGGATAGGACATAATATGATCTAGACACGGAAGGGAATGTTATTCAGCCATAAAAAGGAATGATGTCCTGATTCATGCCACCACATAGATGAACCTTGAAAACGTTATGCTGAATGAAGGCAGTCAGACACAAAACATCATATATTGAATAACTCTCCATTTCTATGAAATGTCCAGAATAAGCAAATCCATAGAAATGGAAAGTAGATTAGTGGTTGCCAGGGGCTGGAGAGTTGAGGAGGCTGGGGCGGGGGTGGTGGGCAATGGGGAGTGACCACTAATGGTTACAGGTTTCTTTGGGGGAGGGGGAGGAAGGAAAATATTTCAGAATCAGACAGAATCAGACAGTGGTTGAGCAACCTTGTGAATATACTTTAAAAGACACTGCTGAATTGTACACTTTAAAAGGGCAAATTTTATGGTATGTGAATTATATCTCAATAAAGCTGTCGTTTTTAAATGTTCAGGAAAAAATGTATAAAAAGGCTGGTGGGGGTGGGGGAAGGAAGGACAAGAATGAAATTAAATGGTTGGCCTACAGTATGCCCACGGAGACCATCAAGATGCACATTTTGGTGATGGTATTTTTATTATTTTTACAGATCTGTAATCTGTTAACTGCAGCCCTTGGGGCCAGATATGTTTCTAACTTCAGAATTTTTTGGACTTTAACATTATTACGGTGCACATCACGTAACCATCCAGCAAGGTTCAGGATAGCACCTAGTAAATGAACATTAAAATTCCCACAGGAAAACAGATGTGCTTTCACACTGAATGAGCTAATAAGGGCTGAGGGTCTTCACTGTCCAATACAGAAGCCACATGTGATTGCTTGGCTCTTGAAATGAAGCTAGCCTGAGTTGAAATGTGCCTCGAGTATAAAATGCCAGATTTCAAAGACTTAATTTGAGAAAACTGATATTTTTAAAAATGTTACAAGGTTGATCATGTTTATATTGATTATAAGTTGAAATGATGTTTTGGATCCATTGGCTCAAATTAAATAGATCATTAAAATTCATTTCACCTGCTTTTCTTTACCTTTTTTTTTTTTTAAGTTTATTTAATAATCTTGAGAGCGAGAACATGAGGGCGGGGCAGAGAGAGAGAGGGAGACAGAGAATCCCAAGCAGGCTCCACGCTGTCAATGCAGAGCCTGACGTGGGGCTCAAACTCATGAACCATGACCTGAGCCAAAACCAAGAGTCTGACACTCAGCTGGCTGAGCCACCCAGGTACACATTCTCTCTTTTTTTTTAATTTTTTAACGTTTATTTATTATTGACAGACAGAGATAGACAGAGCATGAGCATGGGAGGGGCAGAGAGAGAGGGAGGGAGACAGAATCTGAAGCAGGCTCCAGGCTCCAAGCTGTCAGCAGTCAGCACAGAGCCCGACACGGAGCTTGAACTCACAAACCAGGAGATCATGATGTGAGCTGAAGTCTGATGCTTTACCGACTGAACCACCCAGGCACCCCCTCTATTTTTCTTTAAATGTGATCATCTAGGAAATTTTTTCAGTACCCATGTGCTCTGTCTTTGCAGCTCATATTCTGTTTCTAGTGGCCAGGCAGGCAGGCACTGCCCTAGGGAGGCTTCTGTCTCTTCTGGGCAGATGTGCAGTCAAACAAGCTTATTCCAAACTTATTTTAAAAAAGAAAAAAAGTGGGGTACCTGGGTGGCTGAGTCGGTTGAGCATCCAACTTCAGCTCAGGTCATGATCTCCGTATTTGTGCGTTTGAGCCCCGTGTCAGGCTCTGTGCTGACTGCTGACAGCTCGGAGCCTGGAGCCTGCTTCAGATTCTGTCTCCCTCCCTCTCTCTGCCCCTCCCCACCCCCCCACGCTGTCTCTCACTTTCACAAATAAAATAAACACTAAAAAAAAAAAAATCCTTTGCGTTTCAGTGCTTTTTGATATCTAGAGTGTAAGTTCAATTGGGGGATCCAAAATGTAGACCACAAGCCTGGGGAATCAGGACTGAGAAGGAAAGGGTGGGAAGTTACAGCTCTAGCTGGCTCCATTCCAGGGCTGGCCTGCTCCCCACTGCCCCATCCCCCACCCCCTGGCAATCAGACCCCTGCAGCTGCCCCTCCCAGACACCTCTGCCAGGCCAGCCCAGCCTGCTGGGTCAGCCGGGCCTGCCACTCGTCTGCAGCGTTGCAGGGGAGGGGCAAGGAGGAAGGGGCTGGAGGAGGGTACGTGGGGGCGGGCCACCCCACGGCTGAAGCACTGCACCAGACTCAGGCAGAGGGCCAGCCATGTCCAGCCCAGGGCTCCTGCTCCTGCTCTTGCTGCTGTCAGCGTCACCACCGCTGCGACCCTCCTCGCTGGCACCGCCGGAAACCCCAGAAGGCAAAGCCACCATCACAGGCCTCATCCTCTCCGCGCTGGAGAGAGCCATTTCCTTCCTGGAGAAGAGGCTGCCTGAAATCAACCTGGATGGCGTGGTGGGGTTCCGGGTGCTGGAAGGTAGGTGCACTCTTGTTATCCTAGACTGACCCCTGGAATACCAGCCTGTCACCTCTCTGCTCTGTACCTCTGGGACCTGACCACTTCCTGGCCACTGAAGTATCCTGCTCTAACTATAAGGAAAGAAGGGCTGGGCAGCTTGCTCCTTTTAGGTGTCTTGGGGCCCTGCTCTACTCAATTATTTTGGAAGCAAGAAGGATTCAGAGGCCACATGAGAAAAGATTGGGAACTTATTGTTTTCCCAGGAGGAAATGATTCATGTGACAACCCCTCTCCTGATACACCATGAACCAGGTGGGCAGAGGGAGGGTGCCCTTTCAAGAGGCATGTATGGGAGGGTGCCTGTGAACAAAGCCAGGAACTCTCAAGATCAGGTTCCAACTCCACTCCCCCTACTTCTAGCCAAAGCCATCTGAAGCCTCCCCAAAAATGCCAAGTGTTTGTTCAGCTTTCAGGGATGTAAGATCCTTGTGGAGGGAGCTGGTGACAGGCCAATGCAAGCAAGGAGCCACTCCACACTCACTTCGAGTTGCAGGAAGCCCCTCTAAGAAGGCCACCTTGACCTAAGTGACAGAGCTGACTTGGAATCAGCCTGGGGCTCTGGCTGGCCCCCCTTTCACACCACCCTCCTCTGGGTGGCCAGTGCAACTTGCCACCCACCACCCACCCAGCCTCCAGGTCCCAGTGGAAGGAGGGGCTCCCAGACAGGTCTGCTTCCATGCCTGGCGCCCCAGTGTCCTCCCCACACCCTTGACCCCCCATGTGGCATCCTGGAGACCCCTAAGATCCAAGATCCTCTCAGGCTAGGACCAGGGTCTCCATTTAATCCCAGGCACACCCTGTAACACCTCTAGAAATGAATTATAGTAATAAACCACAGAGCTGGCTACCGCATTAGGCACAGAATACTTTCAGGGATCCAGGAAAATGTTTTCGTTTCTCTTTTAGTCAGAGGGAATAAAAATGAACTTTTAGGTCAAAAAGAATGCTGTAGTATATAACATAAATACATCTGTCTTTATACTAATGCAGTTGCAAGACATAACCTTTTTTTTTAATGTTTTATTTATTTTTGAGAGAGAGAGACAGAGACAGAGTGCGAGTAGGGGAGGGGCAGAGAGAATGGGAGACACAGAATCTGAAGCAGGCTCCAGGCTCTGAGCTGTCAGCACAGAGCCTGATGCAGAGCTTGAACTCATGAACAATGAGATCATGACCCGAGACAAAGTTGGACGCTTAACCGACTGAGTCAGCCAGGTGCCCCGTAAGAGATAACATTTAATCTATTTTTTAAATCTTTTTTAATGTTTATTTTTTAGAGAGCATGAGGAGGGGTGGGGCAGAGAGCGAAGGGGACAGAGGAGCCAAAGTGGGCTCCAGGCTCTGCACTGACAGCAGAGAGCCCAATGTGGGGCTTGAACTCACGAACCACAAGACCATGACCTGAGCTGAAGTCCGACATTCAATCGATTGAGCACTCAGGTGCCGCCAATCTATTTTTTTAATAAAGGAAGGAACCCACAAAGCCATAGCATGTGGCCCAGCAAACATGCCTTGGATGTTACCTGGGTACCCGCTGTAATCCCCAAATGCCCAGAGCTGGCAGTGCTTTGTTTTGTTCTTTCAGCCCGTGGGGACTCTGAGGCACAGAGAGGTTCAGTAGACTCCTTATTCCTCACAGCTGATAAGCAGGGGGTCTAGTATTCAAATCTAACTGCTCTAACAGCCCTTGAGGGCAGGGTGGGCACACACTGACTTTCCTGACCACCCTGTTGGTGAAACACAGCACTGGGCTCCCTCTGAGCAGTGGTTGAATAAACATTCCTGAAACAAGGCAACAGACCTTTGTCAATAATAGTCCCATGGGTCTGTCAGTTCCTTATGAAGAGAGAAGGGAGGGACAGGTGATTCCCTTGATGGAGTGCTTTCTGGGGTCCGTGAGATAATAAAAGATAAGGTTCACTAAGTACCCCCCAAGCCCTGGCATAATGTAAATGTTTGCATGGGGTAATTCACTGACCCCACATAACCCTTGAAGTAAGTTCATTATGATTATCCTCTTTTTACCAATGAGGGGACAGACTTTAGAGAAGGGGTCCTTGGGTGGCTCAGTTGGTTGAGCATCTAACTCTTGATTTTGGCTCAGGGCATGATGTCAGGGTCATGGATCAAGCCCCACGTTGGGCTCTGCACTGGCCATGGTGCCTGCTTAGGATTCTCTCTCTCTCTCTCTCTCTCTCTCTCTCTCTCTCTCTCTCTCTCTCACTTTCTCTCTCTCTCTCTCTCCCCCTCTCCCTCTCTCCCCCTCTCCCATGCTCACTTGCTCTCTCTCAAAAGAGAGAGAAAGAGAATGTCCAAGTTCACATAGCAAGTAAGGTCACATAGTGAATAAGTGTAGGAGGCAGGCTTAGAACCCTGCTCTGACTGAGCTCCCATTCTCTGAACCATTACAGGGTAGAGGTGGATGGGAAGGAGGGAGGTGATGGCCCGCACCAACACCACACAACAGCCTCAGACCAGGGCCACCCCCTCCTCCTTTCTCTCCTCTCCACAACTTTGCCCTTTCCTTTTACAGTAACCTACTGATGCCTAACAAATTATCCCCGAACTTAACTGCATAAAACAACATAACAGTTACCATGTCACCATTTCTGTCAGGAATCTGCAAACAGTTTGGGTGGTTCTGGCTCAGGTCTCACATGAAGTTGGAGTCAAGATGTCAGCCAGGGCTGTGATCATCTGAAGGCTTGAGTGGGACAGGAGGAAACACCCCTGTTCACTCCCAGGCTTGGCAAGTTAGTGCTGGCAGGTGGCTGGAGGTCTCAGTTCCTCACCACGTGGACCTTCCCATAGGGCTGCTTGGGTGCCCTCACAACATGGCAGCCGGCTTCCCTGAGAACAAGTGGCCTCACAGAGAGCAATACAGAAGCCTCAATGTCTTCACAACCAAGCCTTGGAGGTCACACACCATTTCCCCAATTTCTTATTGGTTTCAGGGGTCAGCCCATACAATGCAGGAAGGGCTTGAAAGGGCATGAAAACCACTGGCTGCCACAGAACTCACTGTGAGGGTCCTACCTTCGTTCTCAGCCTCCTGGGAGAGCGAGAAGGATTTCACATTCTGGGGGGCCCAATAGTAATGGGATATCCATTGGTTTTCTGAATCCTTCTTCTCAGAGGTAGACAGGTGGACATTGACCTTCAAAGAGAAAAGGGTCCCTCCAACTACCTCCACCCACCAAGAGGGTGATCCAGAAGGTGGCAGCAGCAGCCACACAGGCAGGGAGGAATAGGAGAGATAGAAACACGACTCAGGACCCAGCACCACCATAAGGCCAGGTTGGGTTCATCTCATTGATGCCTTGGCTACCCTTCTGGGTGCCAGCACAGTACCCTCCTTCTGCTGTAGAGCCAAGCAATCTGGAACAAGGCTTCAGGAGCAGATGGCCTAGGTTCAAGGGCAGGGAAACAGCCGAGCCTGGAGAAGAGTGCTACAGAGCCCATCACCCCGAAAGGTTTGCTTAGCACCCTCCGAGACCTCGCCCAACCTCCCCATCAAAGCTCTCTTCCTGGAGCAGAGAACAATTCAGGCCACCTCTTACCCTCTCAGCCCTGTGCTGAGGCTCTCCCTCCCATCTCCTCTCTTGACCACCTCTTACCTTCCCCCCACCACCATTTTCTCCGACCCCTGTAGGGCCACTAGTAATCCATAAGGCACCTTTGTGAAAATTAGAAAAAGACGTCTCCTTCCTCAAGTCATTTGCCTGCCATCTGCTGGAAACTTGGCTTAATACATACACAAACCCATGATAGGATTGTGTGCAGTTCTTGTGCAGTGTACAACCTATTCAACTGTATACAGCAGCTCTCCACACTGCATCTGAATCCCTCCCTCATTTTTTTTTCTCCTGGACAGCAAGCCTTAAATGATTAATTGATACTTATATCTAAACTTTATTGAGTGCTTACTCTGTACTATGGACAATGGTAAGTCCTCTCTATGCATTAGTTCATTTAATCCTTACAACTCCCCACTCCCAAGAAGTAAGGGCCATCATTACCCCCATTTTATAGATGAAGAATGTAAAATGGAGAGAAATTAAATATCTTTCTCTGGTCACCCAACAAGAAAGTATCAGAGTCAGGATCTGAATGAAGGCTCACCTCCAGAAATCAAGCTCTTGGCTGCCAATTTCCAGCACTCTAGTGTCCCCACCACCATCACCCAGCTGAGCCCCACAAGGTCTAATTTCCAATAAGCTCAGTGAATTCCTTCTCCTCAGGAGCTGGAGGAGGCAGAGAGGCTCAGTAAGCATTATAGCTTAGGATAATTTTTCCTGTCCAAATGATTCGCCAAATGATGGAATGAATGATCTCTTTTCCTTTCCAGTGCAGCTAAAAGGTGTTCAGGAAAAATGGGCTCGGGACCCCCAGCTGCAGCCGCTGAGCCTGAGTGTGGGGAAGCTGGTGGAAAAACTAGCACCTCTCCTTCACAGATCCATTTTCTACCTCGACCTGAGTGACCCTAAGTACCTAAGAGGTAATAGCAGGGGTGGGGGGTGGGGATCTCATTTCTTCAAGAACACAGCAGCTGGGGGTGCTCCTCCCAGTGTAAGGGATGGTCTGGGACAACCTGTAACCAATTGGGTCCTGTGGGCGAAGCACACCGCAGGCTGACCCTGAGGAATGTTTGGGCATCCTTGACTGGGTTGAGATGACCTCTCCCACCCACACAGGGAGTGGCGCAGTGAGGGCTGAGAGTAGGGAACATGTCCCCCCTCATTTGTTTAGCTCCCCCCAGGCTTGGGAGCCTTCATCCTAGACCGGAGGGGAGGGTCTGGTCTGTCCCAGAGAGTGGGATACCTCAAAGTTAATTCAGCCCTTTGTGCTGCCAATATTAGCCTCTTGCTAGTATCTCTCTTGTGCCTTATAATGCTAAGAGTCTCTGACCCACCCTATAAACCTGGAGTGAATAATTGCTGGGGGTGGTGGAGGGGGGCAGCCCCTCATACTTGTCCAGTCCTGCCTCCCAGGCTCCCAGCTCCCAGTCAGAGGTGGGAGTGAGTGGGGGATAATTGGCCAGTCCTCCCTTCCTTCTCAAAGTCCTGTTGCATGTGACCATACCCAGCCCTCTCTACCTCCAACATCCAGGTTCCCCACCCTCTCCCAGGCCTGGCCCTTGGGACTATCCTAACCTGTGTCATCCTAAAGAAGCCCTAAGCTGGGCATCTTTTTGTAAGAGCTCCACTTTCTAACCAAACCAAAGGAGTCAACTAACCCTTTTCATGTGTCTCAAACTTCCAGGGGATGCAGTAGATTTGGTCAAAGCCTGTCCCAACACTATTCCTATAGATTAAAAAAAAAAAGCGTTTCCTGAGTGTTTCAAACACAATGTGCAACCAGCAGACAAGGTTCAAAGCCCTAAGCAGGCACTTGTGTGTGGTCAGGGGTAACGGGGGTGGGACACCTAGTTGCTTGGCTTGGAGTTACAGGAACCTGGGGGCAGTAAGGTAGGGGATGGCCCACTGCCTCTGGGTGTTTTCCCCCACCCCCACCTCTCTGCCAGAGTTCCAATCAACCATCCAGCCTGGGTTTTGGAAGCTTCCGCGTGCCTGGACCTGCACAGATGCCTCCATGGTCTACCCCACATTTGAGACTCAGGACTCCTTCTCAGAGGAAAGCAGTGACTCGTGTCTGGTGCAGCTGCTGGGAACAGGGTAGGCCTCCCGTACTTGCCCTGCTTCCAAAAAACCCAAAAGTACTTGCTCTTTGCTTGTCCTCTCATTCCATGCACTCTCCCAGTCCCCAAGGGTCTGTGTGAAACCAGGTACAGCCACCCCCCACCCCAGACACCAACCTCTCCCACCCCCCATGGCATCTGAGCTGGCCCCCACTGTCCACTCAATACTTCACGCCTGGTCCAAACATGCACCCCACCCCACTTCACACCCCACCCGTCTCCCATATCAGAGCAATCCTTTCAAAAACCACATTTGAACCTCCTGCCTGCTGTGTGATGCTTCCTATTGTTCTCAGAACAAAGCCCCAAGTCCTACTGCCCTTCCAGGTCTCCATGTTTCTCTAGTCCAGCCCCTGGGGCTCATGTCAGACTCTCACTGTCAGACAGACAGTGCCTACTCTGTCCCACTTCTAAACCCGCGCCTGTGCCCATCTGGCCTCTGTGGGCCTCTCCCACCCTGCCCCACCCCTCCCCCATGCCTAAGTAACTCTGCTCATACTTTAGGGCCACCCCCAGCATCCTTCCTCCAGAACCTTCCCTGACCTCACTACAAGCTGACCTCCCATGGTGGGCTGGCTCTCTTAGGACCACTGGTAGCCATAGGTGCAATTTACATTTGTTTTATGGTTCTGCCCCTCTCACTGGGCTGTAGGTCTCCGAAAGCAGGACTGGATCCCAGTTAACTTACCATTTTATCTGGCTGTGCAATGGGCTCGTGAGCTTGGAGCAAGCCCTGAATCAGCCTGAGGTTCAGGGATCTGCTGTTTAGGGCAGGGTGGAAAGGTTGTACTTGGGGGTTCCAAGGTGCAATAGGAAGTTGCAGCCTCCTGGAGCTCCTCCAACCCAGGGTAACTCCAGTGTCACCTCCCCTGTGCTGGGATACTGATTTAGCAAATCAAGTCACAGTACACCTGTGCTTTATCCAGCAACCCCTTGTGCACAGCTGGGTGCCTGGAAACTACCGGGGTTCTAATAGCTAGTGGGGGAATAGGGACCAGGGAAGTCTCCATGTCCCCAGGCTTCCTTTAGGACACCCTTTCTCTAGGGCCTGAACCACTTTTCCCCCAGGACCGACGGTGGCCAGCCCTGCAGGCTCTCAGACTTCTGCAGGACCCTCATGACCAAGTCCGGCTGCTCAGGCTATTGCCTGTCTCACCAGCTGCTCTTTTTCCTCTCAGCCAGATTGGTGAGTGCCCATGTGGGCTAGCCACACACTCAGAGGGGGAAAAAAAGGTAAAGAGGGGCTGGGGGACCTGGGTGGCGCAGTCGGTTAGGTGTCTGACTCTTGATCTCGGCTTGGGTCATGATCTCACCGTTCATGAAGTTCGTGAGTTCAATCCCTGCATCGGGCTCTGCATTGACGCTGCAGGTCCTGCTTGGGATTATCTCTCCTTCTCTCTGACCCTCCCGCACTTGTGTTTTCTCTCTCTCTCTCTCATTCTCTCTCTCTCAAACTAAATAAACAAACTTTAAAAAATGTTTTTAAAAGAAGAAAGGTAAAGAGGGCCTTTGGCAGCATGGTTTTATATGGTACCTACCAGGAAAATAAGCAGGTTTTTGGACTTGTGCTTTGGGCATTGGGAAGGAGTAGTAAAAGTAGCCTGCCATAGGGGCGTGTGCATGGCTCAGCTGGGTAAGCATCTGACTCTCAGTTTTGGCTCAGGTCATGATCTCACAGTTCATGAATTCGAGCCCTACATCAGGCTCTGCGTTGACAGCACGGAGCCTGCTAGGGATTCTCTGTCTCCCTCTCTCTCTGCCCATTCCCCGCTCATGCTCTCACTCTCTCTCTCACTCCCAAAATAAATAAATATTAAAAAAAAAAAAAGAGTAGCTTACCATCTGCCCACTATAACATTGAACCAAACTGGAGGGGGGGAAGGGATTCTGTTGGACAGATAGCTTTGCATGCTGAACTGGATCATAGGCATCCAGAAAAAAAAAGAGAAAGAATAAAAGAGAAGCAGCAGAAAGAATTTAGTAAACAATTCTGTAAACGATTTAGTAAAGGGATTCTGTTAGATAGCTTTGCATGCTGAATTGGATCATAGGCATCCAAAAAAAAAAAAAAAAGAGAGAGAGAAAGAATAAAAGAGAAGCAGCAGAAAGAATTTAGTAAACAATAACAAATTGAAAAGGATTTAGAATATTTGGTCCATAGCAGCTTCCAGAAAACAAAACCAAGACAAGCCAGCCCCACCCCCACCTCTGCAGCCTGCCATGCTCTTCCAAGCCCAGGAGCTCAAACTTTGCTAAATAATGATAATAATTTCTTAAATGTTTATTTATTTATTGTTGAGAGAGAGAAACAAGCATGAGGGAGGGGCAGAGAGAGAGGGAGAGAGAATCCCAAGCTGTCAGTGCAGAGCCTGATGCGGAGCTCAGTCTCACAAATCATGAGAACATGACTCGAACCAAAATCAAGAGTCAGACTCTTGAGCAACTGAGCCACCCAGTCACCCCAATAATGATAATAATTTTTAAACATATATATTTCCTTATATAGAAAAGTAAGCCTCATTATCTCTATTGAAAGATGTTATTCCATGACCAGAAATCCTTAGCTGAAAAGGGACTTAATATTTTTGTTTGTCAGGTTTTTAAAAAAATGTTATTTATATGCAGGCTGTCACAGTCCAGTATTTCTGTAAATACAAAAAAAAATCAGATTACAAGGAAAATTATTTTTTAAATATAATATCAATTATTTTTATTAAATTATTTAAAATTAAAATTAAATTTAAAATTAAATTAAAAAATTTTAAATTTAAAATTATTTAAAATTAAATTATTTTAAATTATTAGGTTGGACGGATAGAAAGCCACCCTGACACATTGCTACAGAAGTTTCTAAAGTCTCTTCTCATCTCCTAACCTGTCCCTGAGACCAGTCCATGGCTCACAGTTTGAGCAGCCCTGAAGCTGCCAGCTGGGTTAGCCTGCAATCTGAATGTGACAGCAGCTACTGCTATAGTGTGTCCTTCAGTGTTGGGCTTGTGTCAGGGCCTTCCTAACTATGGAAGCACCCATCCATGTGAGTGCCTTTGGTGTGGCTCCCAGCAGCATTGCCCTTTCCCTGTGTAGACCCTCGAGGCTCAGAAAGGTTAACTTAGCCAGCCAAGGTCACACAGCTCCTGAGTGGCAGAGCCTGGATTCAAACCCAGCTCTTTCTGATCCCCCAGTGACAGAGCCCCCAGCAGGTGGGGTGTGTAGATGGGGAAGAAATTCTGGGAAAAGGGGAAAGAGCTTCCCCAAAGGCAACCACCTGCCAGACCATCTCAGAATTGCAAGTCTTCTGTAACAGTGCCAGTCTGTCACCCATGCCACTGACTTCCTTATTTCCGGGTGTTTGTCTCCCCAGAAGGGATGCACGGAGGGGCTGTTCCGCCACAGCCAGCACTACATGAACCTCTTTTGTGCCAACATGATGGACCTGAACCAGAGAGCTGAGGCTATCGGATATGCGTACCCAACCCGGGACATCTTCATGGAGAACAGTGAGCCCTGGCGTTGCACTCTAGGGACAAAGCAGTTGGGTGTCCCTGATTCACAGGACACACACACACACACACACACACACACACACGAGCTGCCAGATATAGCAAATAAAAATACAGGGTAAATTCAAACTTCAGATAAACTAAATACATTTTTATGTATTTAGTATGAGTATATCCCAAACGTTTCATGGGCTATACATATACTTTAAAAATTGTAATTGTATTTATTGGACACTCAAATTTAACTTGTCATCCCACATTTTATCTGTCACTATGTGACTGCTTCCTGCCCCCAAAGGCTGACTCAGTGATGGAGTTCTGGACTGAGTAGCTGATGGGCAAACAGACGTTGAAGCCTCGGAGATGAGGCAGAAAAGGGGTCTCTGGGTGGCTGCTCCTTAGCTTGGGTGTCTAGATCCCTCTACTGACCCCAACTCTTGAGTGACTGTAATGAAGGGTCTAAATGGGAGGCAGGACCTAGCCTGGGAGCTGCCTTCTTCCAGCCACTGCATTGAGCGCCCACTTCCTGGCGCTTCTTCACCTTGGCGGGAGGAGGCAGGTGGCGCTGTGCAGCTTTGAGCAGTGGAAGCAGGTGGGCTTGGGGGACAGGCCTGTAGGAGGTCCTCTGTCTTTGCTTCCAGTCATGTTCTGTGGAATCAGTGGCTTCTCAGACTTCTACAAGCTCTGGTGGCTGGAGGCCATTCTCAACTGGCAGAAGCCAGAGGAAGGATGCTTTGGGAGGCCTGGTGAGCTGCACTTGTACCCTGACTGGGAGCAGGCGGGTGGTTGGGGGCTGGATTTCTAGCCCAAGTGAGGAGAGGTGATGCGGTGGTGTTAAGGGCTCAGAGAGAGATTTTCAACATGTATGTGCGTGCAAACACACACATGAACACTCACACATACACGGAAATGGGGTCAGACCTTTTAAAAAGCCAAAACTCTGCAGGAGGGGAGACAGTCTTATTGGAAGATGTTGGCCCCGTGACCTACATTAACAAATCCATTCCTTCAATGAGTATTCCCTGAGCACCTGCTCTGTGCCAGACACTGTTCTAGGCTCCAGGGGAAACTAGGGTCTGAAGAAAAGAGGCAGAAACTACCTAAATTAACCAATAAGTGAAATAATGGTGAGTTCTGATAAGGGCTGTGAAGGAGACAACAGGCTGAGAAAGAAAAGACTATGGAAGACAGTTCTTTGGGCAGGAGTGGTCAGGGGAGATGTCTGGGAGAGGGTGACACAGAAGCAGAGATAGGGAGACAAGAGATGCAGCCCCTTTCCAGCCGTGTGACCCTGAGCAGCTGATCCTCTTGGGAGTAAGTCCCTTCACCTCTCTGAGCCTTGATTTCTTCATCTGTAAATAAATAACTATAATAATCTCCTTCCTGAGCTGTGAGGAGTAGACTTAAAACATAGGAAACCTCCTGTCCTGTGCATGGTACAGAGGAGGTTCCGAATAAATACAGAAGCCTGGGATGTTTTGCAAGGAGGCAAAGGGTTGGTTGGTTGGTTTTTAATGTTTATTTATTTATTTTTGAGAAAGAGAGAGAGAAAGAAAGAAAACACACACACATGAGTGGGGGCGGGGCAGAGAGAGAGGGAGAGTGAATACCAAGCAGGATCCACACCATCAGCACAGAGCCTGATTCGGGGCTCAATCTCATGAACCCAACCGTAAGGTCATGACCTGAGCCGAAATCAAGAGTCAGAAGCTCAACCGACTGAGCCACCCAGCCGCCCCAAGGCAAAGCTTCTGAAATAAAGATGGTCTGCTTTTAAAACAGCAGGTACAAGGTAGGCCTGTGGAACATGCATTTTTAACAAGATCCTCCAGCCATTCTGATGTAGGTGGTTGGGGGACCATGACTGGAGAAACATCAGTAGATGACAAATTTAGACAGTGGGTAAGGATCTGCAGACGGGTGCTCAAGGAACCTTCTGGAAGAACCTCCAGATTCAGGAGAGGATCTGAGTTGTTTGAGGTGTTGTGAGGGGGAGGAGGTTTGGTGAGTAATGTGTGAAAATCCATCATGAGAAGGTCACGTTTCACCCTTCTCCCAGCTGCTGAAGATGAAGAATTATTGACAGCCATTCAACACCAACAGCACATTTTAAGAAGAGTGAAGAGGCGAGAAAAACAATTTACAGGTAATGAAAATACCCAGGGACCTTCTGGGTGTGAAACCAGGACACCCTGGAAAGAGTGCACACAGGTTGACCTCAGTGGAAAAGTCCCCTGGCATCCCTGAAGGGCCAGGTCTGGGGGGTAGAGGGCAGGGTAGGAAGTGGAAATCCAGAGGTCTTGTCTCCAGTGAAAGGAGCATGAAGGAATTTTCAGTGTGTTACTGAAAATCACAGAGATAACCCTTCTCAGACAAGGTCACGTTGGGAAAACAGAACCTGCACCAGGAACTTGAGGCAGAGGGAATTTAATATAGGGAACTCTTCTCAGAGGTGTTGCAAGAGTTGAACACAGAAAAGTGAGAAAACCCAGAGATAAATCATTGCAGTAAGCCACTACCCTCCCTCGAGGCAGAGCTGGAGAGACTGTGGAGCAAAGTGGGGTTAGCAGAGCCTGCAGGGGCTGGACATGGAGGAGGCAGAGATGGGGAGGAAATACCCCGGCTTCTCCACTCTTTCAGCCTGTGGATGTTGTTGCTCAAACCTGACCAGATGATGAGCGAAGTATCCTGGGAAATGTAGTTTGGAAGGGTCAGTGCACTGTGGTTTGAAGCAAGAAAGGACAGGAGGGAATCCTCGAGCCAGCCGGCAAGTGACCAGTATAATCCCAGTGACCACATGTCCAGATGTCCCCAGCTTCCATCTCTTCCTGGAGCCATTATAAATAGTGCCCCCTTTCCTCCCCAAAGTGTCCTGATTGAGATAATAAATTATTTGGTCAGTCCACCAGTGTAGAGAAAATGAGAATAAGATATAATTGTATTGAGAAGGGAAGAAAGAAAAGGTTTAATATGGGAGGAAGGGAGGGGAAAAGAGAAGGAGGGAGAGAGAAAGAAGGAAGAGAAAACTTGATTTCATGTTTTAAAATATTTATTTATTTTGAGACAGTGTGTGTGCACAAGCTGGGGAGGGGCAGAGAGAGAGATGGAGAGAGAGAATCCGAAGCAGGCTCCACACTGTCAGTGCAGAGCCTGACGCAGGGCTCGAACTCAAGAACTGTGAGATCATGACCTGAGCCGAAACCAAGAGTCAGACGTTTAACCAACTGAGCCACTCAGGCACGCCCATTTTTTTATTCAGAAAAAATAAATAACTGCAAGACAGACGCAGAAGGAGGTGGAACAGCCAGCTCACAGAGTAGATGCCCAGCATATGTTGGTGAATGATCCCAATAACTAAATGCCTCCCCATGAGCTCCCCTGCAGCCGCATCATCTGCCTGCAGGTAAACAAGAGAGGGAAGCATAACTCCAATGGGTTGTTTTGTAGCTGTCACCAAAGGCTGGGCTGGGGAAAGGAGAGAAGTTCTCTGGAGATTCCAGAGGCCCCTGCCCAGACTAGGCCTGCCTGACACAGGGGGCTGGGGCTACCTATGACCAGGTGGTAGGGGGTATGCTGTGCACACCCTGGAGAGCTGGCTGCTCCCTAGAGGCACACAGCTGAACCCCAGGACCGTCCTGAGGGCTGGAGAGGAAGCTGCAGAATTTCTGAAGGCCGAGGTCCTTCCTGGGCCCCTGCAGGTTGACAGCAGTCTAGGAAGCTGCCCAGGTGGGAGTGGTGTTTTCTCCTTCCTTCTGCTGCACACCTGTGGAGCAGGGGGGCAGCTGGCATGGAGATTTAGAGTACAGGGTTTGAAATGACGCTGTCAGGGTTTGAATCTGCTTCTGCTCCTTCCTCACTGTGGCAGTCACTCAACCTCTCTGAGCCCCAGTTTCTTAATCTGTAAAATAGGGACCTAGCAGTGCCTCCTTCATAGAGCTGTTGGGGGTTAATATCAGTTCACTGTGCAAAGCACTCCCCACGGAACTTGGCATATGTTAATGTGGACTGCTAGAGTTGGTAATTAGGCTCCTTGAAACCTGCATTCTCCCTCCCCCGCCAAAGGACCTGGCTGGGGTCTGTCCCTTCTCCAAGACTCTGAGGGGAGAGGAAAGTCCTGGCTCCTTCTCCTGCTCAGGAGTGAAAGGCGGGCATCCCACTTTGAGTTCAGAGAACTAAGTAACATTTAAGGAGTTTTTGTCTCAGGCAGGTGCTCGGGGTCACCTGGGAATGGGCAAGACTGAGGCAGCAATGCAGGAGGCTGTCAGGGTCAAGAAATGAGCTGTGGAGTCGCCAGAGCTGGGGAGCTCGGCTGTGCTACCTGAGCCTCAGTTTCCCTATATGCAAAACAGGCATGGGGGGCTGTCCTAGAAGGTCTCATGCAGGGCCTGAGAGCAAGGGAAGGTGGGAAGGAGCTGGACAACGATGTGGCTCCTGGTCAGATCCCAGGGGAAGGAGGCTCTGGAGTGGGAATCAGACCTGAGTCACCCCCCTGAGATGGAGGGCTAGGCTTTTGTGTCCTGTATAACTAACTGAGCCATTGGAAGGAGGCATGATGTCCCCAGTGAGGAGGCTCCAACTGGCTGAAGTCATTTCTCTGGAGAAGGGAGCCATTAGTGACCAGCACTCATAGCAGCTGGGGGATGGGTGGCCAGCCAGCAAAGGGGATCTGGCTGGCTGAGAAAGTATCTGAAAAGCACTCATAACGGAACTGTGGCCACCACACAGTACTCACAAAGAGGACTTTCTCTCCCCAGATGGCTGCTCCTCCCACAACACAGCCATGGCTGTCGCAGCCCTGGGTGGCTTCCTCTACGTCCTGGCAGAATACCCCCAGCAAATGGAGAGCTGTGGCAGTCCACACTGGCACGACCCAGCGGCCACTGAGACAAATGATTCCACTCCTGCCCCTGGAAGATAAGACAGATGCCTTTAGTCCTTCCTCCCTTAAATCCTGGGTGCCTGGGTCATACCTTGACCAGGAGGTAGCTGAAGACGCAGACTAGCCAAGCAACCCAGCTTCTCCGCACGGAGCAGGGCCAGGGAAGGTGAGGCTGGGATGGATCCAGGCGTAGAAGCAGAGAAATAAATTCAGAGTGCCGTCGAGTGGGGAGTTGAGTGTTGTTTCTCAGCCGTGTGGACAGCTTCTGTTTCAACACAAATTCCAAGGAGACCCATAAACTTGAGCCTTAAAGGCAATTTATGCAGATGTCAACTGTTGTGTCTTTCCCAGTGGGAGAAATGAGGGTCTCCGAACCTGACAGTTGGAGTCATGACCGAACTTGAGATCTGACCACGAAAAGCAACACATAAACTCTTTGTACCCATGCAAGGAACTCTACGCTATCATGTCACAGCCTGTCACAGCCTTGTCATTTTACAGAAGGCAGTGTGACATAATGGTTAAGGATGAGGTTCTGTGTCCAGGCTGCCTTGAGTCCACATCCCAGCTGCCCCACCAAGTAGCTCCGTGTCCTTGGGCGAAGTCATTTAGCAGCTCTGTGACTCTGTTTCCTCATCAGGACAGTTGGGATCATTACAGCACCTACCTCCGGATTACTTGCAGTGCTGTGAGAATCATGTTCTTAGTGTCCTAAGAACAATTCCTGTAACATAATAAGTGCCAGGGGAGTGTTCCCTGCTTGTACTTCTTCCTTCGTGTTCTGCTTCATTGTGAGTATATCTAAACATGTCAGCTAGAATTCCTTTTTGTTTTCAATTAATTTATTTATTTTGTTGAAGTACAGCTGCCAGACAATCTGCTGAAGCTCTGACACTAATCTAGTATTCAAGGAAAGGCCTTTGGAACATTACCACGGGTCCAGGTGGTGCTGTCGATGCTGCAGATTTCAGGCTACGTGCAGACGCATGTCAAAATGAGACTCTGGGGTAGAAAAATCAGCTAAAAACCCTGTCCTTGGGCTGGAAGTGTCTTTAAGTCCATCATCTTGTTTTGCCTCAAAGTGAAAAGTAGCTACTGATTGTCCTGATGTGATTATTTAGTTGTATTTGAGAACCTGAATTAAAACACCCAGGCTCCTTCTGTGCTCAGCTGAATAACCTGGTGGGGGCAGTGGTTCTTCTAAATCTTTTTCTTGGGAGTTAGTCTCCTCTGTCTAATCCTCTTTGCTTGTGCCCCTGGATGCTTTCCTGAAAGTGCTCTTAAATTGTCAGGCATGCCGAAACGGTCCTGGATTTCACTGACAAGTTTGATTTGCTTTCGAGTTGCTAGCTTTCTTGGGGAACCAAGGGGCAGAATTTAATACCCACCTGGCACTCCATATGCTTCAAGGATTTCTCCCACACTATCCCACAAACCAAAGTTTACCAAGACAGGCACACAGGCTAGAGAGAGGTGGGGGGCACACAACCGGATTAGGAGGGGATTATGCCCCACCCCCATCCTTCCTGAATTGGGGGTGGATTAGTCACTGGGGCCTGACGCTGATACACGTTTAGAAGGTTTAAATTACCAAACTAGGGCAGGGGGGCTGGGGGCGGGGAGGGGGGGGAAAGGAGGAGGACTCTAGCAGACATCTGGGTCTCTAAGTCACTTTCAGGAAAAGAGAATCTTAATGCAGAATGGGGACATAGGAAGAAAAATTTGCAAGATGAACCCCTCTGAATTGTGACTTCCTTGCATCACGGTTGCTGCAGGGCACCAAGAAGAGGTAAAAACACCAAAGGATGAATCTCTTTATCACTCCCGCACCCCAGACCTCAGCTTCTTATTGAAGATAAATTACATGAGCACGTAACATGATGTGGAGGTGGGCCTTCATTTCCCATTCTTTGTTTTTTTTCATGTTTATTTATTTTGAGAGAGAGCACACAAGAAGGGAAGGGGCAGAGGTGGGGGGAGAGGGAGAATCCCAAGCAGGCTCCGCGCTGCCAGCTCAGAGCCCAACACAGGGCTCGAACCCACAAATCGTGAGATTATGACATGAGCCGAAACTGAGAGTCGGACAGTCAAGCGACTGAGTCACCCAGGTGCCCCTCCCATATTCTGAACACTGTCGTTCTATCCAGTACCAGGACACTGCCTTCCCAGAGGAGTTTCTCAATGTGTGGCCTGTGCAGCTGGCATCAGAACCCGCTGGGGAGCCTTGTTAAACATGCAGATTCCCCACCCTGCCTCTAGAGATTCTCATTCAGCCACCGGGAGGGGGCCTGGGAACGTGCCTCTCTGACAAGCTCCTAAGGGACACTGATGCTCACCAAGGCTGAGAACAGTGGGGTCTCCAAGGCCTGGACCTGTATGATATCAAGGGATATCTACAGTTAGATAAGGGGCACATCTAGGGTGGTGGCCTTGACCGTGTACATCCAGAGGCATAAGTAATGTCTCTTCCATCACATGCTCCTCTACCCTGCAAGATTCTTTCGGCTGGTCTAGAAATTAAGTTGACATTAATAGAAGAAAAAAAAAGTTCAATAACATGCATACTGCCTGTATACGTGAGAGAGACCCACTCCCCACAATGATCTAAGGTATCACTTTAAATACCATCTCCAGCTAAAGACAAAAGAAGGTGTTGGGGATGAGCCTCTCATTTATGAGAGGCTCCCGGGGAAAGCACAGGAAACAAGAGTAGATTTAAGTCCATGCTGTCTCTATTGATAACAGTTTCTGGAGATTTATTTATCCATCCCCCTCTTTCTGCTTGTGACAGAGAGAGACATCCCTACAAAAGGGTGTTTCCCTTATATGTATGAATATCTCTTACAAAAGGGTAAATTCTCAGTTTTCAGAGCATCTCTCATGTCTGAAGGTTCTTTTTTTTTAAATTTTTTTTTAACGTTTATTTATTTTTGGGACAGAGAGAGACAGAGCACGAACGGGGGAGGGGCAGAGAGAGAGGGAGACACAGAATCGGAAACAGGCTCCAGGCTCTGAGCCATCAGCCCAGAGCCTGACGCGGGGCTCGAACTCACGGACCGCGAGATCGTGACCTGGCTGAAGTCGGACGCTTAACCGACTGCGCCACCCAGGCGCCCCTCATGTCTGCAGTTTCTTAAAAATAACCAGCTGAAAATAATCAGTGCGCCAAAGAGGCATATCTTGGGGTGGCAAGATTTGCTCCCCTATACCTTCCTCAGTGCTCACACTCATCCACTGTGACTTTAGGTGCTCCAGCAATATTCCTGTCAAAAGTGTGTTCCATATAGGCCCCCTGTTCAAGATAAACAATTTCACTATAAAAGACTAATTCTGGTTAATAAATCATTGTGTTTTTTAAGCTTTTCCCTTTAATATGTAAATACGTACAGGAAAAGTTGTGAGCTCAAGCTTCAGAACCATCTGCCCCCTCTGCTTACAGCTGTGTGACCGTGGGTCAATAGCTTGCCGTCTCCGTGCCTCCATTTCCTTTTCCGTAAAATGGGTATCATAATAACACCCACCTTTAGGACTCAGGAGGAGATCTGATAAAATGGTGCAGGTTGGCCCCTCACACGCTGCCTGAGACTTAAATGAGCTCAGTGACTATTAGCAGTGAGTGAGTTTTCTCAGAAAACCCAGGATCCACACCACCTCCACCTCTGGGGTTTACTGGCAAATGACGTCATTCCCAGTGAAATACCACATCCATTCATTCAATAAATAGTAGCTGAGAACCTACTGTGTGCTAAGCTGTCCTCTGGACAAGGGAGATGCAGCTGAGAACAAACAAGGACCCTGTTCCCATCATTTATTTAAGAAATATCCATGAAATACCTACTTTGCTCCAAGGACTGTGCCAAGTGCCAGGGGAAAGCAGTGAAAAGCAGACATAGTCTCTGTCCTGAGAGATGACAGTCAAGGTGGGAGAGACATTAAGAAATCGGGGGCGCCTGTTTGGCTCAGTAGGAACATGCAACTCTTTTTTTTTTTTTTTAATTTACATCCAAATTAGTTTGCATATAGTGCAGCAACAATTTCAGGAGTAGATTCCTTAATGCCCCTTACCCATTTAGCCCAACCCCCCTCCCTCAGCCCCTCCAGTAACCCTCTGTTTGTTCTCTATATTTATGAGTCTCTGGTGTATTGTCCCCATCCCTGTTTTGATATTATTTTTGTTTCCCTTTCCTTATGTTCATTTGTTTTGACTTTTAAAGTCCTCATATGAGTGAAGTCATATATTTGTCTTTCTCTGACTAATTTCACTTAGCATAATAGCCTCCAGTTCCATCCACATGGTTGCAAATGGCAAGATTTCATTCTTTTTGATTGCTGATTAATACTCCATTGTATACATATACCACATCTTCTTTATCCATTTATCCATCAGTGGGCATTTGGGCTCTTTCCATACTTTGGCTATTGTTGATAGTGCTGCTGTAAACATTGGGGTGCATGTGTCCCTTCGATACAGCACACCTGTATTCCTTGGATAACTACCTAATAGTGCAATTGCTGAGTCGTAGGGTAGTTCTATTTTTAGTTTTTTGAGGAACCTCCACACTGTTTTCCAGAGTGGCTGCACCAGCTTGCATTCCCACCAGCAGTGCAAAAGAGATCCTCTTTCTCCGCATCCTCGCCAACATCTGTTGTTGCCTGAGTTGTTAATGTTAGCCATTCTGACAGGTGTGAGGTGGTATCTCATTGTGGTTTTGATTTATATTTCCCTGATGATGAGTGATGTGGAGCATTTTTTCATGTGTTGGTTGGCCATCTGGATGTCTTTGGAGAAGTGTCTATTCATGTCTTATGCACATTTCTTCACTGGATTATTTGTTTTTTGGGTGTTGCTTTTGATAAGTTCTTTATAGATTTTGGATACTAACCCTTTATGTGATATGTCATTTGCAAATATCTTCTCCCATTCTGTCGGTTGCCTTTTAGTTTTGCTGATTGTTTCCTTTGCGGAGCATGCAACTCTTGATCTCGGGGTTTTGAGTTTGAGCTCCATGTTAGTTGCAGAGAGTACTTAAAAATAAAACTTGGAAAAAAAAAAGAAAAGAAACAGTTATAATCAATCAGATTGCACTTGTGGTGGGAAAGACGGGGTGCACTGCTTAGACATGGTATTCTTTCCTTCAGTCGATAAGCTGACAGTAATGCATAAGCATTGTTCATGCTCTGGATGAAAGAAACACAAGATACTTGCTATATTCCATGTCCTGCCAGAGCTTAGAGCTCTCAGTCAGAGACTGCTGAATGCATGAAAAAAAATAAGCAGCAACAGAAGAGGCATCTTCGGGAAATGTGTGCTCAAAAGCTGAAAAAAGTGGATAAACTCACGGGCAGCATGTGGACGGAGGACAGAGGAAGAGGTCCAATCCCCAACCCCCATTCATTCAGCGTCTAGCTTCAAACCCTCTCATGCTATTTGCAGTCACTCCCTGCTCCCAGCCACAACTACAGGCAACCACTAATCTGCTTTCTGTCCTTCCAGATTCGCCTTTTCCAGACACTGAAAACAAGTGGAACCACACAACAGAACTTTTGGGGGTGATGAAAACGTCCTAAAATTGGACTAAGATATGCTATCTCTGCAACATCTACTGAAAATCATTGACACGTACACTTTAAAACAGTTAAATTTTATGGTATGTAAATTATACCTCAATAAAACCATTATATAAAAAAAACAAAAACAAAAACACACAAAAAAACCCCAAGATCTTCCAGTAGCTTCCTGTTTCCACTTAGGCTGAAATCCAAATGAATTTCTCTGGAGCCCTGCAGGATCTGGCGTTGGCCTGACCCTTCCTCCTCTACCCTCCCCGACCAAGCTCCAGCCCCATCTGCGGGCTCTATAGTGCCCTCTTCTTGTGAGGCTCTGGCCCTGCATCTCCCACAGCTGTCCCTTTTTTCTGGTCCCTTATTACTCAGTCTACAATGGGCTTCGAGAGGCCTTCCCTGCCACCTCCCCCTAAGACATGGTTCTTTCTCCATCCTGCTTCTTCCCACCACACTTGGGTTGTTTAGTGTGTGTCTCCACGAGGGCAGGGCCAAGCTGTCTGTTTCATCAGCCTCTAGCACAGAGGAGGCACTCAATCTGTTGAATACCCAAGTGACTATACAGCCAGATGAGGATGTTGAGAAGAGACAAAGGTACTCCTAAGGAAGGATAAATGTGAGCAGAGGAGACAGCCCTGAGTTAGTTAGCTGGTATGGCCTGAACTGTGGGTTCGGGCTTGTTGAAAGATAAACTGAGGCATATTAAAAATGTTAAGGGTTTATTTGAGCAAAAATCAATTCAAATCCAGCAGTACCAAATTGAAGTGGAGAGGAGCCAGGGGAAAGACCTCAACAAAGAAAGCGAGAAAATAAAGACAGGAAATTGGTTGCCTATAGTTTAATGCCTAGTTGGCTGTTAGTTAAAGCTGTTTGTAAATGGCCATTCTTAGCATTTTGGTTTCATAACCTTGAAGCATTTACAGTCTTGGGTTCTCGTTTGCTTCTGTAAGCAGTGTTAAAGAAAAAGAGGTGCACCTGGCTGGCTCAGTTGTGTAGCGTGCAACTCTTGATCTCAGGATCCTCAGTTCGAGGGTCACGTTGTATGGAGAGAGGAAAAAAAGAATGAGAGAAAGAGAGAGAAAGAAAGAGAGAAAGAGAAAAACAGAGAGAGAGAGGGAGAGGAAGGAAGGAAGGAAGGAAGGAAGGAAGGAAGGAAGGAAGGAAGGAAGAAAGAAGAGAGACAACGGGCCCCAAATAGAGTCACATATGCCAAGCCCCACGTCAGCAAACCAAGACTTAATACCTAACTTAACTGCAGTTTCAGCCTCTTCCAGGAATGAAAGTTTTAACTCCAGTCTGGAGTAACCTGGTCAGCACTAGTGAAGTCATCTACAACATAGGCCCCTGCCCTTCCCCCAAAGGAAGGTGAAGTTGCCAGAAACAATCTTTCTTTGTCTCACTCCCTGTCTGCCTATAAACGCCTTTCATTTTGTACGGCTCTTTGGAGCTCCTTTCTATTTGCTAGATGGAATGCTGCTTAGTTCATGAGTCGTTGAATAAAGTCAATTTGATCTTTAAATTTACTCAGTTGAATTTTGTTTCTTAACAGCAGCCTTGGCATAAAGCCACATCAATCCGATGGCCTCCTTGTTTAATTAATGTCATAGGCTTCTCAGCAAATGGAGAATTTCAATAGCACATATGTGCTTAGATATTATGTGCATATTATGTGTTTGTTAAAGGAGTGACAAAGCTGGGAGGAGACCAAAGGTCAGAACTCACTAGAGACTGCCTGCACCCACATCGCCCAGTTGACCTAGAGAAAAGAAGACTTCCTGGGGCAAGGAAGCTGGTGGCAGGTCTGGGTTTGTTTGCTAATGATTTTTGACTCCTGGATGTAAAGATAAGAAAGACATAATCCCTTCCCATCAATATATTTGCATCAAGCCGGATCATTTAACCCCAGAAAGGAAGTCATTTTGAATGTGGTTAACTGACTTGAACTAACTTGTTCCCCCACAAGCCTCAGAGCCACTCTTGGGGGTTCATGTGAGGGCTTTGACTGTATCAGTTCCAAAATTAAAGCGTCAGCAGGGCTATTCTCCCTCTGAATTCTTGACGGAGGAATATGTTTCTCTCTCCTAGCTCTGGTAGTTACCAGAAATCTTTGGTGCTCTTTGACTTGTAGTTGTATTGGCAGTCTCTGCCTCTTTCTTCACATGGCTTTCTTTCCTCTGTGCATGCCTCTCTCTGTGTGTCTTCTCACAAGGACACCAGTCAGGCTGGATCTAGGGCCCACCCAATTCCACTCTGACTTAATCTTCATGAATTACATCTGCAAAGATCCTATTTCCAAAGGTCACATTCTGAAGTTCTGGGAAAGATGTGAATTTGGGGGAACACTATCGAATCCAGTACACTGACCCTAACTGGCTTTAGGGGGCAGTGGTTCAAAGAGGGGTCTGAGGTCAGGCACTAACCACGCTGACTGTGAACCAAAACAGGCTGGTGGCTGGTGGCTGGTATGGCCCTGAATACCTGTGCACGAAAGGCTAACTCAACTCGTACTGTCTCCAAGGTGGCCTATACGTTGCACTGGCACCAAAAGGCAACCTAACTCTGGCCACTGCCCTGGACCAGAAGCCCAAAGAGAAGTATTCCCTCAAAGGAAGTTTGAAGTAAAGTAACTGGCCAGCTTCGTGGACTTCTGACCTGTGCAGGTACAGAGGGCCTGCACAAGGATGGGTCCCATGCTTGCGTTCACACTCTGCTGTCTCCATCTTAAAATTCTTAATTTTTAGGGGCACCTGGATGGCTCAGTCGGTTGAATGTCTGCCTCTTGGTTTCGGTTCAGGTCATGATCTCACAGTCGTGAGACTGAACCCCTCATCAGGCTCAGCTCAGAGCCTGCTTGGGATTCTCTCTCTCTCTCCCTCTCTGCCCTTCCCCTGCTCGTGCTCTCTCTCTCCCTCTGTCTCTCTCTCAAAGTAAATAAATTAAAAAAAGAAATTCCTTAAAAAATTTTTTTAAATGTTTGTTTATTCTTGAGAGGGGGGAGGGACAGAGAGAGGGACACAGAATCTGAAGCACACTCCAGTCTGTCAGCTGTCAGCACAGAGCTCTAAGCTGGCAGAACTCACCAGCTGAGCTCTGAGATCATCACCTGAAGTCGGAGGCTTAACCGACTGAGTCACTCAGGCGCCCCCGAAAAAAAAAATTCTTAATTTTTAAATAAAGATCCCTGCTGATTATGTTCTCAATGCAACTTGTCTGTCCTCCTCCAAAATGTGAAAGTCATAGAACACCAAGGCTGAGAAACTGTTCCAGAATCAGGGAGACTAAACAGACATGACAGCTAAATGCAACTCCTGTATTAGACCCTGGACGTGGGGGAAATAAGGACATCATACAGAAAATTGGAAAAACTTGAATGTGAACTGTGGATTGGTTCACAAACTATCAGTATGTAATGTCTTAATTTTACTCGGCCTGTGATTATGTAAGAAGATGTCCTTGTTAGTAAAAGATGTCTGCAACTTGGTTGCAAATGTTCGGGGGCGGGGGCGGTAAGTATACGAATAAAGTTGAAATGATAAACCAAATGAGACGAAAGTTAACAATTGGTAAAGATAAGTAGAAGGCATATGGGAGTTCTTTACATTACTCTTACAACCTCCGGTATCTTTGAAATTACGTAAACACGAATTTTCCCACCACCATGAGTGCCACGCCTCTTCTGAAAAAAACCAAACCAAAACAAAAAAAACACAGTAAGTGATAGGACCGGATTTCGCGATATCCAAAGGACCCTAAATTATTCTGTCCCGCCTGAAAGCTGCCACCAAAAGCCTTGAGTCACGTGGGGTGGTCCCACGTGATTGGAGGTCCCGGGTCCAACATGGCGGCCTCCATGGGTCGCTGGCTTGTCTTCCTCTTTGCGCTGCTCGGCTTCCTCCGGGAGGCGACCAGCAGCCTCGGCTCGGGGTGAGTACAGCTCCCGAGGGTTGAGCCTGGTTCGGGAGTACTCCGCCCCTGAGCCCTCCGAGCTCACGGCCGCCGTGTCCCCACAGGGCCTCCCGCGACGATGACTTGCTGCTGCCCTACTCCCACGCGCGCGCGCGCTTCGCCCGGGACTGCACGAGGGTGCGCGCCGGCAGCCGCGAGCACGAGAGCTGGCCACCTACCCCTGCGACCCCCAGCCCCCGCGGTCTGGCGGTCCGCACCTTCGTTTCACACTTCTCGGACCGCGCGGTGGCTGGCCATCTGACGCGGGCAGCGGAGCCCCTGCGTACCTTCTCGGTGCTGGAGCCCGGTGGGTCTGGCGGCTGCGCTTCGAGGCGCCGCGCCACCGTGGAGGAGACGGCGAGGGCGGCTGGCTGCAGCGTCGCCCAGAACGGCGGCTTCTTCCGCATGGACACGGGCGAGTGCCTGGGGAACGTGGTGAGCGACGGGCGCCCGGTGAGCAGCGCCGGGGGGCTGCAGAACGCGCAGTTCGGGATCCGCCGCGACGGGACCCTGGTCACCGGGTGAGAAAGCAGGGAGCCTCGTTACTGTCGAAGGCAGAGGACCTGAGATTTGGGTTGTGGCCATGGTGGTGTGTTCAGGTCATTTACCAAAGCTGAGCCTCGGCGTCCATTATTCTGCAGAATGGGAATAGGCACTTTAATTGCAGGGTTCGTCAGTAGGCATCGGGTGGTATTTTGGCCAGAGTGATGGCCTAGGAAATTAAGGGCTATAGGATGAACTTGAGATCTGCTGAGAATGGTTGTTTATATTAGATGAAGTGTTAACTGGGATGGGTAGACTATTTACAAGGGCTGCACTAAGGGCCAGGATGGTTCCTGGGAAACCAGGAAGAAGCAACCAGCCCAGCCGAGGAGGGAAGGGTAGTGGGACCCCTACTAAACGCAGCTGTCCCTGCTGGTGAGTGAATCTCTTGCCTTTTCTGTGTCCAGGTACCTGTCTGAAGAGGAGGTGCTGGACACTAAGAACCCATTTGTGCAACTGCTGAGTGGGGTCGTGTGGCTGATCCGCAATGGAAGTGTCTACATCAACGAGAGCCAGGCGGCCGAGTGTGATGAGACACAGGAGACAGGTTTGGGGTCAGACAGGTTGTGGCACAGCCCTGTTGAGAACCAGGACCACTGAGCTGGAGCAGGAGTCTGTTCTTAAGTCTTTGAGCAAGTACTATTCTAGGTACAGAGGATCCGTGGTGATTATGACAAAATAAGGTCTCTGCTCTTGGGGCATACTTAAGAAAGGAAATAGATACTTTTCTATTGAAAGGAAGTGGTAAGTGCTTCTTTTTTACAGAAATTAAGATAAAAGGAAGTGGTAAGTGCTTTCTTTCTATTGAAAGGAAGATGAAAGGAAGTGGTAAGTGCTGAGGAAGAAAAGTAAAGTTGGGGGAAAGGGGACAGGTAGAGGAAAGGAGGTCTGAATCAGAATCCTGATTTCCTGCGCATGAGGCCCAAATGTGTGTTTTAACAAGCCCCCTGGGTAATTCTGATGGGCTCTCCAATTTGAGAAGCACCAAGGTGTGGAATAATGGGGTGTGAAAGGATGCTATGGCCCTGATGTGGAGATGAGCTGTTTTAGACTGAGCAGTCAGGGCAGGCTTCACTGAGGAGATGCCCTAGATTGGAAATAGCAAACCATGGGAAGAGCTGAGGGGAAGCACAGTCCAGCCAGAGGGAACAGAAAGTGCAGAAGCCCTAAAATAGAAAGTGGCTGCAGGGTGGTGAGAAGGGAGCCCCCAGAGATGAGGTGGAACAAGCAGGCCAGGGCCTTGGATTTTTGTGCTGGGGACAGTGGAAGCTATTAGAGGTTTTTCCCCTAGAAGCTGATGTCACTTAATTTTCACCTGAGAAGAGCCCTCTGGCTACTATGTGGAGACTGAGTGGGATGGGGCAGATGGGAGGCAGGAAGCTGCGCTCTAAGTGAACTGTTGGAGAGTGGCATTAGACTGGCAGAAACTGCAGGCAGAGTCCAGGAGGCTTCCCACAGGGTGAGGTCATCAGCCAGGCTTCTTCTCTTGTAGGTTCTTTTAGCAAATTTGTGAATGTGATGTCAGCCAGGACGGCAGTGGGACATGACCGGAAGGGGCAGCTGGTGTTCTTCCACGCAGATGGGCAGACGGAGCAGCGGGGGTGAGTGCCGGAAACTGGGAATGCCAGGCCTGGGCTGAGTCCGGCTTTGAGGGACTTCAGCCCACCGACAACTGCCCTTCTGACTCCCAGCTGTTCCCTGGGGATGTTCACATCCATCTGTCCCCTGCCTTCCCACACGAAAAGAGTCCCTACGTCTGCCCCAGTTCTGAGAACTCCTCATCCTCCACACTCTTCTTCTCCATCCCCCCAACTTAGGCCTCCTCTCTCCTGCGCTCCAGATGGGGTAATAGGAAGTAATTACAAAGTTAGCAGGGAGAAGACCTCTGTTCCAGTCTGAGCTCTGCTGTCCACTAGCTCTGTGGCCACAGACAAGTCGCTCAGCCTCTCTGAGCCAGTTTCTTTCTCTGTGAAGAGAGTGTATTAGTTTGTTATTTGCTGAGTAACACACAAGCACAAACAGCCCCCATTTGTTAGATCACAGTTCTGTAGGTCAGAAGTCTGGAGGGCTCAACTGGGTTCTGTGTTTGAGGTATCCCCTGGACAAAATCAAGCTGTTTTCCAGACAGGGCTCTCATCTGGAGCTTCAGGGAAAGAATCCTCTTCCCAGCTCATTTGGGGGGTTGGAAGAATGCACTTCCTTGGGGTTGTAGGACAGAAGTCTGTATTTCTTCACTGGTTGTTGGCCAGGGGACCTTCAGCTCCTTCAGGCTGCCCACATTCCTTCCCATGCATGTACCCTCCCTGTCTTCACGCCAGCAAAGATGTGTCCCGTCCCTTTGCCCCCTTTGTATTTCCAAAACCTCTCACTTCACCTTGTGCCACCAGCCAGGGAAAGGTGTGCTTTTAAGACTCTTGTGATCCCATCGGGCCCACCCATAATCCAGGGCAGTGTCCCTACTTGCAGACAGCTGAGCCGTACAAGATAACACAGTCATGGGAGTGATTTCCCATTATATTCACAGCTCCCAGGGATTAAGACAGGCCATTATTGGGGGGAGCCCACTTAGAAATTTGTCTGCCATAGCAAGTGTGATACTGTTCACCATGGAAAGTAAGACCAGTTAAACTGGAAACGCTGGTGGACATGGTCAGCATTAATGCTCTTATGCTGCAGCATTAACCTGTGGGAGATGGCAGAGTTTTTGCTGAAACAGGATGTGGTCAACGCCATCAACCTCGATGGAGGGGGCTCTGCTACCTTCGTGCTCAATGGGACCTTGGCCAGTTACCCATCAGATCACTGGTAAGCATGCCAGAGCCCCCTTCTTGAGGTCTTCTGTCCAGGCCTGTCCCCAGCTGTCTCATTCAGCAAATATTGAGTACCTACTATGTGCCAGGCCCTGAGAATTCAGCAGTGAGCAGGAAGAGCCAAGATCCCTGCTTCTCACTGCTTACAAGAGTGTTGAATCATACATAGTGTATGAGTACCATCCACACCAGTGAAAGGGGGTTGATAGGTCAGGAAAGACCTCTCTGAGCGTAATGGAACTTGAGTTGAGATCTAAAGGTTGGGGAGGTGGCAAGGCTGGGCTGGGAGATCCTTCTGGGCAGAGAGAACAGCATGTGTAAAGGCCCTGGGGTTGGAAGAGATTGTCAGGGTGGGATGAACCTATAAGCGGCTGGAGAAGGGGCAGTGGAGAGAGAGAGGCATCCCCCAGGGGCTACAGTAGGGGGTAGAAGGTTTAGCTGGGGCTCACCAGCACCATGGCCTCTCTTCACACACGATGTCCCCCTGCAGCCAGGACAGCATGTGGCGCTGTCCGCGCCGCGTGTCTACTGTGGTGTGTTTGCACGAGCCCCGCTGCCAGCCGCCTGACTGCAGCGGCCATGGGACCTGTGTGGAGGGGCGCTGCCAGTGCACGGGGCACTTCTGGCAGGGCGCTGCCTGCAACAAGCTGGACTGTGGCCCCTCCAACTGCAGCCAGCGCGGGCTTTGCACAGAGAGTGAGTGGGGTCTCTGGGGAGGCAGCTGTGACCGGGGCTCCCAGCTCTCACTGCCTTGGCCCTGCCTGATCCCTCACCTGGCCTTCTTGGTCTTGTCTTGGCAGCTGGCTGCCGCTGTGAAGCTGGATGGACGGGGTCCAACTGCAGTGAAGGTAAAAGCCAGCAGGCCAGCTGCCTCCCCGGCCCTGGACACATGGGGAGAGGGCAAGCGTGGCAGCTGCTTTTATCCCGCTCCCTATGTCTTCCTCTCACCTGGCTAAATCATTGCATTGATGTCCTGCAGCAGCCACAACAAATTCCACAAACTGCATGACTGAGAACAACAGAAATTCATTCTCTCACAGTTCAGGAGGCCACAACTGCAAAACTCATGGTGTCTGCAGGGCCGGCACTCCCTCCAAAAGGCCTAGGGGAGGCTCCTTCCTGCCCCTTCCAGCTCCTGGTGGCTCCAGGCGTTCTTTGGCTTGCGGCCACGTTACTCCAGTCTCTGCCTCTTCACACGGCCTTCTCCCTGTGTCTGTCCATTTCCTTACGTGGATCCCAGGTCATTGGATTTAGGGCCTACCCTAGATCCAGGATGCTGTCATCTCTTAAAGATTATAACTTAATTACATCTGCAAACACTCCGTTTCCAAATAAGGTCATGTTCACAGGTTCTGAGGATTAGGACCTATCTTTTGGGGGGCACAGTTCAACCCACTGCAACCATCCACAGTTTGAAATCTTTCAGGGCTTCCTTTTGAGTAAGTGGAAGAAATGAGCTCCTCAGCCTGACCTGCTAGGGTGCTCCAGAGCCTTCTCTACTCACTGACCCAGCTCTGCTCTGCGAACCCCCAGCTTAAGTGCCCTGCCCTCAGGGGCTTGCCCATCCCACCCCCTCCCGGGGTCTGCTGCTGCGCTTGGTCCCATCCCTCCTGCACTTGTCCTCACCTGTACTTCCATATCTGCTTTGCGGCTCACTGGCCACCTGCCCATCTAGACGAGAGTCTCCATGAGTGCATAGCCTCAGGGCCTGCCTGGAAGTAGAATTGTCCGTAACTTTCTGTTGGAAGAATACGTGAGCCTACAGGGTCCTGGGTGTGACTGAGATCTGTCTACGGTCTTGGCCCCCAGCCTAGCAAAGGCAAGGCTGGACTTTGAAAAGACTCCCCCCTTCCCCCCTCCAGCCTGCAGCAACGGCTCCTTCGGGGAGGACTGCGCCATGAGGTGCCAGTGTCAGAATGGAGCTGCCTGTGACCCAGTTGGGGGGACATGCACCTGCCCTCCTGGCTTTACTGGACATACCTGTGAGCAGGGTAAGCTACATGGGCCCCATGCCACCCAGGGGTACCTCCAGGGCCTAGCCTGGGGGGGCCTGGGGGGCACTTGTGCTTCAGCCCAGTTCTGCGCACACCTGGGGTCCATCCTGTCAGTGCAGAGAGAGGCCTTGCCACCGAGGCTTCCTCCACTTGTACCTCCTCTCCGCAGAGTGTCCCCTCGGCTGGCACGGGCCAGGCTGCCAGAGGCGTTGCGAATGTGAGCACCAGTGTCCGTGTGACCCCCAGACCGGCAGCTGTAGCCTGGCCCAGGCGCCAGCCCTTAACAGCATCCTCTCCCAAGGTGCGGCTCCTCCCAGATCCCCGGGGGGCAGGAGGGGGCATACCCCTCCCCTCCCAGCCTCTCAGCCTCTCCCTGGTGTCTTACAGTGAAGCAGTGTTTCCGGCCATCCGAGGCCACCCTGAGGACAGGAGAACTCTCCCTTCTCACCGGGTAGGAGATTAGGTGGGACTTGGGGCGGGGATGGAAGAAATCCCCCCTCCCTCCACCTGTGAGGTATGGCCTTTGCTCAGGGACGAGGCAGGGCTAGGAAGTGGCCGCTGGGCACCCAGATGACATTTCTCCACTGTGAACACAGAGGGCGTCACAGCTGATGCTCACAGCCCCTGAAGTGGTCTTCAGAAATGGTGAGAAGGACCCCAGTCATCATCCCAGTTGGAGTTGAGTGGGGCAGGGCATGGGGTTCCTTTCCCTGGCGGTGAGACTCATGACCTATTTTCTCAGCTCCTGGTACACAAGTGCCAAGCCTGAGGAATTCACATACTTCCTCAGCCACTTCCGGGTGCTCCTTGTGGTGGGCTTTATGTCTGTTTTCTAGTGAGGTGGATCTCAAACTTGACCTCTGGGAGGGTGCATTAAAAGAGATTGCTGGATTCTATCTCTGGAGTTTCTGCTTCAGTAAGCCGGGGGAGCCTGAGAATCTGCATTCCCGGTGCTATCCCAGGTGATGCTATGCTGCTGGTATGGGGACCCTGCTTTGAGAACTTCCCAAAGGTAGTTCTCACCTCATGGTCCAACCCTGGGTGCCAGCCCAGCCCCACCCGCGTTGGAGGTGGGAATCAAGTGTGGGTATGAATGAAAATCTCCTGGCATTGTCCTTTGGGTCAGTCTCATCAATAATGCAGGTCCCAGGTCCCTCCTGGAGGTCCTGACCTGGTGAGGCTCTGAAAGGCCAGAGCCACACCTGAAAAAAAAAAAACAAAAAACATAGAAATGTGCTTTGAAAATGCACCCAGAGCAGGGACAGGGGCCCCGGGAGCACCCTGGCCTCAGTCTTAAGTTCGGGCTCCTCAGTTGTGAGACTGAGCTCTTCCTCCCCAGTGCAGACATAGAACCCATTGGCAGCTGTCGGGGAAGGAAGGGGAGCCATGGGGGGCTAACGACCATGCCCCCCAGCAATCTGCGTGTGTCTCTTTTTGTGTTGAGGGCTTTGGCCACAGATTCACGTGAAGGAATGCAAGGATCATTGGAAGCCCTCGCCAGCTCCACAGGAGGGAGGCAGGGGTGCTTTTCTCCACACTCTGTCTGCCTTGAGGTGTCTGGAACGGAGACCAGCCTTTGTGGTCCACATCATCATTAGATCCCCAACTGTATTTTATTTGGCCTGCATAATTTTAAAAAATTTAAGATTTATTACAATATCTGAAAATCAGTAACATTGATATTAAAAAATTGTTTTCATGGTTTCTCTTGAAATACCAGGGGATGTGGCAGTGCTGGCCTGCATCCCACATGGTGACTGTCACTGCTGCTCCTGGAGCATGGGTTTGGAATGTGCCCCTGGCCCTACCAGGCCCATTTTGCTCCTGGACAGTCCCCTGGAGGTCCCTGACTTTGTGCCTCCTTTCTGGTGGAGGAGAGGGAGGGAAACCCCTGCAGCACTCCTCAACAACCGCCTGTTCTGGCTTTCTCTTCTGCACCCAGGACCACCTGGCTGGCCCTCACCTTGGCCCTAGTTTTCCTTCTGCTGATCAGCACGGTGGTGAACGTGTCCTTGCTCCTTGGTTCAAGAGCAGAGCGGAGCCGGCATCTGGATGGGGCCTATGTTTACCACCCACTGCAGGAGATGAATGGGGAGCTCCTGGCTGGGGAGAAGGAACAGCAGGGTGATGCCCACAACCCCTTCAAGGACTGAAACCTCCAGCTTCCCGTCAAAGCCTGCTCTGAAGGCTCATTTTGTTACGGTCTGACTTCCACAAGGGACGTTTCAGGACCGCTGACCATCTGGGTGATCTCAGCCCTGGTGCCAAGCCAAGCTTCTGATAGCACCTGTGCCTCAGCCCCTCATCTGGCCCTGGGCTCTCACCTGGTCACCTGCTGTGACCCATGCAACCCTAGCAATACAGTGCTCCCTGGAGAGAGACTGCTCCTTCCCTGCCTGCCTGTGTCTGCTGCCTGTGAGGGCTGCTCTGCTGCCCAAGAGCCTCCGGCCTCCTGAAGCAGGAGCTGTTAGCGATGGAACTCGCCGTGACCGCACCATGTCTGAGTGGCAGGGTCCAGCCAGCCCCCCCTGGGCAGGGGTGGATTAAAGAGACGATGGCTACGTCACGGGATCCTTTTCCACAGACCTCATCATGGAATTTGCCAATTAGAATTCTGTTTCCTATCATAGGAAGCTCCTTGGAGGGGACAGGGGATGAAATCATGTTTACAAGCTTTCTATTTTGGCATCCAGCCGCCAAGACAGTTTTTCTACCACTTGAATAAATTGATGTAATTAAAGGATCCCCGGGGTGGCGTCTGAATCCTGAATTGTAGACTTCTGGTTGTTCCTAGGTCTTAACATGTAGGGTTACTTCACTTGATTCATGGGTCATAAAAAGGCAGCCCAAAGTACTTCGAGCTCCCTGATCTATTTGTTTAATTCAGGGCTTCTCACTTTATGGTGCACACAAGTCACCTGGAGATACTGTTCAAGTGCCAATTCTGGCCCAGGGTGGGATACGGGAGTCTGAATCTCTGACGAGCGCCCAGGTGAAGATGAGGTCTTGGGTGTCTGGACCACACTTTGAAAGGAAAAGGTTTAGTCCACTGTGATTTAATAGTTACCAGCATTTAAAAATCAAGAGATTAACAATTTAAGATTTCTGATTTCTTTTTATTTTTAATATGTTTATTTAGTTTTGAGAGAGAGAGAGCATGCAAGCAAGTGAGGGGCAGACAGAGGGAGACACAGAATCCAAAACAGCCTCCAGGCTGTCAGCACATAGCCCAACACAGGGCTGGAACCCACGAACCTCAAGCTCATGACCTGAGTCGAAGTTGGATGCTTGACCAACTGACCCACCCAGGTGTTCCTGGATTCTTTTTAAAAGAGGGCAAGGCAGCAGCCCCTGCTGAAGCCTTTCCAGGGCAACATCTTGCCAGAGCTGAGAATCCACAGTCCCCATCTGGGCCTGCCTTCTCCAGCTCACCACCACCTTAGTGGCCTGTGACCTGCCAGCCCTGTGAATATCTGAGTTTGTAGCCTGTGGCCCCAGAGGGTTTCCAGGAAGTGCCTGGCAGCCCCCCCCCCCGACCCCTCCCCCCGGATATACATTACACTGTGTTTAGCAGATATTTTGGGGGTGGGGGATGTGCTCTCAGCAGATCCTCAAGTAGACTCATGCACATTAGGAACTGAATATGTCTCCCCAAGAATCCTGTATTGAAGCCCTAACATCCCCCCGCCCCCGCCACCCATGTGATGGTATTAGGAGGTGGCCTTTGGTTTAATTAGGTTTTGATGAGGTCGTGCGCATGGTCCCCTCGTGACGGGATTAGCGCCCTTACAAGGGAAAGAGAAGAGCACCCTCTCCACACACGCACACGAAGAGGAGGTTGTGTAAACACACAGAAAGCTGGCAGCTGTCTACAAGCCAAGAAGTGGGACCTCACCGAGAATTGAATTTGCCGGCACCCTGCTCTTGGACTTCCAGCCTCCAGAGCTGTGAGAAATAGATGTCTGTTGTGTTCAAGCCGCACACTGTATGGTATTCGTTATAGCAACTTGAGCAGACTGAGACATGGTATAGCTTAGTAGTTACTTTGTGCTGCATCACCAGTCCAAAACTTGGCAGCTTAAAACAACAACCAGTTATTGTTTCTTGTGGAAGAATAATTATTTTTCATGATTCTAGGGCCAGCTAGGGGATTCTCTTGATCAGTGGTTTCAGCTGGGCTCATTGGTTTGTCTGCAGTCAGCTAATGGGCCTACTGGGGGCTGGTCTGGGGTGGCCACAGCTGATGACATAGTGCCCCCCGGTGCTTCATCCTCCAGGAAGCTGGCTCAGCCTTGGGATCCAGGTGGGGACTGGGATCCTGGAAGAGGATCCTGCAAGGCCTTTTGAAGCTTCAGCTCGGAACTGGTGTGACCTCACTTTCACCACACTCTGTCAGTCCCCAGATTCAAGGTGAAAGGAGACAGACTCCACCCCTTAGAGGAGATACCAAGGGACATGAGTCCAGGAGGCTAATCGAGCCCATCCTGCAGTCCATCTACTGTACTGCTGGTTTAGTTTCACTTTAGAAAGGAAGAATTTGGTTCAGAGAAGTGAAGTATCACAGGCCAGTTCCCAGACTCCCAAGTTCCTGCAGGGATGTGTCTGTGGGTCTGTGTGTGTTTCTGTCTCTCCCCCAAAGATGGAGGGATGGACGAGTTGAGAGCCGCTGTGCCGGCCTGTGATACTCCTTCCAAGATGCTACATTTGGGTTCTATGGTGGGAGCCACAGACCAAGTTGTTGGTATTCTTGGGCATAGCTGAACCCACACCTAGTGAACCATCACCCAAAGGCCATGGTACCCCTGACCAGGCTGCTGTAATTTCTCCCTCTTAGCTCAGCCCCTCTTCTGGGTTTGTGACCCAGGTTGGAAGGAAGGGAGGGGTGGCATTCACAGCATGTGCAGGAATTCGAGGGTAGCTGCTTATCCAGGGAAGCAGGCAAATTGAAGGAAGCTTCAAGTTTTAACTCCTCCTTCCAGAAATGTAAACAACCAACTTGACATGTTCCTCCAGGGCCCGTGTGTTTCGACTCCACCTGGAAGTCTCATTGTGTGTTTTACCTTCTTTCAGTGCACAGCTGGCCCCTGGGCCACTTGGATGTTTGGCTCCCAGCGTTCGAGGGTAGGAAGTAGTGACAGGATGGAGGACTTCCCAGACACCTTTGCATCACAGTGGCATATTCCTAAGACCGTTCCCAAGCGTGGATGCAGGTCAGAGGGTAGTCCCCAGGAATGTTCTAGGATTGCAGATCCTGTCCCAGACCCACCGAATCAAAATCTTGGGGGCAGAGGGTCTGGGAATCTATTGGGAGCACCTCCAGGGGTTCTGAGGCAACAGGCTGTAGAAACCCTAGTCCGGAAAGCTCTGGCCTCTTCAGAGGGCATCTCCATCTGTCCTTGGCTTTGCTGGCAGCTGAGTTGGGAAGGTACAGTACTGTGCACGGGCTTGGTGGATTTCAGGCCAGAGGGAGCTGAAGAGGGTCCGTCGTGGTGAGCCAGAGGGGTCCCTGGCTCAGTGACTAGGATACATTCACCCTCCCTGTTTGTATAGGGGTATCTATCATGCCTGCCCAACATCTAGGCCTGTCCTTTTAGTAAATGCCCTGTCTTGGACTGGATCCCTCCCAGCAACAGAACCTGAGACCAAGATGTGAGGGGAAGTAGTCTATTTGGGAGGTGACCCCAAGAAGCCCTGATGGGGGACAGGGAAGTGAGGTGGGGAAGGAAAGGCAGTCAGTGCATTAATGAGCAGCCCCCCACTGTGGACAGCCAGGCTTGATTCCCAGAGACTTGGGGAGCATGCAGAGGGCATCTTGGAGTTGGGCTTCCTGTGGGGTGTTTGTCAGCCGACACTCATCTTGGGTCCGGGGCTCCTTCTGGGGGGTAACTCCCTGGCACTTCCAGCCTGCCCGACACAGGGGCTGAGTATGCTTCAACCAGAGGTAGCCATCAGAAACTTGCAGCTTCTTGCATCCAGATGCCTCCCAGTGGTAATGAGAATGCCCTGGGAAGGTGGGCAGGACACAGAGAGCCATGGCTGTGACCCTCCCTCTCATTGCCTGTAGAGTACTACCTCTCCCCCATTCTCTATCCTTGTGGTTTGGCAAGTACCATCCCCTCCCTTCAAGTCCCAGATGGTATCAGTGGGTCAGAGATAGACATCTATCCCAGTCAACTCATGACAGCCCACCCTGGAACTAATGCTAGAATTTGGGGAAAGACACATCTGCTGAGATTGCCCACCTGCCATGGTGTGGGCCACATGGAGAAAGAGAGTGAAGCCAACACGGACAAGAACCGAATCGAGTAGAGAGAGAGGACATCATTTAAGCCCCTGGATCCAGCTATACCTGATGCCAGTATCATTTTGGGGCCAATTACATGGACCAGTAAGGCACTGTTGTGTTTTTTGTTTTTGTTTTTTGTTTTGTTTTGCTTGAGGCAATTTGTGTTAGATTTGGGGGGTCTCTGGCAACCCAAAGAGTCTGACACCCATAATGTACTGTTCCAGGAAAGGCACATTTTGGACTCTGGCATTTGCAGAGCTTAGATGGGACATGGACCAGAGGCAGAAAAGTGTTTGAGGTTCTGATGCCTTTCTCTGGCAGTGGGTAGGGACATGTGTTGACACAAATATACAAGAGCTCTAGTCATCTAGTTTTGGGATTGCTGGTTGGGGATTAACATGGACTAGTTATGGCAGTGCAAGGATCTCCTCCCCATATGCCTCCATGGTAGTGATGGAAGGCCCCTGGGCACAGAATGTGGACCAGATATCTTGGTGGCCTGACTTGGAACCCCCAGAGTCCTGTGTGCTGGGCAAGTTGCCATGGTGACATGTGGTTGCTGGGATGCTCTGTATAAAACTTTAGCATCGGGAAAGACTCCAGAAGGAGGTTCTAATCCTGGGTTCAGTGGGTAGGCTTTCAAGGGCTCTTAGGAGCCCTGAAATGGAAACCATTCAAGAGTGCCCACAGCTTTCATTGTACTTGCAAATGGGATTTGTGTCCCAGAAAACTTTGGGCTCCGGGGAATTCTTAAGTCAGAGGTTTCAAGTTATGCTTTTTGGTTACCCACGTTCCTCAGGAATGCCTTGGGGGTGAGCACTGAGTGGAGGAGGGGAAAATGGGCTGGGGAGAAGTTTAAAAGCCGCAGCCACCTCTGGTGTCCCTGAGAGTAACCTGGTGCTTTTCCTCCAGCTCTTTCCAGGCCCTGCCCAAACTCCCAACTCTGGTGCCCTGAGACCTGCCTCTATGGAGACCTCAGAGGTCTGCTTTGGACCTGGCCCCTGGCCTCAGAGGAAGAATGGGTCCCAGAGGCAGCTTCTGAGACACAAGGAAGCCCTGGTGTGTTTTGCCCTCTCTGGGTGTCACCCAAACCCCAGGGGGCTTCCTGGGAGGCGATTCAGCCCAGGACAGACGTCAGCAGTGATTCAGGGCTCAGATCTGATCCCACTTGGCTTGCCCCAGGGACCTCTGTCTTTCTCAACACCCAATGCATCCAGGAGTCAGCTGGCTGGTCCTCTGAGAGCTCTCGCCCATGGAAAGAGAAATCATGGAAAAGTCCCAGAGAATGAATGCATTCACTGTACCAAAGCAGGCAAAGGCTGCTTCCTCTCCCTCAACTGGATGTGTTGGCAGGGCTGGGTAACTGAAGCCGGTGTAGACAGGTGGGCCCTGTTCAGTCACACAAAAGAGCCACACCTCCTCTGCTCTCCCAAATGAGTCTTTGGTCTCCTGCTCCAAAACAAGAGAGAGAGCCTTTTCAGAATCCCATGATGTATGTGGCAGCCAGCACCCCAGCTCTGTGTCTCAAGGAAGCTCACAGGAAAGACAGGTGGTGCCCTGGTCAGGGCCCCAAACCCATGCCCAACCTCAGGACCGTGGATGTCTTTGGAAATAACACTAGTACTTGGGTCAAACCCCAGAGAACAGGGCAGAGTGGCCCAGAAAGATGGACAGCAGGGCCCTCAAATTCACCTGGACAGCTGGCAGGTAGAATCCAGCAACCCATCCTAGAGATTGCAAGTTGGCGGTGCTGAGTGGGCCCAGGGATCTGCATTTCATACCACTGATGAACTGCACATTTATCTGTTTATGCATCCTATGCATATGCATTTGTTTGGATAGTGTCCCCCCAGCATTAATGTCCATGCAGAACCTTAGAAGGTGACTTTCTTTGACAGTAGTCTTTGCGAGTATAATCAGTTAAGGATCTCAAGGTGAAATCATACTGGATTTGGAGTGAACCCTAAATCCAGTGACTGGTGTCCTTATAAGAAAGGAGACACAGGGAAGAAGCCATGTGAAGACAGAGGCAGGGATGGGAACAATACAGCCACAAGCCATTGGGTTCTGGGAGCCCCCAGAAGCTCAAAGAGACAGGAAGTATCCTCCCTTAGTGTCAGGAGGGAACACCTGTCAACATCTTGATCTCAGACTTCTGGCCTCCAGAGCTGTGAGGGAATTAATTTCTGCTGTTTTAAGCTACCAAGTTTGTGGCAATTTCTTACAGCAGCCTTAGAAAACTACTGTGTATCTGTGCTTTATATATAAAAATGTGATATTATGTGTGCACCCTCCCCCACCGCCAAGAACCCACTTGCAACACTTTGAAGGTGATATCGCCCGTGTTGAAAATGCTTTTGTGTCTTATAAACAACAGCGGAGTAATTCTTGAACAAGCCCAGGGAGACCTCTAGGGTTTCAGGAAGTAGACAACTGAGGTATACCCAAATCTAAGACGTTTAATGCTTTTGGTTAGAGCAAATGATCAGGCGAACAAGGAACATCAGGTTTTACTGACTAAAATAGAGTGTGTAGAACAGAATTAAAAATATTCTCATCAAACAATTCGTTTTACAGGAGAAGCAATTCCAGAGTGCAGGGTAGGGGGGAGAAATGTCTCAGAATCCCCTTCTTTGAGCCTGTAGAGAGAACGTTTCTCCAGCTAGTTGGGGGAAATAGCACTCCAAATGATGCTCTTCCATTTTAGTGGATTTGCCCAGAAAACGCAAGCAGTTTCTAAATGGGAAATGAGGGAAATAATATCCTGACACCCGCTTTCCTCCGGATGCACATGGTGCTGAGCCTTCTGTCCTGTGAAAAACAGTGACAGGCGGGCATCCTCAGGAAGGAGTCTGGAGTGTTTGGACGAGAAGCCTTAAATCATCAGGATAACCTCTGACACTTACCGTGTGCTTTCTGTGTGCTGGGCACTGGGTTGTGGACTCCACAGCTGGTATTTTTTGTTCCACTACAGCCCAGTGAATGAGGTAGGCATGCCCCCATTTTACAGATGAGGAAACTGAGGCACAGGGGAGTTAAGTCACCTGCTGGAGGTTACACAGCTACTGAAAAGAAGGCTGGGGCTTGAACCTCACCATGTCTAAATTTTAAGACCCAGGCTTCTAAACACAGTGCATGGGCAGGGTCCTATTGCTAGTGGGTTGTTTCTGTCCTGCTCACCACAGGTTAGTGAAGAAGATAAAGAAGCCAAGCCAAGGAGCTTCTAGCCCTGGGGTCTAGGGAAATACAGAAGTCAGGAATTCAGCAGCCCTTCCTTAGACTTTTAATTTCAAGCCTCCCAAAGGTAGGAGAAACCTGTTGATTAATGATGCTCCAGCATGGACCCCAGAGACCTCCAGCAAGTGAGGGGCACTGCAGAAGATGCCACCATGGCCGTCTGCTGCTTCTTTGGCCCAGCTCCCCTTGTCCTGGGGTGACCTGTATCCCACTGCTGCTTCTGGAGGAAATGTCAATCACACGAC
Organism: Acinonyx jubatus; assembly: GCF_027475565.1. Classification (NCBI taxonomy): domain Eukaryota; kingdom Metazoa; phylum Chordata; class Mammalia; order Carnivora; family Felidae; genus Acinonyx; species Acinonyx jubatus. The sequence goes on along the minus strand of NC_069398.1, from coordinate 40,572,971 downwards.
CCTAGCCCCGTGGCTGGTACATCCGTAGGAGCAAGCACTCGACTGGAACAGGGCCAGCCAGAGCCTTCTGTGGGATGAGATGGAAAGAGAATGTCTCTCTCAGCCTTAGAGATTGTGAGCCCTGTGGTTGTAGGCTCGGGCTTCTGGCAGCCACCTTTCCCACCAGGTGGAAGAGAGGACGAGGCCAGTGTGAGAAGAGATACAGAGCCAGGCGGCCTGGGTGAGGTTGAGAGGATGAACGCGTGGGCCTGGGGACACTGGGCTCCTGGATCCAGCAATACCTTCAGCAAGCACATCCTCAGCCATCCCAGTTACAGGACCCAGGGAAAATTCCCTTTGTTGCTTAAGAAGTTTGAGCTGCAGCTTTCCCAAGGGAGACAGAAGGAGCTCTCAAGGGGAGAAATGAGAGGGTCTGAGTCCCATCCCTTTTGTCAAGGCTGGACTGCTCACAGCAGATCCAGGTAACAGCTGTCAAGCCACATGTAACCCCAAGTCAAGGAAAGGCTTTCCCATCCTTCTCTGGTGCCATTCCTAGACAATTAATGTGTGGGGAATGCCAGGGAAGCCTACCCAAAAATGCTTCTAGGGCACACCTGGGTTTTAGAGGCAAGCTAGAAATTCATCTCAAGACAGGTGAAGATATCACAGATGCTCAGTGATAAATGTCTGGTGACATGGGAGCTATGAGAATGTCTCCAATCTCCCCCTACCTCTCTCCCTCATGTGCACACACACCTGGATGCAGGATGCAGTTTTGGGTGTTGTTCCTATACCTGAGGAGCAAACAGAAGTGGATGAGCCTCCCTCCCTGCAGGGAGAAGGATGTCTCTAGAAAGTGACTCCTTTCCTCTGCTCCGGGTTTGGGGTTGAGGTTGGTATGCAAGGAAGTCCTTGCTCTTTGCCCTGTCACGCTGAGACTGCATGGAGGCGTGGACCCCATGGTTGTAAACCCACCCCTTAGGCAAGGCCCAGTGACTGCAGGTGTTGGCCAGAGATGACCCCCCCCCCCCAGCTATAAGCAAGGCTATGAGAGAAGAGTAACACTGAGTCATTCAGCCCCACATTGGCCCCCCCAGGAGCCCTATCAGTGAGGTCCCTCCTAGGCTGATGTGAGTGAGTGATGTGGACTAGGTTGATAGACAGGTGAGGACTGCGGTGGCCCCCATCCAGGAGACACAGTTGTCTTGCCTTTACATGGCAACAGTGGCCCCATTTTGCCAATAGTCCCAAATGCCTGAGGGAAACTAGACATCCTGATCTCTGTGTGAAATGCTCTAATTTTTCAATCTCTCTATAGGCAAAAACAAAAGCCAGATCAGACTGCAGTCGGCCAGTTGGTAACCTGTGACTTGTTACCTTTTTGGGAGCCCAGGAAAGGAAAGGAGAAGTGTCCTCAAGACCCAAGCATACCCAAAACTCTCCCACGCAGAACTCAGGGAACGTCTATCAGTAGCAGGTTCCAGGGGTCGGGTTTGCCATAGGGCAGACACAACAAAGTCACAGCCTCCTCCTCCCCGTAAGGGGAGTTCTGATGCCATGTTGAGGTCCTGGATCCAGCCTTAACTGAAGCAAGAGATCCTGGACTGGCCAATTACATGTGCTCATGACTGGTTACCCTTTTGTGTGGGTCTCTGTGACTCACAACCAAAAAACTCATAATTAAACTGCTCCGAAGAAAGAAAAGAAACTCCAGAGGAGTTTAAAGACAGCTAGAGCCACTTCATCACTGCCTGGGCCTCTCCACCCTCCTCAAGTCAATGGTGGTCAGGTTTCCTTCCTAGCCAAGCTCTGGGAAAATGGATTTCAGATCCAGGGTGGGCTGCTCCCCACAGACAGTGAGCCTGTAACTCATATAACTGTTCACCATGCATATAACTCATATAACTGTTCACCATGCATGTCTGGGACACAAGGCATCGCTAGGGAATCAGATGTGAACGCCAATCATTTCTGCCTACCCAGCATTCTTTCCCTCTTCTTCCTGTCAGGTACCCCAGTATTCCTAGAGGCAACCTCCTTATGATTTTCAAACCAGGTGGTTGGCTTCGGGAACAGGCATGTGGTCCAGGTAGGCCAATCACTGAAACCCCATCCCTGTATGGTGATTGGTCCAGATCGTAGACAGAAACCTACTGGCCAGTCTGTGTTCTTTTTTCCCCTGGCAACTGTGATTGGTTCAAGGACTAGTGTGGGACCCAGACGGACTGATTAGACTCAGTTCTGGGAGGTTGGATCGAACTTTGGGGGAGAGAGGTTCTCTTCCACAGCTGAGCTGGGAGGAGAGAGGGAGCCTAATGGTGATGGGGCCCTCTGTGTGGGGAAGGCACCTGAGAAGGAGGCTGCCCCAGGGAAAGAGCCAGAGGTGGAGAGGGGGTGCTGAGCCTGATGACATCCCTGAGCTCCCAGACCAGGCAGGCCCAAAGGTGGCCCAACCATTCCTTGGCTTTTCCTCACATGAAGCCCAAAGGAGATGGTTCTGTCTTGCATCCTGAAGAGTGCATGAGCTGGATCATTGCCATCGGCTCCAGATGCCCCCACTTAGTGTCCAGACCCAGGGCTGAAGCCCACGTGGTCCCAGACCTCACGGACACTTGAAACGTGGGAGGCGAGCGGGCTGCCCCACAGGGCTCAGTCCCAGCTATCTGGAGACCAAGGGGCTGCTGTGGGATTGGCCAGAAGAGGAGGAAGTGGTGGCACTGAGCTGGGAGAAGCCGCTGGTGCAGGATTCCAGGCTGGACATGGAGCCCCTGGGGAGGAAGGGCATTGTGTGCACATTACCTTCGGGGGGGGGGGGGGGTGACATGGCCCTGGGGCCCACGCACAGCAGTGGAAAAGCTGGTGATGCTGCAAATGAGGCCCCAGGGTTCTTTCTACCAGGCTGGTAACCACCCCAGGCGCACAGGGCAAGTGTAGAGCAAAACGCAAGCGGAGTTATGGTGAGAAACGAGGCTCCACCCGTTTTCCAGCCCCACCCCCAACCAACCCCCACACACAGAGCCCAGCCTGCTACACACCATTCAGGGGCTTCCCTGACCTGGGGATCTAGCATAGCCTGGGCAGTTTCTGACCCTATCTCTAGCCTCACCTCACCCCGCCCCACCCCTGCAGCCTCCTTTCAGCATCTCTGACACTTGCCTCCCCTGTCTGGGAACCTGTGAAGGTCTCCACCTGCTGCCAGAAGCACTTTCTCTGCCCCCTTCTTCCTCTAGTTAACTTCTACTCCAGACTTCAGAGCAGCGCTCTCCAGGAGAACCTTGTGCGATGACAGTTGTGTCCTACAGCTGTGCTCTCCACTGCAGCAGCCATCAGCCTCATGGGGCTACTGGGCACTCAGAATGTGGCTCGTGCAGCTGAGGAACTGATTTTTTTATTTTTGTTGAACTGTAATAGCTATGTTTAAATTGCTACCTGTGGCTGGTAGTTACCTGGTTGGCCAGTGAAGCCTTAGGATCTGGCTGTTCCAAGTGTGGTGTGGGGACCAGCACCACCAGCCCCTCCTGGAGCCTGTTAGAGCTGCAGACTCTCTGCACCCCAGAGCTGCAGAATCTGCATTGTGACAACCCCCCCCCCCACCAGAAGATGTATGTGCATGCCACTAGGTCTCAACTCCAGTGTCTCTTCCCAGGTACCTCCCCTACATCCCATGCCCACCCTGTGCCAGGCCCCTTGTCCAGGCTCTGTGCCAGGCCTGTGCCAGGCTCTGACAACACTCTGTGTTGAGGCTTCTGACACCTCCTAGCTATCTGACCTTGGGCAAGGACCCCAGGCTGGAATGCCTTCATGGCATCCACTGCTGTGGTCTCCTGCTCCACAATGGCAGGCCCTATCTGTCTGGTCCCTTGGGGCCCAGCCCAATGCCTGCCTACTGAGGACACCCAGGAAATAGCCCTTGAACTGGTTTTCTTGCGAGGCTGTTGAAGGGCAGGGCAGCAAGGCTACCCCATGCTGACCAGACAGTCTGGCAAGCAGCATCTGCTCTGCCCCCCTCTAGGCCTCCACCTGCCCTCCTGGAGGCCAGCAGCCCCCAATGCTTGTGTCTGCATGTCTCTCCCCTGCACTGGTGCCCAGCAGCCAAAGCAGGCCACTTCCCAAAGAGGAAATCACCAGCCCTCCCAGGCTGTGGGGCTCTCTTGGAGTAAAGACAGTGGCCCAGTATTTCTCACAGGGGGCTGTATGTGCCCCTACAATACTTGGAGCTCCACCCAGGATATGGATACAGATGTGACACCCTCCTGGAGCCTCAATTTGACTCCATGGTAAAGAATATAAAGCATTATTTTTAGAAGGACACAAGCATAGATAGGTCATGAAGCAGGATGCAAAATCACATTCGTTTTTAAAAGATAAAATGTAAGGCCTTGAAGAAACTCTCCATGTCCTCACCCTGTTTCATTTTTGCTATCAAGGGCTTACTGTATGCCTCGGTGAAGGGCAGGCTTCCCCCAGCTATTTCATCTTCATGACAACCCCAAGACCTAGGATTTCAGTAGTCCCCATGTAACAGATGGGAAGCCTGAGGCTCAGACAGCTTAAGTGAGTTGCCTGAGGTCACAGAGCAATCAGGAAGTGTTGGAGGCCTTAACCACTACACTTCCTGCCTCTCTGAAAGCAACACTTGGAGAGAGGTGTCTGTGCGACACTATTCTAGAATGTTCTAGAACATTCCAAATCCTTTTTTTATGGGTTTCTAGGAATACAGGGAGGTCCAAATAGGAGGGCCTTGGGCTCCCCTTCCCCCACCAATCAATCTGGTATGTTTGGCTTCTGTCCAGGATTTCATTTAAAAGGGAGATCCATGGGGCGCCTGGGTGGCTCAGTCGGTTGAGCATCCGACTTTGGCTCAGGTCATGATCTCATAGTCCATGAGTTTGAGCCCCACGTCGGGCTCTGTGCTGACAGCTCAGAGCCTGGAGCCTGCTTCGGATTCTGTGTCTCCCTTTCTCTGCCCCTCCCCTGCTCGTGCTCGGTCTCTTTCTGTCTCAAAAATAAATAAAAACATTAAAAAAAATTTTTTTAAAGGGAGATCCTGCAGCTGAGGCAGAGTTTGGACACAGTGTTCAATCTGGTTGCTCACACACGTGCTGAGAGAATTTTAACAATACCAATGCTGGGGACCTGCCCCTGGATAAGCTCAAAGACAAGTGAGGGAGGTGAATCTAGTGCCCCCAGCCCAGAAGGAAGGGGCCTCAGGAGTGCTGTGGGCCTCGCCTAGAGGGGAGTCAGGACCCTTCCTGCCCAGGCTCTCCCTCCCCAGCCCCTCCTACCTGAAGTCCTCAGACGCCAGCACCTCGTAGTAGTAGAGGAGTTTGCACTTGGGGCCAGGGCTGTGCAGGGCCGTCAGGACATCCTCCACACCCGGGATGCTGCAGGCCACATTGCCAGGGGGGCTGTGCATTTGCCACTGGAGCAAGTAGGTGCCAGGCCACCGGGTCACATGGGAGCCCTGAAACACAGCAGCCGGGCCTGAGGCTCTGGTCCTCCTGGGGACAGGAGCCCCTTACTAAATGGATCCACCAGCCAGTCTTCCTCTCAGGGCCTCCCGAAGTCATCCTTGGCCCCTCTGCTCTTACCCCCATATCCCTGGGGACTGAGAGCCTCCCTCTAAATCTGGTGGGAGTGGAGGCCTGGAGAGGAGGGCCGTAGTTGCAGGGCAACAGGTGCGGTTTAATTAAATGCCTGGACTTTGTTGGGCTTTTGTTCTGCTGAGCGTGATTTGCAGATGAGGTCCAGGCAGGGATTCAGGCAGGGAGCTGGCAGGTTGGTTAGAGCTAGTTGAGGGCCTGGACGCTGAGAATGAGGGCTAGGGGTGTTGGTGTGTGAGGTGCAAGACAGTGTGCTGCTCAGGGAACCTTCAGAGAGGTCTGCAGTGCTCATCAGAGCTTGTGTGTGCGGTACGGGTGAGAGAGCGAGCGAGGCCAGCGATGTGAGACTTACAAGCACTGGAGAGTGGAGAATGCAGGGGGCCTCGTGTTCATGTTCCACAACGCATCTGAGTTCCGTTCCCAGACTTAGTATGTCTCTGCTGCATAGCTTCTGAAGCTCACACGTCAGAAATCACTGGGAGAGGGTGAGGGATGCAGGGTCCAGGCCTCACACCCAGAGGGTCTGAGTTACCCCTCCCTGGCATGGGCCCTGGCAATCTGCATCTCTGACAAGAGTCCCAGGGATTCTGAGGCTGGGGTCCGGGGAGGTCCCCAGAGTCCTGGATCTGTCTGATTCTGTCTTTCTCCCCACCCATCCCACAGGGGCTCCAAGGCCAAAGTCCATACGCAGTTCACCTACTTGGGTGCTCCCAGAACCCTGGCACACAGTGGACACTCAATCCTGAGTGACGAATGAATGAACAAAGGAATTCGAACCTGGATGCTCTCCCCTTCCCGGCAGACAAGGGGGGCTTCCACACGGCTGTAATCCACACCTAGGACCCAGCCCTTGTCCGTCAGCTGCCCGCCGGCCCTGGCCCCAGGCTCCTGGGGTCCAGGCTTGGGCACCTGCTTGCTGTGGTACAGGCTGAACACCACGTCCCCCCTCAGGATGTCAAAGTCCCAGGTGATGACTGACTCGCCCTCCAGAATCTCCACGGCAACCTGCATGGGGAGGGCACGGTCTGAGGGTCCGACCTGGAATCCCACCAGGAGTGGGGAGCCGGGATGGGAAGGTCAGCTGCAGTAGGTGCTGTGGGTGCCCACCTGGGTCTTCATCTGCCCATCTGCCATGCTCTGCACAGCCCAGTGCTCCCCTGGGATCAGGGGACTTGGCTGCACCGCCCCTTTGCTTGTATCCTTCCCCGTACCCATCCTGTCCCACCTCTCCTTACAGGTTTCTCCTCAGAGCTCACCCTCAACAAATCGCTAGCACAAGAACTCTTGTCTCAGGGTTTGCTTCAGGGGACCCTGACCTAAGACCCCACCCCAACCCGGTGGGCCCTCCCGGGCCAGGTCCCAGCACCTCATGGGGGGCCCCTCGGAGAACGCTGGCCGACTGGTAAGTCTCTCTCCACTGCCGCAGCTGGTCTGTGTGCTCTTGCTCCTCTTCTGTCAGATAGAGGGACTTGGGGACCAGCCCTCCTTCGGGGACATTACACTGGGGGATAAAGACAAAAGTAGCAGGTCAGGACCCAGCCGGCCTGGCTGACCCACAGAAGGGTACTTTGTGACCCCTGAAACTGCACTGACAACAGCAACCCCAAAGTGAGAACGGTACAGGGGCTCTCCCATGACCTCATCTCCAAAACCACAATGCAGTAGGAACTCTTACTATTTCCATTTCACAGAGGAGGAAAATGGAAGCCCAGAGAGGTCAAGCCACTTGCCTGAGATCACACAGCAGAAAGTGTCTGAGCCTGGGCACAAACCCATGTTTATCAGGGCCCCCAGGCTCAAGTCTCTTATTACCATGCTGGTTCTTACAGGCCCATTTGTTAAACATAAATCACATGTATGTACCTCAACAAGTGGAGAGATTCAAATTGGCAGAATTCCTAGGAAATGCCTTTTTTTACTCAGAAATCATGTATGCCTGGACTTTGGTATTCTATTAGACAAGGAAGAGGGGCCTGCCCTCATCCCATGGCCAGATGAGATAAGACAGTTGTGACCCAGGGTCACCCCTGCCTGTGTCATCTCAGCCCCAAGGGGAGGCAGTAAAAGGGGTCTGTGGCTGCCTCTCCTTGAAGTAGTTGGCCCATCTAACCATTCCGTGAGGATGTGGGTTGGGAATAAATCCCTTTGGATACACAGGCTCCGGGGTTCAGGCCACTGGGATGTTTGAGTCACCTCTCTCAGCAGCAGAGGGCGCAAAGTCAGCAGGTAAACTCTGCTGCCTAGCGACGAAGTGCATAGGGAATACCGGGGTAAACTTTTGACTGGCCTGGTCTCTGGTCTTCTAGAAACTTCCATCTGGATCACTATGTTTGAAAAACCAAGCTAAGGCCCCTCCTTTGGACAGGACTCACTTCTCTTTGGGGAAGCGTCTAAAACAAGCCTTGCCCCCCAAAAGAGAAAGCATGGCTTCTCCAGGTACCAGCACCCACACACATGACAGAGTGCCCCACTCCAGCCTTCGTGGCCCTCTGCAGCCCTGCCCCAGCAATCCCTGGCTCCCCCACCCCCACCCCCAGGCCACAGCCCTGGGCCTGCAGCCACATACTCACCACACACTCTCCCCCAAGGAAGTCGGGGATCACTTCTTTATCTAGGTAGTCCACGAGGCCTCCGGGGCCCTGGTAATTGCTGCCACTGTAGATGAGGAACTTCTGCCTGGTGTTTTCATTGATGAAGGGGCTGATCTGAAGTGGGGGAGATGAGACAAGATGGAAAGGTATTTTTGTTTTTTTGTTTGTTATTGAGATGTAATTCACGTGGCAAGGAACTAACCATTTTCTTTTCCTTTCTTTTCTTTTCTTTTCTTTTTTCTGTTCTTTTCAAGTTTTATTTAACTAATCCCTACACCCAGCGTGGATGGGGCTCGAACTCACAACCCTGAGATCAAACGTCGCATGCTCTTCCAACCAAGAATTAACCCTTTTAAAGTGAACAATTCAGTGGCTTTATTTCACTCACTATGTTGTAGAACTACCACTTTCCTGTAATTCCAAGACTCTTCTTCAGCCCAAAAGGAAACCCCATTCCTTTTACACATTAATACACATTAGCAGTCACGCCCCAGTCCCCTCCCCCCAGCTCCTGGAACCACCAGTCAGCTTTCTGTCTCTATGGATTTGCTTGTCTGGACATTTCATAGAAATGGAATCCTCCAATATGTGGCCTTTTGTGCCTGGCTTCTCTCCTTCAGCATGATGTTTTTTCTAGGTTCATCCACCTTGTAGCACAGATCATTACTCCATCCCTTTTTATGGCTGAATAATATTCTACTCTTTGGATGATCCTATTTTGTTTGCCCCAGATGGAAAATACTTTAACACCGAACTCGAAACTGCATGTCAATCCTTTTTTTTTTCTCATGGCAACCCCTACCCCCCCACCCACGATGCTGGTGTGGTGTCTGACTCAACACACAGGTGGGGAAGGAAGGAAGGACTTAGCATTGGCAAGGTACAAGCCAATTGAGCAAGGAATGCTACAGGAACTGGGAATCCCACCTGTGTGGTCACTCTCCTTCAGCCTCCACCCGGGGAAGCAGTCACCTGCCGTCCTCGGCAACCTGGCTCCGTGCCACTGGCTTCCATCTGGTGTGGCCACTGGGCAGAGGAGGGGGTACAGCAGCAGGAGGTGGGAACAAAGAGAGAGGCCAGGGTACTTCTTCCCCCACTCCCTGCTGCCTCACTGCCCCTGGGCCCCCCCACCCCCTGCCACATTCTGGCTCTCATGAGGCTTGGTAACAATGCCATCCCCTCCCGTGGCACCACCAACCCCCCCCTCCCACCCCCGGGTGTCAGGGATCACTTCAGGGTCTAGTCCCTGGGGCCTCTCCATCCTGCCCATACCTCTGCAAGGAGTTCTTTTATGTTATGTCCCCATTAAGCCATTGGGGTGAATCCCACTTCTGGCCAGCACCCTGAATGACTGGCTCCCACCCCTACCCAATACACATCTTCTTAGAAGTCTCCCAACAGCAAGAATTTAATTTTCACAAAGTTCAGGATATTTCAAGATAAAAAGCTTCAGTGGCAGGTCCTGCCTGTCTTTCCTGCAGCTCCTGCTCTCCAGCCCAGCCCCAGCAAGGCCCTGACTTAGCCACAGTGGCCAAAGAACGTTCTGTCCCAGAAGTCTGCTCACATCGTCTCCTGCTGACAACCCTCCATGGCTCCCTACTGCCCCAGGATGAAGTCCCACCTTTGCCACAGCCTGGATTCAGCAGGCACTGGTCCCTGAGCACTTTCCCAGCTTCTGCCAGGGCCACCAGCCTTTTTGCTCCTTTTTGTTCCAGCCACCCTGCACTGGTTTTTCAGTTTCTCAAAAGCATCCACGTACAGTCCTGCCTCCAGGCCTTTGTGCTTACTGTGTGGGTTGCCTGACCCACCTGTCCTCCCCACCCTTCCCTGAAGGACTCCTGCTCCTTCCTTCGGTCTCAGCCACTTGTTACCTCCTCAGAGGGACCTTCCTCAGTTTCCCAGTCTAAATTGCCCACCTGCATTACCCCCTGCCTGATTCAGCCTCTCCACGAACCCTGTAGGCCTCACGCCCTAGTCATACGGAACCATGAAGCATTTCCTTGTGTGACGTTATCTGCTTTATCTCTCCCTGCCCTGTCACAGTTGGGGAGAGATACAGTGGCTGGCTTGTTTACTCCAAATCCCCAAGGCCTGGAAAGGTGTCTGGCACACAGTAGGTGCTTAGTGAAACACTGAATCCACTTAACTCTCAAATCTCTATCCTGATTGAACCTCAACTTATAGCAGCTCTTTCCAGGCTTTCTTGGGCACTGAATCCTCGGGGCACCGGGTATGTTCAGGGTCTGCAGGACTAGGGGTGGGGGGCTGACACTGTGCACTGGCCTGTGGACCGGTAGCAAAGCCCCCAGGCAGTGGTTTTCAACTGTCAGTGACAACCTGATAGTGGTTGTGAGATCAATTTAGCACGTGTGGCTAGCCAATTTTTTTAAATCTGAGAAAAAAAAAATTTAATAGAGAGTACGTGCAAGCAGCAGAAAGGGGTAGTGGGGGGGAGAGAGAGAATCTTAAGCAAGCACAACATTCATTGCAAAGCCTGATGTAGGGCTTGATCCCACAACCCTGGGATCATGACCTGAGCCAAAATCAAGAGTTGGACACTCAACCAACTGAGCCACCCAAGCACCTCCATGATTAGCTTATTTTTAATGGAACGGAATAAAAGAGCAAAAAGAGAGGAGCCTGGGTGGCTCACTGGGTTAAGCATCAGACTTCAGCTCAGGTCATGATCTCACAGTCCATGAGTTCGAGCCCTGCGTCGGGTTCTGTGCTGACAGCTCAGAGCCTGGAGCCTGCTTCGGATTCTGTGTCTCCCTCTCTCTCTGCCCCTCCCCACCTCATGCTCTGTCTGTCTCTCTCTCAAAAATAAAACATTAAAAAAGAGAGAGAGAGAGAGAGAGCAAAGAGGATATTGCACATAGTTAATGTAACCTCGCTTGCGGATCTGTTTCGGGTGTGTGTGTGTTTGCGTTGGGTTGTAACATAACATGTATTTCTTACTGTGGATCTTGGGCAAAAAGATTTCAAATCCCTGCAGCACAGGATCCCAACACTCCTCAGAGTCAGCTCACAGGAGCCCCAGGAATGCTATACAATTCTGAGTGTGACCCAGCGTCCACAAAGCAGGACAAGAGATACATAAATCATGGTCTGTCCATATGGTGGAATAGTATTCGGCCATAAAAAGGAATGAAGTACTGATAGGCTACACCACGATGAACCTGAAATCATTATGCTCAGTGAGAGAAATCAGATGCAAAATGCCTCGTATGATTCTGCTTCCGTGAAATATTTATAACAGGCCAATCCATAGAGACAGGAAGCAGACTGATGGCTGCCAGGAGCTCGGAAGCCGGGAGAGGAAGGAATGCTGATGGTACAGGGTTTCCCTTGGGGGTGCTGAGAATGTTCTGGAACTAGAAGGTGGGATGGTTGCACAGCTCTGGGAATATACTAAAAACCACTGAATTCTACACTTGGAAAGAGTGAACCTGATGACTTACATCTCAGCAAAGCTATTATTTAGAAGATATGCCACCAGGAGGGCCTGGGTGGCTCAGACGGTGGGGCAACTGACTTCGGCTTGGGTCATGATCTCATGGTTCATGGGTTCGAGCCCCGCGTCGGGCTCTGTGCTGACAGCACCGAGCCTGGAACCTGCTTTGGATTCTGTCTCCCTCTCTCTCTGCCCCTCCCTGCCTTGTGCTCTGTCTCTCTCTGTCTCTGAGAAATAAATAAATGTTGAAGAAAAGAAGAAGAAGGAAAAAGAAGGAGGAGGAGGGAGGAGGAGGGAGGAGGGAGGAGGAGGGAGGAGGAGAGAGGAGGAGGGAGGAGGAGGAGGGAGGAGGAGGGGAGGAGGAAGAAGAAGGAGGAAGAAAAGGAGGAAGAAGGAGGAAGAAAAGGAGGAAGAAGGAGGGAGAAGGAGGGAGGAGAGGAGGAGGAGGAGGGAGGCAGGGGGAGGAAGAAGGAAGAGGGGGGAGGAGGGGGGAGGAGGGGGGAGGAGGGGGGAGTAAGGAGGAGGAAGGAGGAGGAAGGAGGAGGAGGAGGAGAGGGAGGAGGAAGGAGGAGGAAGGAGGAGGAAGAAAGAGGAGGAAGAAGGGGGGGAGGAGGAAGGAGGAGGAGGAAGAAGGAGGAAGAAGAAGGAGGAGGGAGGAGGAAGGAGGAGGGAGGAGGAGGGAGGAGGAGGAGGGAGGAGAGGAGGAGAAAGGAGGAGGAAGGATGGGGGAGAAAGAAGGAGGGGGAGAAGGGGGGAGGAGGAAGGAGGGGGAGGAGGGGGGAGGAAGGAGGAGGAAGAAGGAGGAGGAAGGAGGAGGGAGGAGGAGGTGGGAGAAGAAGGAGGGGGGATGAGTAAGGAGGGAGGGGAGGGAGGAGGAAGGAGGAGGAAGGAGGAAGTAGAAGGGAGAGGGGAGGAAGAAGAGGAAGGAGGGATGAGGAGGAGGGAGGGAGGAGGGGGAGAAGAGAGGAAGAGGGGGAGGAGGAGGGAAGAGGAGGGAGGAGGAAGGAGGAAGTAGAAGGGAGGGGGGAGGAGGGAGGAGGAAGGAGGAGGGAGGAGGAGGGAGGAAGAAGAAATGACACTGAACCAGCAGGCAGAGGGAACTCCCCCACCCCATCTCAGCCTGCACGGGGGAGGGGTCTGGCCCAGGCGCCTGCTCTCACCAGCGTCCAGAGCACCGGGAAGACGCGGGGGGCTCTCACGATGAGCAGCCGGCCCAGGGTCTCAGGGTAGTTGTCCTCGACCACCTCAATCATCCGAAGCAGGGCCTTCACCCCCGGCCGCCACAGATGCCGCATGTTGAGACCCTCCAGGTCCACCAGGCAGGTCCAGGAGCTGCGGCAGAGATGGCCCCCTCACTGCAGCTTGCTCTGCCACATCCCAGGGCCCCCGACAGCCTCGGTTGGGGGGGGGGGGGCCTCGGGAGCTGGCAGACAGGACAGAGAGGCTCAGGAAGCCAGGGCTGGGAGTAGAGGGGCGGAGGCCGTAGGACACTCTCGTGGATCCTACCCCCCACCCCAACCCTAGGCTGGGGAGGCCATGTGGTGAGGAGGCTCAGTGCATGGCCTCTAAGGCTAGTCACCCAAATTCAAGTGTCACCTCCATCCCCCGAGAGCTTTGTGACACAGGCAGCTTCCTCATCAGGACAGTGGCAGTGACAGTAACATCTCGAGCAATTGTTAGGATTAAATGAGATAGTATATGTGAAGCTCTCTGCAAGGACAGGCCATAGAGTGCACTCCTTCAAAGCAAGTCATTGCTACCAATTGTTGAAAAGGCTCCGACTGCTAAATAGAGTGTAAGCGCCAAGAGCACTCATTCGCTCCAGAGCCAGACGGCCTGGATTCAAATCTCAGTGCTGCCGCTTGCTGTGTGGCCTTGGCCAAGTTACTTAACTTCTCTGTGCCTCCATTTCCTCAGGACTAATTCATTAGGAAAATGAGTGTTCTACTGCAGTGGCTAATCCCTGGGAGCCCCTCCATCCTGCCTTTGATCCTTCCATCCACACCGCTGCAAGAAGTCCCTCCTGACACCCTGTCATCTGAGCCATCTCAGGTGAATTCCACTTTGGATCAGGATCCTGATTTATTGATCGATTTCCCAGCCCAGCCAATGTACATCCCCTTAGGAAAGGCTCCAAACAGCAAAGGGACTCGATTTTCACAAAGATCAGGCCATTTGGAGATAAAAAGTGGCAGGTCCCACTGGCCCCTCCCTCCCAGACTGTAATAAGGAGGATGTGAGGCAGGTACTTCAACGAGCACTTGCTGCACAGCAAGTGTTACACACACACATTTGTGTTCTCTCTCAACAGACGTGGCTTTTGATAATCCATGAAGACGCCTTCGGACTCATGATGTTATTCCCACATTACAGACGAGCAAGCTATAGTTCAGAAAGGTTCGTGCCACCCTAAGTATTCATGTGGGAAACTGAGGAGTCTGGGGAAGTCGGATGAGGGTTACCGGATTGCCATGACACCTGTTGAGTCTGCCCGCCTGGGAGGCAGAGTCAAGGTGCTACCTGGGGTGGCAGAGTTGGCCTCAAAAAGCAAGGCCCCGGGCGTAACATCCTTGAGACCGAGGCAGACAGTAACTTACCCACTTAGCAACAACCTGGGATGAGCACAGCCACTCTGAGCCTCAGTTTCCCCCTCCATAAAGGACAGGGACAATAACAGGTCCTGCCTCACAGGATCACTGAACAAATTAAATGAGGACATTCCTGTAAAGTGCTGAGTCCATGCCCAGTGAAGCTTGGCTGTTTTTACTCTTTCAGGGGCATTTGCTCCTGGCGGGGGTTCTTACCTGATGGGACGGCCAAACTGCTTTGTGTTCCCTTCACATCTCTTCTGTCCTTCCTCGTTGACGGAAAGAACCTGGAAAGTAGAGAATGTGCTGGCAAACATTCACTTGGCTGCTCCCCCCACAGGCAGCCCTGGGGTCCAGGGAGAGAGGACCCCTACTCACATGCTTCAGCAGTGCCTCCTCCCCCACGGCCTTCATCAAGCCTTTGGTGTCCATGTGGCCCAGGCGCAGGATATAGAGGGGGCGGCCATCTTTGCAGGGGAGGCCCCATAAAGAGAAGGGACATTATTTCAGGAGTGCTGGTGAGAGGGCAGGCCCAAACTTCTCTTCGGAGAAGGCAGCGCCAGGCTGTGGCTCAGCCTGCCCCTCCTGTCCGTTTATTTGCGAATGCTCTACCCACTCCCAAGAGGGACTAATGCCAGTTATGGTGATAGAAGCAACGTGTTCAAGAGTCAAGGACACAGACTGACATCACAGGGGAAACTGGGTGAGGGGCATGTGGGAACTCTGTATGGCCTCAGCAACATCTCTGAAAACCTGTCTTAACATTACACGTTTATCTGGAAGCTTTTTATTTTTTTTAATTCTTTTTAATGTTTATTTATTTATTTATTTTGAGAGAGAGGGACAGAGACGTGCTCACGTGCAAGTTGGGGAGGGGCAGGGAGACAGACAGGGTGAGAGAGAATCCCAAGCAGGCTCCACACTGTCGGCGCAGAGCTCAACGCTGGGCTCGATCCCATGAACCGTGAGATCATGACCTGAGCTGAAATTAAGAGTCAGATGCTTAGGGTGCCTAGGTGGCTCAGTTGGTTAAGTAACCGACTCTTGGTTTCAGCTCAGGCCATGATCTCACAGTTCATGGGATTGAGCCCCGCATCAGGCTGTGCGCTGACAGTGCAAAGCCTGCTTGGAATTCTCTCTTTCCCTCTCTCTCTGCCCCTTCTTCACTTAGGCTCTCTCACTCTCAAAATAAATAAATGAACATTAAAAAAAAAAAAAAGAATCAGACACTGGATGAACTGAGCCACCCAGGCACCCCTAAAGCTTTTTAAAAAAGAAAATATGAACCATGTTATGAAGGAGTATGGAGAGAGTGGATGACGTTGGTTCTTAGCTTTCTATCAGGCAAAGCAAATAGGAAAAATAAGGAATTACATACTAATACAATGGATTCTTGTTATTCATGGTAGTGATGTTTTCCAAAGTCACCTTGAACACTGAATCAGGAAGTACTAAAGCATCGTTTCCAGGAAAAATATGGGGTAAGGTCCCTGCGAGCCTCTAGACACAACATTTTTGTCAACTGATCAATACATAACCTTGTTGTCTGTGTGTTTCTATTTAAGGACACCTTATTGAGTATATATTGTTGATTCATTAACATTGAACTCATTGCCAGCAGCATCACACTAAGCCTGAAGGAAGCTTATCTAACATTTTCTCCATGAGTCACAGCCTTCTTGTGCTTTGAAACACTAGCCAGCACTCCTGCATTACGCCTGGGGGCCATTTTAAGCACCAGAATCACCCTCAAAATGCAAAAAAAAAAATGTAGCACTAAGTAGACTTTAGAAAGGACTCTTGTTAACAGTTTAAGAACTGAAAAAAAGATGGACATCTCATTCAACCTCAGCAGGGGACACACAGGTCAGATGACTCTGACTTTTCACCACTCCAAAAGTGTTCATAATTGACCGCAAAAGCACCCTGAGTATTGACTTGGGGGTTACAAATACATTGTGGTGAGGAGGCAAATGCACAAATATGGAATCCATGAATAATGAGAATTGACTATATATTAAAGTGTTCCAACTGGTCCTTTAGGAGAATCAACCTCTCACCCTAATCAATATATACAAATTTTTACATCAAGGGCAGTTTAATAAAAAACTGAGAGGGGCGCCTGGGTGGCTCAGTTGGTTGAGCATCTGACTTCAGCTCAGTTCGTGATCTCATGGTTCGTGAGTTCGAGCCCCGCGTCAGGCTCTGTGCTGATAGCTCAGGGCCTGGAGCCTGCTTCAGATTCTGTGTCTCCCTCTCTCTCTGCTCCTCCCCTGCTCACACTCTGTCTCTCTCTCAAAAATAAATAAAGATTAAAAAAAAAAACTACAGAGAAGACCTATCTTTAAAAAAAAAAAAAAACTGAGAGAGAACTTATTTGTAGCGGGTTGAATAGTGTCCTCCAAAAATTCACGTCCACCCAGAACCTTTGTATGTGATCTTATTTGGAAATAGTCTGCAGATCAGATTGTTTAGGACCTCGAGATGAAATCCTACTGGATCAGTATGGGTCCTAAATTCAGTGACCTGAGGTCTTTATAAGAAGAGAGGACACACAGGCACCCAGAAGGAATCCATGTGAAGACAGGCGGAGTGTGGGTATACAGCCACAAGCCAAGGAACGCCTGGGGCCATGAGGAGCTGGAGGAGGCAGAGAGAGATTCGCCGCAGGGAGCACAGCCCTGCCCACACCTTGATTTGGGGTTTTTGCCTCCGGAACTGTTGGCAGATACATCTCTAAGGCACCCGGTTTGTTGTAATTTGCTACGGCATCCCCAGGGCGCTGATGCATGCCCATGCAGCCATTATGTGTGGGGGTCCCCATGATCAGAAGTAAGGGTGGGCTAACGCTGCCTCTGCATGGAGAAATGTTGCCTCAAGCCCACATGTCTCTTCCAGCCCTACTTTCCTCATGGCTGGGTGAACCCCAAGGGCATCTCCAGATGCCCAGAAGAGTCAAAAGGAAAAATAATAAGATCTCAATGTGAAAAGTGGCCCCCTATGCATTCTGTAGGTAAAGGGACGCACCTACGTCCTGGTAGTGCCAGCCCCCCGCATAGAATTCCTCCAGGAGAGCAGGGGGTCGCCAGGTCTGAAGGAGGAAATCCACCTGGTGCTGCTTTCGCCAGCTCAGGGACAGGCGCAGCATCTCCCGGGCCTTGTCCAGGTGGAAGTCACGAGCCCGCAGGAACCGAAGGATGTGTTCATCTTTGGGAATCTGAGACAAGAAGGGTAAAGCCTGTAGAACGGTAGTCCTTCACCCAGTAGAGAAGACTGTGGAAAATGAGTTCTCCTGTCTTCTGTGCAAAATATATAGCTGGGAAAAGGACCACACACTCCACCACGAACGATACAGCCAAGGGGCGGGCTGTAGTGAAAATCTGTGAGTTTGGGCTGCCAGACATTTCTCCCTCTTCAGGCATCTCTTTGCTTCTGGGGAGCTACGTGTCCTCCCCACGCCCCAGCACCAGTGCCGGTTTTAGCTGATGTTGCCAGTCAGCATTCCACTCCCATGGCCTCAGCGGTGGCACAATCCAATCAGAGCATTTAGACAATTTAAATCAGAAGAACCGGACGTGAAGCCCTTTCTCTGCGGTGGTAAAGGTGAGCCTGCAGGTTATGGGGAGCCCCAGCTCCAAGCTCAACGAGGAAGTAAGTCTGGCGGGGATGAAGCAGAAGTAAACAGATACAAGAGCTCAGAGGCCCCGACCGCATGGGAGTCCTGATTCGGGACATCCCTGAGACAGGCTGCATGGCCCCCTGGGCTGAATGATGTCCCTTCCAAATTCATGTCTACCCAGAACCTCAGAATGGGACCTTATATGGAAATGAGTCTATCCGGATATAATTAGATAAAGTGAGGTCATATTGGAGTAGGTGGGCCCTCCTGTGTTTGGACACAGACACAGGACACATGGAGGAAAGAAGGCCACGTGATGGTGAAGGCAGACACTGGAATGACGTATCTGCAAGCCAAGGACTGTGGCAGCCACCAGAAGCCAGGAAGGGGGAGGCATGATACAGACTGTCTCTCAGAGCCTCCAGAAGGCTGGAGAAAAGGCAGGCTCCAGAACCCTGACCACACCTTGATTTCAGCACTGTGAGGATAAGTTTCTGTTGTTTGTAGCATTTTCTTTCAGCAGCCTTAAGAAATTAATACATCCCTCTCAACAGTTTGTTATATGAGCCAATAAATAGCCCCCTCCTCTTTTTTTTTTTTTGCCTTGACTCAAGCTGTGTTCCTACCACATATAACCCAGAGTCTAATTCATAGGCCGAAGTGACAAGTCCCTGCCAGCTCTCCTTTCTTCCCTCGGGCAAATATTGACAGGCAAGAGAAATCCAGCCCCAGTAAAGGCTCCCCTGCCCTGAGTGCTCATCCGAGCCAGACATGACTCTAGGCATTTTATGTGGATCGTCCCTTGTAATTCGGTCTAGGTGATGTATGCTAGCATTATCCCCCTTTCACAGATGAGAAAATGGGCAGACAGGTTAAATCACAGCCCAACATGAAAGCAACTTCTTTGTCTGCACTCCACACACATGCAGCATGGGGAGGGGATAGGAAGGAAGGGCAAGCTCACATTTCTCATTCAACAGAGCTGAAGGTCAAGTCCATGCTTGGGACCTACATGCGTGGTGGACATTCCTGTTATGGGGCTTAGAGTCTGGAGCCATTTGGGGTTGTCACAACTGGGGAAGAAGAGCTCCCGGCATCTAGTGGTGGAGGCCAGGATACCGCGACACCCAACAGGGCACACCTCACCCCATAAAGAACTGTCGGGCCTCAAATGTCAACAGTGCAAAGGATGAGAAACCCTGTAATCAACGGTATGCACAACATGCATTACAGATACATGAGACGATACATGATAAAAAGAAGGCAAAATACAAGTTTTCAGTACTGCTGATTACATCAGCCTGTTTACCTGGCCCTTCCTCCCCCAGTGCCTGGGGTGAGTGGCTGTCATTGAACATGGTCTGATAGGCCCCAGCTCTGCACCCACCTTGCCTTTGTGGGTCTCCTGCAGCCAGTGTCGCAGCTGGATGAGGCAGCTCTCCTGCATTGGTGTGAGATGACCCAGGCAGCGCTCAATGTAGTCTGCATCTAGCTTGTCCCCTGCAGGAGAAGGTGGAGGCGTTCAGGACCAGAGGGCGATGCCACTCTCTTTACCACATGGTCTACCCTTTCTGGAACCCTCGCCGCATTGGCCACCTGAGATCTGAAATGCAGTTCCAAGCCGTACGGTGGCCCTTTCACCCAAGAACAGCCACATGGGCTCCACATCTTCCGGTCTTGCTGGCCCTTTCCAAGGGGTTTCTGAAAACTCATGGTGGGGCCAGCTTGGATCTCACAGTGGCAAGTGATTTGTCTCCTCTGACTTCGGACATCAAGCTAATTCCCACCCCCTGGAGCTACCCAATCTCTGAAGATTATTAACAATACGCACTCATGTTTCTAGACATGCACCATCTCAGTGAGCTGTCTCGACGCCCCAGTGAGGCAGGCACACTACTGTCCCCACTTCACAGAAGACAAACCTGAGGCCAAGACAGGTTAAGTAGCGAGTGGATGCATGTGGTGCACCGAGCATACAAGAGATGGTCAGTAAATACAGTTCCTTTTGCCTTCCCACCTCCCAGCCTCTCTGTGGGCTCGAGGCCTTTTATAGACAGAGCCCTGACCCCAAAATACAGCCTGGGAGCTGCACGGATCATTCCAAACACTGTTCAGTCCTGTCCTGCACAATGGGGCTGTTTGGGGGTCAGCATGTGTGGGCATTTAGAGGCTGGGCTCAACCTGAGGTCCCACTGCCCACTCTTTAAAATTTGTTTTTCAACATTTATTTATTTTTGAGAGACAGAGACAGAGTGTGAGCAGGGGAGGGGCAGAGAGAGAGGGAGACAAAGAATCTGAAGCAGGCTCTAGGCTGCAGCTGTCAGCACAGAACCGGACACAGGGCTCGAATTCATGAACCATGAGATCATGACCTGAGTCGAGATCAGACGCTCAACCGACTGAGCCATCCAGGCGCCCCACCCATTGCCCACTCTTAACTGTTGAGGTGGCAGATGCTGGCATGGTGAGGCACACCAGCATGTTAGCATCTCTGCAGTGGGTAGACGGTCCACAAAGAGCAGCCCCCATGAGTGTAGCCTGTTCTTTGTGTTCAGGTGGCACAATAAGAAAACAAATGGAATGTGTGTACCTCCAGCAGCAGGACCTAATGGTTCCCTCTAAAACAAAAAAAGTCCAGGGCTGGAGGTCAGCAGGCATCTGGGTAAACAGAAGCAGGAGGGATGCTGGTGGTGTATGGGGACAGGTGGCGTCCAGACCCCCCAAACAGAGTGGTCAGAAAGGGAGATGCTGGAGACAGTAAGGGGGAGTGGACAGGATGAGAGAGAGAACACAAGGGAGACAGGAGATACCAGCATCCTTCCGGCCTCTATGCGGCTGTGAAGGCCCTTTTCTCCTGAGCACAAAGGCTCAGTGATTCAGAGCAGGGTGGAAGGGGGGTGACTCTGCCTCTCGCCAGCCATCCTGAGCACAGTGCAGAGGGCGAAGGAAGGAAAAGCCTGGTGCAAAATTAGGGTAAAAGTCATGACCACCAGACAATGTGTGCAAGAAGAGGCAGAAGTTTTAATTTTTCTAATATTTAAAAAAATTTTTAACGTTTATTCACTTTTGAGAGACAGAGACAGAGCACAAGCAGGGGAGGGGCAAAGAGAGAGGGAGACACAGAATCCAAAGCAGGCTCCAGGCTCCGAGCTGTCGGCACAGAGCCCCATGTGGAGCTCAAACCCACGAACTGTGACATCATGATCTGAGCCTAAGTCAGTTGCTTAACGGACTGAGCCACCTAAGCGCCCCTAATTTTTTAAATATTTTAAGGGGTGCCTGGGTGGCTCAGTCGGTTAAGCGTCCGACTTCAGCCAGGTCATGATCTCGCGGTTTGTGAGTTCGAGCCCCGCATCAGGCTCTGGGCTGATGGCTTAGAGCCTGGAGCCTGTTTCCGATTCTGTGTCTCCCTCTCTCTCTGCCCCTCCCCCATTCATGCTCTGTCTCTCTCTGTCCCCAAAAAAATAAATAAAGGTTGAAAAAAAAATTAAAATAAATAAATAAATAAATAAATAAATAAATAATATTTTAAAAGTTCACAGCAGCAGCCAGCTAGCACAGAGTTGGTACAGAATAAATATTTGTGAATGAATGAATTTTGTTCTCCCTACACAATGCCCCAGATGTAATTTACTGGTTATGTGGCATATCTCTAAGAAAGCCAAGCCTGACATTTCAGTGACCCCAAAAGAATGAATCATCATGAGCACAAATGCACAGAGCTAAAACTGAACTCAGGGAGTATGTGTACTTTTGTGTCCTAGGTTTTTTTTTTAATTTATTTAAAATTAAATTGTAAACATTTCCCATTATCAATAAAAATCGAAAATATGACAAAAGGCTAATTGCCTTACATATGAAGAGTTCTTACAAAGCAATGAGAAATCAATGGTCAGGGATGCCTGTGTAGCCCAGTTGGTTAAACCTCCGACTTCGGCTCAGGTCATGATCTTACGGTTTATGAGTTTGAGCCCCACATTGGGCTCTGTGCTGACGGCTTGGAGCCTGCTTCAGATTTTGTGTCTCCCTCTTTCTCTGCCCCTCCCCCACTCGTGCTCTGTCTCGTTCTCTCTCAAAAATAAATAAATAAAAAATTTTTTTAATTAAAAAAAGAAAGAAATCAATGGGCAAACAGGAAAATAGACAAAGTACAAGAACAGAGAGATTCACAAAAAAGCCATATGGAGTCACTAAGCATGAGAAAATAATATTTGGCCTCATTCGTGAGGAAAGACCTAATCACTAATTTACTAGAGGTCACTTTTTGCTTTCAGAAGTTTAAAACATTTAATAATAGTCTCGTGGGGAGCCAGAGTGAAGTCAGGAATAGACACAGCCACACACTTTTGGGGGAACATTGATTAGTACAACCAATCTTTGAAGGCCTAACTGGTAAATCTGCCAAAATTTTACCTGCATATAACCTTTGACCCAGCAATTCAACTGTAAAAATTTTATGCTATAGGGGTGCTTGGCTGACTCTGTGGGTGGAACATGTGACTCTTAATCTCAGGGTTGTGAGGTCAAGCCCCACGTTGGGGGTAGAGATTATTTAAAAATAAAATCTTAATGGGGCACCTGGGTGGTTCAGTCAGTTAAGTGTCCGACTTCAGTTCAGGTCATGATCTCATGGTTCATGAGTTCAAGCCCCACATCAGTCTCTACACTCATGTGCAGAGCCTGTTTGGCATTCTCTGTTTCCCTCTCTCTCTGTGCCTCCCCAGCTGGGGCTTTCCCTCTCTCAAAACAAGTAAGTAAACTTAAGTACAAAGATACACTATATTATTTCTATGTTTTAAAAACTGGAAACCTCATGTCCATAAAGAGAAGACTAGATAAATAAACTAACAAAAATAATAATAAATGTTTATTTTTTAAGTTTATTTATTTATTTTGAGAGAGAAATAGAGAGAGAAAGAGAGCGAGCAGGGGAGGGGCAGAGAGAGAATCCTAAGCAGGCTCCATGCTGTCAGTGCAGAGCCCAACATGGGTCTTGAACCTGCAAACCGTGAGATCATGACCTGAGCTGAAATCAAGAGTCAGACGTTTAATTGACTGAGCCATCCAGGTGCCCCAATAATAAATGTTTATTAATAAATAAGTTATGATGCAGCCACACCATGAAATACCACAAAGTGCTAAAACAGATGCACTGACATAGAAAGCTGTTCAAGCAACATTAGTAAACGAAAAAAAGCAAAACATCAAGTAGAATGTGTAATGTTGGCTCAGCATAAATTATACAGGTATGCATGCCTGTATATACACATGTGTGTATATGTATGTACATATATATGCCTAGGTAGTTTCACGAAATACGACCACAAAATTAGTATTGCCTCCAGAGAGAAGAAAAGAGTCTTACTTCCTCATTTACATCTTCCAAGAAGTTTGAATATTTCTTTCTACCATCTCCATACATTACTCATATAATTAAAAATAGTAATAAAACCAGAGAAAGGGGCAGCCCTGAGGCACCAGATCAGGTCAATTCCTGATTTAGAAATAAACCAGTTCTGGCTCTTGGGCCGGAAGGAAGGAAGAGAGGGTAAAGCAGCGGGAAAGGGCGGAAGCTGAGTCATTCCAGTTCGCAGACCCATTCCCAAGGGGACCCGCAGCAACTCTTCCCCCGTGGAGTGAGCAAACACAAAGCAGGTTTCCAGGGACTGGGGCGGTTGTGGGGGGCACAAGGGTACAGGCCTGGCCGGCTGGCTTCAGCCGCAGGGACCTACCGTCTGTAACCACCACCTCAGGCGCAGGGCCTGGAGCACCGATGGGCCCGTCAACCTCCAGGGAGCCCGGATCTCTCAGGCCAGCCTGGGAGCGGGCGTCCTCCTCTCGGACGGGGGCAGGCGTCCACCGGGGAATGTGAGAGGTGCCCTGGGAGATAAGCTCGTTCAGGTAATGCTCAATCACCTCCTTCCCCTGGAAGCCAGAGAGACCAGAGGCACATGAGCCGCAGGGCAGGAGAGCAGGGATAACCTCATCAGCCTGGGAGTCACCCCCACCTGGCTGCAGTCCCACCCGTGACACGTAGCTACAGAGAACTTGAAATGTGGCTGGTCCAAATGGAGATGTGCTGTGAGCATCAGATATGAACCGGATTTCCAAGACTTAGGACGGAACAAAGAATGTAAAATAGCTCATTGGTAGGTTTTCTATAGGTAACATGTGGGTTAAAATACTTTGTTGAAATGAATTTCACCCATTTCATTATGCGAAAAGGCCTCTCAGGGACAGGTCTGAGAGCTTTACACAGCAACCAATTTTAACCAGGAGAAAGCACCACAGAATGCCCCTCCTCTGTCCAGAGATCACTACACAAGCCCCTAACATCAGGGAGCATCTAGATAATGATTATGGTGCCCCCATTTCAGGCCAGGTGGTTTCCACTCATTATCTTGTGTGTTATGGTCATTGTTAGGATACTCACTCTATGGATGAAAAGACTGAGGCCAAGGAAGGTTAAGGATCGATCTTGCCCGATGTCACTTGGGTTGTCAGGTGTCAGAGCAGGTTTTGAACCAGGCTCTGAGGTCTGTGTACCTTCCTCCCTGTGACTGATGGAGCCCACCCCTTACCCTCTTGACGTTAGCTGTGTACTGCTTCATGGCGATCTTCTCCAAGGCACTTTCGAAGCCAAAGAAGGACCGGATGTCGAGCGAGGCGGATTGCTCAAAGCAAGTCCACTCTTCATTCTCGGGGTGGACCTGAAAGCCAGGCAGCCGCAGTGACAAGTCTCATTGTGGGGGATGCAGTGCCCTCTCTCAGGGCTCTCTTGATGATCTGGGCCCAACCAGAGCATGCCGTGGACAGCATGGCAATACCGGAGTGGGGCGGGCAGCAACCCCACCCGGAGAACAATGCCAAGTGTTAGAGAACAAAGAGCCTTCTCATGAGGGGCTGGAAGGAAGTGGGTCTGGCATCTGCAAGCCTGTCCCTTAAAAACTGTTCTATAATGATATATTTAAATGAGTAATATATTTAGGGGCACCTGGGTGGCTTAGTCGGTTGGGTGACTGGCTCCTGGTTTCGGCTCAGGCCATGATCTGATGGTTTGTGGGTTCGAGCCTCACGTCAGTTTCTGCACTGACAGTGTGGAGCCTGCTTGGGAATCTCTCTCTCCCTCTGTCTGCCCCTCCCCAACTATCTCTCTCCCTCAAAATAAACTTTATAAATGAGTTAATGTACTTAATATATAATTATATGTAAGTTATATATAACTATTACATATTTTAAATATATATTTTAAAGTATTTATTATGTTACATATTTATTGTAAACAAATACACACACACACACACACACACACACACACACACACACACGGACAAACTTTGTTGACAGAGCTTCTATGCAGACCCAGGCTTAGTCCCTCTCAAACTTTCCTGGGCAGAAGTATTACCAGGGAGTGTGTGAAACATGCAGATGCCGGGCACCTGGGTGGCTCAGTCGGTTAAACATCCGACTTCGACTCAGGTCATGATCTCACAGTTTGTGAGTTCGAGCCCCGTATTGGGCTCTGTGCTGACAGCTCAGAGCCTGGAACCTGCTTCAGATTCTGTGTCTCCCTCTCTCTGCCCCTCCACAGCTCATTCTCTCTCTCTCTCTCTCAAAAATAAATACACATTAAAAAAAAAAATTTAAATATGCAGATGCCTGGGCCAAATAGGTCCAGGGCAGGGCCTGAAAACCTGCATTTCCCAAGCAGCCTCAGTGACGTTAATTCAGCGGTTGGTAGAACTCATGCTGAGAAATATGCACTAAATACATATTATAAATGCACTAAAAGTGATTTATAAAAAGCTGCCACCCACACAACTCCCTAGAGGTAAGCATTGGAATATTCTGGGTCCAATTCCCAGAGGAGCTGGAGGTGTGGAAAGAAAAAGCAATGGGCATTTACTGGACACCTGCTGTATATGAGGCACCGTGCCAAATGCTGGGGATGGGACAGACACACAAGGCAATGCCCCACCCTCCCCACCTCCCCCCCATAGGGAAGGCTCTAATGAACCATAGTTACAACACTGGAGTTATCCTCATGAAAACTAGCATTGGGGATCTAGCACAAGCTAAAGGAGCTTTACCTACATTGTCTCATAGACTCCAGCCAACACCGGATGAGGCGGGCTCTGCTGACAGGTATACAAGGGGTGGCCTGGGGAGGGGAAGCAACTTGCCCAACATCATTCAGCAAGGAGGTGGCAGAGCTGGGCTCCATCCCAGCAAACGCCTCCAGACTCCTCCCTCACTCCAACCTGGGGGCAGCAGGACCCTGCCCCTGCAGCCCCCATTCTCAGACTTCACTCATCCACCTCTGGGTCTTCACACATGCTGTTCCCACTCCAGAACTCTGTTCCCAGCCCTCTCATCCACCAGCTCTCAGCTTGGTGGCTTCAGTGGGACACTGTCACCTAACAGAGTGCCTCTCCTCTTATTTTCCCTAATCCTGTCTTCTGGATCCCTTCTTAGTATTCGTGAAGTTGTAAGATTATGTTGACGTTTTTTCTTGTCTGTATCTGCCACTGGAATGGAGGTCCTTGTGAGAACAAAGGTCAGGGGGACTAGTCCGTGCTCTGGTCAGGTGCCCGGCACAGAGTCGATGCTCAGTCAGTGTGTACTGAAGAATAATAATAATTACTATTAATGACCTGAAAAGGTAACACTCATACAGGGCTTGGTATGTGCCAGGCCCTCTTCTAAGGGGTTTCGGATACTTTTCTTCCCCTACTTCTCACCATAACCCCTGTGGGAGGTGTCATCATTAACCCCATTCTACAGATGAAGAAACTATAGGGGCCCCTGGATGGCTCAGGCGTTTAAGGGTCTGACTTTGGCCTAGGTCATGATCTCATGGTTCGTGGGTTCGAGCCCCACGTTGGGCTCTGTACTGACAGCTCAGAGCCTGGAGCCTGCTTCGGACACAGAGCCTGTGTCTCCCTCTCTCTCTGCCTGTCCCCTACTCATGATCTGTCTCTCTGTCTCTCAAAAATAAATAAACATTAAAAATTAAAAAAAAAAAACACGTAAATGAGTCTCCCTTTCAAGGAGGAAGAAAAGGACAGAGAGAAGAGGGAGGGGGAGGCAGGTTGACAGCTTTCCCCAATAAAACACAGGATGACATATTTGAATTTCAGATAAACAACGAATAATATTTTGGTAAGTATGTCCCAAGCGGTATTTGAGACTATTTAAACAAACAGAAAAGTATCAGCTGTGTATCTGAATTGCAGATGTAAGTGAGCGTCCTGCAATTTATCCGACAAGGCCCTGGGGGCAGGGGAGAGGCAGCTAGGCTGATGCGTGGACTGCAGGACGCAGGAAGAGGGCGGGACGCAGGAAGGGGGCGGGACGCAGGAAGGGGGCGGGACGCAGGAAGGGGGCGGGACGCAGGCTTACAGTGTAGCTGCAGTTCTCGTTGACCACCACGCGGTTGGCGAAGGTCTCATTGTGGGCTTCAATGAGGAGGGTCCTCTCCTTCCAGTTCAACACGTTTCTCTGCACAAAGACCACGTGCTCTACGCCGGCAATCTGCAAGGGAAGGAGCAGCGAAGGGGGTGGGGGCTGCTGGATACCGAGACTCACCAAGACCCCAAGACCCCGCGCCTGCCCACCAGCCAGCAGTATCCCATACCCAGCCCAACACCCACAAACCCCAAGACCCCCTGTGCCCCACCCGGAGCCTGTCCACCAGCCCCAGCCCCAGTCCCTAGCTCCTAGGCCTTTGTCCTTCCAAGACCGGCCCTCCGACCTAGAACGACCCCCCCTTTCCGCAGGCCCCAACCCCAACCCCAGGACGTGTACCACCAGCACCTACACTCATATGCATACTCACTGGCTTCACCACCTGAGCCCGCCCCCAGATCCCCCCCCTTTCCAGTCCCCTCCTCCGTGGGGTCCCCCGGCACCTCTGGGAACCCCTCCCCACCCACCTTGCGCAGCAGCCGCGGGGCCTCCACGCGCAACCTGCAGCTCCGCTCCACCACGTGCACCGCCCCGTCTGCGCTGCGGGACTCGCGCAGGACCTCGCTGCCCAGGAAGACGGGGATCTGCGGGCAGGTGGGGAAGCGCTTCTCATAGGCCTAGGGGCAGAGGGGGAGTGAGTGTCAAGGGGGCTGGGGGCTCTAGCCTCCTCCCTCCTGCTGGGCTGGGGACTCTAGCCTCCTGCCTCCTGCTGGGCTGTGGTCTCATTTACAAGAGCAGTGTGACACACCAGTGCCTGAGCAATGGTTTGCAACTCACTCTTTGGATTTGCATTTGAGACTTAACCCTCAGAAGAAAAAGTGAGCTTGCCTGGAACATTTTAAAAGAAGGCATCTTTCAGAAAAACACTCTGGACATAATCTAACACCTCTTCATGATAAAAACACTCCACAAATGAAGAATAGAAAGGAACATCTTCAACCTGATAAATCACAGTTTAACATCATACTCAATGCCAAAAGATGGAATGCTTTCCCCCTACGATCAGGAACAAGGCAAGGATGTCCACTCTGGCCACGTCTGTTCAACATTGTCCTGGAGGTTCCAGCCCTGGCAGTTAGGAAAGCAAAAGAAATACAAGGCATCCAGTTTGGAGGACGAGAGTCTGTGCCCGGTTCCAGAAGTGCCAGGGTAGGAGCCTCCGGGGTAAGCCGGCATCCATAGCTGACTGTGTGCAAATGGGGTCTGCTCCAAGAGCCTGTCACAGTCCACGTGCCCCGGAATCAGGATCAAAGCAGCTCCAAAAATAGTGCAGGCATCTGAGGACACGCACTTCCTCCCCCATCCCTCCCGGCTCCTCCCAGCTCAGAAGGGCAGAGGCGGGGGAGGGGCAAGGAAGAGATGGAACTGTGCCTGGTGCCCTTAGTGTCACCCCAGGCCCCACAAGGCCAGCCCAGTGCATCTTCCTGCCATATGTTGAAGCTGCTTGCCTTGTACAGACACAGCAGACACACCAGGGTTAGAATAAGGAGCCCCTGTTCCCCAGGGGAGAGTGCGCAGTAGGCAGGCACTTATCAGAAGCCTGCATAGCCTGCGAACAAAGCGAAGTGGGCAAATTCTGTGCTGGTGGCCACAGTTCTACTTCCTCCCGACAGAGGCACATCCTTTCTTTCTCTAAGCCTCTTTTACCACCTGAAAAATGGGTATATCCCAAGCTTGCGTCCCAGAGAATGAAACCCAAGCTCAAGCTCACCGGGCGGTTCACTGAAGATAACCAGAATTTTCATTCCCCAGGCAACAAGACTCAAATGCAGCAGAACACAGGTCTGCAAAAACTGTTCCTGACAAGCCCTATCTGAGTACTTCCTTGGGATCCAATGCAGGAGGGAACCAGAGGCGCTGGCCTGGGCCCACCTCTGTGACAGGCAGAGGGATGTTGACATTTTTTGAAAGTATGTAGAAGGAAAGGGGTGCGTGTTTCAGAACTGGACAGGCTCGGTTCATGTCTCTTCTACTTTCTCACTGAGGGACCTTGGGCAAGTCACTTGCCCTCTCTGAGCCTCTATGTCCTCATCTGTAAAATGGGATGGTGAGGAGGTCACCAGATGTTGTCTCAGAGCAGTTGGCACTCAAGGAGCCTTCACTGTGCTCCCCCAGCTGTGCATTTTCTTCCATTTCGTCCTCTGAATGGCATCCTCATTTGACAAATGAAAAACTTGGAACCCAGAGAGGCTAAGTAACTAACCCAAGGTCACACAATGAAAACTGGTGAATGTGGATTTGAATCCCATTGTGGCCCAGCACCCCACTCCTTCAGGAACACCTTGCTCAGCAGCTCGCTTGTTCTCCTGGGCAGCAAGCTGGGAAACAGCCAGGCATTGTCCCTGGGGCCCTGTGGTCACAATTTCTCCCTTCTCCACACTTAGTACTTCAACTCCTACTGGCGGCGGCCACACTGCCCTTGAGTTTCTGCACTTCCTCTGACTATTCTACAGTCTCTCCTTCTCCCCGGATGAAACGACGTAGTCAGAACAGGCCTAGATGCTCAGAATGTGCCCCACACTCCTTGCTGTGGCCAGCCAGGCTCCAGGCAATCTCTCCCACTAGCCACCTTCACTCCGCTCCAGCCACGCCAGCCTTGCTGTTTCTTTTCTTTTCTTCTGCTTTTTTAAATGTTTATTTATTTTGGAGAGAGACACAGAGTGTGAGCAGGGGAGGGGCGCACACACACACACACACACACACACACACAATCTGAAGCAGGCTCCAGGCTCTGAGCTGTCAGCACAGAGCCTAATGCGGGGCTTAAACTCACAAACTGTGAGATCATGACCTAAGCCGAAGTCAGACACTTAACTGGCTAAGCCACTCAGGTGCCCCCGACCTTGTTCTTTCTAAAACACATTTTTATGGGTTCACTTGTGCCCCCTTCCCGCCACCAACAAAATTCATGTGTCCTACCCAGTACCTCTGAATGTGACCTTATCTGGAAATAGGTCGTCGCAAATGTAATTAGTTAAGATGAGGTCATACTAGAGTGGGGGTGGGGGGGGGGGAGACTGCTAATCCAATATGACTGAGGGACATTTGGTCACAGACACTCATATAGTGTAAAGATGAAGGCACAGGTTTGGGTGGTTCCTCTACCGGCCAAGGACTCCAAAGCTTACCAGCGACACCAGAAGGTAGGAGAAAGACATGGAACCGATTCTCCTTCAAGCCTGCAGAGGGAACCTACTCTACCAACACCTTGATCTCTGGCGTTTAGCCTTCAGACTGTGGAGTAAAAAAGTCTGCTGTTTAAGCCACCCAGTTTGTGGTACTTTTTATTATTTATTTATTTATTATTTTTGTGGTACTTTTTAATGTCAGCCCCGGGACACTCATGTGCCCACCACCTGTTCCTACCATAGAGCCTTTGCACTGGCCGTTCCGTCTGCTTGGACCACTAATCAGTTTACTTGATAGTGAAGGAAGAAGAAGGCTTGAGTAACTGGGGTTTCCAGAGAGGTAGGACACCTGGACCAGGGGGCTGAAGAGATGCTCTGGCTTCAGGGACTCATCTGTGCTGGTCCTTCTTTGTGGGACATCTTCCCCCACCTTCTCCCCTGCAAGACTGTCTTCTTCCCTATTCTGTCCTTTTAGCCCATTCATTTCCTCAATACCATTTATCACATCCTTTAGCCATGTACTAGCTTGTGTGTTGTGTGCCAGAGGCCTGGGCTACATGCTTTTCCACAGCACTGACCTCACACATGCCTGAACTGTCTCAGTTCTTGGGACACACTAGGGCTAATAAATGCTCACAAGCAAAGAAAAAAATAACTTAAACTTGCTGGTGATCCACAAAGCCCCAGAAAGGTGTCCTGGGAGGGGAATGACAGGCCATGGATTCAACGCATGCATCCAAGGAAGGCTGACTTCCTGTTGTAACAAACCTCTTGTCAGAAGAGCTCCATCTGGAGCCCCCAGATAACAGCGGAGGGCAGAGGGCTGGGCGGCAGCAGATGGGTGCGTGGGCACAACTGTCCCTGACCCTGAAAGGGAAGGTGCTACCTTCTCAAGTAAGTAATGGCTGCTGCATTGATGAGACATGCCAGGCACTGGTGAGGGGAACGGCCAGAACTCAGGCTCCATCCAGAAGGCGGGGGGCCCAAAATACAGGGTCCATCCAGTGGCATATCTCCAGCCAGAGAGTCCCTGGGGTTGTGAGGTCCAGTGTCAGACATTGTTGCTATGATATTTTTAGGGCGCTAACTGTATTTCTTTGCAGTGCCCCGAGATGGGAATTAGAATTTCCCCATTTTACAGATAAGCGAGTTGAGGTTTGGGAAGGCATCACACGGTCAGGAAGTGGTGGGGTTGGAGCGCAACCGGTCTGACCCAGACCTCAGCCCTGAACCACTCTGCCCTGCCCCTCAGGGGACTTTAGCTACATCACAAGCGTCAAGAGTCTGGAAATGCTGAGTCCTGCTGACCTAAAACCTGTGAGTCAGGGGCACCTTTGGTTTTGGCCCATCATAGGGTCTTAGAGGATCAAACAGTCCACAGGATCCTCTCTGCGGACTCCTGTTCCCACAAATCAGGCCTGAGTTTCTCTGTGCCGAACACACACATGGTTTGGCCCCCTCGGGGACACAAAGTAGCAGAAGGGATTCAGTTACAGCTCTTTTGCCAGGTGGCTGGAGACGGACACCCAAGCCTCCTGGCTCAGAAAGGAAGCTGGTCCAAGGCCCAGAACCCGCCCATGCAGGGCCACAGCTGGGGTAGGCAGAGACCAGTGGAAACTTCCGTTGACTGCCTCCCGTGGGCCTCCATCCTGCAAAACTCCACAGTGACACACTTAGCAAGTGGAGATGGGCGGCTGGCCTCCTAGCCAGACTTGCCTACACCCAGGAACCTACCTCCTTGAGCACAGCATGTCCTCTCTCTCCCTTCAGCCTCATCTGTCAAGTGGAGTCATCCACTCCCAATGAGCCCTCCGTTGTACCTGTTTCTGACATCAGAAGTCATCGGCCCCTGCCAGTGAGTTTTTTCCCCTCCCACCACCGCCCCCCCAACTTGTCAAAGTGACATAGTCAACACTCAGTAGACATTTACATGATGAATGAGTGAATGCATGACAGCATTGCATACCCATTAAGAACATGGACTCTGGGGCTTGGGTCCAAATCTCTGCCTCTTACCAGCTGTGTGGCCTTGAAGGAGTCCTCAAGCTCTGAGCTCCTTAATGCATTCATTTGTTAAAAGGAGAATAAGAAAAGTAGCTACCTTGCTGTGTTGTGGGATGTGTGGGGGGGGATAAAGGAGTCCGTTTTTGTAAAGTGCTGAGAACAGTGCCTGGCACATGGTTCGTTCTACATAAGCATTTGTTAAATAAATTTAAATTTTAAAAAAGAGTGAGATTCTATAAAGTACAGAAAAGCTATTTCTGCTAATCACTTGACAGCTGCTGCCTCCTCTCCTCCCCCCCTCCCTTCCTTCCTGCTCTTCCTCATGCAAATTCAAAAAAAGCTGGAAGCTGCTTATCCCAAACCTTCCACTAAGAGAGTGGAGAGAAGATCCGGACCACATTAACTTTGTCTTCCTTTTCCACGCTGCAGGCTGCATTCAGGGCACTGACCACTGCGTGACCTCAGGCAAGGCATCTGCCTCCCCTGTCACACTCCTCAGGAGCCTTCCTTGAAGATCCCACCTGCCCCCTTGAAGCCTGGGAGACCCCATGACAGACAAGAATCTATCCTCTCAGCTCCCCCAACTTTTTTTAAAAACTGAGATATAATTCTCATACCGTAAAATGCACCCTTTTAAAGTGTTCGGTTCAGTGAGTTTTAGCACATTCACAGAGTTGCGCAACCATCACCACTCTCTCGTTCCAGAACATTGTCATCACCCCAAAAAGAAATTCGCTACTGATTACAGTCTGTCCCCTCTGCTCCCACCCCAGCCCTAGGCAACCACTAATCCACTTTCGATCTCTGTAGATTTGCTTTTTCTGGACATCTCATGTACATGGAATCATACGGTGTGTGACCTTTGGTATCTGGCTTCCTTTGCTCGGCATGATGTATACGAGATTCACCGCACTATAGCATGCGTCAGTGTTCCCTTCCTTTTTCACAGTTGAATAACGTTCCACCGTATCGGTTCCCTCAACTTTGGCCAAGTTGCTGAGCTAGAGCTTGGTGAATGAGATATCCTACGGCAGTGGTGTCGTCCCAGCCGATAAGGGGTAGCGGGCATGGGAGAACCCGGGCAACGTGACTCTGGAGCCTTTTGAAATGAGGGCTGTATACAATCTATAAAAACAGGTATACCTGGACAGTCCTGTAGCTGCACAAGCTGCTGCTATTCTAATTAAAGCTAGCTCTGGAGACACAAAAGATGGAGACAAAGGGTCACAAGGACCCTGCAGCCAAGACATGTGGACATAGCAAAGGGGCAAGCCTCAGTGTGGTGGGACAGCAGAGTCAAAGCACAGGGTTTACTGTGCCAGCTGGGCAACCTCGCCATGTGCCAGCTGGGCAACCTCGACTTAACTCCTCTGAGACTCAGTTCCCTCAAAGAAGAAGAAGAAGAAGAAGAAGAAGAAGAAGAAGAAGAAAGAAAAGAGAGAGAGAAGATAATGAGAAAGATCATGATATCTACTTTGTAAGGACTACAGTGAAGATTAAAGGGAGGTAATATGTTTAAGGCACTTAGCACAGTGCCAGACATCACATCGTAGTTGTTTTTTTAAGTTTATTTTATTTATTTATTTAGAGGGGTGGGGGAGGGCAGAGAGAGAGAGGGAGAGAGAGACTCCCAAGCAGGCTCCATGCTGTCAGCTCAGGGCCCAGCATGGGGCTCGAACCCACGAATGTGAGATCATGACCTGAGCCAAAATCAAGAGTCAGATGCTTAACCAACTGAAGCATCCAGGCACCCCACGTCATAGATTTTTTTAAATGGACAAGAGTGAAGCAACAGGCATTTGAACAGATACTTTTACAGAATCACTCATAATAGCCAAACAGTAGAAACATCCCAAATGTCCATTGACAGATGTATAGACAAACAAAATGTGGTCCGTCCATACAGTGGAATATTATTCAGCCATAAAAAGAAAGGAAGCACTGATTCATGCTACAACATGGATGAACTTCAAAAACATCACGCTTAGTGAAAGAAGTCAGACGCAAAAGGACAAATACTATATGGCTCCACCTGTATGTGTTCCTGAAGTAGTCAGACTCATTGACAGAGAGTAGAAGGCTGGGTACTAGGGGCTGGCGGGGCAGGAGGGATGGGGAGTTAGTGTTTAATGGGGGCACAGTATGAGTTTGAGAAGCTGAAAGAGTTCTCGGGATGGGTGGTGGTGAGCGCTTGTGCAACAGTGTATATGCACTTAATGCTGAACAGAACAGTACACTTAAAAAAGGTTAACCTTTTTTTAAAAAAATGGATAAATGAGAAATTTTGCATTATATATATTTTACCACAAATTTAAAAAAAAAAAAAAGAGGGGCACCTGGGCGGCTCAGTCGGTTAAGTATCCAACTTTGGCTCTGGTCATGACCTCACGGTTTGTGAGTTCGAGCCCCACCTCAGGCTCTGTGCTAAAAGCTCAAAGCCTAGAGCCTGCTTCAGATTCTGTGTCTCCCTTTCTCTCTGCCTCTCCTCCGCTCATTCTCTGTCTCTCAAATATGAATACATTTTTAAAAGATTTAAAAAAAGAGTAAGCCATCTCCTGGATGGTTTATCAGCCCTACCGGGAGAATTGATTGTGATTTGAAATAGGATATTATGTGTGTATGTTGTGTCTGTTTATAGTCAACACCTCTCTCTCTGTGTCTGTTTTCTTCACCCCTGGATTCCCCAGTGCCTTGTACAACACCTGGGATGCTGGCGACACCCAGCCAATATTTGCCGAAGGAAGGAAGGAAGGAAAGGAGGCTGAGGAGGAGGGAGGAGCTGGTGTTGGAGAATGAAAGCAGAAAGTTGGAACCACTGACATGTATCTCTACCTGGAAGAGTAGGGGGAGCAGTGCAGGGCCCCCCGCTACTGTCTACACTTGCCAGGACACTGCCACAGGCCCAGAGGGTAACCTGTGCCTGTGGATTGCTGTCTATGCTCCACCGGCAGAAAGCTGAGTCCTGGAAGGTGCCTCTCACACAGATGAATAAGCCCCTGAGTTGTTCCCCTCTGCAGTCATGGAGAGGGGTACGGCCACGGCTCTTGGCGAAGAATCAGCCCTCAACGAGGTTCCAGGGAACACTTCTCCCTGTATTTCAGTTTCCTGGTCCTAAGGCTGCAGCATGGGTGCAGTTAGTAGGGCCCAGGTGTTATTTGCTCCAATTCTATCCCTTCTTCTCACGGATTGGATTTGGATGTCACTTTGTCCAGGACTGTGTCCCTCTGTCGTGAGCTCACACCATCGGAACGCCCAGTCTCTTGCAGCACCGAGGGGAACGCACAGCCTGGCCGCCCTGCCCGGCAACTGCACAAAAACCTGCTGTGGATTCTCACCCACGCATGGGGAGCAGGGTGGAGGAAACTCTCCTCCTCCGAACACACTCTGTGCCCACAAATTTCTAGGATCAGCTGGTGCCCTTGGTGGTTCAGGGAGGGACAAAGAGGCAGACGCCCGCCTAGAGCGTCCTGACATTTAGCGGTATGTCAGGATCTTGATGGGAGGGAAACGCTATTTTAGATTTTCAAGTGTCTCAGGAATGTGCCCAGCCTCTGTCACCTCTGCTTCTCCATGTTCTCCTGGCCTCTGGGATGGAAAACCCCCTCCGATCTACTTAAACCCAAAATCTGACCATGTCACGCATGCTTAAACCTTCCAAAGCTCCCGAGGTCCTTGAACAGACTTGAATTGACCCTGCCAATCACTTTCTAAATCACACTGGAGCTCATATGAGCCACATTTCTTTCTTCAGAGAGAAGGTCTGCTCCTTCTCTGCACACAGTGGGCCCTCCTCCCCTTGGCAAGGCTCAGCCTGAATGACTTAAAAGACCCTTAACTGGCCCCTTCCCTTGTTCCTACAATACTCTGTTCATTCCCTGTTATGAATTAGCATACATAGCTACATACATAGCTACACAGCATTTGCCTAGTTCCTCTGTCTCTCTCTCTCTGTCTCTCTCTCTCTCTCTCTCTCTCTCTCTCTCTCTCTCTCTCTCTCTCTCTCGGAAACACACACACACACACACACACACACACACACACACACACCCCACACCACTGCAAGCTCTCTGAGGGCAGGAAGGGAGAACCAGAACAAGATAGACATAGTCTCCACCTTCCTGAAACTTACTTTTATGAGAAAGGCCCATATAAATAAACAAGGAAGGAAACCAACAGAATCATGATGCATTTCAACAAGTGCTAGGAATCAACTATGTTGTCGCCCCTACACTCAGCATGCTGCTTGGGATACAATGAAACTCAATAAATATTTATAGGATGCAGGGGCACCTGGGTGGCTGAGTCCATTAAGCACCTGACTTTGGCTCAGGTCATGATCTGGTGGTTCTCGGGTTCAAGCCCTGCATCGGGCTCTGTGCTGACAGCTTAGAGCCTGGAGCCTGTTTCAGATTCTGTATCTCCCCCTCTCTCTGTCCCTCCCCTTCTTGCACTCTGTCTCTTCATTTCAAAAATAAATAAACATTAAAAAATATTTGTAGGGGGGCGTCTGGCTGGCTCAGTTGGTTAGGCATCTGGCTTCGGCTCAGGTCATGATCTCATGGTTGGTGCGTTCAAGCTCCGTGTCGGGCTCTGTGCTGACAGCTCAGAGCTGGAGGCTGCTTCTGGTTCTGTGTCTCCCTCTCTCTCTGACCCTCCCCTGCTCATGTTCTGTTTCTCTCAAAAATAAATAAACATAAAAAAAAATATTTGTAGGATGCATACACAAACATGTGTGTGAATTAATATTTGAATTAACTAATGAGTAAGGACCTAAAATGTACTTCTGAAATCAGAAGATCACTTTGCTGCGTGATGGATCACTTCTGTTCTCCCAGGTCCTGTAAGCAATCCAGGGTGGAAAATGTCGCTTCCCTTAATCTGTTAGCAACAGGATCATATGATGGGCTCCAGGGAACTAATTTAAACTCATTTAAATGAGGCCCCTGCTGCTTTATTAAAACTACGTCCATAACAACCAGTCCAACTGTAACTACCCTTGGCCTGAGCTGCAAGGATTTACCTCCAGAGGCTGCTCCTTATTAATAACCCATTTGCTAAATTACAAGCTGTTTATCAATACAAAAGGCCAGGTCTTTAAATATTTTAACACTTAATTGCTGATGACAGCCCTCACCTCCATAACCCTTCCTCTGTGTGAAAAGCCTATTGCTGAAGAAATTCTACCCCGAGCCATGTTCCTTCTTTAGATTTGCAGAATCTGAGATGAGCTCAAGTCACGGGGCTTTGGAGCCCCACTGGGATCCCAGGACAGTGCCCGGACAAGAGGCAGCCAGGTCATTCCTGAAGCTGCCGCGGCCACTGGTACACAGGTGTTTACTAAACGTCAGAGCCAGAATCTGGAGTGTCTGGCTGTGAGTGCAAGCTATGGGGTCAGATTTCCCTAAATTAAAATCTCTGCCATTTACTGATGATGCCATTTACTGATGATGCCATTTACTGAGCTAGTGAGCATAAATGGGCTGAATTGCGTCCCCCTAAAAAAGGTATGGTTGGAGTTCTAGGCCCCAGGTACCTCAGGATGTAACCCTATTTGGAAAGAAGGTCTTTACAGAGGTCAATCAAGTTAAAATTGAGGTCAGTAGAGAGTAGAGGGTACTTATAAATCTGGTACAACTAGTGTCCTTATAGAAACAGAAGTTTGGACCAGAGGCACACACACAGGAAATATGCCAGGTGAAGTTTGTAGTTATGCTCCCACAAACCAAAGAACTGCCACAAGCCAGGAGAGAATCCCAGAACAGATCCCTCCCAAGCACCTTCAGAGGAAGCACAGTCCTGCTGACACCTTGACCTTGGATGTCCCGCCTCTAGATTTCTGTTGTTCTAAGCCAACCTCCATTGTGGTGCTTTGTTATGCAGCCCTAGCATATGAATACACTGACCAGGGGACAGTTGCCTTATGCTCTGAAAGCCTTTGTTTTTCCTTCCTCTGCAGTTAAGGCTGCTATGAAACTACCTGACTCTGAGCAAGTCTCAGGGCTGGACACACAGAGCATTGGGTCGGTAACTGCTTCCAGGCTCTGTCAGCATCTGGTGCCCCCCAGGAAGCCAGGGTCTGTGGGTTCTGGCTGTGCTCCCCTTTGTGGTGTCCTGATGGAATACAGGCATTCGGGGCACAGCTTTGGTGGTAACCATCCCCACGAGACTGCTCCCTGGGCCCAGATCTACCTCAAAAAGTTGAGATCCTCAGCTCTGACAAATGGCAGAGCTCATGATTGGGAATGTGGATTCTGGAGCTAAACTGCCTGCAGTGAAGTCCCCAGCCACCTCATGTTTGCTTTGTGGCCTTGGGTAATCCATTCATCCTTCCCGTGCCTCGGTTTCTTCCTCTGTAGAATGGTGCCACCCACAGAACCTGTCTCATGGGATGCTTAGGAGAGGTACTTGACTTAATATTTGGATGGGCTCAGAACAGTGTCTGGGACGTGAACATGCTTGTTAAATAAAATTTTAAAAATAAAATTTGCTTAAACCCGCCAAATAATCACTATAATTCATGGCAGGGATTTCTTTGGAAAGAATATATCCACACAAAAACTTGTGCATCTGTGTTCATAGCGGTGTTATTCATAACAGACCAACACAGGAAACAATGATGAATGAATAAACAAATATGGTCTATCCAGGCAATGGAATAGTATTCAGCCATAAAAAGGGATGAAGTGCTGATACGATACAACATGGATGAGCCTTGAAAACATGATGCTCAATGAGAGAAATCTGTCACCAAGGGCCATATGTTGTATGGTTCCATCTATAGGAAATGTCCCAAACAGGCAAATCCACAGAGACAGAAAGTAGACTAGTGGTCGTCAGGGGCTGGGGTGTGGGGATTGGAGAGGACTGCTGATGGGTACAGGGTTTCTTTTTGGGTCGATGAAAATGTTTTAAAACTGACAGTAGTCATAGTTACACAACTCTATGAATCCTAAAAACCACTGACCCATATGTTTCAAATGGGTATATGAGTTATAGCTCAATAAAGCTATGAAAACAATAAATAATAACAATAAGCCTAAACAATATTTCACCAGCATTAACAATGAGCCAGGCCCTGCCCGGGCATCCCTGTCCCTTCAGTCAATCCTCACTTCAACTCTATGAGGAACAGGAGCCTTTATGACCTCCATTTTCCAGGTGTGAAACTAGGGCAGGGACCCAGATGATGGATCTGCCTCTTAGCAACCATCCGTCTGGGAGAAGAGGCCAGAACCCAGAAACCATTCACAACAGGCTGTAGGCTGACCAGAGAGTGGCCTTCGATGCTCAAGTGACCACAGTCCGAAGTGCAAGACACGGCCTTTGTGTTCTATGTACAAAGACCCCATCACCACCTTCAGGGACCCCACATACAAAGGGACCAAAGACCCTCTCCAATCTTATACCAGCTGCCTCCATTGTCTTAACTGTTTCCCTCTGTTTACCAAGATAATACGAGCTGACTGTTTTGAACCAAATTAATACAGAACACAGTCAAGAAAGAAGCAAACAAAGGTCCCTGGAATCCCACCCTTCAGAAACAGAATTCCTGCCCGGGGATTTGGCCCAAGGAGAGAGACGCCCATTCACTGGATTAGTTACATTTTTGAGATGAAAGAGAAAAAAACATTTTTTTTTAATTGTTTAATCTGGGTCTGGAAATGTTGCCTCGGTGCTATTTTATGACCAATTCCTTGAGCCCAGTTTTAGTCATTTTGTGCTTGTTGCTGGTGGACTTCTGAAACAAGCAATGTTTTAATTCTCAAGTCAGTTTTGTTAAACAGAAAAACCAAAGGCCAGCCCATCTAGTCACTCGGATGCAGTGAAAATAGCTGAGTTCATCTGAAACTTCCCTGGTATCTGACCCAAACTGAGAGCAAGTGTTTAGCTGAGAAACAAAGACGGACATTAAGTGCAGAAAAACCCTTTTGTGCCCACACAGCATGCAAGTTATGTTGAGTTATGCAGCTATTTTGGGGACAATGATGTTTTGTAAACAGTCGGTAAAGTGGCTTTGTTGCTAACATTGCAGAGCCTTGAGGCCCTTTCACCAATAAGGATTGTATGGAAGATAAGGAATCATGGGCATGGT
Source organism: Acinonyx jubatus (assembly GCF_027475565.1). Classification (NCBI taxonomy): domain Eukaryota; kingdom Metazoa; phylum Chordata; class Mammalia; order Carnivora; family Felidae; genus Acinonyx; species Acinonyx jubatus. Next base: position 40,532,445 of record NC_069398.1, on the reverse strand, counting down.
TGTCCCAAATAACTTAAATTAATGCAGATACAGAAAATGAATATCTGAAAACCTTGTTTCCTGCTGTACCCACAAGCCTCTATGCAACAACATCTAGGGACTGTTAACAGGTAGAGGAGTAAGCAGAGTTCTGTATCCATTTATGGAACAGGACGCTTACAAAATATGCTTAACATACTCCAGTAAACTCAATGTGAATACTTTACCAGCCTTATTAATACAGCCTTCAGTGCTCCTTTAGCGGGCGTGTTTTACAGTGTAATGATTGTAAATATTTTGGAGAATCCTAAATATGCTAAATTAAATTTACATTTATTAAGCTCATGCAATTATAAAAAAAGGATTAGTCTTCCATTTTACAGTTATTTGTCTCAGCTTCATGGTAGAGAACCATAGGTCCCTGGACTGTGGGTTGTCCCAAAAGGGTTGGGATAGTATCTCTCTTTTTTTAAATGAATGAGTGAATGAATGAATGAATGAATGAACCCTAGGGTCTTAGACTAAGTAGGGTGCCTGGAACCTTACAGGACAAGTATTTATATTTAGCTGCCATTTATTGTCTATTTGGTATGGACCAAGACCTGCATGGGGCACCTGCCCCTCACCCCCCTATTCCTTCCACATTATAATATATATATAAATGTATTTATCACCTATATAGATATATATAAAATCTTTAATCCTCATGAAAACCCTATGAAGTGCATATAACCATCCCCATTTCATGAATGAAGAAATCAAGGCTCAGATACATTCAGTGGCTTTTAAATAGCACACAGCCAGAGCATAGCAGAGCAGTAGCAAGGACCCAGCATTTCTGACTCTTCGCCATCCCCTGGTGTCTGACCCTCATTACAAATACGGGAAAGTCACACAGCCACAGGCAGCAGCAACAATAACAGTAACAACATTTGGTCTGTACCAGACCTTGCATTGGGAGCTTTATGTATATTGACTCATTTAATCCATGCACAGTGCCAGGATTTGGAAACCAGGATTGGTACTCCTCATTTTACAGATGGGAAATGGAGGCTCAGAGAGGTTAAATAATTTGCCCAAGGTCACCCAGCTAGTCAATACTAGCCCCTGCCTCTTGCCCTGGAACCATCTGCACAAAACAGCACAACATGTATGAATGATTCCAGTGATGTTTCAAAACCCATTAAGGGGGCGCTTGGGTGGCTCAGTTGGTTAGGTGACTGACTTCGGCTCAGGTCATGATCTCACGTTTGTGAGTTTGAGCCCCACGTCGGGCTCTGTGCTGACAGCTCAGAGCCTGGAGCCTGCTTCAGATTCCTTGTCTCCCTCTCTCTACCCCTCCCCTGCTCATGCTCTGTGTCTGTCTCTCAATAATAAATAAACGTTAAAAAAAATTTTTTTTAATCCATTATGTGACTATAAACACATATATAAGTAGATTTGTAGAATAAGACCAGTCGGGACACATATCCATGGAGGTACCAATTGATATGAAAGTTCTTGGATCAAAAGCTGAAATTAAGTAATAGGTTAGGATAGGGAGGATGTGGGGGGATTCCAATGTTTCTTACACTTTCAACACAATCATTTATAACACCATGTGGTGTGATAACAGGGACAACCACATTTAGTGAGTGCCTACTGTGTGTCAGGCACTGGGTGAGAGGCACTGCATATTATCTCATTCACTCCTAACACAACCCCATAGCATTGCTCTTTTTTTCCCAAGGAAGGGGACCTCTGAGAGGCAGAAGGATGGCCCCAAGAAGGAAAGCTACATCTGCTTGTTTCCAGCATCTGCCCCATGGTGCAAAGATTATTGATCCAGGAGGCTAAGAGCTTGGGAGCCAATTCTAGTCCCTCAACTGAGTGGCTACTTGGCTTACATACAGTCAGTCTGAAGCTACCCTGAAAATGGCTGTTCCTGGACCCCTGCTGCCCACTCACCCCCTGTCAGCTTCTTTGAAGGAAAGGAGAGGGGATGTGCAAACTGAAGGAAGACCCTGGGCAGGATGGAGGGGGATATGGCAAAAAAAAAATCATGGCTCCAGAGTATTCCCCTGCATGGGTCTGCGCCCTGGCTCCACCCCTTATCAGCCGCAGAACTTGGGGCCACCTTTACCTCTCCAAGCTACAGTTTAGCGGAAGTAAAATGAGAATAATGAAACAATATATGTAAAGACTTGGCACTGGAAACCCTCAGTGAATGGCTGCTACTCTCATCATCATTAGTACATTTACTATTACTATTATTAGCATTACGCAAAGTGACAGCAGTGGTTTGGCCCAAGATATTCTTGTTTTCTGTCAGAGGAGGTTGAGATGAGAGAACAAGTCTGCTTCAGCAAGGAGAAAGAAAGGTCTTGTGATGTGGTCAGTGGACAAGGATTCCAGAAGATGTGGAGAAGGCTGGGGTGGATGGGTGGAGGGTCACTAGGGAGAAACTGGACTCGCCAGTTTCCTTCTCATCTGGGAGTCTGAGGGGCTCCCTCTCATTTTTGCACAGCTGACCTCCTGTGTCCCTCTCACCATCACACAAGGGGCTGGAGAGCCAGGGGTCACTCACCGCCATGACCAGCTCAAATGGGTACTTGTAGATGCGGACAGGAGACTGGTACTTCTGCACCATGTTCTCGCAGGAGCGCCAACAGAAGCACCCAGGCAGGAGTGAGCACAAAACCTGGGTGACAGGTGACTGGTAAGGTAGCAGCTCCCTCCAGCTGAAGCATAACCCTGCCCACTGCTTCCCCAAACAAGGGACAAGCCCGCCCTCTCATGCTCTGCCCACACATCTCCCCAGCCCTCAAAGCAAGAGGGCTGATGTGATCACCAAATTTCTCTGGGCCATGCCCCAAACACCTGCCCTGACCATTACCCACTGCTCCAGGCCACACTCATCCCTCCAAGAGCAATCAGTACTCCCAAACTTTCCTTGGTCTCCACTCCTTCACACTGAGGCCCCCAGAAGCACCCCTCACTGCTACTCACATGGAAACCCACGTTTGCAACTCTTACACTCTTACAATTCACCATCCACCCACACACCCCACAGCTTGCCACAGACGTCCCCTATAGACCCCCCCAAGTATCATTGCACCTGCCCTTCCATTTTCCTCCAAGATACCCTGACATACACAGTCTTCACTAAATTTCACATGCAATGTCTCTATCACACACACACACACACACACACACACACGCGCGCGCGCACACACACACACACGCACACACACACATGCATGACCCACCTCCCACACAGGATCACCCTTGCACACACATGCAACTTTGCCCACACACTCAGCTCCCTGGACCTCACACCACCCAATTCCACACACGCACACAATTCCCCTGGTGAGCACAAACGTCCACACACTTGTACATACACTGGTATGCATATGCACACACACACAAGCACGCACACACGTATGAACTCGCAGGCCCCCGCAACCCTGCTCACCCTCGCCCTCGCCCTCGGAACCTCCCGGGAGGCAGCCCCGGGGTCAGTATGGCGCTGAGTCCGCCGGGGGGCCCCCCCGCGGACGCCTGCCCCGGAGCGCAGCTTCTGGGGCGAGGCCCGACCGCGGCCGCCCAGCCTGGGGCGTCCGGCCGTGCTCACCCTGGGGCCGGGCCAGCCAGGGAGGGGCCTGCAGGGCAGGAGCCAGACCTGCCCGGCGGGAGTGCTCCAGGACCTGGGACAGCGGAGAATCCGGCCCTGGCCCCGCCCCTGATCTGGCCCCGCCCCTGCCTCCCTGCTACGGCCCCGCCCAGATTTACTCTGTCCCTGATTGGTCCCTCCCTAGCCACGCCCCGGCATTAGCCCGCCCTTCTCATATATATATATATATATATATATATATATATATATATATATTCCCTGTTTGACTACACCCCTGCCCGGCCCTTCTCCAGATTGGCCACGCTTCAGGTAGGCCGAGCCCCTGTACTGGTCCCGCCCCTAAGGCACCCCTCCTTGGAAACGGCCCAGCCCTGGAAAGACCCCGCCCCAAGGTCCCACCCCGAGCCTTGCTCTGCCCTCTCGCGGACCTTTGCCCCTCCCAGCCCCTCCCTTCTCCGTAAGATTTACCTCCAACCCCATCCAGACCTGGTTGCCTAGTCTCAGAGCCCCGCGCCTCCCATGGGCCACACCTAGAGACCTTCTGGTTCTGCCCCAAGCCCCGCCCATGCATCATTCATTCACTCTGTGTACGTTTACAAAGCACCTGCTAAGTGTCAGGTTCTTACAAGTGCTGGAGAGTCATAAGTGAACAAAACACAAAAATCCTTGCCCTCCCGGAGTTTACATTCCTGGGGGCCGGACGTGAGGTAAATAAGGCAAATATACAGTATGTGAGATGGTGAAAAACACCAAGGACAAAAAAAAAAAAAAAAAAAAAAAAAAAAAAGCAGGGAAGGGGTCCAAGAAGTGAACGGAGTGAGTGTACAATTTAAGACAGGGTGGATTGGCGCCTCCCAGGGAGGGTGACATTTGGCTCACACCCAAACCGTCTAGCCCTCCCAAGATCCCTAGAGAACCAGCCTCCCTTCCAAAGCCCTCCCTTCCCGCTCCCCATCTGTTCGGCCTGGAAGAGCCAACAAGCTGGCTCTGGACAGCCTTATCACCCATGTATTCATTCACTGGACACTTACTGAGCACCTACTATGTGTCAGCACTGGGTGACTTCACCCATCACAAGGGGGAATCAACAGATTCGCCTGCCCTCGCGTGGCCCACAGTCCTGGGCAGGGAAAAGGTGTGCAGGGAGACAGACAGAGCTCTGTTTAGCAAATACATAGGTCTTTGCATCCTATGATAACCAGCCCTTGTTTGTTTCCTTTCTAGCCACACTCTGTAATCATTTATTCACTCATTTTATTTATTGGTGCGTTATTAAATATCCCGGGAGCTGTGAGCTCCGTGACGCAGGGACTGTGTCTGTCTTATTCATCTGCCCCCCGGTCCCCATGATCTTACTAGGTACTGGGCACACAATAGTTAGTGTGCAGTGCATTTTCTCAATTAAGATTAACAAGAATGGACGTGGAGCACAAAGTTGCTATCTCTGCCACAAGGTGGCAGCAAACGACAATCCACGGCTCCAGGGTCTGCACACCGAGAGGAATTTGGGGGGGAGATGGGGTCCAGAAATGTTTCGCTGTACCTCGCACTCAGCAAGGAAACCAGCATGCTTGTCCTGGGCGTCAGTGCCGGGCGCGTAGTGAGCCTTAGCACGTAGTTGTTACAGCACGGAAAGCGTTAAGTTGGCATTAAGTATTCACAGAGTGGGATGCTTGCACCTGGAAGGATGGGGCCGAGCAGTCTGTCCCAAACTTTCCAGCTCCTAAGACTCCTTACAGCAGAGTGCACGTTAAAAGGCAGATTCCCGGGCATCGCTCAGAGGAGTCTAGGAATGTACCTGCTTAACAAGTTCCCCAAGCGATTGTTCAAAGTCGACAGGTCTGGCAGTGCTGACTGGCAGATCTTGGAGTTGGTGGGGGGAGGGGGGTGTCCTTCCAAGTGCTTAGGTATACCAGCGTGCTCGGACTAAAATGCCAACCCTAAGGGGGAGGTGGTGCGCTCATAAGCGGGGGAGGTCCGCTCGCCAGAGCTCCTCCCAGACGTGGGCGTGTTTCCACTCCAATTCACTCCCTTCCGTTCTGGCAGAATCTTCCCGGCTACCCACCCACACACGTGTCTCCTTTGCCACAGAAGGTGACAGCTTGGGGGAGCAAGAGCGGGCGTGGGAGATGCAGGGAGCGGGCCAGGAAGAGCCACAGGAGCAGAGGGAAGGCCCTGAGACTGCGGGGGAGACCCCAGGTTTCCTTGCTACCATGAGCGCCTCCCCTGCCTCCAATCGGTGAGCGAGCATGGGACTTTGAGCCCGGGGTGGGGGACAACCGACAGCCCAGCCGGCTGGGTACGGAGAGCTCAAAGTGGAAAATGCTGCCCAAAGTGGAGTGAGAACCTAACTCCCTCCTCCTCCAGCTCAAGGGAAGAGAATTAATTAATAATAGCACCTCCCAGCACGTGTTACCTGTTGTGAGCACTGTTTACTAATTATTCCTACCATCTATGGAGCACGCACTTGGCACGGGCTGTTCCAGGCACCGTTCTAAGGCTTTATAAACATTAGATCTTCAAAAACAACCTCTGTAGTGATGAAAATGCTTTGGAACTCCATAGAGGTGGTGGTTGCACTAAATGCCACTGAATTGTTTACATCAAAATGGTTAATGTTAAGTTAAAATGGTTAATGGTTATGTTATATGACTATCACCTAATTTTTTAATCTTTTTTTTTTAAGTTTTATTTATGTAAGTAATCTCTATACCCAAGGCGGGGCTTGAACTCAGGACCACAAGATCAAGAGTCACATGCTCTGAGCCAGCCAGCCACCTCACCTAAATTTTTTTTGAAAGAACCTTTAAGGGGCACCTGGGTGGCTCAGTCGGTTGAGCGTCAGACTTCCACTCAGGTCATGATCTTCCACTCAGGTTTGTGAGTTCAAGCCCCACATCAGGCCCTGTGCTGACAACTCAGAGCCTGGAGCCTGCTTCAGACTCTGTGTCTCCCTCTCACTCTCTGCCCCTCCCACACTCACTCTCTGTCTTGGGGATAAATAAACATTACATTTTTTTTAATTTATTTTTTATTTTAAATTTTTAAATTTTATATTTTTTAATGTTTTTATTTAGTTTTGAGACACAGAGCATGAGCAGGGGAGGGGCAGAGAGAGAGGGAGACACAGAATCTGAAGCAGGTTCCAGGCTCCGAGCTGTCAGCACAGAGCCCAATGCGGGGCTCGAACTCAGACTGTGAGATCATGCCTTGAGCTGAAGTCGGATGCTCAACCGACTGAGCCACCTGGGCACCCCGATAAATAAACGTTAATTTAAAAATTAAAAAAAAAACTTTTAAGATCAAAACTATTTTAATCGTCCTTTTACAGACAAGGAAACTTTGGCACATAGAGACTGAGTAACTTGCCTGAGGTCACACAGCTACTAAGGACTTCAGACCCAGGATTCTGGTTCTCCCATGCCTTCTTCTGCCTGGGACTATAGCTGAATTACCCAGAAGATATGGTTTTCCAGCCTGAATTGCAACGATATCCGGGCATCTAGCTCTGGACTAAGGGGGTACCAGAAGGGTGGACTGATTCCATGGAATCTCTGAGAAGTTAGTCTCAGGGACAGGAGCTTCAGCCTCTATCAGCTGCTTCCTACCAAAGCTGCCTTTTGTGAGGTAATTTTTGAAGATGTCAGAAACCACCTCACAACTCTGAATATCTCCCTCACAGATAGGCCACTGCCACAGGAAATTCAACCATTAGTAATGCATTTATTTGAGTAAAAAACACTGGGCTCAATTGCAGATGTCCTCAGAATGCATCCTATAGGGAAATGTCCTCAGTTGAATAGCTCAGTAAGACGCCAAGAACAGGTGGGGTGAGAAGGGGATTGGGAGTGAGAGGGTCCAAGGTCCAGACCCTTGTGGGGACACAAGTGGCCCTTGATCTGGGCCCTGGAATACATGAGGGCCCCAGGACAATGCTGAAGCTGGAGACAGTGGGGCATTTTTTTTTTTATTGTGGTAAATACACATAACATAAAAGTTACCATCCTAACCATTTTTAAGTGTACAATTCAGTGGTTTTTAGTACATTCACAAGTTTGTGCAACTATCCACCACTATCTAGTTCCAGAACATTTTCATCATCCCCTCAAGTTGTCACTCCTCCTTTCTGCCTCCCTCAGCCCCTGGCCACCCCCAATCTGCTTTCTGCACCACATCTCATTTGTCCCGGGGCTGCCTCTAAGTTCCTTCTCCCTCCTCAGAGTGGAGCTCAGGAACCTCCTGGATTTGGTAATCTCGAGGGCCATAGGGGCCCTTGGCAGGGCGGCCATGTACAGGTGTGCAGGTTGTAACCTGCACAACTCTTTGCAGGGGTCTCTGTCTTTGGGCAATTTTGATGGAACAAGAGGCTGAGTCTGGAGGGGCCTGATCCTGGAGGCTACACAGCCAGGCCCTGCCCACCTAGACCCTCCAGCCCTGCCCCCAGGTCTAGTCACTTCCACACAAGCTTTGGGACTCCACCATGCCCTAAAGGTGGGGCCAAGGTCCAAAGGTGAGTAAAAGGATATCTAAGCCCCAGGAGCTTCCAGTGAGGAGGGCCGGGAGAGGGAGCAAAGGTAGGGTGCACTGGGAGTCAGTGCGGTGCTTGGAAGGGGGCTGGGTGGCAGAGTGGTGAGCAGTGGGTGCTGGGGTCAGGTCAGCCTGGGTGTGAGTTCTGGCCCTGCTACCTTGTAGTGTCCCTGCATTGTATATAGCGACAGTGTCCCTTCCTCTAAAGTGGGGATCACATGGGGGCGCCTGGGTGGCTCAGTCGGTTAAGCAACCGACTCTCGATTTCAGCTCAGCTCATGATCTCACAGTTCATGGGATCCATCCCTGCACGGGGCTCTGTGCTGACAGCTCGGAGCCTGCTTGGGATTCTCTCTCCACTCCCCCTCTCTTCTCAAAATACATAACTAAACTTAAAATAATAAAGTGGGGATAATGCGGACATTATTAGGCCTTAAAAAGGAAGAGAAGTCTGCCACATGCTACAATGTAGATAAGCCTTGAATATGTGATGCTCAGTGAAATAAACCAGTCACAAAAGGACAAATACTGTTTGAGTCCAGTTATACGAAGTGCCCAGAGTCCTCAAATTCATAGAGCCAGAAAGTGGATGGGTAGGGGTGGGGGTGGAGGAGGGGGCATGGGGAGTTAATGTTTAATGGGGACAGAATTTCAGTTTTGCAAGATGAGAAAGAAGGTTGTGGGGACAGATGGTGGTGAGGGCAGCACAACATCGTGAATGTACTTAATGGCACTGAAATGTACACTTAAAAATGGTTAAAATGGTACATTTTTTTCAAGTTTTTATTTTAATTCGTTAGTAAAATGTAAGGTGTTTTTTGTGTGTGGCTTTTTTTTTAAGGTTATTTATTTTGAGAGAGAGGCTTGAACCCACGAACCGTGAGATCATGATTTGAGCCATGATCAAGAGTCAAACGCTTAACCGACTGAGCCACCCAGATGCCACTGTAAGTTTTTATTATGTATATCTGACCTTAATAATTAAAGAAATCAAACTGGAGGGGTGCCTGGGAGACTCAGTCAGTTAAGCGTCTGACTCTTGATTTTGGCTCAGATCATGATCTCACAGTTTGTGGGTTCGAGACCCACATCAGACACTGTGCTGACAGTGTGGAGCCTGCTTGGGATTCTCTGCTTGCACACACATGCTCTCTCTCTCAACATAAATACGTAAACATTTAAAACAAAATCACATTGGAAAAGTTAAAAAAAAAAGGGGGGGTAAATCATGTCAGAAGAGAAGGACCATTTTCCATGGAACGTTTTTGAGAGGGGTGGCATTTGAGAGGGTGCAATGTAGGAAAATGATAACTCTGCTTTATTAAAACATAATTCTCGCACCATATAGTACACCCACTTACAGCATACAAGTCAGTGGCTTTTAATATATTCACAGAATGGTGCAACAACCACCACCAATTTTTAGAACATTTCCTCACCCCAAAAGAAATCCCATAACTTTTAGCAGTCACTCCCTATTCCCCACCCCCACTAACTTACCCTGGCAACCACTGATTGGCTGTATGTCTCTATGGATTCACTTATTCTGGACATTGCATATAAATGGAATCATACACAACATGGCCTTTTGTGCCTGGCTTGCTTCGCCGAGCATGATGTCTTCAAGATTCCTCCGCGTTGTGGCAGGCGTCGGTATGGCTGAACTGTTTTTAGTCACGACGCTTCTGACAACAAACGTGGGGGGCCGGGGGGGTTTCTGCTCAACAACCAGTTCTCCGAATCTCTGGACACCAATTGGGTGTCCTATAATTCAACTCGATTCTGATACTAACTGCCTGGACACACCACAAGTCAGGAAGTACCGTGCAAGAAATTCTCCCTGGGGCTGCGTCGCCTTGTTGGCCTGTGGGAGGCCACCCGCAGGCTTCCCTATGCTATGGGTCACTAAGATGGGAGAGTGTCCAGGGTGGACGTGCCTGGGAGAGGAGGGGGCGGAGTGGGCACTCCCCAGCCCCTACTCTCCTGCCTTCACCCATGACCTTCCATAGGCCCCAACTTACCTTGCTGGCAGCACAAAGTCCCCCTGTGGGGCTGGGAAGAAGGAAACTTCTGTATTGATTTCCCACTACTGCTCTATTAAATGACCACACACTTAGTGGCTTCTAAAAACCCAGAAGTTGGGGCACCTGGGTGGCTCGGTCAGTTAAGCAACCGACTCTTGGTTTCAGCTCAAGTCATGATCTCACAGTTTTGTGAGTTCGAGCCCCACGTCAGGCTCTGTGCTGGTAGCACTGCCTTTCTTTTATAAGGACATCTGTCATTGGATGCAAGGCCCACCCTAAATCCAGGAAATCTCATCTTGAGATCTTAACTTAATTACATCTATAAAGAACTTTTTCCAAATAAGATCACATTCCTAGGTTGCAGGGGGTTAGGACTTGCTCTTCTCTTTTTTGAGGGGCCACCATTGAGCCCACAGTAGGGCCCACCTTGTGACTGCACCTTTGGTTGGTTTGCCTCTTCCTTGTGCATTTTCCTTCTTATCCCTGTTTCTGTGGCCTGAGGTCACTGCAAAAGTAAAGTCCCTGCACCCAGGGTCTGTGCACCCAAGCTCTGGTTGGGGGGTCAGGACCAAGACAGCTATGGTCTCTGACTCCTCTCTTTTGGAAGGAGGATGCATTCCCATTGCCTTTCAGCAAATTAAGTGTAACACCATCCCTTCATCCTAGGTTCCTCTAGAACAGTGCAGGGGGAGGGCAGGGATGGGGAGAGAGAGAGGTGGGGCTGTGATGTGGTCAGCCAGATCTGAGAGAGGTTGGACCATGGCGCTGGAGCTGGGCACCCCAATATTAAGGGGTTAGCTCAGGTCATGATTCTGCCTGCCAGGCTGGGGTCACACCAAAGAGCTAGATGGGTGGAAGGGTAGTCACAGGCACCAAAACCTAGTTTGGCTCTATCAACAGAGCAGACCCCAAGGGACTCCCCTCCATGCCCAGTTCAGTCTCTGAGGCCCCAGTTGACCCACTAGTGCCTCCCCAAGCTCGCCCTGCCTGGGGGAGAAAGCCAGCGTCCTGAGCTGCCCACTCATCCTCTGTACCTGGGCCCAATCTGACTCTCTGGAGCCACTCAAAGCAATAGCCACCAACCACATGCAGCTGTTTAAATTAATTGTGTAGATATTAACATATCATATTTATATAAATATGAGCGATAAAATTAAAAACTCACTCACACTAGCCTCATTTTAACTGCTCAGTAGCCACATGTGGCTTGTGCCTCCCATATATATGGAATATTTCCATCATCTCAGGAAGTTCCATTGGACATGGCTTCTCCAGAGTCGCCCCTGGACCAGCAGAGGCTGGGCCCTTTCCGGAGAACAGGATGGACTGAAGGGGGGATGCAAAGGGGGGGAGTGTTTGTCCAGAGCCAATTGGTGTTGACTCATCAGTCTCCGAGGCCTGGGCCCGGGCAAGGGATTAAGCCTGAGCCAGTGACCAGAGAATGGCCTGGGAGGGCAGCGCATGGGGGCTTGGCCACCCAGCTCCCTGGCAGGAATGTTAGACCTCAGCAGAGAGAGTGGACAAAGAGCCCAGGCGAACTCAGACTAGGCAGGCAGGCAGGAGGGATACAGGGGGTCAGCTCTATTTTACATCACAAATGGCAAAAATGGAAGAGTGGTGGGTCAGTTTCTTTTTTCACTTAATGCACCCTCTGTTTCCCTCCCTGTGAGGCTACGGGACCCCCCTACCCCCGCCCATGTGTGTGTCCTCTTCCACCCAAATGTCCTGTCCATCTCAGCATTGATCAGCCATACCCTCTATCTTTTTCCTTCCTCAGGCTGGGAATGTGTGGATTGTGTCTTGTTAGCTGCTGTATTCCCAGGGCTAGGCATACAATAGGGGCCGAATAAATGGATGGGTGAATGTGTAGGAGGCACTGTGGAGGCAAGAAGTCAAGATCCTCCCCTGAGGGGTTAGGGGGAGCCTGATATTTCTGGAAATGTCAGTGATGCCTGGGAGGCAGTATGATGAAGGAACCAGGGTCCCTGCAAGCAAGGATCTCCCTCCCCTGCTTTGCCAGGGCTCCAACCACCCTCATCCTTGGGTCTGACTGCTTTCCTCACAGTGTCTCCAGGCCCCTCCTCCACAACTTTGTCTGTCTGGGGTACCCCATCACTGGGGACACAGGACAGGTGCCATCATCCACACACAGGTGGCATTAAACTTACACCATCCCCCATCCCCACCCCTCTGCAGTGAGCTCCCTGAGGACAGGAACCTGAATATGTTGTAATTGACCTTGTATCCTGAGTGCTTAAAACAGGCCTTGTCACATAGTAGGTGCTTAATAAATATTTGATGAACGAACGCTTTCTGTTCATCTGAACACCTTTTGTATACCATAGTTCTGACTCAGGACCTACTCACCTTTGGTTGGACCTCCTCTGTGGACCTTCCCTGCGAACACTATCATGCATTGACCCTCTCATTCATTCGTTCATTCAACAATGACATTGGGCACCTACACTGTACCAGGCACCCTGCTGAATGGTGGCAGAGGTGGGGGACAAGGGCCCTGGCTCAGATTGCAGGGTTTATTTTTTTTAATGTTTATTTTATTAAAAAAAATTTTTTTAACCTTTATTTATTATTGAGACACCGAGAGAGACAGAGCATGAGCATGGGAAGGGCAAGGAGAGGGGAGACACAGAATCTGAAGCAGGCTCCAGGCTCTGAGCTGTCAGGACAGAGTCCAACATGGGGCTCGAACTCACAAACCACAAGATCATGACCTGAGCCGGAGTCGGATGCTTAACTGACTGAGCCACCCAGGCTCCCCATTAATGTTTGTTTTTGAGAGAGAGTAAGAGAGAGAGAGAGAGAGAGAGACCAAGTGAGAGTGGTGGAGGGGCAGAGAGAGGAGGAGACTTAGAATCTGAAGCAGGCTCCCAGCTGTCAGGAGACACAGAATCTGAAGCAGGCTCCAGGCTCCAAGCTGTCAGCAGAGTCCGATGTGAGGCTCGAACTCACAAACATCGAGATCACGACCTGAGTGGAAGTCAGACACTTAAACGACTGAGTCATGCATGCGCCCCTCATTTTGCAGGGTTTAAATCCTGAGTTCCTTCCTGACCACCTTGAGTAGGCACTTAACATCTTGGAGCCTTGGTTTCCACATCTGGAAAAATGGGGAGAGGAAGGAGGGCCAGTTCATCATCTTTGTTGTGGCCATAATTTTACCACTGGGTGCTGATGTCAAAATCCACTGGATGGTATACTTTAAATATATACACTTTATTATATGGCTGTCACACGTCAATTAAGCTGGAATACCTAGGCCAACTCCCTAACCCAAGCACTTAGCACAGGGCCTAGCACATAGTGCAGCAAAAGTTGTGATTGTTAATATTACATGTCTTACTTCACTGAAGCTTTTCAAGACCGTATGGAGCAGGTGCCAGAATATTCCCACTTTTCAGGTGGAGAAACTGAGGCTCAGAGAGGTGAAGACATTTCCCCAGGGTCACATACCTGGGTACCTGGCAGAGTCAGGACTCAAACCCAGCTTGGCTTCAAGCTAAAACCTGACTGGATTTTGTGTTCTGCCACTCGTGGCCTAGCTTATCCATCATTCAGGCCCCCAGACTCTGGAGGAAATGGGGTTCTGGCCTTCTGACCTGGCCATTCCCAGGGGCTGTCACACCCTGGACACTGGCCCCAGAAATGCAGCCCTACCGGTCTGGGCAGCATGAGCCCTGGCAGGGCCCCGCAAGGCGGGGTAGAAGGAAGAAAGGCTGGGTGTTTAGGGGAGGATAGCAGTTTTGGGGTAGGGTTGGGCAGCCTGTCCTGTGGGGATCTCAGGCCTGGCAGAGCCTGTCTGGTCCCACCCAGCTCCGCTCTCTCCCTGATGGCGTGACTTCCTCACTGGGAGGCCCTTACAGCCTGGCTGAGAGGCCCAGGGATGGGCTGGAAATGAAGTGTCTGGAGAGAGGGAGCAGGTTGTACTGGAAAGCAATCCAGGGTTCCGTATGAGGCCTGGATCTGCAAGAGGGACTGAGGGGATAGTAATGCTGGGTCAGAGTGGGTCCCAGCCTGTGGGTGGGGCAGGGGCTGAGAGGTCCCCTGCAGAGCCAAGCGTTAACCCCTCAGTGACTGGGTCCTGAGGGGGAAGGGCCAGGGCTGCCAAGGGACACCAGGGCCTCAGAGTGGCCACTACTCAACCACTGTCAGGAGCTGTTTCAATAGTTGGACAATAGACATGGCTGTTATAGGTATACACCTGCATCTAGAGAGGGCTGGCAGGATGGTCCTCTGAGCAATGGCTCTCTGGGAGGGCAGCAGGGTGCGGCTGCCTGGCAGGCAGTGGGGAGGTGGCCAGGATGGGGCAGTCTGCCAGGAGCCCCCAGCGGGTAGGGGCCGGAGGCACATTCTTGGGGGATGACTCAAGGGGCAGGCAGAGTGGGTGACTCACCATGGACCCTCTCCTGCCTCTGCTGCCAGGGTCCAACCTCCCATCTGGCCCCAAGGGCTTTGTGGGGAGCTCACCAGGCCCCCAGCCCAGGACTGAGTGTGAGTCAGCCCATCTGGGCTGGAGAGCCAGCGTGATTTTTCCATCCCTTGCATTGTTCTGCAAGAAAAGTAAATACATGTTACAAAACACAGGGTGAAGCCGGGCCATTCCCCTCTTGTCCCCTTGAAGAGTGGGGAGAAGAGGGGATCCCATGCCAGGTGCTTGGCATGCATCATGGCACCCTGGCTCTTCCCCATTTTACAGATGGGGAAACCAAGATTCCAGAAGGGTAAGCCACCTCTGAAAGGACACACAGGTGGATGTGGCAGAGTCAGGATTCAAACCCAGTTTGGCTTCAAGCTACAGTCTGTGGGCTCTTCCCAGGTGGGTGTAGACCAGGGCCTGAGCATGTACCGCATCTTTCTGTTCACAGCTGTTTCTCAGGGTGGCCCAGAAACCACCTGCTTCAGTAACCTGGGGGAAGTTGTTTGTTAACATGCAGATTCCCAGGGCCCTTCCAGACCCGCCCAACAAGGGGACTCTAGAATCTGCATTTTTAAATGCTCCTCAGGTGGAGGTGAGGTCATACAGTTGGAGACAGGAGATGGCTGTCCACGGGAGGATGGGAGGAGAAGGGGCTGTGGTAAGGAACGGGTTGCTGGGCCATCACACCCCTCTTTCTGGGGCTGGGGGAATGTTGCCCTTCTTGTTTCAGACTGGTTCGCAGGAACACCCCAAACCAGTGAGCGAGTGAGTGAACAACTCTCCAGCTGCTGGGGAAACAATGACCGCAAACAAGGAGGGGGTGGGTGACCCTTCAGAAGGTAGTGGCCTCCGGGGGTCAGCAGCCTAGCCCAGCTGTAGAGAGGGGACAGGCTTCAGGGGCCGAGGGTGGCCTGGTTGCCAGAGAACTGGATGGCCGCGCAGGTGCCCTCTCCGTGGGTTTAACCATCAAGCAAACCCGAGGAAAGCCAACACCCTCCCCCGAGCCCCCACCCCCGGTCGGCAGAGGGATGAGTCACTTGGCATACGAGGGCTCTGCGGAACCAAACAAATCCCATCTGCCCAGAGGAGGATGCACAGGGCCAGAACACAGCTCCCACCCCATCCGGCCTGCCCACAAGCCAGTGTCGTGCACACGTGTGTACGCGTGTGCATGCACACAGAGCTGCACCAGCTTGGAGCCCAGCTTGGAGAGAACGGAGGGGGAGGATGGTGAAGCACAGCCCAAATTCCTCCCTGAATCTGCTAATTCTCCCCGAAGCTCCTGGGCCTGACCCAGCTGAGTCAGCGGGAGGCTGGGAGGGTGGAGGTGGGTGGGGGTCCGAGCTCAGGGCTGGAGCAGGCTCACCCAGGAACCAGCCCCGCTGTGCACTGGGCCTCGCAGGGTTTCGATGCTCTTTCCTGGAACAGGAGATAAGAGAGCTTTGCCCCAGGTGGGGAGGGCTGGTCTCCCCCCCCCACCTGCAGCTTCACCCAGTGGGGGTCCGTGGGGGAGAAGGAATCAGCTGAGGCATTTTGGGCACATGCCATGTTGCCTGGCACAGAGTCCATCCTCAATAAATGAGACACGGCGTTAATATAATCAGTGTCATGACTGTTACTCAGCAGCTGAGCTACAAGCAGGCTAACCGGGAAGCACCCCCCCAGCCCGGTTTCCTCCCCAAAGCCGACCTTCACCTTTCTAAGAAGTATGGGGAAAGGAGATTCAGAAATTGGGAGAAGTCTAGAGTTTTGACACCGCTTGGAGTTCCTGTAACTGCTTGTACCCCTCAGTGCCACAAGCATCCAGCCTCCAGCTATGGATGTAATGTCCTCCCATTTGTTGAGCCATCACTAGAGACAGAGGGTGTGCTAAGTGGGTGACAACCCATGGGGTCTTGCTCTCTGAGGTTGATGCTATCATTGTGTGGCCATTTCACAGATGAGGACAACTGAGGCTGAGAGAGGCAAGATGACTTGCCCACGTCCACACAGCTGACAGAGACCAAGCGAGGACCCCAACCCAGGTCTCCCAGGCTGCTCCTCCCCATCTTTGGAGCTCTGATAAGGCTCTTCTACCTCCCAGACTCATCCAGGTGAACTTGGCAGGTGTATCTTTGTCTCAGCTCTTAGACTATCAGCAACTTGAGGGGAGAGCAGCTTCCTGCTTCAGCACAGGGTCTTTTCCCCCCCAAGTTTCCTATCTTTCATGATCTTTACTCCTCAGTATCTCCTGGTCCAGTAACAAAGTCTGAAAAGGAAAGAGGTTACTTGACTAGAGCGTGGTAGTGGGTGAAGCAGAAGAGGGTCATCAGGGAAGGCTCTGGGAGGAGGGAATGCCAGACTTCAGTCGTTTTTAAACAAGTTTTTAAAAAGTAACTGAAAAGGCAATTCAAACACATATAAAAAAAAAATCAAGAGACATTTAAAAATAAAAATAGATAAAAAATAAAATCCAAATACTGTAAAAGGGTATACAATGAAAATTTAGGTTTCTCTGTCATCCCTCCCTAAGGGGACTCACAGCTTGTGGATCCTTCCAGAAGCTTTCTGTGCATATACATATGTATATTCTCTTCCTCGCACTGTACTTCTGGTGCCTGGCTAAGTGTGTCCACATCAGGCCCTCATTCTTTTCCAGCTGCATAGTTTCGTAGTGTGGATACACCGTGGATTATTTAACCACTTTCTCCCCATGACCATCAGGTTGTCTCCGGAGCTTTCTCCATAGCAACAGTGCTTCCATGAACATCCCTTAAGGGATGCTGAGCTCCCATGTGAGAGCCACCCTGTAGGGATAGGCAAGAGAGAGAAGTAAGGAAAGGGTTTACAGGCAGAGTTGCCACATGGGCAAAAGCAGAGGGATCAACAAGGTTTCCTCTTGAGGCCCCGGCTAAGGCCCACTTGGGCTGTGGCGAAGGGGTTGTGGGCGGGTAAACTCTGCTGAGTTAGTGTTCAGGCCCCAAATCCACCCGCCTCCACCCACACCTGTAATCTGAAACCTTGGCTTCTCCCTGACACCTGTTCCCAATGTTAGCTGGCTGGACCTGAGTCCTTTGGTGCCCTGCAGGCCCCATCCCTTAAGAGAAAGGCCCTTTGCTGTGTTTTGTCTTTTCCCTTTTCTTATCTTGTAGTGGAACCAGGCAGCCGCAGCTGGAAGAGTGTTACTGAGTATCAGCTGGATGAGTGAAGGAAGAAACTCACTGAAAGCAGTAGGCCCTCCCCAAGAAAAATGCACAAATGGGCACATTTTGAAAGAAGCTATAAGGATGCACAGACCCTCTTAAGCTCACCCACAGATGCCTCATTAAGAATAAGGTTTTCCAGGGTGCCTGGTGGCTCAATCAGTTGAGCATCCAACTTTGGCTCAGGTCATGATCTCACGACTAGTGAGTTGGAGCCCCGCGTCAGGCTCTCTGCTGTCAGTGCAGAGCCCGCTTCAGATCCTCTGTCCTCTCTCTCTCTCTCTGCCATTAACATTAACAAACAAAAAAGAGTTAGTTTTTCCTAGCGTCTCTGTAACACTTCAAAACTGAAGTGTTTAAATGGTAGGGACAAGAGATGGCCTAAAGGAACCTGTGTTTCTCAGATGCTCTGAGGTCTGGGGCAGTAAAAGCCCTTGGGGATCAACATCCCCACCAACGTCCTTATTTTATAAAGAAAAACATCTGGGGAAGGGACTAGCCTGAGGACTCTGGATCCCCAGTGGGGGATCCTGCCTCCCTGCCCTGCAGACCTCATTGCTTCTCCTTACCAGCTGGGCTCAGACCCCAGCCCCAGCACCCTCTAAAGTGGCGTGAACCTTCCTTCCCAGCTGTCTGGGCCCCATGTGAGCTCACTCAGACTGTTTACTGCCCAACTGCAGGCTTCTGGAGTAGCACATGCCTAATCTGGGTGCACAGACGCCCACTGTCTAACCCAGGCACACGGTGGCACACAATTTAACCTGGGTACATGCTGGCAGAATTGTGTAACATGGCTATTTTGAACCAGAACCCAGCTGCTTTTATGACCAGCCACGAAGTGGTTCCATCATTCCAGGGCCTGGAGTTATTCAAGTTTCAAAGGATTCGGCTTGATAATGACAGCCACACTTCCTGCACATTTGGGCCAGGCACCGTGTTACGTACTCTGTGAAATCTCAACAGGACTCTCCTACTAACCTTTTTTTGGGCTGGGGGCAGTTGTTATCACTGTTTGGCAAATAAGGAAACTGAGGCTGGGAACGGTCAGCAGCCTTGCCAGGTGTCAGCTGACCGTTTGTGGCGGAAGTCTTGGGGGATTTGATGCGCGACAGGTGCGTGCTTTTCTCAGTCGTCATTGACACTATTACCACCTGAGTGTCATTCACGAGCTATCCAAGGCACAGAGACCCGTCAGGTCTTTGCCACACCTGTCTGGGCGGGGGACACCTGGGTGTGAGCCAAGGAGAGGCGAGCGTTGCGCGCCAGGGGCAGCCGGGAGCCAGGTGAAGGCCCTCAGCCAGGGGGCGCGCCGGGGCCCCCGGGGAGGGGGTGTGAGGGTGGGGCTGGGTGTGCCCGGGAAAGCTGGCGGAGCGCCTCTGCCCACCTGCCAGCCACAAGCGTGCGGGGGCCGGGGTGGGTGGGCGGTGTCCGGATAGGACCGCGTGTCCCACCCCCAGCCCTGGCCTGGCACCCCACTCGCTCGCACCAGGCCTAGGGCGCGCGCCCGAGGGGGCTGGAAGCCCCGCCCGCCCGGTGGCCCCTCCTCCGGGAAGGTAAGCGCCACCTTCTCGGGGAGCGGCCGGGACAGCCGGAGGCCAGCGGGCGCCCCGCCCCCCGTGAGTAGTGACCGGTCGCCCGCGCCGCGCCGCACTAGGGGCTCCCGCGCCGCCGCTCGCTCACCTGTGTCCGCTGCCTGCCCCTCGGTGCGCGCCGGGCCCGCCCGCCGCCCACTGCCAGCCCGGCGCCGCGACCCGCCGCCCCCGCCCGCGCACCCCGAGCGCCACCATGAACTCGCTCTTCAGGAAGAGAAACAAAGGCAAATACAGCCCCACCGTGCAGACCCGGAGGTGAGGAGGCGCCGCATGGCGCTCCCGGGACGCCCTCGGGAAACCCGCGCGCCGTGGGGAGCCCTGGGTGGGGAAGCACTTCTCGGAGCGCGGGGGGGGAACGGCCGGGCCTGGACAGCTGCCGGGGGCCCAGAAAGCACGGCCGAGGGGGCGGGGAGCTGAGCGGGGAGTGCGCGACGTGCGGGAACGCGGCTCCCGAGGGACCCCCCCCCCCCCTTGAGCTGGGAAGCACTGCCAGGGTGGGGATGGCGATGGGTTGGGGGCGACCGAAGAGAGACGCGATACTTGGCCCCGGAGAGTTGCAGGAGCCCCGAGGAGCGCTCAGTTGGGCACCTAGAGGGCGGGGAACTGAGCTGAAGTACAGGGGACCTCCGTGTCCCAGGGTCGCCCTTGCGCTGGGGGTTCTCCTGCGACGGGGAAGCACCGCGGGGGTGGGTAATGGTGTGTCCGAGGACCCTACACCCAAGGTGGGGGTGCCACAGGGACTCAGGAAGCTTCGTCTAGGGGCTCACGGGGGAAGGGAAATTGAGTTGGACGGGGGCTGGCGGGCGTCACTAGCGCTTCTTGGAGAACGGGCAGGTGCTTCTGGCTTGGGGGTGGCGGGACAGTGGGGGGTGGGGTGGTGGTCTGTGTGCTACCTCCCGCAGCAGTTGCCGGTGTCTGCCACCCGGCCCTCCCGAGATTCAGCACGAAAAACCGGTGTGTGTGGGGTCAGTGGATGGGGGGCACTGGCTGAGGCACCCCTTTTTCCTCCCCCCTCTCTGGCAGCCGTGCTGGGGTCTGAGCGGTGGCTGGGCGGCGTCGGGGCCTCCTTCGCGATGCATGACTTGTCAGGGGTGTGCCCCACCCCCACCCCCCCAGCCCAGAAACTGGCGGCGTCTCTGAGCCGCTGGTTCCCAGGGCGGCCTGGGAAGGGAATGACCTGTCTTGATGTGTTTGCGTTGAGCCTGCAGCCCACGTCCGTTTTGATAAGCCTGATGTATTCACTTAATAACCGGTTTAGGGAAGCCTCTTGGAGATGCTGAGATTGAGAGAAGGGGTGGGACTTTGACCCCTGCCTCTTCCCTTCTCTAGCAAATATGAGGTGGGGGCTCCTGGCTAGGAAGGTACACTTCACCAAGCTTCTCCTGACAAAGGGCTTCATTCAGGTGGGAGACTCCAAACTGCACAGCCCCCGTGCCTGGGACTATCCACCCCCAAGGTATCCTCACCCCCTTCCAGGACCAGCTAAAGGTGAGAAGACTCTGGTCAGGGCTGTCACAGTACCCCTGTGGTCCAGCCCAGGCAGACCCTTAAGACAGGTGCAGGCAGGCCTGGGCACTGGCAGGGGAGTGTGGGCAGTCCGTTGTTTTGAGTTCCAGCCTTTTCAGAAACTGCACCGCCCTGTGATCTCAGGGTCCCCATCTCTCCTATGTTCTGCTTCAAGCTCAGAGACATTTATTTTCTCCCCTTCCAAAGTCCCCCACTCCCCAGCCTCCCCAGACTTTCACAACCCCAGAGATTAGGCAGGGCCCTGCATGCTGTTTCTCTGTGTCTAGGTCCAGCTGGCTCTCAAACCTCGCCGGGGTCCCGTCCAGTCCCCGAGCTGTTCTCTGGGGCATTGCACAATCGCATACTCTGTGCCAGCCACGGAAGACTGTTCTGTTCTCCCCCCACCAAGACTTGGGCCCCTCCAATCCTTCACACATGCACACACCCACACACCAGGAGACGGGCCAGGCCTCACCCTGCCCTCTGCCTCTTCCATCTCTCCGGACCCCAATGCTTCCAGCCCTCTGTCTGGTGCCCCTAATAGAAGGTTGGACCTAACAAGGTTAGGATGAATTCATACACACTGGGAAGGGCTTGGCTTTCCCAACAGAGGATAGGAAGGAAGGAATTCCCATCCTTTAGAGCTGCGTGGACTCTGAGGGCCTGGGGTGGCAAGGATTCAGTCCTACCTCTCTATCCCCCACCCTGTCCCCCTCCCCGCATGCTTCTGGCCCAAAGCAGCCACCCTCTGCCCTTGGCTGACAGCCATTGATCCCAGATGTCAGCTTTGAGGTTTCTTTCTCCGGGAAGCCCTCCTGATTCTCTCCCCAGGATGGGATGGAGAGACTCTGCCTTTGGGTTCCATGGCCTGGAAGAGACACAGTCCTGAGTAGGGGCCAGGTGCTTCCGTACATGGTCTCACCAGACCAGTGCATCCCCTCTGCCCCTTCCCATTCATGGGGACAAGTTCATGGACTGAGTTGTGGGCTGGGAGACAGCCTCTTGCCCCGTTGTCTCAGCAAGAATCTTTGAGTGTTACCTGGTGCCTGGCACTCTCCTTGTAGCTCTCAGATGTGGTCTCTGGTCATGGGGCACTGACCCTCAAGTTACTCTTTCACCCCGAGTTTTTTGGGGGCTTCCTTTGAGGGAAGGTGGGGCTGCCAGCAAAATTCAGCATGGAAAAGTGTGTGGCAGCTCTCCCCCTGAGAGCAGAATGCCTCCCTTGTGATCCCAGCTCAGCTACAGCTGCCGTGGCAAATCAGGGAACCTCTCTGAGCCTCAGTTTCCTCATCTGCAAAGCAGAGATGGTGCAACTAAGTGTCTGTTGCATGGGGCCCTAGGGGGAGCAAATGTGACAACAGACAGAATGCCCTTGGCACGTAGGAAGTACCCAGACAGGGGCTCAGCATCACCGCTGCCAGCTGAGGGGACCCAGGACCAAGAAGCCAGGAGTTGTGACCTTCACACCCAGGCAGTCACAGAAGAGCCCTCCTGGAGAAAACCCGCCCCTCCCTGTTTGTCAGCCTTTTAGCGTCTGAAACTGGGGAGGGCCAGGATGGGGGAACCCCGCTGCTCCTGTCACCCTGGTTCCTAATAACAGGTGTGGGGGGTGATGTTCACACCTGAGCTAATGACAGGGTCAGACCTGATGGTGCCGGTCGCTGAGGATGGGTATCCAGCCCAGTAGGGAAGGTGTGAGGGGACCTGTTCCCACTGTCCTGAACCCTGGTTGAGAGTACAGCCCCTACCAGCTGCCCCTTCCTGGTTATGCAATCTGGGGTGAGCTGCTTGGCCTCAGAGTCAGTGTTTGCTCACCTGTCGAATGGGCATAAGCATAGGTCGTGCCTGATGATATCATTAGCATGAAGATTAAGTGAAATGACACAGGGAAAGAGTTGAAAGGTGTAGGAGGCCTCAATGTACCATAGCTGTGGTGATTTTAACTATTGAGCAAGTGCAGATAAGGCACCTACCGTGTGCTTGGGATTGAACCGGATGCTGATGGACAGGCTGTGCACTTCACAGCTCTAGGTCTGCCATTCCTGGCGGGGGTGGGGTGGGGTGGGGCGGGGCGGGGCCGTGGAGGGGATGTTGACATTCTTCCTGTACCTGATGGAGTTAACCTTAATTACAAGTGTGCCTTACCGGACCATGTCTTCGTGGTGGGACAGAAAGCTGGATGTACGAGGTCTGTAGCCTATCGGCTCTGGTGCCCCTGATGGGTCTGAAGTAAGAGCTGTCAGCATTAGGGTGGAGACCTGGGAGATCTGGCAGGACTTCCTGGGGAGGTGTCTGACCTGTCATCGGGAGGAGTGGAATAGTTAAGATTCAGCTCTGGAGTTAAACTGAATTCTGCCTCTGTTTGATTTTGGCAAAGAAATTTACCTTCACTGAGCCTCACCTTCTTCATCTGTAAAATGGGACTAATTTTGCCCCTCCACCCAGACCTGTGTCCCAGTAAGCACCCAGCAGCCTGGACTTGCTTCTCAACCTCACCGGGGCTGCATCTGGTTTTAAAGGGGAGGTCCCTGTGTGGGAGGCAGGGCCCTAGGCTTTAAAGGCTGGTGAAAGGGGTGCATGCCCTCCTAGAAACTGGCTACGGTGCCCTGAGTCTCTTTGTGGTTCAGAGCCCAGAGTCTGTTGTCAGCCAGATGTGACTTCAAACCTTAGTTTTGCCTCTTGTGTCTGTGTGACCTTGGGCAGGTCACTTAACATCTCTCAGTCTTAGTTTCTTCATCTGTGAAATGGGATTGATGATAGCAACCCCCAGCTGGTGAAGTTCCTGGGTGCCCTGCCCCAGACCTGACTCACAGTGAGCACTCAATAATACAATACACACTTTTAAGAGTAAGGACAGTGTTGAGCCCATGCAACTAACTGGTCTCCTCTCCCTGGGTGGGGCAGGCGCTCAGCTGACTGTCATCCAGTCCCCTTAACATTCATGTGGCCCCCACTTCAGACGCCTGGAGACACACATGTACACCTTAATCAGCGACAGCTGGAAAGCCCGGAGCCATTTGGAGAGGGTTCTGTCAGCAAAGCCCACTTCCAACCATATGGGAGACTTGTACTGGAGTGATCTGCCCAGCCATTTCTCAAGCACCTACTGTGTGCCCCGCATGGCCATGGGTATTATAGCCTCTCATTCTGACACCGTGACAGCCAGGCTGGTGTTTGTGGCTCCTTTCACAAAGGATGACACTGAGGCCAAGAGTAAAGGCGCTCATCTTGGGCTCATAGTTCACAGGTGGCTGATGCTGGGGGGCCCAGGAGCCCCTGGGAAGGGAAACTAGGTCTTCCCACCCACACCTGGGTCTGCTGGCAGCTGTCTCCAGGGACTGCCCCAGGCCAGATGGTGGAGTCACTGGCTTTTGTATTCCCTGACTCCGCCCCAGCAACCCTGTCACGCCTCTGCTCTCTCTGGCTTTGCCCTCACTTGCCCAGTCCTTTTTCTTGGCAGAGGGAAGGAGACCTGATAAATTAGATTCAGAACAGAACAGCACTGAACCTTTAGAATGGCTGCTGTGGCCTTTCAAGCATTGTCAGGGGCAACCATCTAGGGACAGGAAGTTTTGGGGGAGAGGCTTAGCTCAATTCATACCATTTAGGCAACACCCTAAGGAGGGGTGAGGGGCACCCAGAAGGCCCCGGGGAGAAGAAGCTGCATTTCAAAGCAAGGACCTGGGATTCCCAGCTCCTTTTACTCCAGGCAAGGCTACCTGCCAGTCTCCCAGCCTGCCTGCCCCAGCCTGTCTCTGGAGGGGGAAGAAGGAAGTGGCCTCTGGTCTTTGTTCTCTCTGCTTTTGGTGGTCCTGCGTTTAGCCTCCTGAGCCTGGGAAGGGAGTCCCCTGGGCCCCAGGCAGGAGGCTGCTGGGCCAGCCCTGCACTTTCATCCGCTTGGCCTGCCAGCGTAGCTGGAATGCCCAGGCCCTCTTGCCTGGCGTACTTGGAGTAGTAGCCTCTTCATAGTTTGTGCTTCCACTCTGACACCTCAGTCCCTTCTCCCCATGGCTGCCAGGGAGCTCTTGGCGAAATGCAAATCTGATCTTGTCCCCTGTAGCTTAACCCTTGCCCCAGGCTTCCCTTTGCTCCCAGGCCCTGGTTGCTGCAGCCCTGCATAGCACAAATGTGTGCCCTTCACCCTGTCCTTTCCACACTGCATCCAGCCACATGGCCTTTGTCCACACTGTTCCTCCTGCCTGGAATGCCCTTCCCACCCCTTTTGGCTCATTTCTCTTCCTCTCTCTTGGCTGGTCTCTGTTCCTTAGGGAAGCCCTCCCTAACTTTTTGTCTTGCCCATCTCCTGGGTCTTAGCTCAGTAGCCATTTGACCCTGCCCCTTTGGGCAGATGGGAATGAAGCTCTGTCTCCTTCCCCTCCTCGTGTCCCCCTCCCCGAGACTGGCTGGTGCAGCACATGTCCTGAATGCATGATTGAGGGTGAGCCATGGGGGACTGCTAAGATTCCCCTCCTTAAACCTGTCACAGAGCACACAGTGGCATGTGCATGCACACACTCACTGACCAAGAAAGTCGGGGGGGGGAACAGAATGAGGGCCTGGATAGAGCACAGCTCTGACTGTGGTCCCTGTCCACACACCTTCTGTGTGCTCCGTAAACAGGCAGCAGCAACAATGCACGGTAGTAAGTGCTAAGATAGTGAAGGCAGAGGGGCCCTGGCCCAGCCAGTGGGTTTCTGGAGGACCCCCCAGGAGGTAGGTGGAACAGGAGAGCACCGGGGAGAGGGGTAGGGATGCGGCAGAGGAGGTATGCATCCACTCCCACTCGCGTAAGCATGAAAAGTCATCAGTGGACAAAGTTAATGAAGGATACAAAGAGTATGTTTGTGTACATTTTAAAAAACATTCATGCAAAGCAATGTAATGTTTCTGGATGCAGACACAGATAGGTACTGAAAGCCTAAAACAGGCTTAGGAGGAAACCAGCAGCTTTAAAATGACCCTACCCCAGAGGAGGGGGCTGAAGGGATAAGAGGTGATCACATCATATTTCTTTGTAAACAAAACCCAGAGCAAATAGGGTAGTGTGAGAACATCAGCTAAGACTTGGTGGTAGGATTCTCTTCTGTACTTCTCTGTGTGTTTGAGCTAGACCATGAGTGTTCAGGTCTTTTATTTATTTATTTATTTATTTATTTATTTATTTATGTTTATTTATTTTTGAGACAGAGAGAGACAGAGCATAAACAGGGGAGGGGCAGAGAGAGAGGGAGACACAGAATCTGAAGCAGGCTCCAGGCTCTGAGCTGTCAGCACAGAGCCCGACGCGGGGCTCGAATTCACGGACCGCGAGATCATGACCTGAGCCGAAGTCAGATGCCTAACCGACTGAGCCACCCAGGCGCCCCAGTTCAGGTATTTTAAAGTGAGGTGTGAGAGCGTCTCAGAGTCCAGTCAATAGTGGGAGAAGGGGTCTCAGGGAAGAGGAGGAGGTACCTCAGGAGGGACAGGTGCTGAGGCCAGAGGAGCGAGAATGGAGAGCAAGCAAGATGGTTCTGGATGGGGAGACACAAATGGAAAGTCTCAGGAAGTGGGGAGGGTACTTTGTTCACTGGTGACCTTTCAGGCTTATGCACGTGATGCCTCACCCTTCCCCCCCCCCCCCCGCACCGTCCCCCACCTTCCCCCCACAGGTGGGAACATACAAGAAGCTCTGGGGTTGAGCTGCTCTAAATTATGATCTCGTTGTGTTTCTGAGGTAATAGTACCCAGATCTCTGTCTTCCAGGTGAGGCTCAGAGTTTCAGTAGCTGTCTGAAGATCTGAGCTGCTCTAACATGGGCATTCTGAGCTGGGAGCAGTGCTGGAGTGTGCCAGCTGGCCGCCTGGCCCACCCTTTGCTGGGCGAGGAGTGTGTCAGGTCTGACTTCGCGCCCGGCTGCTCACTGGCTAGCAGCCCCACCTGCTGTCTGCTGACCCTGAAAAGCTGCGTGGCTGCAGGGAAACAGTCCTGTGCAGAATTCCTTGCTGCCCCAGCAGCCTGGGCTCAGATTTCAGACTCATAACTTTTATGGTTTCCACCCTCCATCCTGGGCACAGGGACATTGTGGTTCCAACTGAAAGTTGAGGAAGCATTCAGAGTTTGTGCCAAGAACTGAGAGGGCTGCCCCAGATAAGCAGCTTGACTCTTCCCAAGTATAAAATGGGCAACCAATGCCCCCTTGTTCCTGAGGGGGAAGCTGAGGCCCATGGGCAGGGACAGAAGGCATGGTGAGTAGAGTTAGAAAGAACCTGAGTTTGGGAGCCGCAGACCTGCCCTTTAGGCCTGGGTGTGCTGCTTGTTAGCTGTGCCGCTGGCCTCATTCCCGCCCCTCTCTGGGCTTGATGAAGGCAGTCACTTCATGCTGTACAGTCACTCCATACCCCCCAAGAACGGTGTCAACCACATAGTAGGTATTCAGTAAACGGTGGTGGAAGGTCTGTTTTGAGTCTGAATTGTAGGAGTGTAAGACTGTGGAGAGGATTGGCATGTAGTCGGTGCTTAATAAATGGAGACTGGCACTCCTTGACCACTGGTCTTGAACCCAGAATGATGTCCTGACACCTGGGTGCACCGAGATTCCCTGGAGCCCTGTTTAAACCTTGTAAAAATCTTCAAGACTTGCCTTGGTATTACCTGCGGCAGCTTGAACTTCTGCACATGTGGGGTTATGAGAGCCTGAAAGCACATGCCTGACATGGGCCTGGAGGTAGGGTGGCCTTCACTGGGTGGAAACAGATTGGGTCACCAAGAAAGGGAACCACAGTTACTATACCAGCAATCTTCTCAGCTTAGGATATACTTCCCCAGGATTAATAGATGGGTGTATAGGATTTTACTGCCTAATTACCATGGCAGTTTCTAGTAAGGAGAGTATCAGTCAATTGACCAATCAATCTGGTATTTACTGGATGTTTCCTGTGTACTGCTTTCTTACAAGACTTCCTTCCTGTAGAGATCTGGGGATTCTTCCTCAATCTGCTCCCCTTAACACTGCGACACAATGCTGTGGTTTGTTTCCTGGTTCCCAGCCCTGGCTGCACATTAGAATCATCGCGGGAGCTTTTAAAAGTGATGTCCAGGCCGTGTCGCAGACTGATGAAGTCAGAATCTCTGGGGTGGAGCTCGCACTTCAGTCTTCTGTTGGGTAGCCAGGGGCACAAACCACACATTTACACTGATTACTTCCACCCCTCTTGTCCTTGAGGTATGCACACCTTGCTTTCCTTTGCCTTTTCAGTAGCAGCTGCCTGGTCTGTTGTGCTGTATTCTTTTACTCTCAAACTTCCTGCATCTTTCCGTTTCAGGTGTGTGTTTTGTAAAATGGCACAGAACTGCTTTTGTTTTGTTTTGTTTTTTGTTGTTGTTTTTTGTATTCTCACCCAAGAGTCTTCTATTTTAATAGGAGAGCTTAACTCATTCATGTTTATTGTAATGACTGATGTGTTTGGACCTATCCCTGCCATGTTAGTTTGTATTTCCTATTTATCATGCTTTCTCTTTGTTTCTTTTTGGCCCTTCTCTGCATTTTATTGGATCAAGCTATATTTTCACAATTAATATAGGATAGAAGACCTGAATGGGACAGAGTGGATGAAAATACCCTGGCACAGGCAATTACGGTCATCAGGGTGTTTTTTCTAATCATGCCTATTAAGTTATAAAACTTTGAGCTTACATATCTTTTTGGGGGTGGGATGGCCTAATTCAAGGCCTTGCATAGGTTTGGGGTTCAATAAATAAGTATTGAATTGAGCAGATGTTTGATAGCATGCTAATAATTCCTGTCTCAGGGGCTGGTAATGGAGAAGGGCCTATTTGGGGGTGGAGAGATAACAAGGAGTTGGGAGGGGGTGGTGAAAGTTTATTCAGCAATGACTGATTCCCTGGAAAACTGACTGGGGTCACGGTAGTCACCAGTCTGGATGCTTACTAGCCCAATGGCCCCAGGCAAGTTGCCCCTCTTCCCTAGGCTCAGTCTATACACTGGGAGCAATTGCACTTAGTACCAATCTTGAGGGGTTGTTAGGAGAATCAGAGTGGAAACGTGTGTCAGGCACTGGGGTAGGGTGTGGCCCAGGGAGGTGTTCCTTCTGCGCCAACTCCTTCCTCCCAAAAGGCCTGCTCAGAGAGACAGACTGGGATCCCCTCATGGTGGCATCTTGGGAGAAGTTCTCAGACTCATTTGCCACCACTATTACTCAACCAGCAGGATTCATTGTATCAAGGAAGACGCCAACGAGATGTAAATCACTAGGCCTTCCCTGTGTGGTGAACACCTTGTTGATTCATCCTAGATCCCCAGTGTCTCCCTGTCATTTTGTGGTTTGGTATTGATGTCCCCCTTGTTCTGAGAAGGTGGCTCTGGAGTCTGTTCAAATCTAGGCACTGCTACTTCCCAGCTGTGTGATGTAGGGTGGGTTTCTCATCCTCTCCAAGCCTCCATCATCTTCATCTGGAAAATGGGGGTGTAGGAATTGCGGCCATGCAATAAAACATCTGCTCAATTCAATACCTATTTATTGAGCCCAAGCCTATGCAAGGCTTGGAATGAAGGGCAACAAAGGGCCCCCCAAAAGGTGACTACATTCTTTCTGTCCAAAAGTTTATAGCTTAATGGGCAGGATTTTTTTTTTTTTTAATGTTTATTTTTGAGAGAGTGCACGCACAGAGGAGGTAGGGGAGGACAGAGGATCTGAAGCGGGCTCAGGGCTGACAGCACAGAACCTGATATGGGGCTCAAACCCACAAACTGACATCATGATCTGAACTGAAGTTGGCGGCTTAACCGACTGAGCCACCCAGGTGCCCCAGTCAGCCAGGCAGTATTTAAAGAAAACGGGAGGGGCGCCTGGGTGGCGCAGTCGGTTAAGCGTCCGACTTCAGCCAGGTCACGATCTCGCGGTCCGTGGGTTCGAGCCCCGTGTCGGGCTCTGGGCTGATGGCTCAGAGCCTGGAGCCTGTTTCCGATTCTGTGTCTCCCTCTCTCTCTGCCCCTCCCCCGTTCATGCTCTGTCTCTCTCTGTCCCAAAAATAAATAAATGTTGAAAAAAAAAATTAAAAAAAATAAATAAAGAAAACGGGAGCTGAAGGACACCCAGCACCAGAAATAAGCCTTCCACCAGGTCTGGATGTTCCTAGGGAGCTGCTTATGCCCTGGCTGGCCCTAGAGGCAGGCAGGACCCAGGCGAGGATGACCCTGGCCAACAGGCAGCCAGGTAATTTCTCTGGGCTCTGGGATGGGTGAGGCTGGTTCTGGGGAGAGGTGTGCACTCCTATGCATTCCAGACATTCCAAAGCTGATGCCTCCTGCCTACCCTTCCCGTACTCCTGTGCACACCCACTGAGACAGAATTAACCCCAAAAGGGAGGGACAGTAGACGTGATCAAGGGGAACATGGGGGGCTGACTTCAGGCTGGAAGACAAGGTGGTCCTGGCCAAGAAAAGGGGGCAGTTCCCGCTAGATGTGACCTGTGCCTACCACACCCCATCTCTACACACAGAAAGAGAAAGTTGGGTTGTGACCAGTGGGGGACAGAGCAGTTATAGGCAGGCAGGGACAGCTGGGGCAGGGGCTTATGGCAGGGCTGTGGCACTTCTTGTCTCTGGGGGTGTGATCTATTCCCAGAGTGGCAGGTCATGAAAGAGGCCAGGACAGGAAAGAGGCCTGCCTGAAGGGAGGGATGGCTAGGAAGCTAGCCAAATGCCCCTGACTCTGACTTGTGGCCTGTGGCCAAGGATGCTGCAGCTCTGGGGGCCTGGAAAGGTCATGGGGCTGTTGGTTATGTGCCCTGGCACTCTACACCTAGGTGCCATGCTCTGCTGGGTACAGCTGGGAGCCCTGGATTGTTTTGAAGTCAGACAGCCAGGAACCTGTAGATAAGGCCTGGCCTTGGGACAGGTGCCTGGGCAGCCTGAGTTGGTCTGGTGGGATAGTGGCAGAGAGCAAAGGGAATGATAATTTACTAAGTGTCCCTAGGTACCAGGCTCTGAGCAGGACCACTAGATGTCCTGAGCTTTATTATGGAAGAACTGACGGGCTTAGAGCCAAGTGGTCCGGAAGGCACAGAATCACCTAAAATTGCACCGTCCTCCTTGGGAACCACTGCCCACATGAAGTGTGCTTAGAACTAGCTCAGATGTGCTGCATGTTAAGACTACATGCTGGGCTTTGGAAGACATGATATGAAAAAGGCTTGTAAAATATCACATTAATAATGTTCTGGGGTGCTTGGGTGGCTCAGTTGGTTAAGCCTCTGACTCTTAATTTCGGCTCAGGTCGTGATCTCACGGTCGTGAGATCAAGTCCCATGTCAGACTCTGTTTGGTGTTCTCTCTCTCTCTCTCTCTCTCTCTCTCTCTCTCTCTCTCCCTCCCTCCCTCCCTCTCCCTGCCTCTACCCTGCTCACACGCTCTTTCTCTCTCTCTCTCAAAGTAAATGAACATTAAAAAAAAATTATGTTCTGTCGACTACCTGTCAAAATAATTTTTTAGATATATTAGGTTAAAGAAAATATTGTGTAAACATTAAGTTCACCTATTTCTTTTGACTTTTTTCATGTGGCTGTGAGAAAAACTTACAAACATGGCTCGCAGCCTGTTTCTGTTACACAGCAGTGCCCTTGAACGCAAAGGGGCATAGTACCAAACCCTCTCTTGGGGGCGTTTCCTACCTATTAAATGTGTCTTTCCGTTTGCCACTCTGCTAGTAGACACCATAACCCTGTTTATGGATGAGGAAATTGAAGTGGGCAGAGGAAATGGCACGTTGAGTTTCGCCAGACGCTGGCACAGCTCATGGACGCGTTGCTGGGACCAGCATTGTGTTGAGACCTGTACACATGGCAATGGACAAAACAGACCGAAGCCCAGAGATTCTGAGCCATTCCCATGGTGCTTTACAGGGATTGTCTCCTTGAAGTGTCTCAGCCCCCTGGGGTGGGACCGAGTCTTAGCTCCATTTCACAGAAAACAGGTACAGGGAGGCTAAGGAGCCCACCCAGGTCAGACCAACACCAGAGTCCACGTTTGTTTTCCTGCATCAAGATGACTCAGTTTTCCTCCCTGCAGGCAGGATAGAGAGGCAAATGGGCCCGCTGGTTCAGCATGACTTGGGCACAGAGGGCTGAAGACGGCAAGGGTAGCTGTCACTGCTAGCTGGAGGGTTGGTCATTCGCAGTGTCCTTGGAGGGCCTGGGTCTCTCGTGGAGGGCGGAGGCTGGGAAGCAGGCTCGGGAAGGAGATAGAGAGGCTGAGCGGTCCAATGGGCCTGTAGCCAGTAAACCAAGTCTTAGCCAGGATGGTCCCGGAGGAGATCTAGGGACAGAGACCCGTAGAAGGCACAGCCGCTGCAAAAGCCCTGAGGAAGAAAAAGCTGGGCACAGGTTGAGGGCTGAGGGTCCTGTAGGAGCATTTGGGTGCCCTGGCAAGTTGGAGGCTGGACGGTGGTGAGATCTGGTTGCATTGTTGAAATGCCCTGACGCTGGCTCGGGAGACGGTTGGGCGTGGACAGTGGTCCAGGTGAGCGACAGCAGCCTTGATCAGGTTGAGACCGTGGAGCACAGGGAGGGTGGAGGCACAGGAGATTGGTTCCCAGGAGGAACCAGGGGAGGGGAAGGCGGGCATCTGGGGTTCTGCTTGAACAACCAGGTAGACAGGCCCATCTTGCCGCTTGTGTGGTTTCCCTCCTGCAGACGGGAAAGTCTTGAGAACAACAGAAGCCCTGTGGTGGAAACACCCACGGCCTTCAAATCCCACATCTGATTCTAAGCCCAATCCCAAGATAGTTCGGCCCCACCAGGCCTGGGACCCACACCCTCCCAGCAGCCTCACTGCCCGTATATGCACACCAGCCTCTCCCTGCATGGACTGGGGGACACATGTCCAAATGTTGAAGTTACCTGAGAAGCTCCCGTGCCTAGGTGAGGCGACATCCTCAAGGAGGAGCCAGAGCATGTCTTGGCTTGTACGAGGATCAGCGTGAATGGCACAGTAGCTTTCTTTAGCTTCCCGGTGCCAGCGGGTTCTGACATTGGGACTGGGCTGCTGGCTTTTATCAGCTCCTTAAAAGGAGCCCAGGTCTCTGGACAGTGACCCCAAGTGGAAGCAGAGAGCCCGGGCTGTCCCATGCAGCAGCATTTTCTCATTTAACCCCTGGCCCAGCTCGGTGGCATGCGTTTTGTGATGACCCCCACTGACAGATGGGGAAACTGAGGTTCAGAGAGGCTGAGTAATTCACAATGTAGTAAGGACTGAGACAGGATTCAAATCCAGGCCAGCTGCCTTCTTTCTGGGTGCTTTAATCACTAGGCCATACTGCCCCTTGAGCTGTGGAAAAGGGTGAGGGACACCTGCACAGAATTAAAGTGGGAAGAGGGGCCTAGCGGTGGGGGGGAGGGTGGGTGGGGGGTGGATGAGTGTCTCCTGAGATGCCTGTGTTCTCTTTTCCTGCCCGTGTACTCCATCTACGGTGTCTAGGTGACCTGGGTGCCACCTCTGTCCCCATTTCTCTGGACAGCACCCCTGCTGGCCAGCTGACCAGCTCCCCACATTGCTGCTGACCTACTGGGCTGTGAGTGGCCACCTGTAAAGCAGGTTGGACTGTGGTTATTGAGTTTCTAACTCCTGGTGAGAGAATGGAGTACCTGATGCCATTTAAGGCTCTCACACTCTCTCCCTGCAGTTTTAATGCTCTGAGTACATCCTGGACACAAAGAGGTACCTGTTCCAGGCTGGCGCCTGCGGCTCAGACCCAAAAAGCCCTTGTTTGTCCCTCAACGTGTCCTCAAACCTGGCCCAGGGCTCTGAGGACATGCCAGGTAGCCTCCTGACCAGCCTGCCCCCCATTTTTCCTTCCTTGTGCCAGGAGTCTCATTCACAGGCGAGGCCATATAAATGGGGCACCTTGGACAGGACCCTCGCCCTCTTGGGCCCTTGCCAGACTCTGGCTTCCTCAGCCCAGGTGAAGAAAATGAGGGCCCATTCTCTGGAGAAATGGGTCCCAATCTGCCAGTGACCCCCACCTGCTTGTGCAGCCCTCACAGCAGCACCTAGGCTGGGCTGAGGGGGCTGTTGTGGAGACAGCTGTATCCTGAGTCCCACCAGCCTTTACCAGGTGGGGTCTTGGGCCACGGCACCCCACCTCCTCTCTGCCTATCCATAGGGGATTGTCCCGGATGCCATTCCCATCACCAAGAAGCATCCGCTCCTGTAGGGGTTTGCCAGAAAACCCAGAAATCTAGAAGGAAACTTTTCTTTAAAAACTAAACTATAGACTAGGGGTGCCTGGGTGGGTCAGTCGGGTCAGGCCCATGGGTTTGGGCCCCATGTCAGGCTCTGTGCTGATGGTGCAGAGCCTGCTTGGGATTCTCTCTCTCCTTCTCTCTCTGCCCCTCCCCTGCTCACACTACACTGTCTCTCTCTCAAAAATGAATAAATAAACTAAAAAAAAAAAAAAGCTAAACTATAGACTCATTTCTGACTCCCCAGTTTTCCCCTAATGTCCTTTTTCTGTTCCAGGACCTCACATTGCATTTAGCAAAATCACATCTCCTTGACTCCTTCGGGCTAACACTTCCTCAGTCTTGTCTTTCGTTACCTTGATGCTTTTGAAGAGGGCTGGTCAGGTGTTTTGTAGACCGTCCCGCAGTCTGGGCTTGTCTGCCGGCTCCTAGCCATGAGGTGGAGGTCATATATTGGAAAGGGTTCCTTGGAAGCAATCTTGTGTCCTCCTTGGTACCCAGTGTCGGGAGTTCTACCCTGTCGACATGGCTTCTGTCCTTGCCACTGTGAACTTACTGATTTTTCAGAAGGAACCTGTTTTACAGAACCAAGTGCCACTGGCAGCAGGAGTCCGTGTGCACAGCTCGGGGAGCAGTGTGAGGGCTCAGGTGCATTGTGAATGGCACCCCCACCGTGGGGAGTACAAGTGCAATGAACACGTGTTGTGTGAATGAATGGTCATCCTCACCATTCGTGAGGACCCTACAATGTGCTGGATAATTTGAGTTCCTTCACTGAACGAGTACTGTTTAAACGTCTCCTAGGCACCACATACTGATTAGGCACTGGTGAAACCAGGGACACCCCACTCGTGCACCTAAATGATCTCTGATCTGCTTTGGGGACTCCAGAGGCTGCCCTGAACCTCCAGCTCGGTCCATGAACCCCACAATGGTCTTTGAAACTCGATTCAGGTGTTTCTAGAAATGTTCCTGACCCTCCCCCACCCACCTCACTCAGCTAGGGAGGATGGACTATTCCCATTTTACAGATGGTGAAACAGAGGTTCGGGAACATCAAGCAGTTTCTCCAAGGTTATACCAGTGGTTGGCACAGTCAGGATTTGAACCCTACCTGGCTCCAGATACTGGCCACCTCCTCTATGAGTTTGGGTAGGGGCCTTTGCTTCCGAGGGCCATGGTTTGCTCATCTGTGTAATGAGCAGGTGAGGCTGGATGGCTTCCCAGACACCTTCTAGTGCCAAAGGCCACTGCCCTGAGAACCTGTGTCCATGTTAAACTTCTGGGTAAGTAGAAGGAGGCTGGGTGTGTCCCTCTCTAAGCCTGTCACTCAGACCTGCCTCCCTTTTCCGGGGTGGGGGCACCTCAGCTTTCCTGGCTCAGCCGGTGATTGTCATCTCTGTGGGTGCAACAGCACTGGACGGGGGTGGTGGGGAAGGGCTGTATCTTGGTCTCCATCAGTCAGGCCGATGCCCCATCTGGCTGCCCCGGTGGGGCTTATTAGTGAGATGAAAAGCTGGACCTGCCAGGCCAGTTCCCAGCCCTTTGGGGATCTGTGCCCCCTCCCTGCAAGTTCCTGACCTGCCCACATTCCTGCACTCCTGGCAGGAGGCTTTGAGCTCTCACAAGAACACTGCCCTGGGCTCTCCTGGCCAAAATGCAGGATCTTATGGGGCTCTCATTCAGGATCCAAACCCACAAGGCAAAAGTGCTAGGACTGTGTTCCAGAGGCCTGGATTAGAACCCCAGCTCTCCTTGTTTTCTGGCAATCAGACTGTGGCCAAGTTATTGAATCACTTTGTGCCTCAGTTTCCCCATCTGTAAAGTTGGAGAACATGGCTACTGCAGGCTCTGGTAGGATTAAAGAAACTAATCTATATGTGACTTGCTTAGCACCGATGGGCAAGTGGTGGACTCTTCGTGTTAACCAGCATCTTCCAGACAGCTGTGCATAGGCTGGGACTGGTCTAGCTTTCATGGAAAACAGGATAAAAGGCAGGAAGGCTCAGAGGTTGGCAGAAGAAGAAACACGTCCCTATCACTTAAAAATGGCACTTGACAATATTTTCGTTTTCAGCTTTATTTATTTATGTATTTACTTATTTATTTTTCAATGTTTATTTTTGAGAGCATGCAAGAGTGGGGGAGGGGCAGAGAGAGAAGAAGGGAGGGACGGAGAGAAAGGGGGACAGAGGATCCAAAGCGGGCTCTGTGCTGACAGCAGAGAGCCCGATGCGGGGCTCAAACTCATGAGCCGTGTGATCATGACCTGAGCCAAAGTTGGACCCTTAACCAGCTAAGCCACCCAGTGCCCTGGTATCAGCTTTATTGAGAGATAACCCACATACTGTACCATTTACTCGTTTAAGGTGTACAATTAAGTGGTTTTTAATTACACAGCTATCACCACAACCAGCTTTAGAATATTTTCATCACCCCAAAAAGATACCCCATAACCCTTCAGAGCTTATTTGACGGCCCTCCTGCCCACCCCCTCGCCCCCACTCAGCCTGGGCAGCCACTAATATGCTTTCTGCTTCTATGGATTGGCCTATTCTAGATACTTCATATAGATGGAGTCATACTGTATGTGACATTTTGTATCTATCTCCTATCAGTGTGATGGTTTTGCAGTTCATCCACGCTCTAGCAGGTGTCAGTTTATGCCTCCTTTTTATGCTGAGTACTATTCCATTGTATGAATCTTCCACATTTTGTGTATCCATTCATCGGTTGATGAACATTTGTGGTGTTTCCATTTGGGGGCTCTTGTAAATAGTGCTATTATGAACATTTGTGTTTGATTCAACTTTTCATGTGGACCTATGTTTCAATTTCTTTTGGGAAGATACTTAGGAATGGAATTGCTGGGTCATGTGGCAACTTTATGTTTAACTTTTGTTTTCATTTTCGTTTTTTAAATTTTTTTAATGATTATTTATTTTTTGAGAGACAGAGCATGAGCGGGGGAGGGGAAGATAAAGAGAGGGAGACAGAGAATCGGAAGTAGGCTCCAGGCTCCAAGCAGTCAGCACAGAGCCTGACACGGGGATCGAACTCACAAACTGTGAGATCATGATCTCATCCAAAGTCGGATGCTCAACTGACTGAGCCACCCAGGCGCCCATAGGTTTAACTTTTTGAGGGAGCAACTTCCAGAATTTCCAAAGCAGCCCCACCATTTTACAGTTCCCACCAGCTGTGAGCAAGCGTTCTGATTTCTGTGTATCCTTGTCACCAAATCATTATGGTCTTTTTGATTATTGCCTTTTTAGTGGGTGAGAAGTGATATCCCATTGTGGCCTAGGGCACTTGGCATTGTAAGTTCATCTGTTACATGCCTAGGATGTGCTGGCAGTCCTGTAGGATTGTCACATGGGGTCATTAAAGGCATCGACTTGGGGGCCTGCCTGGGTTGGAATTCTGGCTCTAACACTTAATTACTGTGTGACTTTAGGAAAGTTACTGAAACTCATTGGTCCTCAGATTCCACATCTGCAAAGTGGGGATAATAAGATGATTACCCACTGGGCCAACACCTACCTCCCAGAGTTGTCATGAAAATTAAGTAAGAAATGAGTGGAGAGCCTGGCGTGTGGAAAGTAAATCTGAGCTCGTAGTATTTTGGGGACAGCAGTTGTTGCTGGAGGTTGGCTTGTGACTTTTTTCCCAGTGCCCCTGTGAGGAACTGTGAGCCCAGTGTTTGACGAAGTGGCCTGTGGAGCAAGACTGCCTGAGAAGAGAGTCCGGGAGCCTCATTTACAAGCTGTGTAACGCTGGGCAAGCACCTTGACATCTCTGAACCTTGGTTTCCTATAACCTATCCATAAAGTGACACACAAACCTTCCCAGGGGCTTGGGGTGAGGGTGTTGTCGAGGCGGTGCCTGTGAACATGCCTGATGTCTGGTGAAGCATGTGCATCATCAAATTACCGTGATGCCTTGGTGGTCATCTCCTGTTAACAGATGGGTAAACTGAGGCACCTCGAGGGAAAGGTGCTTGCCTGAGATGGTCCAAGCAGAAAATGCCCTATCTGGACTTGGAACTCATGCCTGTCTGGCCAGAAGCTCCAACTGAACCCTCCTTTCTTCTCTGCCAGGAACACCAGGTTCCCAGGACTGGCTGTTCGACCCCCTCCTTTGTCCCCTTGTGGTGCTGGCCTTTGGCTGGGTCCAGGCAGGGCCCAAAGCAGGGTCCAGGAGGCGCTTTCCTCACACTGCCCAGTCAATGAAGGGCCTGGTTTGGGAGCTGGCCGCATGTCCTGAGGTGGGGCTGGGCCAGGCCAAAGGCTCCCACCTACTCCACATTGCACCTTCCCCATGCTGGCTCGAGCAGTCATGGGTTAAATCTTTGGGTTCAGATTCACTCCATCTGAGTGCAGCAGGCCAGTCTGAGGATCACTGGTTCTATGTGGGGAGGGGCCTGGAAATGCTCATGTTCCCCACGTGGTCTGACAAGCCAGGCCGTGGGGGTTCTGGGCTCAGCCCATGACCTGGTAGCCCTTCCTTACTGGGATCCTCTACACATACTCCTTTCTTCTCAGCCTTCCTTGCCTTCTTCGCTGAATACCACCTTTCTGTGCTGCAGGACTGCTCAGAGCCTTTACTGGCTCATGGACTTCTAGAGGGGCCAGGTTTTCCTAACTGCCTTGACTGACAAAGCCTTTGTTCTAGGAGTGATTTACAGGACTGGAGTTTCTGGGACCCTACTTTAGGAAAGGCTGCCTCCTTGATTGACTTAGCAGAGGGTGCAGCCTGGGTCTTGTTTCTTTCCCCTGGTTCTGTGTGTCCAGGCCTGGCACAGAGCAGGCTCTCAGGCAGGGTTTGAGGCATGGATGGACAGGCTCACAGGTTCTGTTTGCTGTGCCAGTCTCTGACCCCCTCCTCGGCTCTCCCCCCACCCATACCAGTAATACCTGCAGTGGTGGACCCTGAAATCTGGGGGTATCAGTGTCCCCTGGAGAACCTGTATAAGCAAAAGCAATAATAATACACCTTCCTGGGCCCAGCTCTGGAGATGCAGATTCAGAGGGTCTGGGTTAGGGCTTGAGAATCTGAACGTTTCATGCCACAGTAGGTGGGTCCCAGGCCTTGATTTGGAAATTCCACTCTGAAGAGGGGGTGGCCTGACCTGCCCTGGGCTGGCCCATCTCAAGGGACATGCCTAGACCCCAAACTCTTCCTCATTCTTCAGAACCTAGCCCTCATACCTCTGTCAGGAAGCCTTCAGTGACCAGTCCCATCCCCATCCCACCAGCCAGGAGGCTCCTCTGAGCATCCCTAGCCCTCTATCTCAATCTTGTGACTATTTTTGTAAATGCTGATTTCCTCCCCATCTAGCGGGGTGACCTCTCAGAGGGTGAGGCTTTGTCTGTGTGCAGTGCTGGGCCTGGCATACAGTAGGCGCTTGGGTTCTGGGCTGCCTGGGCTCCTCTGTGGAGTCATTACAAAAGGGTTTTCGATGGAGATTGGGGAATTAAGTGCTAATCTTGACCGTTCCTGACTGGCTGGGTGACATTGGCCAAGTTGCATTCCCTCTCTGTTTTTTGTTTCTTCCTTTGTTGAAAGAAAACAACAATAGAGGCGGGGCTGGGCACACATCAGTAACGCTCCTTAACAACTATAACCACAAACCTTTGGGACCGAATAGGTGCCCAGCTCTTTGCCTGCACAACCTCCCTCCCGTTCTAACACCCCACCCGGAAAGCTACGTGGAACCAGAAAACTCTTCTGATTTCAAGTCTCAGTTTGGTGCTAACCCAGCTCTGACTTGACCATGATACATGTCGAGGCCCGCTTTTCAGCAAGAGAGGGCAGGGTTAGGCTTTGATGTGTGCAGGTGACCAAGTGTCCAGGTAGAACGTAATGTCATTGTGTTTCCGTAGAGTTTATTCCAAGTGCATAGATTGAAAGTGCCAGATATTTAATCCTCAATAGCTTGCGTGAAAACTTGGGTCCGAATGTTCACAGCAGCATGATTCCTAATGGCCAAAAGGTGGAAACAACTCAAATGTCCATCAACTGAGGACTAGATAAACAAAATGTGATCTATTCATGCAGTGGAACCTTATTCAGCCATAGAAAGGAATGTCACCTGAATGAACCTCAGAAATACCATGCTAAGTAAAAGAAGCCAGATACATTATACGATCGCATTTGTGTGAGATGTCTAGAAGAGGCAAATCTATAGGGATAGAAAGTAGACTAGTGGGGACTGGGGGGAGAGACAATGGGGAGTGGCTGCTAATGGGGTTTCTTTTTGGGTGACAAAAATGTTCTGGAACTAGATAGTGATCATAGCTGTGTAACCTTGTGAGTACGCTAAAACCCACTGAATTAGAGGTTTTGAAAGGTTGAACTTTATGGTATGTGAATTCTATCTCAGTAAAAGGGGGAAAAAAGAACACAGTGAGGGTGTTCTGCCAACATGGAAAAATAGAAGCCCTTGCCCCATGCTGCCTCATTTCTGTGGCTTTAGTGATGTCACCCCAGGGCGGGGGTGGGGGGGGGCTCCCTCTGAGGCTGGTGGGGACCCTGGCCCACCTCCTGTCTTGTGCCCACAGCATCTCTAACAAGGAGCTGTCCGATCTGATCGAGCAGTTGCAGAAGAATGCCGACCAGGTGGAGAAGAACATCGTGGACACGGAGGCCAAGATGCAGAGTGTGAGTGCCCCCCTGTGCCCCCTGTGTCCCCCTGTGCCGCCAGTCTCGGCTGATCCAGTGGTTCTCACCAGGGGGTGGGGGTGGGGTGGATTCTGTCCCCCACCCCTGGAGAATACGTGGACACATCTGGAGACATTTTTAGCCGTCACAACTGGGGGAGTGTGGTGG
Organism: Acinonyx jubatus; assembly: GCF_027475565.1. Classification (NCBI taxonomy): domain Eukaryota; kingdom Metazoa; phylum Chordata; class Mammalia; order Carnivora; family Felidae; genus Acinonyx; species Acinonyx jubatus. The sequence goes on along the minus strand of NC_069398.1, from coordinate 40,491,514 downwards.
TTGGGCATCTAGTGGGTGGGGGCCAGGGATGCCGATAAACACCCTACAGGGCACAGGATGGCCCCCCACACAGAGTGATCAAGCCCCAAATGTCAATAGTGCTGAGATGGAGAAACGTCATTATTGCTGTTGATAACGGGCACACATCAGTGCCCCCCACCCTGGGGGTCAAGTTCCTGCAGTTTACAAACCCTATCTGGAGGAGAATCGTGGTCTCAGGAGCCAGGCCCTGCTTGGGATCCCAGCTTTGCCACTTACTGTGTGACCTTGGGCAAGTCACGTTACCTCTCTGTGCATGTGATTCCCTCTGAGAGGGTAAGAGGGATCATCCCCACCTCCGGGCTGCTGTAAAGATTCGATGAGATTAAACAGGTGTACTTCAGGGCTCAATATTATCATCATATCCCTATTCTTCTTGTACTACATCTGCCACTCCTTAGTTGCATGCAATCCTCCTCTTGCAGAGGAGAGAAAGCTGGGAAAATCATGTTCCCTCTCTGTGTCTCAGTTTCCTCGTCGGTGACATGGGCTAACAACTGCTCTGAGCCATACTCTTCTGAGGAGTCTGTACTGTGTGGGACATTGGAGCTGCCCCCACACCTGTGAGCTGCCAAGATGATCATCTTCTCTCTCTCTCTTTTTTAAGTTTATTTATTTTGAGAGGGAGAGAGAGGGAATGCCAAGCAGGTTCCATGCTGTCAACACAGAGCCCGATGTGGGGTTTGATCCCCAAAACCCTGGGATCATGAACTGAACCAAAATCAAGAGTTGGACGCTCAGCTGACTTAGCCACCCAGGTGCCCCCAATCATCTTCTCTTTGAGCCCCCCACCAGCCCAGTGTGGTAGAGCTTATACCCATTTTGTAGCTGGAGAAACTGAGGTTCAGAGAGGGCAAGGGTGACTAGTCAGTGACAGGGCTAGCCCCAGAAGCATCCCAGAGGTCTGGTTGCCAGATTTAGAAAACAAAAATACTGAACATCCAGTTAAATTTGACTTTGAGAACACTATGGGATATACTTATAATACAAAGTTATCCATCATTTATCTGAAATTTGAACTTAACTGGATGGTCTGTATTTCATCTGCATTCCTACCCAGGAGCGTGACCAAGAGGCGGCTCCAGCGGAGTTGGGGATGGAAGGTGGAAAGGTCATGAGGGAGCTGTCCCCCCCTGTGACCATGCAGGTGTCCACCCACCCAAGGGCTGATCACAGGCAGCCCAGACACCTGAGGGACGGGGTGGGCTAGGGATGGTGCAGCTGGGAGTGAGAGATGGAGGTGTGGGGACAGAAGGCAGGAAAGGCAAGTGGAGCTTTCTGCTCCCTGCCAGGGGCCTCCCCTGGCTCCTCTCCTGTGCTCACCTGCCTGTCCACCGCCTTTACCTGCCATAGTGCCTCCCCTCCCCCGCTGCTAGCTTTTTGTTCAGGCCGCAGCTCTGTCCCAGCTCCTCTGTCGTTTTTTTTTTGTTTTTTGTTTTGTTTTTTAATTTTTTTCCCCTTTTGTTTTATTTTTGAGAGAGAGAGAGAGAGGGAGAGAGAGAGACAGCATTAGGGTTGGGGCAGAGAGAGGGAGCCACAGCTAGAACTCTTCGGACACTTAATAGTTTGAGCCACCCAGATGCCCCTTAATCTTTTTTCTTTTTTTTAAGCTTATCTATTTATTTTGACAGAGCAGGGGAGGGACAGAGGGAGAGAGGGGAGAGAGAGAATCCCAAGCAGGCTCCGCACTGTCAGCACAGAGCCCGATATGGGGCTTGAACTCAGGACCCTGAGATTATGACCTGAGCCGAAGTCAGACACTTAACCAATGAGCCACCCAGGAATCTTTACTCCTCTCTTCATATGGTGTCGTGCTATTTTATTTCCTAAATGAAAACAGCTTTTTGGGTGTGTCCTAATTTTGTCCTAATAAAAGGAATATGGGTTTGTTACAAATATTTCAGAACCAACAAACAAGTATAACAAAGCAAATTAAAATCATGTATAATTCCACCACCAGAGAAATTGATCAGCTATTAACATTTTGGTGTATCTTTTGACGTTTTCCCATGCGTGCACGCGGGCATGTGTGTGTGAATAGGAGGGTCTAGTGCTCTGACTTTATTTGCTTAATGACTCATGGTAACAAGGATGTGCTTGGGGGATAATTTTGAACTGTTTTTTAACTTCAAATGAACAGACCTGATAAAAGAAACTGTGTTCTGATGACCATAGGAACTAATCTTTTTCTTTCTTCTTTCCTTCCTTCCTATCATTTCTCAGAAGAAAACATCACTGTTTAATTACCCAAAAGTTCTCTTGAATTTTCCTGTTTTCTTAAATTGCAGTGAGAGTCACAGAACATAAAATTAACCATTTAAAGGATATAAGTCGGTGGTATTTGGACCCCTACCACGTCTGTGTGTTTCTAAGACATTTCTGTTCCCCCAAAGGGAATCCCATACCCAAAGGCAGTCGCTCCCTGTTCCCCTTCCCTGCAGCCCCCAGAAACCCTAATCTGCTTTCTGTGTCTATGGATTTACTTCTGTATATTTCATATAAACAGAATCGTACAACATGGCCACATGTGACCTTTTATGCCAAACTTTTAAAAGTGGAGGAAGTTGAAAGAGTTTCACAGAGAGCATCCATATCGCTCCTCCCCAGATTCCACCAGTAGCATCTGCTAGATTTGCTTCATCACTCATCTGACCATCAGCACGCGTATAATTTTTTTTAATAAAAAAATTTTTTTTAACATTTATTTATTTTCGACAGAGACAGAGCATGAGCAGGGGAGGGGCAGACAGACAGGGAGAGACAGACAGAGTCTCAAGCAGGCTCTGCACTTGTCAGCACAGAGCCCAACATGGGGCTTGAACTCAGGAACAGTGAGATCACGACCTGAGCCGAATCAAGAGTTAGATGCTTAACCGGCTGAGACACCCAGGCGCCCTGTGTAATTTATTAGATACATCAGTCCGTATAATTTGTTTTTACTTGTAAAAACCTTTTACTTGAGCTATCCATTCTGTAAGGTATATAGAAAGTAACCGTGTGACCACTGCTCAGGTGAAGATAGAGAACATGTCCCGGAGAGCTGCCTTGTGACCTTCCCAATCCACATCCCCCAGAGGTAACCACCAGGCTGACCTCTATCACCATCGATCTGTTTTGCCCGACTGTGAACTCTTGAACTCCTACATGGCATCTCTCAGCTAGATGTTCTCTTTCTCATCCCAGCTGCCATGTTTCAAGCAGGCCTGCATTCCCACACAGCACTTGCACGAATGAGGTAATTAATGATTAATTTACTTCCCCCTTTTGCAAAATTAATCTTTGACACTGTAAGTGCCCAGGAGAGCTGCAGGTCTGCTGCAAATGATAGAGTGGATAAAATTCCATCCAAGCCAAGAACCGTGATGTTTTGTTGTATTTATTTATTTTTTTTAACTGGCCAGACCCAAGCCCCTCCAGGCGCCTGGCCCCACTCGCCCCTCAGTCTTCCTGGAGTTGGGCGGGGACACATGGGCTGAACACCTTTTCTTCCTTCCTCTGAGGGCCCTCTGGACCAGGCACCACATCACCTCCACTCACTTTTGCTTCTGTAACAGGCTGATCTGAGGCGGAGTTTACATGTCAAAATGCTCCCGTTCCAGGTTTACGATGCAGCGATTTTTAGTAACTTCACTGAGTGGTGCGGCCATTTCCATAAATGGGTTTTAGAACATTTTCACCCCCGAATAAGATCCCTTGTGCTCATTTACTGTTAGTTCCTGTTTCCACCTGAGCCGCTGGCAACCGCTCATCTACTCTCTGTCTCTATGGATTAGCCGATCCAGGACAGTTCACACAAGCACAGCCCCACACCATGTGGCCTTTGGCTTCTCTTGCTTTGCAGTCCCCAAGGCTCATCCCTGACAGAGCCTGTCGGTGGATCCATCTTTTTAGAACTGAGAAATTCCTCAGTTCACTTGGACGCCTCTTCCTTATCCCCGTGGCAGCAACGGGGGCCCTGAGGCCCAGCTGGGGAGGGCACTGGCTCCTCTGGGGGCCCCCCGTGTTACTTCCGGTCTGTCTTCAGCGCAGGCATTCCCCGCTGGCCTGGGGTCTCTGGAGCCCCACACAGCATGTGGCTGGCTTCAGGAATGTTGACTAAGTGAATTCATAGGCTATGTTTAGACACCTGCTGTCCTGACTGCCAGTTCGTTATTCTTCTCTAAACAAGCAGAGACCCTGGGCTCATCAGCGACACTGATTGTACCTTCCAAATATCCACCCTTTGTTGACTCTCACCATTTCTGCAGATGCCACCCCAGCATCAGCCACCCTCAGCTCCCGCCTGGCCCTGTCACAACTCCTGACTGCACTGCCCTCTTAGGCTCCGCTCCTACCCTGTAGAGCCCTAAGGCATTGCCTTTAAGGATACAGAGTGGCCTTTTTGCTTGGCACCCTTCCCGCTTCCTCCTCTGGCCTGCCTTCCAGCCACATGCTTGCCCTTTCCTGCCTCAGGGCCTTTGCACAGGCTGTTCCCTCTGCCTAGAACACTCTTTTCTTTCATCCTTAGTTCTTAGCTGGTGTCCTAATCTCCCAGGAGGCTCACTGACCACTGGATCTTAAAGTAGGTCCCCAGGGCACCTGGTGGCTCAGTCAGTTAAGTTTCTGATTCTTGATTTCAGCTCAGCTCATGATATCACAGTCATGAGATGGAGCCCCACATGGGGCTCTGAGCTGAATGTAGATTGCTCTGCCCTTCCCCTGTGTGCACATGTGTGGTCTCTTTCTCTGTCTCGCAAAAATAAAACTAAAAAACAAATAAAAGCAGGTCCCCGCTATTCAACCTCTGGTGTGTTTCCTTGGGAAACACTGACATGTTCGAACTTGTAGTCACCTTTGTGAGGTTTATCTGTTTACCTGGTGGTCTCCCTGACAGGGCTGAGCAAGGCTGTGCCTCTTCATTCGCAGCTATGTCTCAGAGCCCCCAAAAGTGGGCACTTGGGCTGTTTGTTGAGAGGCAGAGGAGAGGCGAGGCAGGACCAGGGGGCCCCGTGCTGGCTCTCTCCTCCTTATCCTCCCACCTCCACCACACCCACTGAATCCCCATCTGCTGTCTGCCTCTCTGTCTTGACTGCCACAGGACCTGGCCCGGTTGCAGGAGGGCAGACAGCCTGAGCACCGGGACACGACCCTGCAGAAGGTGTCGGATTCCGAGAAGCTACTGTACGTGCTGGAGGCGGACGCGGCCATCGCCAAGCACATGAAGCATCCCCAAGGAGACATGATTGCCGAAGAGTAGGTCCCCTCTGCTTTGCGTTCCTGACACAGGGCAGGAGGACTGCAGGCTTGCTCAGCATCCCAGAGCCCAAGTCAGGGTTTACTGAGGGCTAAGTGGATGCCACACACATGCCAAACACTTCGTGGTATCCTCATGACAACCCATTTTGTAGTCAGGGAAACTGAGGCCCAGGCTGTTCTGGTCATAGTGTGACCACAGCTCCCTGACCACCATGCTGTCTAACCTCCAAGCTCTTGAGCACTCTGTCACACTGCCTGACGCCCCAGCCAGCTTCCCATGCTCATGGCTCTCCCCTCAGCTCAGATGTGGATAGGTCGGCACCCACGGTGCCTCCCACCTTGTTCTGCACTCCCCACCCTGGCAGGGGCAAGGGTCCCTTGATGCCCCCACGACCCCCTGTGCTGTTCCTGTCATGGTCCACACCACCCCTGTGGTTCCCGCTCGCTGGGGGGCTCCAGAGAGCAGTGAACCTGATCATTTCTTCCAGAACCTTCTATGGTTCTGGGCACACTGTAGGCCCTGGGGAAATGCTGATAGGGGAAGGAAGGATGAGGGAGGGTATTAGTGACTGGAACCCAAGGCTGCCGGGTCATCCTGTGCTTCCAGGCCACTAAGCAGAAAGCCCCGGGCCGGGGTCTGGGGTATGAGGCTCCTGCTGGGGGAAGGGACATGGGCGGAGGGCCTGCCAACCGGCCCCGCTGACTAGCATGGCCATTCTCCCCACTCAGCATCCGTCAGCTGAAGGAGCGTGTGACCAACCTCCGCGGGAAACACAAGCAGATATACAACCTGGTGGTGAAGGAGGTAGACCCCCAGGTCAACTGGGCGGCGCTGGTGGATGAAAAGCTGGTACGGCCCAGGCTTCAGCTGTGTGTAGGGTGGACCCCGCCATGTAATGGGTACCACGGTCCTGCCTCTGAGGGTGGTGTTCCTGATGTTTCCCGACGTCTGTACCGGGGAAAAGGGCAAGGCTCAGAGAGGTGTAGCGTCTCGCCCAGGGTCACCCAGCAGAAGTGGTGGAGATGGGGACCGTCCTGCAATTGTTCTCCAGCTCTGGTCGTTGGGGTCCTGGCTGGCTAGGAGGAGCGGCTGGCTGCTCTTCCTATGCCCTCCGCCACGGAGAAGCGTGGCTGCTGGAGCCAGTGGTCTTCTCTCAGTGGGCTGACCTGGGCCAGGCCTCTGTTTCCCCACGTGTGCAATGGAAACAACCGTGTGGGCCTCGGAGGTGACAGTGAGATTCAGTGAGAGGACACTGTGGTAAAGGGGACAGTGTCTCCCTGCATCTCTCCCAGGGACCCTTGGCTCCCTCCTTGGTTCTTGGGGGGGGAGGGGGGGCTGTGAGTCCCCCGGCCCTCGCCCACCCTCTGCCGGTCCTCTCCACCCTCCCAGGACAAACTGAGCAGCCAGAACTTTGGGACAGACCTGCCGCTGGTTGATCACCAGGTGGAGCACCACAATATCTTCCACAACGAGGTCAAGGCCATCGGGCCCCACCTGGCCAAGGACGGGGGCAAGGTGTGCACAGTGGTGGAGCGGGCCTGGACCCGGGGAGGGAGGGGCTCACGCCTGCAGCCCCCACCCCAACCCATTCCCTCGACTCTATCCGCAGGAGAACAGCGACCTCCAGGCCAAGTACCAGAAACTGCTGGTGAGCGAGGCCCCCAGGGAATGGGGAGGGAGGAGGGCTGGGCAGTCAGGGCTGTGGACACAGGAGGCGTGGGCAGTAAACGTTTCAAACAGAACAAGAGGGGTAAGTGGGAAGGAGGTGGTACCCTGAGTCCCTACCTGAGAAGCATCCCACCTTGCTCTGTGCTCACGGAAAACCCTGATGGAGCCCACGGATATGGCCCGTCCTACAATCTGCTGCTTTATTTCTTTATTAAGCACCTTCTGTGTCCACCAAGTATGATGCCATGTGCTTGAGAAAAAGTTTCCTGTTTCCCTCTTCAAAATCCTTAAGGAACGTGCTTTTTATTTTTTAATGTTTATTTTGAGAGAGAGCGAGCATGCATGTGAGCAAGCGGGAGAGGGCCAGAGAGAGGAGAGAGAATCCCAAGCAGCCTCTGCACTGTTAGCACAGAGCCTGATGCGGGTCTCGAACCCGAAGTGTGGGATCATGACCTGAGCTGAAATCAAGAGTCAGACATTCAACCGACTGATCCACCCAGGCTCCCCAAGAATGTGTTCTTTTTAAAACCGCACAAGTTAGGGCACCTGGGTGGTTCAGTCGGTTAAGTGTCTGACTTCAGTCCAGGTCATGATCTTGAAGTTTGTGAGTTATAGCCCCACATCGGGCTCTGCCATCAGCGTGGAGCCTACTTTGGATCTTTTGTCTCCCTCTCTCTGCCCCTCCCCTGCTCATGCCCATTCTCTCTCTCTCAAAAAAAAAAAAAAAAAAAAAAAATTGAAATAAAACTGCACAAGTTATGCATAAATCTTTCCTTGCTGCAAGGGTTCAGACACCTCAGATGTGAGGATGCCGGGGCTCTGGGGCAGACACTTCCAATCCTGTGTTGGTGGGGACACTTGGAGAGAGCTACTTAGCCTCTTGGAGCCTCGGTTTCCTCACGTGTACAAAAACGGAGTTCCTTCGAGCCCTTGTCTCCTAGGATGGCCTCAGCTGGGGAGAAGGCCCTACCACAGTCATGCCACAGGGCAGGCCCCATGGACATGTTAGCTACTGTCCCCGTTTGCTGAGCAAACATCCCTCCCCCCTCCCTCTCCTCCCGGCCCCACACCCACCCCTTCTCACGTGGAAAGTGCTGGCAGTTTGCTACTGTCCTCCCAGCCTTCTGTACGGGGATTGTGACAAAGACAAAAGTGGAAGCTGCTAATGCTCACATTTATTGAGCACCAACTGTTTGAGCACCGGTCTGAGGGGGTCCGGCCAGGAAGCGTCGAGCCAGGCTTGTCTGCTCGCGGGCCAGAGCCGGGCCCTGGGGGAGGTGCAGAGGGAGGCTCAGCCCCGTCCTTGTCCCCCGCCCCCGGCGCAGGCGGCGTCGCAGGCACGGCAGCAGCACCTGAGCACACTGCGAGACTACATGCAGCGCTGCACCAACGAGCTGTACTGGCTGGACCAGCAGGCCAAGGGCCGCATGCAGTATGACTGGAGTGACCGCAACCTTGACTACCCCAGCCGCAGGCGCCAGTATGAGGTGGGCCCAGCGGCCTGGGGCATCCGGGGAGGGGCTGGGAGGGGCGCAGGGCTGCCGGCTGGGCCCTGAGTGCTGACCCCCCCCCCCCACCGCCCCCCATGCAGAATTTCATCAACCGCAACCTGGAGGCCAAAGAGGAGAGAATTAACAAGCTGCACAGCGAGGGGGACCAGCTGCTGGCCGCTGAGCACCCTGGGAGGAACTCCATTGAGGTGCGTGTGCCCTGGGAAGGGGTGCTTCCTCCAGGGTGGCCTCAGGCAGCCCCCAAGATGAGGGTCCTGAATCCTCTGTCTCTGTTGCTCTGTCGTGCAGTCTTTACTTGCTCAGTCTGACCATGTTTGGTCTCATTGTCTTCCCCTTTACCACGTCCTGCCCTTGGCCCCTGGACTTCTCAAGCCCATGCAGTGTGCCTTGTACCAGCTTCCTGGGGCTGCCCTAACAAATGACCACAAACTGGGTGGCTTTAAATGACAGAAACTGGGGCTCCCGGCTGGCTCAGTCAGAAGAGCGTGCAACGCTTGATCTCAGGGTTATGAGTTCAAGCCCCACGTTGGGTGTACAGATTACTGAAAAAAAAAAATAAACTGTAAAAAGTATAGACAACAGAAACCTATGGTCTCACAGTCTGAAGGCCAGAAGCTTGAAGTCAAGGTGTTGGCAAGCAGCTTGTCCCTTCTGGAAGCTCAAGGACAGACTCCTCTTGTGTCTCTCCTTGCTTCCAGTGCTTGCTCGAAGTCCTTGGGGTTCCTTGGCCTGGGGCTGTTTCACTCATATCTCTGCTTCTGTTGTCACATAACTGTTTCCCTTGTGTGTCTGTATATCCTTTTCTTTCTTTTTTTTTTTTTAATATTTTTTGAACATTTATTCATTTTTGAGAGACAGAGTGTAAGTGGGGGAGGGACAGAAAGAATGGGACACAAATCAAAGCAGGTTCCAGGCTCTGAGCTGTCAACACAGAGCCCCGCGCGGGGCTTGAACTCATGGACCACAAGATCGTGACCAGAGCTGACGTCAGACGCTTAACCCACGGAGCCACCCAGGCTCCCCTCATCTCCTTTCCTTTACTTTAAAAAAAAAAAAAAATTTTTTTATGTTTATTTTTGAGAGAGAGAGAAACAGACAAACAGAACACAAGTGGGGAAGGGGCAGAGAGAGAGGGAGACAACAGTATCTGAAGCAGGCTCCAGGTTCCGAGCCAACAGCACAGAGCCCGCCTTGGGGCTTGAACTCACAAACCGTGATATCATGACCTGAGGCAAGGTTGGACACTTAACCGCTGAGCCACTCAGGAGCCCCTCATCTCCTTTTCTTATAAGGACACCAGTCATTGAACTTGGGGCCCACCCTAAATGTAGGACGATTTCATCTTGAGATCCTTCATTAGTTACACCTGCAAAGACCCTATTTCCAAATAAAGTCACATTCTGAGTTCTGGGTGGACATGAATTTGGGGAGGGGAGGGACACCATTCAATTTTCTGCAGTGCCTTTGTGAGAATTTTTAAGAGTACCACTTTGGGAAGATGCAGGCCCTACTTATTCCTTGTGCAGTGCACAGCCCAAGTACCCGAACACGGCAACCCTGCTTGGCTCCTCACCATGTCCCCTCTCCTCCCATGCCCAAGAAGAAGCTGGGTACCTCTGTGGGAGCCACATCCAGGGAGATGCCCCCTTCCCCACCCTTCTCTGGTCCAGAACCCTGCCAAGCAGTGACCTGCCCCCCCCCCCCCCCCCCGCCCGCCTTGTCTTGGCAGGCGCACATGGAGGCTGTGCACGCAGATTGGAAGGAGTACCTGAACCTGCTCATCTGTGAGGAGAGTCACCTGAAATACATGGAAGACTACCACCAGGTACACCGCCAGCCCTGAAGCACCATTGCTGGGAGCACTCAGTGCCTACCTGGCTTACTCGTGGCCTCAGCTCTGATTCCTCCAGGAGCCTCCCAGTGTCCCTGCTTTTGATGGCATACATGGGTGTGCCCCCAAGCTTGCTGGGCCCTGGTCTGTCTTCCCTGGAGGACAGGGCTGGAGAATCTGATTGACCAGCCCAGGAATGAGTGTGGGGTTTTCATTTTGATGAACTATACATAATGTGAAATTTGCCATCTTAGCCGCTTTTAAGCACACAGTCCAGTGGCTTAACATTCAGAGTGTTGTGCAGCCTTCACCTTGGAAAGGTTTCCAGAACCCCCAGACAAGAAGTCTGCACCCATGAAACAACCCCTCCGTTCTCCCTCCTCCAGCCCCCTTGCTCTTTCTCTCTGAATTTTCCTAGTCTACATTTTGTGAAACTAGACTCACATGTTATGTGGACTTTGGTGTCTTTGGCTTCTTTCGCTTGAACCTCATGTTTTCGAGGGTCATCGATGTCATGGCATGAATCACAACTTCATTCCCTTTTATGGCTCAATTGTATTCCATTGTATAGGCAGACCACACTGTGTTCGCCCCATTCCTTGTTGGTGGATACTGTCTGATTTCCATAGGAATGTGTTTTTTTTTTTTTATAACATTTTTTTATTATTGAGAGACAGACACAGAGCATGAGCAGGGGAGGGGTAGAGACAGGGGGAGACACAGAATCCAAAGCAGGCTCCAGGCTCCAAGCTGTCAGCACAGAGCCTGATGCGGGGCTCGAACTCAAACTGTGAGATCATGACCTGAGCTGAAGTCGGTCTCCTAACCAACTGAGCCACCCAGGTGTCCTAGGAATGTGTATTTTTAACAAGAGCTGGTCACCTGATTCTGAGGACTGGGGACTCTGGAACTCAGGTGGCATTCCTGTAACTCCTGGTTCAGTGTCTAGACCCCCACTGGGCTGTGAGCTTCACAGGGATCCCTAAGTCCTGTTCGTGGTCACATCCCAGGGGACAGCTGACCAGGAGTGGTTTCAGAGCGGATGGACTGGCAAATGGCCAGGAGAAATTTCTAGAGCAAAGTGGCAAGGCTTGTCTTCTGTGTATCGGGACTTTAAAAAGTGTAGCATTTAAGTCAGGGTGTCCCTAGCCCAAAGAGAGGAATGGAACAGAAAAGAACCGAAAGCTTAACGGTATGTATATATGAAAACTTAGTACGTCCTGGAGGTGGCCTCATGGGGGTTGGTGGGAGGGGCCCTGGTCCAAGAGGCCACCCGGAAGCCGACTGGGGGAGGGGGGTCTCTGAGCTGTGGAGAGTGGGGCAGGGACGGCCCTGCCTGGGCGCGAGCTTGCAGCCATAGCCGGATTGTGTCCGTAAGAGGGCCATCTGGTGTCCCCTAGTTCCACAGGGATGTGAAGGCCGCTCAGGAGCTGCTGTGCAAGGTGGACTCAGACCTGAACCAGAAATACAGCCCTGACTTCAAGGACCAGTACCAGATTGAGCTGCTGCTGCGGGAGCTGGATGTGAGTGACGGGCCCGGGCCCGGCGAGGGCCTCCCCACGCCCCTCCCCGCACGTCTGGCCTGGGGAAGGCGGTGTCTCACCCCGGCCCTCCCCCTGCTGCATTCAGGACCAGGAGAAGGCTCTGGACAAGTACGAGCACGTGGTGCGGGGCCTGCAGAAGCGAGGGCAGCAGGTGGTGCCGCTCAAGTACCGCCGGGAGACGCCGCTCAAGCCCATCCCCGTGGAGGCGCTCTGTGACTTTGAGAGCGACCAGGTGAGCTGCTGCACAGGTGCCCCTGGAGCCCTGGGCGGGCTGGGCCCAGAGCTGCCCCTTTCGTGTCACTGAAAGGTCTTAGGAGTTGTAAGGCTGGATTCAGGGCCTCACACCAGTGTTTTCTAGGAACCTGTGTCCATCTCTGTGGTTGGGGTCACTCTACCAGTCCCCCGCAGAACCCCACCAGTTGCCCTGCTCCTCTGTTCTGCCAGCTTTAAGTCCGGCGTCCTGCCTAAACCAATCACTGTGGCTGGCAGGTGCCATTCTCTCATTGGCCGGGCCTGAGCCACATGTCCAGCCTGAGTAGGCGGGGACTGTGGGAAGGGGGGTTCCCCAAAGGGAAACCCAAGCAGATGTTGAGACAGCAAATTTAACACATCCCCGTGCAGCTGCACCCTCCCTAGTCTCTATGCTGAAATGTCTTGGGGAGGGCCACAGAGATGGGCTAAGACCCGGGCGGTGGGGCAAGATGGCAACTGGGCCCCTGGTCACTGGCCAGGGCAGGTCTCTCCATGCCTTCTGACTGGCCTGCCCCTGCCAGGGCCTCATCTCACGGGGCTACAGCTACACCCTGCAGAGCAACAACGGGGAGAGCTGGGACCTCACGGACAGCACAGGCAACAAGCTGACCGCCCCCGCCGTCTGCTTCGTGATCCCCCCGACTGACCCCGAAGCCCTGGCTCTGGCCGAGAGGTAACAAGGCCAAGCGGGGAACCAGCGTGGACTGGCCCCACCCTCTGGGCCCCTCAGGCCCCGTTCACAGCCCTGGCATCCTGACTCAGCCTCAGGAGGCAACTACCACCCCCCCCCCCACCTGCACCCCCTTGGGGGCTCAAGTGGGACAGGAGCAGACCCCTTTGGCCAGGCTGACCTGCCACACGTGAACATCAGGCTGTAGGCAGCATAGCCAGCGAGCAGTTTCTCTGCAGGTGCCTCTGGGCCTTTGCATATGCTGTTCCCTCTGCCCAGACACCTGTTCGAGGTCTGGTTGGCTCAGGCCTCTTGAATTAAGACAGCTCCTTGGTTACCTCTTCTGTGAAGAGCTTACTCCCCTCCACCCTGGCTCCAGGAAAAGCGTTGCCAACTCTTGGGTCCAGCACCTTCTCCCACTGCACATTCTGCCCCTTATCATCACCCTGTGTGTCAGTCTCATGTGGGGAGGGGCTCCTGGGGACTTAACTGTCTCTAGGGCCTCGTTCAGTACTTGGTGCATGCAAAGTATGTACCCAAGAACCCTTTGTTAAATGAGTGATTCAGGAATGCCTTCATCTATCCATTCGGCACGTATTTACTGAGCACCTACTGTGTACTGCTACCTCAGGAGTAATGTCTTGGTGGGGAAGACAAAGGAACAAATGATGACTTTACGTAGTAAAACCTGGTATGGAGAAAAGAAAGGAGGCTGAGTCACGATGCCAGGCCTCCAGAAGCAAAGAGCCGCATTATAGCAAATTTTCCATGTCTTCCGGGTTTTAACTTTTCAAACCACTTCCACGAGCCTCGTGACTTCTCTGGGCCACACCCAGCCACAACCTGGAGTCCCGGGTCTGTAAGCACAGGGGGCAGTGGGCTGCCCCAGGCCCCCAGCCCATGTTTGCACCCACAGCTTGGGCAGCCAGTACCGGAGCGTGCGGCAGAAGGCGGCCAGGAGCAGGAACGCACTCCAGCAGCGGCATGAGGTGCTGAAGGCAGAGAGCCCTGGAGGTGGGTGCCAGGGCCACTGTCCCAGGCTCCGGGCAGTCTGTGCTGCAGTTGGAAGGGCAGGGGACAGGCAAGGCAGGGGTGAGGGAGGCTGGGGCAGCCCCAGAAGGCCCCACTTGGTCTCCTAGGCCCTGTCCCTGCGCCTTGCTCCCCCCAGCCCCCCGCTGCCACCTGACTGCGATTTCCTTCCGGCAGATGCCTCCGACCAGCAGGGGCGGCATCTGTTGGCTGGCTTGGACAAGGTGGCCAGAGATCTGGACCGGCAGGAGAAGGCTATCACGGGGATCCTCCGGCCGCCGCTGGAGCAGGGCCGGGCTGTGCAGGACAGCGCTGAACGAGCCAAGGACCTGAAGGTACTGCCAGACTGGTCTCATCCCCACGGGGGCCTTGGTGCTCGACGGGGACCACCTGCCACGTCACCCGAAGTCCTGAGTGATGGCGGTGAGGGGAGCTGTGCTAGGCTGATGACGGAGGAGATGCCAGAGCCCTGGTGCCCCAGACACCGCCCCAGGAGAAAGGGCAGGCGAGGTTCATGCTGCCCCCACACAGCTTGCCGCTCGTGGGCTTGTGGCAGTGTTGATGACACTAGTGACCGGCCCCAGCCGCACGGGGCCACACGCCGCTTCGGAGTTCCGGAGCCGCATGCTGGTTGCTTGACCGCAGACCTGCTATTCAAGCCCAGGCCTCAGTTTCCTCACAGTCAAGGCCAGAGGACGACGGGCACAGGGTAGGGGCATGGCCACGTCATGCCGCATCCCTTCCTAAGCGGTCATAGGGTCACCTGTGAATGGGGAGAGAAAAAGCACCCCACCTCATGGGGTCGCCCCCAAAGATGAATAAAATCATCCCCGTGACGTGCACGGAACAGGAGGTCTGTTGTCACACACCCTGCGTCACAATTCCCCGGGGTGCTCATTACGGGCTGGCTCCCCAGGGAGGGCTCAGGCTTCCTCAGCTGCTTCCTTTGTCCCACAAGGCCCCTGGAGGGAAGAGGGCTGCTGGGCTGTGGCCAACTCCAGGGGCTCTGGTCCCCACAGAACATCACCAACGAGCTGCTGCGGATTGAGCCCGAGAAGGCACGCAGCACAGCTGAGTGCCAGGACTTCATGCAGGCCCTCCCGGGCAGCGGAAGCGTACCTCTGCTGAGGACCCGGGTCGACGACACCAACCGCAAATACGAGCGCCTGGTGCAGCTGCTGGACTTGGCCCAGGAGAAGTGTGTGGTGGGCGGGTGGCGGGCAGGTCGGGTGGGACCGTGGAGCCAGATGGGCACCCCTCACTCCTGACCCGTGTTGTCAGGGTGGACGTGGCCAACCGCCTGGAGATGAGCCTGCGGCAGGGTTGGGAGGCGCTGGCCGAGTATGAGACCCGGTTGACCCAGGACGACACAGTGCCCGAGGGCGGCCGGGCCCTAGACAGCAAGAGGCAGGAGCTGGTGGTGAGTCTGGGGACCGGGGCCTCGGGAGCCTTTCTCTCCAGGTGCCCCCGGCCTGCCAGCTCTGAACAGATGCGGACGGAGGCCCCGAGTCTCAGGGCAGTGAGTCCCCAGGTTTTGAAAGGCTGCAGTGTGCCAAGTCAGAAGTTGCGGCTGGGGAGCTGTGGCATAAATCCCAGCTACTCCTGGGACCTGCGTGGCTTGTGGAAATCAGGTGCCAGTATCTGCATAATCCGCCCAGATTTCCAGGATCTGTGGGAGAGCAGATCCAGCCTGCGGGGCCCACATGCTCTGGGAGCACGTGGCTCCCCCCACCCCCAGCGTCTACTTTACCTGCACAGTTGCCACGGGGCCACTTCACATGTCTGCCCGCCTGACTCCTGAGGGCACACGGGTCCGTGGGCCCTTAGGAGGCTGCTTATTCACACACCAGTCCACAGAATCCTCGCTCTGTGCTGAGATTCTCACCTCAGAGCCAAGGAAACTGGCTCAGACAGAAAGCCTCTGCCCAGGCCTTAAAGTTGGAAAGCAGCTGGCCACTCTCGTCCTGGGCACATGCTGCTTCCTGCAGGGTTTTTACACGTTAGTTTTTCCGGCTGGTGTTCCCGGCGACGGAACAGAACGTTGCAGAGATGACCACCACATTTAATGAGAAACGCAGAGGCAAAACCCCTGTCCTTCTCCTCCCCAACCCCCACCCAGGCTTCCTACCCCCAAAGCCAGAGGCCTCAGGCAGCTTGGGTGGTGCTGCCCTGACCCCCACCCCGGGGCTCTGACCGCAGCACCCACCTTCTGCCTCTCCGCCCCGACAGGCCCTGGCCTCTGAGCTGCAGGCCCAGGAGTCCCTGCTCGGTGACGTGGAGCAGAACCTGCAGGCAGCCAAGCGCTGCTCCAGCTCCCTGGCCAGCCGCTTCCAGGAGCACTGCCCGGACCTGGAGCGCCAGGAGGCTGAGGCGCACAGGCTGGCCCAGCGCTCCGACAACCTCCGCCAGCAGGTGGAGCTCAGGTGAGCAGCCGTGGCCGGGCGGCAGCCTCTGCTTAGCTCGTGTGCTGTGAGGCTGCCGCAAGTGGTTTGCTTTCTAGATTTTCTCATTTTGGAAAAAGCAATCCATCTGCACAGTAAAAACCTCAAGGTGATTACAACGACCAGCCCCGACCCCAAGGCAGGCGTGGCTACCATTTTGTGTACACTTCCAGAAATGTTCTTGAGGAGCTGGCGGGCGGGGGGTGGGGGCCGTGACATCAGTGACAACACAGCACACACACCGCATCTTGCTTGTTCCTGTCCTATGTCCTGTTGGTCTCTGGAGTCCCTAAGTGTGACCTCCTCTTGTGTCTTCCGGAAGAGCTCCTGTAGAACAGATCCCGCTCCCCCTTCCTTCGGTGCTGGGTACAGTTCACCAGGGGAGCAGCCATGCAGGCCTGCAAGCGGCTTTTGTGTGTCGCATTTTAACTACAAATTCAGCCTCTTTAATTGGTATCGGACTTTTCTGGGCCATCTGCCCTGGGAGGCAGGTCCAGTAGCTTGTGTCTTTCGAGGAACTTGTCCATCTCATCACGTAGTTGAATTTAGTGGCATAAAATTGTCCTTAATATTCTGATTTTCACTGTTCACAGGACTTGAGGGGATGTCCCCCGCCCCCATTCCTGATGTTGTACCTTTCCTCGTTCTATTTGTATATACATCCTCTTTTTGCTTCCTGATTCTTCTGAGGTCTATCAATTCACTGCTCTCTGTTGCTGTTCTCTTTCATGGGCATCTGTTCGTTATTTCCTACTGCTGCTTAGGTTTGCTCTTCCTCTTTTTTTAAAAAAATATTTTTTTAATGTTATTTTTGAGAGAGAGAGAGAGAGAGACAGAATGAGAGTGGGTTGGGGCAGAGAGAGAGAGAGGGAGGCACAGAATCTGAAGCAGGCTCCAGGCTCTGAGCTGTCAGCACAGAGCCCGACGCAAGGCTGGAACTCAGGAATGGTGAGATCATGACCTGAGCCAAAGTGGGACGGTCAACCGGCTGAGCCACCTAGGTGCCTCAACTGCTCTCTTTTCAAGCAATGTCTAGGTTATTCTATTAGGTTATATTTGATCCCTCCTGCTTTTAAAACATGAGCAAAGAGGACTTCTTTAAAAAGAGACAGGAGGCATCTTCTGACTGCGGCAGAGGCCTGACAGGCTTTCCTCCGCAGGGCCCAGAGCCTGCAGAACGCCAGGGCCGCGTATGACGACTACCGCAGCGGCTACGACCACATGCTCCAGTTCTTGTCCCACATCCCCAGCTATGAGCCCCAGGAGACAGACACCCTCAGCCAGATGGAGACCAAGCTGAAGAATCAGAAGGTAAGGCGGTTGCCTCCATGTTCACAGGTCTACAGTGGCATGGGGGCTGTCGGAGGTCGGCAAGGTCCCTTAAGACCTCGGCCCTGCTTGGCTGCCAGCACCTAACTCTGAGAACAAGAATGGCCTCGCTCCCGCCTCAGTGCCCAGCACAGGGCCTGGCCCAGAGTGGACAGTCCACATAGGCTGGCTGAATGAGCAAATGGCTACAGCAACACATGAGGAGCCCTCGTGGTAAAAAAAAAAATAAAAATAAAAAAAAAATAAAATCCTGTTTCCAAAGTTCCGAGTCCTGGTTGGCTGGAAGGCAGCAGTGTCTTGGGAGTGAGGGACACAGGACCCCAACAGCCTAGATTCAAACTCAGGTTCCAACCCTAATGGCCATGTCCTTGTGGGCAAGTCACTGAAGGGGACTATGCCTCAATTTCATTACTCGTAGACTGGAGATAATGATAGCACTTACCTCACAGGACAACTTCAAGATAAAATGAGATCGAAGATATTAGAAGAGTGCCTGACATTTCGAAGCACTCCATAAATACTGGTTTCCTGGCAAAGACGATGATCTTCCTGGCCCTTCTTCACAGGGTCAGAGAATTGCCTTTTGTGACCAACAACTGTATACAAGGAAGCCGTTCATGAAAATTTGTACTACAGAAGTTGAATTTCAGATTCTGAGGAATCCAGCTACTCTGTCAAGGGTTGTTTTTGTTGGTTTGTTTCTTAATTTTTTATTTTAAAAGTCTCTGTTGTTTTACAGAACCTGCTAGATGAGATTGCAAGAAGGGAAGAGGAAGTCCAGAAAGTCTGCACCTCCTCCCAGCAGTACCAGCAAGCTGTCAAGGTGAGCCGGGAAGTTCCTGCCGAGTGCAAGAGAGCAGGGCCTCGTCCTGTCAGGAGGGCCAGACAGAGAAGGGCTAGACCTGGGGGGGGTGGGGGGGGTGGGGGGTCGTCCTCGGGCACTGCGGGCAGCCCTGGGAGCGGGTACAGCCCTTTAGGAAAACAGTGTGTCCCAGATGCTGAACACCAGAGAAGGGATTGCTACTGCTTGAAGCAGTAAACAGGGAGAATTTATCCCAGAGGGAAAACAAAACAACAATGGAGGATAAATAAAAATCTTCGTAGCAGCAGCTATTATTCACAATAGCAAAAGAAAAAAACTAGAAATATCCTACACGGCCGATGGATTACGGAGTCAGCAAAGGAATAAAGGGGATCCGAGGCAGCAGGAGAACCGGCTCAAGTGCTGTGGGGAGAGAGCAGAGCCCCACACTCGGGGCCCCGAGGGGGCTCTGTCTGGGGCGGGAGGGCACTGCACGCCTCCTTTCTGTCGTGTCCTGGGTTGTTGAGGGACACAGCTCTGGACAGCCGGCATGTAGATGGTTCTCAGCACCTCCTGGCCGTTACTACAGTACGCAGCCGTGCAGACCTCCACAGTCCGCTACAAGGGGCAGAAGAACACTTCTGTCTCTATTGCGGTTGTCTGCCCTCCACCATGTCTCTCTCTCACCCAGGACTATGAGTTAGAAGCAGAGAAACTAAGGTCCCTTCTTGACTTGGAGAATGGAAGGAGTAGCCACGTCACCAAGAGAGCCAGGCTCCAGTCTCCCGCTGCCAAAGTGAGGGAAGAGGTGAGTGGTGCAGGCGGGCCCTGGGGGAGGCACGGCACACAGGCCTCTGAGATGCACCCCAACAGGGAAACGGGGCCGAGAGCCCTCCTGGGTGCTCGATAAGGTAAGAGAGGTTTGGTTAAGAACAGATGGTAGACTTGTTCTCAGGCAGTGATGTGGATATACCTGGAAAGACAGCCTGCTGCAGGGATCTGGGAGGCTCCCACAGGACTCCTCCTAAGTAAGTACACGTGGAGAGCTGGGGTTACTTCCTTCCGCGTATGAGTAAGTGAAGGCTCCGAGAGGAAGACCTGCTCAGGGTCATGCAGACTTTCGCCTTCATGCTCTAAATCCAGTTCCTCCAGCAGCTGAGACTATAGTTCAATTCCAGGTAGCAAGAGACCAGAAGCTACCCTCTATCCCTAAATGCCAGACTTTTCAAACACGGTCCACCTCGCTGCTGCTCAGCCTGTTGACTCCTGTTTGCTGACTGCTCTCCCGTAGGAAGCGGCTCTTGCTGCCAAGTTCACTGAAGTTAACGCCATCAACAGACAGAGGCTTCACAATCTGGAGTTTGCCCTGAGTCTCCTGAGACAGGTAATGGATCTCCTACAGGTCAGACATTCTACTTCCCACTATTCCAGCAGGTAAGAAATCAGGCTCGTTCTGCTCCCACAAAACAGTCCGTGAGCTGGTGGCAGTGTCCCTGGCTATCGGACGGCACCAGCGCAGGTAGTGGCCCAGCCAGCGCTTCTGTGAGCACGAAAGCAGCACATATTCCATCCAGCAAATATTTGCTGGGTCCCTAGGGCAGGTAGCTTGTTTTCAGAAGCCCACGTCTGTCCGTCCATACAGTGGAAAATGAAGCAGGGCCACCGTGGAAGCCTCTGTCTGTACTGAGTGCACCAAGCAGGGTGCAGAACAGGGGACGACCGCTTCTGCAGAAAAAGAAACATGTGGCATGCACTCAAAATGTACGTCTCAAAGACGACAGCCTCTGGGAACAGGACCGGAGGTAGGATGCTCTGCCATGGTCGTCAACTACTTTACTGTTCAAAAAACCTAAACTATTTGTTTCACCATCTTCTAAAGTAACCCAGGAACTCAGTGAACTCGACACCGAGGGAGCCTCGGGCGTCACAGGGTCTGACCTTTCCATGGGGGGCTGAGGTGCGCTCCGACCAGGTGGGAACAGGCCAGGCCGCGCATTAACCATGCACTGTCTTCTCCTTCTCAGCAGCCGGAGGTGGGAGCGAGCCACGAGACCCCGCAAGGTAGCACCCCGGGCTCCGCGGTGGAGGAGACGTGGAAGGTACAGAAGGAGCTGGAGGAGGAGACTGAGAGGAGGCAGCAGCTGGAGAAGGAGGTTAAGAGCGCACAGGAGGAGATCCAGACCCTGCAGAATCGGAGCCCGCAGGAAGCGGTGGTACAGAAGGAAGTGCTGAAGAAGGTGCCCGACCCCGCACTCGAGGAGAGCTTCCAGCAGATGCAGCGGACCCTGGTGGAGGAGCGGCACAAGAACCAGCTGCTGCAGGAGGAGCTGGAGGGGCTGCGGCTGCGGCTGCGTGCCCTGGAGCAGGAGACCAGGGACGGGGGGCAGGAGTACGTGGTCAAGGAGGTCCTGCGCATCGAGCCGGACCGAGCCCAGGCGGACGAGGTCCTGAAGCTGAGGGAGGAGCTGGAGGAGCTGAGGCGGCAGAAGGGCACCCGGGAAGCAGAGGCAGCCCTCCTGCAGCAGCGCATCGCGGCCCTGGCCGAGGAGAAGGAGCGGGCCCAGGAGAGGGTCACCGAGAAGGAGGTGGTGAAACTGCAGAACGACCCCCAGCTGGAGGCAGAGTACCGGCAGCTGCAGGAGGCCCGGCAGCGGGAGGGCAAGCGCAGGGAGGAGCACGAAGAGGAGCTGAGCTTCCTCCAGGACAAGCTGAAGAGGCTGGAGAAGGAGCGGGCCATGGCAGAGGGGAAGATCACAGTGAAGGAGGTGCTCAAGGTGGAAAGGGATGTGGCGACCGAGAGGGAGGTCGGTGACCTCAAGCGCCAGTGTGAGGACGAGGCTGCCAAGGCTCGCACCAACCAGAGGGAGAAGACTGAGCTGCTTCGCAAGATTTGGGCCCTGGAGGAGGAAAATGCCCGAGTGCTGGTACAGGAGAAAGTGCGGGAGATTGTCCGGCCAGACCCCGAGGCAGAGAGGGAAGTGGCCAACCTCCGCCTGGAGCTCGTGGAGCAGGAACGCAAGTACCGGGGGGCCGAGGAGCAGCTGAAGAGCTACCAGAGTGAGCTGGAGGCGCTCAGGAGGAGGGGCCCCCAGGTAGAGGTCAAAGAGGTGACCAAGGAAGTCATCAAGTACAAGACTGACCCCGAGATGGAGAAAGAGCTCCGGAGGCTCCGGGAGGAGATCGTGGACAAGACGAGACTTATTGAAAGGTGCGACTTAGAAATCTACCAGTTAAAGCAAGAGATCCAGTCCCTGAAAGACACCAAACCCCAGGTGCAGACCAAGGAGGTGGTCCAGGAGATCCTCCAGTTCCAGGAAGACCCCCAAACCAAGGAGGAAGTGGAGTCTCTGCGGGCCAGGCTCTCAGAGGAACAGAAGAAGCAAGTGGATCTGCAAAGAGAGCGAGCCTCCCAGGAGGAGAAGATCAGGCAGAAAGAGGAGGAGCTGTCCCAGGTGAAGGAAAAGGTGGTCCAGCAGGAGGTGGTCAGGTACGAGGAGGAGCCCAGCCTGCGCGCCGAGGTGAACGCCTTCACCGAGAGCATCGAGGTGGAGCTGCGGCAGATCGACAGCCTCCGTGGGGAGCTGCGGCGGCTGCAGCGCCGGCGCGCAGAGCTGGAGCGCCAGCTCGAGGAGCTGGACCGCGAGCGGCAGGCGCGCAGGGAGGCCGAGCTGGAGGTGCAGCGCCTGAAGCAGCGGCTGGCCGACCTGGAGAAGGAGGAGGCGGAGGCCCGGGAGAAGGTGACCCTCAAGCAGAAGGTGGTGCTGCAGCAGGACCCGCAGCAGGCCCGGGAGCACTCTCTGCTCAAAGTCCAGCTGGAGGAAGAAAGGCACCGGCGGCAGGTCCTGGAGAGTGAGCTCGAGACCCTGAAGCAGCAGCTCGTCAACCTGGAGAAGATGGAGGTCAAGGAGAAGGTGGTCTTCTCTGAAAGCGTCCAGGTGGAGAAGGGCGACACTGAACAAGAGATCCAGAAGCTCAGGAGCAGCCTGGAGGAGGAGAGCCGGAGCAAGAGGGAACTGGATGCAGAAGTGAGTCGGCTGGAAGCCAAGCTGTCGGAGCTGGAGTTCTGTAACTCCAAGTCGTCCAAGGAGCTGGACTTCCTCAGGGAGGAAAACCACAGGCTGCAGCTGGAGCGGCAGAGCCTGCAGCTCGAGACCCGGAGGCTCCAGTCAGAAATGGAAATGGCAGCAACAGAAACCCGAGACCTGAGAACCACCAGCACGGCGGACTCGGGGACGAACCTGGACTCCAGGCTGTGGTCCCTGGAGAGAGAGCTGGACGACCTCAAGAGGCTCTCCAAAGACAAAGACCTGGAGATCGACGAGCTGCAGAAGCGCCTGGGCTCCGTGGCGGTCAAGAGGGAGCAGAGAGAGAACCACCTGCGGCGCTCCATCGTGGTCATCGACCCCGACACGGGCCGGGAGCTGTCCCCAGAGGAAGCCCATCGGGCCGGCCTCATCGACTGGAACATGTTCGTGAAACTCAGGAGCCAGGAGTGTGACTGGGAGGAAATCTCGGTGAAGGGTCCCAGCGGGGAGTCCTCCGTGATCCACGACAGGAAGTCTGGCAGGAAGTTCTCCATTGAAGAGGCGCTGCAGAAAGGACGGCTGACCCCGGCTCAGTACGAGCGCTACGTCAACAAGGATATGTCCATCCAGGAGCTGGCCGTCCTGGTGTCCGGGCAGAAGTAGGCCCAGCCCGGCCCTCCACCTTCTTGGAAGCAGCCAGCTGGCCGGCTGGCTCCCACCCAGAACCGCTGGGTCTTCTCCTCCGTGGCCCTGTGCGGGCTCTGAACCTGTGCAGAGCTGAGCCCATCACCCAAGCCCGTCTCATGGTCATTCACCCTGGGTGAGGGACCCGCTTCATCCTCTGATGATCAGACAACCACAGTGCCCCTCTTCTGTCCCTTTTCCCACACATTTCCATCAACAGACTCTTCGTGTGACACCTGGAAACGACCCAAAAAACTAAAGCCATGACGACCGAGGCGGACGAGCCACTCCACGCTCCGGCCTTCACACCCCACGTGGAGGCGACCCAGGGCAGAAAGGCCTCCCTTCCACACACGTGTAGGTATACCAACGGACTGGGCCCCTCAGGGCTGCCAACCTGCACTCATGGCCCCCCCAGGATTGTGGCTGAGAGCCCACTTTCTGTCAGAAGCCTCCTGGTGACAGATCTGGGCTCTGTGCCAGAAGAGGCGCAAAGAAACCAGAACAGTGTATGGCCTTCGGTGCTAGAGTGAAGGTTAACTGTCAGCCAGACTGTCCACCATCAGAAAATGTGTTGTGGTTCTCAAAATATTTTCATGATGGACTGTGTTGCTGTTAGCCTTAGTTTCAGTGCCTTACAAGTCTTGTGTGTTAGCTCACTGGTATTTGGGTATGCTACACATTTGATTTTTCACCAGATGAATCTTATGTTCTGTGTTATCTCACGTATTATGGAAGAAAATGGGATTAGGGATTCTATTTCTAGTGCAAAATAAACACCTGGGTGGCTTGATTCTAACTTCATGGCGTTTCTTCTTTTGCATGCGAAGCTTAGTTATTTCCCCTGCTCCTCTTGGCTTCTGGCCAAAAGGGATATTCCACATATACCAGCTCCTAGGGGAGGAAAAATTGGCTCAAATATGGTAAAAAGAAGGAGAAATGATGTTTTGGAAACCTTGAAACAATTTATTGAGTTGCTTTATACAAGATTAACAATTTTCACACCACCCCCCAACACCAACATCGTCGCGCCGCACAAAAGCCACAGCCCCTCTCACACCTAAGGAACGGCTGCTCCAAGGAAAGCCCCGCAGCGCCGCAGCCCCAGACCCCGGGGAGCCCGCTCTGCCAGCCCGTCTGCCCAGCCATGGCTGTTTAGGTCATTCACTCTTTCATTACCACAAATAAAGCATAAAGAAGAAAAAGAAATCTCATAAACTCCCCATCAAAGAAACGTTTCCCTGAGGCAAGAGGCATCACTAGATTCCTAAAAATGAGGGTATTCAGCTCCAGCTGCACACTCAATGGTACATGGGGAGGAGGGTGCGAGCGCTGCAGGGAAGGGACCTTGGGTGTTCTTGGGCGGAGAAGCCTGGAGAGTTCCCACTGCTCAGTGTTCACGGAAGGCCTCTGCACGGCTCTGAGCTCAGCAATACAAATCTCTTCTTTGGCTCTTTTGCTACTACCTAAGACTACTCTGTAAACAAACTGGAAACCCAAGTTGCAAAAAAAAAAAAAATATATATATATATATATATAACGAAGGGATAAAGAATCCACTTATCCACTTTAGCCAGATGTGAAACACATGTTGGTTCTTACAAAAAAAAAAAGCAGAGGCCTAGCCGGATAACTGAGTGAGGTCTTGCCCCGCTGGAAACAAGGCAAACCTCTGCATAACTGTGAGTTACTGAGCACTGTACCCTGGAAGGCAGGAACCAAGAGAGCTGCCTGTGTCTCCACACAGGTGTACATTCTGAGGAGGCTGTTGACTCTTAACATATTTGCAATCACTTAGCTGAAGCAGTCAGTTCAGATAGGCCTTGTGGGACACACTCCACAGGACAGGCAAGTGCCCTAAACATCCGTGTGAAGCAGCCGCTGGCTGAATGCGCTCCAGGGCAGCTGTCCTGGCCTGTCTCCGGCGCGCTCTCCCAGCTCGTCAGCGCACAGCCCTGCTGCCCGGAGAGCCCCAGGACGTCAAGGCCTGTTTCTACATGGCAGATGCTTCACAGGGGCCTGTTCCTGCAGCTCTGCCTGAGAATGGTTTCTAAATAAAACAAACTGGAATGTCTTTGACTTGGAGCCCCTCATATCCTTGGCCCTCAGAGATGAAGGGCTTTGGGGCTCTTCAGTCCACCTGAATGAACTCTGAAAAAACAAAACGGGGGCCCTGGCTATACTGGGACCTGGGGTCTGGGGGCCCAGATGACCTTCAAGTCAGGATGGCAGATTAGGATGTGCAACTGTAAAAAACTCAAACTGGCTATGTCTTAAATACAGACATATCTTTTAAAAAAGTCTTCATCTGAAATCCACTCAGAAGGCCGAATGGACGTGTGTCTAATTCTGCTCCACCATAAAGGCACTGGAATTATGTCTTACTATAATATGACATGCATTCTATCCAATGCATTAATGGTAATGATGAAATCTGGACCAAAATAAGTGTCTTTAAAAATCCTGTCACAACTGTTGAATCTACAAAAGTCTTTTCTCTGAAAGAGCTTCATTGTCATGTTCAGCAGAGAAGCTGGCCCCAACACAATGAGCACACGTTAGGTGTTCTGAGTATTTTTCAAAAAGACAAGGTAAGTCTCCCAGCTGTGTGTCAGCCTGGGTTTTTGTCCTGTTGAGCACACAGCCTGAGGATGGGACGGACACCATGACCATCGGGGATCCCACTGTGGCCAGGGGTCCCTGATCAGTAGGGCACCAGGAGGTACTCTGACCAAATGCCAGGGGGTCAGGCAGGTTTCAAACAGGTGCGCCCTGCTCTGCCCTGACACCACAGCTTCGTACAAGACCCACCACGCGCCACAGCCCAGAGCTGCCCCTCCAACGATTGTCCATGACAGAGCCACGGGGCCCGGGGCACCAGGCCAGTCAGTGCCTCCACAGAGAAGCCCAGGGTTGCTCCCCTCACTGAAGGCACATCACAGTGCCAAGAGATGCTCCACTCAGCACTCACACCTTCGCCAGAAGGAAACCAATTGGCAGAAAGAGCATAGTGATTATCCAGTTTCTGAGACCTACTTGGTCAGCTTCCACCCAGACCTAAGTGAGTCGGGCCTTTCCTCTGAAGAGGTCACAATTTCCGTGGTACACCAGGCCCTTTTCCATGAAGCTGAGAAGCATCTGGAAAAAAATAAGCAAAAACAACACAAGTCTTTCAGGATCTCGGATTCCTTTAAGGCAGCAGTAACAAAAATTCAAGGGGATCACTTAACTAGCAAAAGCCCCTGAAAGCTGAGTTCCAAGGCTCAGACGAACCCAAACACCCCTGATGGAGGCTGAGTGCACTGCTGCTTGCAGTAGCCTGCAGTGTGCACGGCACTCGGAGCACCAGAAGGCAGGGGCCCGACGCATGCCTGCCACGGGAGTGCGTGTGTTCTCGGCCGCCACCAAAGTCCCCTGGCGGGCTAGGCTCTGTGTGAGGTCCCAAGACCGTGCTGCACTCAAACAGCTATGAGACTCTCTCACCATCAGAATCCTCAGGTCCTACGAAACCAGCTCAAGGTGCTAAGAAGCTAGCGTTCTGAGTCTGCACGGGAAAGAGAGCAAAAAGCAGACGCAGTCACACAGCTTTCCATTTACAACCACTCAATGGAATCCTCCAACCTGAAGAAGGTGTAAAGGAGACAGAAATGGAGAAATGGTACAAAAAAGCACTTTCCTTTTTTTTTTTTTTTTTTTGGCACTAAAAATACCACAGGCCAACAGTCATGTTTCCAATGGCTCTTAAATTATTTTCTTTGTTTCAAAGTGTGACAGTTCCTGAAAGCAAGCAGAGGCAGGACTATCTTTCAAACCTAGGTCTTGCCTAGGTGGTTCTGTGACCCCGCATTACCCTCTTAGCTACAGTAGCAGCCACCTGTTTGTGAGGTGAGTCCCCTGCAGCTACCGCTTCCCTAGAGGAAAACAGAGCCCTTGTTCACACAGGCTTAGCCCTTCAGTTCTTTTCTCTAAAGAAGCAAAATCTCCACCTTACAAATCTTCAATCCATTCTTACAGGCAAAAGGCCTCCAGCATTCACTAGGAATATGTCAGCCTCGGGCCAGGGGGTCAGGGACCCACAGCAAACATGGAGGAGCTTACACTCAGAAACATCAGGCCACAGGCATGCCCAGCCAGGCAGCTCCCTAACTCCCACCCCGGTACCCGCACACCAGGGCTACCCCAGCCTCAGCATCCTGCAGAATGGCTCTCGCCTGACCAGTGCAGCCTCACTGGTCCCCTCTGGAGCAGGTCTAGCGTAGTAAGAGCAGGAAGCCAAAACCAAGACCTGGTGAGCCTGCGCACCAGGGTCCCATGAGGTGTACTCAAGAATCAGGTTCCAGCTGCCTTCTCACAGCAATACCACACCCTTTTCTGAAAACCACTGCTCTATGGAGATGAAAAGCAGGAAAAGAAAAGGAACACTGCCCAGCTGTGTTCCTGAATGTCTGCTTTCACCCCTGAACTCAACCGAAGGCTGCTCCCTTGGGCATACTATGTGGCAGCACAGGTAAAAGGGTCCATCCTAAAACCTCACCATTGGGCTCTCCCTTTCACATAAAGCTTTAAGCACTTTTTACGGTGCCTGGGTGGCTCAGTCAGTTAAGGGTCCAACTCTAATTTTTTTTTATTTATTTTTGAGAGCGAGTGAGCGAGCAAGCCCAAGTTGGGGAGGGGCAGAAGTGGACAGAGAGAATCTGAAGCAGGTTCCACACCATCATCACAGAGCCTGATGCGGGGCTCAAACTCACTAACCATGAGATCATGACCTGGGCCAAAACCAAAAAGGGAGATGCGTAACTGACTGAGCCACCTAGGCACCCCATTAAGCCTCTGATGCCTGATTTCAGCTCAGGTCATGATCTCAGGGTTCATGGGATCAAGCCCCGCATCTGGTTCCATGCTGACAGCAAAGAGCCTGCTTGGGATTCTCTCTGTCCCTCTCTCTCTGCCCTTCCCCCAGGTGACTTTCTCACCCTTACACTCTCCCTCCCTCCCTCTCTCTAAACAAACAAGCAAATAAAGCCTTGAGAGCTTTCTGTTAGCTGCAGCACCTGGAAGGTATAGCAACTTAATTGAACACTTTTCAGTTCCCCAATTAACCCTTGGAAATGAGCACCAATGTAAACACCAAGTTTCGCTAAGGGAATTCCCCTGCTTTGAATACAGGCCATCACTGCCTCCCCTGTGAGCACACAGGGTAAGGCCGACCCAGTGGCAATCCCAAGTGGGGAATGAGGGGAAATTCCAAAGTGGAAGCCTATGTCGATCTCTTGGAGTCCCCAAAGAGCCAGAGCCTTCAAGGACAAACCAGGACAACACAGTGACAACGAGTAGAAGACACTGAACTCCCTGGCAGCAGACAAGGCATCTGAACGAGTGGAGAGCAGAATGCCGCGTGGTGCGTGTGGCACGCTGACCACCTGGCAATTACCTGGCAGACTCTGCGGGACGTGAGTGGACACGGCAGCGTGTGGGAGAGGCGCTGCACGGGGCGGGCTGGAGTGCAAGCCAGCCAGGAGACCTGAGAGAAAACAGGAGGGGAGAAAAGAACAAAACACACACATTGAAGACAGGAACAGAAAAGATGCTTCAGTGGTCGAGAGCCCAGACAACCTCCTGGACTGGTTCTGGGTCAGAACCCCAAGGGGGAGGGGGCTCAGCACGGTTCCCAGGAACGCGGCCCAGGGTCACACACCAGACAAACACAGGAACCCAGCACACAACAACAGAACTCATCAATCAGCACAGGCAGTGGGGAACCTTCTGTCCATCCAGCACAAGGAGACAAGGAGAGAAGCACTTACTATGGTTGAGGCCGTGATGGAACGTCCCAGGGGCAGGACCCGTGACGATGGCATCCTTGGAAACCCCTGCTTTGGCAGAGGACTCGGCGCTGAAGGATACCACATGGAGAGGAAACTGGGAGATGATCCCTAGGGAGTTGGAGTTCATGGCTCCAGGCAGCTTCGGGCTGCCAGACTTGTAGGACGCAGACAGCAGATTTAAGGGCGAGGAGCTGGCCAGCAGCACAGCCCCACTCGTTCCTTTCTGGGGAGGAAACACAGCACGGTCAGAGTACCAGCACTGTTCAAAGCTCACTCACAAACCAAAGCTGGGGATGGACGTGCAGGGCAGGGACCCGCTTGTACACCACCCCTTGTGACGGCAGCCCCTGCACTGCTGCCCTCAAAGGAAGAAAGAGGATGGACTCTAAACTGGCACGGAGAGGAGCACCTGGGTGGCTCAGTCGGTGAAGCGTACGACTTCGGCTCGGGTCATGATCTCGCGATTCGTGGGTTCGAGCCCCACATGAGGCTCAGTGCTGACAGCTCAGAGCCTGGAGCCTGCTCTGGGTTGTGTCCTCCCCTCTCTCTGCCCCTCCCCCACTCGTACTCAGTCTCTCTCAAAAATAAATTAAAAAAAATAAAAAACTGGCATGGAATGGCTCCCAGGACCATGTTCATTTAAAAAACCAAGTATAGGGGTGCCTGGGTGGCTCAGTCGGTTAAGCGTCCGACTTCGGCTCAGGTCATGATCTCACAGTTTGTGAGTTCGAGCCCCGCATTGGGCTCTGTGCTGACAATGCAGAGCCTGGAGCCTGTTTCGGATTCTGTGTCTCCCTCTCTCTCTCTGACCCTCCCCCACTCATGCTCTATGTCTCAAAAATAAACGTTAAAAAAAAAAAATTTAAAAAACCAAGTATAAATTACTCCTTTGTGTAAGAAAGGAAGACCATCTTACCCAAACATCCACAGATGTAGGTACACACAAACACCAGTGTGTTCGTATTTATGTACATTAAACATACACACACATACATATTTGTATGTTTTGACCTTTGTCTTTATAAAGAGATGGGAAAACCCTGGAAACTAAGGAACACAGCTACCTTGCAGGGGTGGTGCCAGGGTAGAGGTAGGTGAGATCCTGCTGTACATACCTTTCTATAGTTTTGTCTTTGTAACAACAGAGTCATTTTCTATGTTGGAAACATGAAAACAATTGCTCTCTCATTTCCCCAGCCTGCATCCAAACTTCCTGTAATTACCTACCGGCAAGCCTCATCAACCATTGGACTCTGTCAAACTGCCTTTATCTGACCTGCAGAGTCCTTTAAAATCCAACCAAAAGGGAATCACTCTTACAAGTTACTGATTTCCTGGGGCATGAACATCTCCACAAAACTGATGAGCTGAGTGATGACGCCATTTTCATTTACTTGTTTTGAGAGATAGACAAATAGGAGGCTATGAAATGTGAAAGGAGTTTTGTGGCTCATTCTGTGCCACCCAGGATCATAGCACCTCTGGCAAACCAGTCCTTTCCCTCTGCTCATCCTCAGGAGAAGTTTCCAGCTCTCCCGGGATTCCTACCACTAGAAAAGCAAAAACCTACAAACAGGAAGCCCAGGCCTCCTTCCAGTTTCCGGGCTCACTATTCCTACCTGACCTTCAGTGTCGGATCTCTCTCTCCGACCAGGGCAAGGCAAGCGGCCCTGTCCACAAGACCCACGAGGGGCGGACTGCTGTGCCAGGACACTCACTGGCAAGGAGGTAGACGATGTCATGCTGCTAACTGCGCTGGACTTCAGGGAGGAGGTCAGTAGCTTTGCCACTCCCTGGGTCCCACCACTGGAGTCTCCATTTGGACCACCCGGAGGGGCCACCAGGGTCAGCTTTTGGGAAACGGGTGGTTTTTTCACTGCAGAGGCTGGGACGGGTCTGCTGGCAGACTGTCCTGTGGAGGGAGGCTGTACGCCGGGGAGCAGGTTCCCGGAAGTAGAGGTCTGGACTGGTGTTCCTCCAGAGGAAGAGCTGCTGCCAGAAGAAACCCCATGTTTAGAGACAGAGCTGGCAAAGGGACTATTCTTGTAAGCCGGCCCTGAAGAGCCAGCGGAGTGCTGTTTTGCTGGATGGCTCGGGGCAGTGGAGGATGAGGCTGGGGTCTTATGAGAGGTGCTGCTGGAGACCGGGGGGCCTCCTGACGAGGCCGGCGTGGAGGGATGGAAGCTCTGGCCTTTGGTTGCTGTCTTCACAAGCTGGAGGAGGGAACGATGGCACTGTGGGGAGGAAGGCTTTGGGCCCTGGAGCTTATTGACAAAAGGAGCTGGGGGGGTGAAGCTCTTCTGCTGTTGAGCACCCGCGTGAAACACTTTCACCTGGGGGCCGGGCACAGGAGCTGCCGCCTGGGGTGTGTGAGACGTCCGTGGCAAGCCGTGGTGCTTTGCTTTGGACTGGTGTGCTTCCGGCAGGCCCTTGCTGAGCGCAGCCTGACAGGACAGCTCTTTGTAGCCAGAACTCTCCGGTTTTTTCTCCTGAGAGGACTGCCCCAGTGCCAAAGCCTGTTCAGCTAGAAAATTGAGGGGAGACTGCAGAGAACTAGAAGGCGATGGGGCGGAAGGGTTGGGCTTCGGAAAGTTCCTCTTCTCGTCTGTACATACGGCGCCTACGATCTTCTCTGCGGGTGCTTTCGAGGGGGCAGGCAATGTGAACTCAGAGCTCCCACTTGCTCTGCTATTCAGCACAGCCAGTTCCTTGGACACAACCTCCAATGAGGCTGAATTACGGATCAAGTCTCCATCCAAGGAGTCCTCAAGGTTGATAGGAGCAGGATTAGCAAGGCTGCCAGATGCCTGGGATGAGAGCTCCCTGTTTGTGGCCCCAATGCTCAGGCCTCCTCCCGCGTGTTCTGAAGGCAAACCCAGGGGGCCACCAATCTGACCTGATGGGACGGAAACCTTTTTGTCAGGCTTAGAAGAGGATTCCTAAAGGAAAGTAGAAATTCCAATGGTTAGAAATGTCCAAAGATGCCAACGCTGGCCCTGTGGTGAGGATGCAAATGTAAGAGCACCACAGGCCCCCAAAACCCAGGCTTTCCTGCATGGTCACAAAACAGGGGAGGAGCAGAGTAGCTGCCATGCCTGCTTGCACTTGAAAATGCTGCTACCCCTTCGCCCTCTCTGGCTCATGTCTGGCTGGCTGGGACTGGCTTACCAAGCATGCTTTCTTGTTAAGTACACATCCATCCACAAGAAACTCTTATTCTGTTTCTGAAAAAGTGTAACACTTGAGCAAGAGATGCTCTCTCCCTGTTGGCCTCACATGGTCTCAGAGTGCTCCCAGCTGCACTCAGAAAATGAGGCATGGCATGAGAATTGCCTTGAATTAGCTTTCTTTTCCTCCCTGATCTTCTCTAGCACCTGTCTCTTCAGCTGGGCGCAAAGGAAAAGTCCTGTCACGGGAGCAGGAACAGGGTCTACCTCATTAATGCCACATCCTGAGTGCTTATTGCCATGTGTCTGAGACACCGAAGGAGCTCAACAGATACTTAGGAATACAGAATCTGCACAGCTTACTCCCATGGACTAGGTGTGTTAAGGGCACAGGAACTGGTAAAAATTTTGGCACAATAGCAATTTTTACTACACTGAGAGGTTTCTGCAATGCCTGAGATGGTTCTCGGTCTCTGCTCTCTACCCACTGTACTTCCCTCCATCTCTGCCAGGCAAATGCAACAAAGCCAGCTTCCTCCAGGCTCACCACTTAGCTGGCAGTGTTCTTCCATGAAAAATCTACCACCACACTGCAAGACCTGAGCATCTGCAGGGGCTTTTCACTCCTCAGAGGGCGGTCGGGAGACCTCACTTAAATCTCACCACCACCCCCAGGAACTGGCCAGGTGGGTATGATCTCTTAGAACTAAGGCAGGAAGATATTATGTGGCCCAGCTCAGGTCTCTACCCTGCCAACCTCAGGCACCTGTAGTGGGGCAGGCTGCCTCTTGGTATAACCTCAAGAATGCCATCCTGGAGAGTTGCCTCCCAGTCCAGCAAAGCTCGACGAGTTGCTATGGTCAACTGACAGGTTTCACGTGCATGGCTGGAGGATGGAGAATGGTACATGACCAGAGCAGGCTAACTCACCTTCATCTTGATTTTGGATGAGGCCATTACTTTCTTCTTGGCCCTAGTAAAAGGAAGGAACACAGAAAAGGTTTAGAGGAGATCCACAAAGGAGATGAAAATAATAGTAGTCCTGGGAAGAGAAAACACGGACTCACAGGATTGATGTCAGGTGCCCATGGCCTCGTCTGCTCTCCTTAAACAGAGTCCTGAAATAGAGAACACTGGATGGTTTGCGCAAGCTCCCTGAAAGCAGGCACTCTTCTTCTAGAGCTTTCCTACCACCCCTGGTACTCAGTGGCTATTACGCCTTAAATATCAGTGGACTGGTGAGCTGGATTCCTAGTGAGAGGATCTAAAGTAGCCACACTGGCCATTCAAAAGCGAAGAGTCTAGGAGCGACCCAAAAAAGCTATGGTCTGCCCCAATATTTCTCATAGGATTTTTCCCCTAGAGACAGCAGTGCTTTCCTTATTGCTGATTCTTACCCCTTCCAAAGGTCAAATGTGGAGTGACCCACAGCATGTCTTTTCCCAGGAAAACACAACAAAATTTTCTTTGTGACCCTCCCTACGCACTTTCACAGGGATGCCTAGGTGGCTCAGTAGGTTAAGCATCAGACTTTATGGATCATGAGTGACCTTGGCTTGTAAGTTCAAGGCCCACATCAGGCTCTCTGCTGTCAGCGCACAAACCCCACTTGGGATCCTTTGTCTTCCTCTCTCTGCCCCTTCCCTGCATATGCACACGCTCTCTCAAAAATAAACATTAAAAAAAAAAAAAGAAAAGAAAAGAAAGAAATTCAATCTGTAAAGACAGAAGAGCAATTCCACCTAAAGAAGGTACAGAGACAAAGAGAGGAAGTTCCATGACTTGAACTCTGGGAAGGTGGTGGAGTAGGAAGCACCAGAAACTGTCCACCCTCCTGGACAGCAACTGCACTAATAATACAATCCGTCTAAAGGAACTATTTGGGAACGCTAGGGTGTGTTGAAGGCTTACAATGGGGGGCTGGGGGTGGGGGGTGGGGAGGGGAAAGGCCTGGAGGGGAAACTGCTGTCAATTTCAGCCCTTAGCACAGATGCAGCCTCCTGACCCCAGCACCACGGCAGGGAGGTATACACATGTTCCTGCAGCAGCTTGCACGCAGCTTGCGGGAAGTAGGGCAGGCAAAAAGGACCCTGTCCTTCAACTACGGCGAAATCTCTGCTTCGGTTGCTAATTGCTGCTTTTCATCACAGAGGTGCAAAGAGGTGGGCAGCCACTGCTGTCCCCTTCTACCAACCATTGTTGCACACCCCTGCCCCTCTGGCTGAGGTGACTTCCAGGGGATTTGAAAAACCAGTGCCCTTTGTCCCCGCTTCACTTATTCACTTTCCCACTTTTAGGAGACAGACATTAAACACCAGAACATTCAAAACAACTGCATATATGGGGAAAAATGAGAAAGTGACTATACAAGTCCAAGGAAGGGTTTGGCCAAGACCTGGGAAGAAAGTTCACACCGCAGGCTGCTCCCTGGCACCGAGACCACCCACAACATTCACAAAAATAAAATCAATAAACAGAACAGTGACCACAGTTACCAATACTGAATTGTAAATTTGAAAGTTGCCAAGTTCGTCTTATAAGAGTTCTCGTCAAAGAAAAGAAGAATTGTTACTATGTGAGGTGATGGATGTTCCCAAGAAATTAAAAAAAGGATGTGTGAACAAAATGGAAATAAAGAGATGGAAAACCTAAAAAGAAATCAAAAAGAGATTTTGGAGCTTTAAAGTGTAATAACTGAAACAAAAAATTCCCTGGAGATGTTCAAACACAGATGTGAGCAGGCAGAAGAAAAAATCCACAAATTTGAATAGAGGACAATGGAAGTCGCCAAGGCTGAGGAACAGAGAGAAAAAAGACTGAAGAAAAGTGAACAGGGCATAGGAGACGTGTGGGACACCATCACTTGGAGCAGAACGCACACCACACACTGTACAAGTCCCAGAAGAAGAAGAGGGAGCAAAGGGCAGAGAGAATAGTGGACAAAAACTGGCTAAAAACTCCAAAAATCTGGTGAAAGAGATGAACATAAAAATCCAAGAATCTCAAAGAACTCCAAGATGAACCCCACACAAAGCAATATAATCAAACTTTTTTTTCTAAAGTTTTATTTATTTCAAAAGAGAGACAGAGAGAGAGAGAGAGAGAGAGAGCGAGCCTGCGCATGAGCAGGGGAGGGGCAGAGAGAGACAGGGAAAGACAGAATCCCAAGCAAGAGCCATGATGTCAGTGCAGAGCCCTATGAGGGGGCTCAATGTCCTGAACCATGAGATCACGACGTGAGCCAAAATCAAGAGTTGACACTTAACCGACTAAGCCACCCAGGCGCCCCTATAACTGAACTTTTAAAACACAAAGACAGAATCTTCAAAACCCATAGAGAGAAGTAAATCATCATTTAAATTATCAACAGATTTCTCATCATAAACTTGGGAGTCCAGAAGATAGTGAGCTAATATACTCAAAGTGCTAAAAGAGGGGGCGCCTGAGTGGCTCAGTTGGTCAAGCGTCGACTTCAGCTCAGGTCATGAACTCGCGGTTCGCGAGTTCGAGCCCCGCGTTGGACTCTGGGCTGACAGCTCAAAGCCTGGAGCCCCTTCAGATTCTGCGTCTCCCTCTGTCTGCCCCTCTGCTGCTTGCACTCTGTCTCTCGCATTGTCTTAAAAATAAAAATAAACATCAAAGTGCTAAAAGAGAAGGTCAGACCAGAATCCAAATCCAGTAAAGCTGTCCTTCAAAAGTGGGAGAAATATTAAGATACTCCCAGATGGGGATGCCTGCGTGGCTCAGTTGGTTAAGCATCCAACTCTTGATTTCAGCTCAGGTCACAATCTCACAGTTGCGAGATTGAGCCCTGCGTCAGGCTCCATGGAGCCTGCTGGAGATTCTCTGTCTCCTGTTGTCTCTCTGCCCCTCCCCCTGCTTATGCACACGCTCTCTCTCTCTCAAAATAAATAAAGATTTTAAAATATATATATATATATATATATATATATATATAAAAAAAAAAAAAAAAGGTACTCCCAGATGAATAAGAGCTGAAGAAAATCGTGAGCACTAAACTGCCCTGAAGGAAATGCTCCAGGGCGCCCTGTGAGGTCAAATAAAAGAACAACCAACAGTAGTTCAAAGCCATGCAAAGAAATAAGGATCTCAGAAATGGAAATACAAGGGCAATTATAACAGCTAGTATTCTCATGAAAATGGTTTGTCACTGTGCTTTTTATTTTCTACATGACTTAAGAGACTAAAACTTTAAGGAAAAAAAGTAATCATTAGTATAAAAGCTAGCATTACTATCACTTTGGTTTGTAACTCCAAATCTTGTTTTCTACCTAATTTAACACACTAATGTATCTCTAAGAATTATCAGCTTATGTTTTAGAGCACATGACGTATAAAAATGTAATTTTGTGACATCAACAACCAAAAGGGGTGAGGACAGAACTGTAGGGGAGCAGAGTTCACAGGTCACTGAATTTATAGAAGCAAGCCCTTCCTTCCATTAATTACTTTAAATACGAATGGATCAAACTTTCCAATCAAAACACTGAGATTAGCAGAATGGATAAACAACTCAACGCTGTCTACAAGAAACTCACTTAAGATCCAAAGGCAAAAACAAGTTGAAGGTGAAAAGGTGGAAGAATATTCCACACCAAGAGTAACCAGAGAAAGCAAGGAGGGCTGTGCTGACATCAGATAAGAGAGACTTTAAATCAAGAAACATTACAAGACAAAAAAGGTCATTATGTACTAATAAACACCTCAATACAGCAGGAAGATATAATACTCATAAACATTCCTGCAACTGAGGCAAAAACTGACAGAACTAGAGGGAAAAGCCGACAATTTTACATTAAGAGTTGGAGACTTCAGTACCTCACTCACACTAATGGATAGAACAACTAGAAACAAGACAAATAAGACAACAGAAGACTTAACATATAAACCAGCTAGATCTAACAGACATACACAGAACACTCTACCCCACAACAGAATACATATTCTTCTCAAGTGTACACGACACTTCCCAGGACACAGGCCACAAATTAAGTCTAAAGACATTTAAAAAGAGAGACATTATACAGAGTATCTTCTCTGACCACAAGAGGCTACAGCTACAAATCAACGACAGAAGGAAAACCGACAAATTCACAAAATTGTGGAAATCAGAAAACATACTTTTTAAACAGTCAATGGAGCAAAGAAAAAAATCACAAAGGAAATTAGAAAATACTTGAAAGACAGATGAAAAGGAAAATACAACATACCAAAACTTACAGACACACCCAAAAGGATGTTACGAGGGTACTTACAGCTATAAACATTTAAAAACAAGAAAAATCCCAAATCAACAACCTAACTTTACAACTTAAGGTACTGGTAAAAGAACAAATTAAACCTAAAGCCAACAGGAAGGAAGCAAACACTGGAGATCAGAGCATAAATAAATAAAACAGAGAATAAATAGAGAAAAATCAGATCAACACAACGGACAAATCTTTAGCTCGATGGGCTAAGAAACGAGAGGAGACTCAAATTACCAAAATCAGGAATGAAAGTGGAGACATTACTACTGATTCTACAAATAAAAAGGACTGTAAGAGAGGCTATGAATAACTGCACACCAACAAACTGGATTACCTACTTAAAATGGACAAATTCCTAGAAACCCAAAACCTACCAAGTAATTCCCAAAGAAATAAAAATTCTGACTAGAGCTAAACTAGCAAGGGGACTGAGTCTGTGATCAAAAATCTCCCAACAAAAGAAAGGCCCAGAACTGATGGCTTCATGGGTGGATTCTACCAAGTATTTTAAGCACTACCAACCCTTCTCAAACTTTTCCAAAACTGAAGAAGAGGGAATACATACAAATTCATTCTATGGAGTCAGCGTTACCCTGATACCAAAGCCAGGCAAAGACACTGTAAGAAAACTACAAATATCCCCTATTAATACCGATGCAAAACTCCCCAACAAAATACTAGTAAAGAGAATTCAGAAGCAGATTTAAGAAGATTATACATCATGATCAAGTGAGATTTGTGCCTGGAATGCAAGGGTGGTTCCATATACGAAAACTGACCAGTGTGACACGCCCCATCAACAGAATGAAGGAATAAAGCCCCACGTGAACATCTCAATTGATGGAGAAAAGACGCAGGACAAAATTCAACACCCTTTCATGATAAAAACACTCAACTAGGAATAGAAGAAATCTACCTCCACATAATAAAAGCCATGTATGAAATCCCACCCAACCCCGCTGCCACCCCCAGTGAACATAATAGTCAATGGTGAAAGGCTAAAAGCGTTTCCTCTGAGATCACGAACAAGGTAAGAATGCCTGCTTTCACCACTCCTATTCAGCGTAGCACTAGGAGTTCTAGCCAGAGCAGTTAGGCAAGAAAGAGAAACAAAAGGCATCCAAATTGGAAAGGAAGAAGTAAGCTTATCTCTGCAGATGATATGATCTTTTATGTAGAGAACTCTAAAGATTCCAAAAAATTTTCAGAATAGATTTTGCAAAGTAGTAGGATATAAAATCAACATACACAAAAATCAGCTCCATTTCTGTACACAAAAAATGAACAATCTAAAAAAGAAATTACAAAAATAATTCCATTCACAACAGCATCCGAAAACAAAACAAAAACCAGGAATTAACCTCACTAGGCACGTAAGAGACTTGCACAATGAAAATGACAAAATATTGCTAAAAGAAATTAAAGACAGAAATAAATGGAAACACATCCCACCATGGATTGGACTTAATATTACTAAAATATCAATACTACCCAAAGCAATCTACAGATTCAATGCAATCCCTAGCAAAATCCCAATGACTGTTTTTTGCAGAAGTAGAAAAACCCACCCTAAAATTTATAGGGAATTTCAAAGGACCCTGCACAGTCAAAATAATCTTGAAAAAGAATAAAGCTGGAGAATCACACTTCTAGATTTCAAAACTTACTACAAAGCTACAGTAATCCAAACAGTGTGCAACTGGCATAAAAGCAGACACATGAACCAATGGAAGAGAACAGAGAGCCCAGAAATAAGCCCTCACATATACGGTCAAATGATTTTTCAACAAAGGTGCAAAGACCGATGAGGAAAGCACAACCTTTTCAACAGATGGTGCTGAAAAAGCTGGACATCCACATGCAAAAAAAAAAAAAATGAAGTTGGACCCTTAACACCATATACAAAAATTAACTCAGCTTCATGACCCCAGATCTGACAATGGTATCTCACATATGATATCAAAGACACAAGCAACAAAAAGTAGACAGATTGGACTTCATTAAATTTAAAAATTTTGCATACTGAGGAGCATCTGGGTGGCTCAGTCAGTTGAGCATCTGACTCTTGACTTCCACTCAGGTCATGATATCACGGTTCTGAGACCGAGCCCCACATTGGGCTCCACAATGAGTGTGACTCCTGCTTGGGATTCATTCTCTTTCTCTCTTTCTCTCTCTCTCTCTCTATCTCTCTCTCCCCCTTCTGCTCCTCTCCCCCACTCACACTCTCTCAAAATAAGAAAATAAACATTAAAAAAAAATTTTGTGTGCATCAAAAGATACTATCCACAGAGTAAAACGGCAACTCACAAAATAAGAGAAAATATTTGGAAATCACATCTGTTAAGGGATTAGTATTCAGAATACAAAAGGAACTCCTAAAACAATAAAAGAACCTGATTAAAAAATGGGCAAAAGACTTAAACATTTCTCTTAAAAAAAGACATATAAATGGCCCAATATTATATATTAAATGATGCTCAACATCACCAATCACCAGGAAAACTCAAATCAAATATATAGGGAGATACCACATCACATCCATTACAATGGCTACTATCAAAAACCTAGAAAACGTCAAGTATTGGGAAGGATGTAGACAAATTGGAACATCTATGAACTATTGGTGGAAATACAAAATGATAAAACCACCATGGAAAACATTGATGGTTCCTCAAAAATTAAACATACAAGGGCACCTGGGCGGCTCAGTTGGTTAAGAGTCCAACTCTTGATTTCAGCTCAGGTCATGATCTCGCGGTTAGTCGGTTCGAGCCCCATGTCGGGTTCTCCACCAGCAGCGCAGAGCATGCTTGAGACTTTCTCTCTCTTCCTCTCTCTCTGCCCCTTCCCTACTCACACTCTCTCAAATACATTAACATTAATGACAAAATTAAACACACAATTACCATGTGATCCAGCAACTCCACTTCTTGGCATATACACAGAAGAACTGAGAGCAGGGTGTCGAAGAGATATTTGTACACTCTAGTTCATAATAGCATAGCTCACAATAGCTAAAACATGGAAGCAACCTAAGTATCAGCTTAGGATGAATGAATAAGTAAAATGTGATCTATACATACAACGGAATTTTATTCTGCCTTAAAAAGGAAAGAAATTCTGTAATGTGTAATACAAACAAATTCTTGGAAATATTATACTAAGTGAAATAAGCCAGTTACAGAAAGACAAATTTTGTATGACTGCACTTATAGGACGTACTTGTAGTAGTCAAAATCATAGACAGAAAGTTGGGGCACCTGGGTGGCTCAGTCATTTAAGCATCCAACTTCAGCTCAGGTCATGATCTCACAGTCCGTGAGTTCGAGCCCCATGTCAGGCTCTGTGCTGACCGCTCAGAGCCTGGAGCCTGCTTCAGATTCTGTGTCTCCCTCTCTCTCTCTGCCTCTCCGCTGCTCATGCACTGTCTGTGTCTCAAAAATAAATAAAAACATTTAAAAAAAATTTTTTTTTAAATCATAGAGAGTAGAACGATGGTCACAGAATCTGGGCGGGGGGGGGGGGGGAATGCAGAGTTATTGTTCAATGGGTACAGAGTTTTCAGTTTTATAAGATGAAAAGAGTTACAGAGATGGATAGTGATGGCTGCAAAAACAATGTGAACGTATTTAAAACCACTGCACTGTGCACCTAAAAATGGTTAAGATGGTGAATTTTATGTAAAGTGTATTTTCTCCCATTAAAAAAAAAAGAACAGAGCACTAGCTCCAGCTAACTTTCCTGTCCAAGTATTGCAGAGTCCATTTTCATGGGAAGCTATAGAACACAGAAGTTCAGCACTTAACTCCAATAATCAGCCAGCCCTGTTCCTTGCAAATGAGACTTCTGTTCAGAACGGGAACATGTTTCCAAGATGAAACTACTTCTCTACTTCTACCAAGAGCCAATATCTCAAAACAGGTAAGAGCACAGTGACGTGGGAAGAACATGCAGCCAACTCCAAACTGAACTGTGACAAAGAATAACAAAGCCAAAACCCCATAGGTAACTTCGCTCTCCAAGGAAGAGTAAGAGCCATTCACAGCAACCAGTATGGCCCCCAACTCCTCTAGTGGGAACAGAGCTGAGTCGGCTAGACAGTGACTCCCTGAGGGAAGGGACAGTGTTGGCCTGGCACAACAGAAGCACTCATATATGTCTTTAAGGCAAAAACACTCCACCTCATCACCACACTGACCATACTGGCTGCTCATGGCCCTCACCTGGCCTGCATCCAGCCTTTGGGCCAGAGAGGTTTGACCTCAGCATCCAGAAAGGCCTTCACATAGTCCTCCCAAGACTGGGTCTTATTGTTCCTCTCCAGATCGTAGGTCTCCAGTTTTATCTTCACCACGTGGCAGAGCAGCTCCCTGAGGAGTAAGCAGAAGTCAGAAACTTCAAACTACCCCAAATCCTTCTTTCAAGGTTTCAATTATGTGCTTTCAGCAGCCCTGATTAAAGTAAATGATTCTAACCTTCATTAGAAACACGGGAACATGCTCAGACACTGGCCCCACAAACCCTCCAATGAGGCAAGGTCCCAGTTTGGGCACACCTGATTTCATCATTCCATTGGAATTTCTTCCGGGGTCCCATTATCCTCCTGCCCCCCTTTTCTTCATCTTCTTCCTCATCAGAGCAAATCCGCTCCCTCTGCTCCTTGTCCTTCTCCTCTTCCAGCATCCTATAGCATGGAAAGAAATCAGTGGGACCCTAAGGGTCACGGCCACAAAAGAACTACTTTCTCCCACCCACCACCCCCCTCCCCCACTTGCCCATCCCGACCCCGGGCTTCTAAGAAAAGGTGCAAATGCTGCAGAAGAGCCAAGAGTCTCATTCACAAATGTAATAATGAAAACACACACACACACACACACACACACACACACACACACAAGAAAGAGAAAGTCAAGAGGATGATGTCCCGTGAGAGCGATGGAACACACTTACTTGGCGACCTTGGCTTGTGTGTGTGCCTGGCACTCATCCTGGTACTTGGCCATCTGCTCTGGCATTGCCCTTCCAATGGCCTCCTTAAGCTTCTGGAGAGGCTCCTTTAGACGCCCCCCCTGCAGAAAACAGAACGTAGTGTAAGACTGGTTTTTGTATCACTTCTTATACTGAGGACACACTATTGCACAAGGGCACTACAACAGCAGAGGTGGCATCTGTGAAGACTCAGTTACCCTCTCTGCTGGGCCCTAAAGCCAAGGGGCTCCATTCCAAAGTCACCCACCTGTTCATAGAGGTGAAGTTTCCGAGCACGTTTAACCAGGGTGTCCTTGCTGCAGGGCAGGAATGAAGCAAGATAGGCATATACCCCAGAACGGATTTGGCTACTCAGCTCCCGAGTTTGTACCTCTATGCTGAAGAACAGAACAGAGTCATCAAGGGTCCGTAGCTCACTGGAGCTTCTCTCATCATTAGGTCACCCTACCACAGAGAGGAAAACTAAGAGCCAAGAACAGGTCAAACCTTATGTCATCAGTCACACAATGTAACTAAGTGACCAGTGCAACAGATCTCCAGTAGTCACCAAATCAGAACTTCCACACCTGATGAACTCGGTTAGGTAAAGAGGGACAAAACCCTGAGGTCAAAGACAAGACCAAGTCAAAGGTAGTCAGGAAAACAGAACCCGAGAGAACAAGCTCGGAAGTACTAAATATCACAAACAACAAGAACTTTAGAGCTTTCAAAATGGAAAGTGATTGAGTTACTTGCTGTGGCCAGGAAATACTTTCCAACAGCATTTCCTTTTTTCCCAGTTCTATCCCTGATTAGGAAGTCAGGGAAGTCCTCACCCCTCCCACTGTCCCCATCTAGATCAGCAGAAAAAATATTTGTCTTCAATCCCTCAAGCTCTCTTTATGTGGCATGCTCCAGCAGGCTACCGTTCACACAAATTTCTCATGTATGCTGACCCTCAGGTGCTCTCTACAGTCCAGGCTTTCTGACCCAAGAGGCCAATCCCAATCCTGCTCATTTGCTAGAATATTCCCAAGTCTTGACAACTGTTCTTGCATGTGTAAAATCCTCAGTTGTTGAGCAACAAGCTTCCTCTCCTACATAATGCAACAGAGAGAGAAGCTGGCAAGGCTGGAGGACCTGATACCAAGAACCTGGTTTGGACTTATATGTGTGGTTTTTCTGCTTTTTTAATCCAATTCATACAGTGCAATATTTCAGAGGATCAGGCATGCGGGAGAAGTGTCATGGGATGATATGTACATACCCTGGCCTTGGGAGAGGAGAATGACCCCAGGAAACCAGGCTCCTGAGACTATACCAAGTTACCTCTTACTTTTCTGCACAAGCAACACTTTCTCTCTCATCTTATACTTGCCAAGAAATCCTCTTCCAACTGCCCATGATCATTATATACAGTGCTCTATTAATACCTGCTGCTTAAGGTTAGTAAGACCTACCATTTCCTGGAAACAGATATTTGGTGTAAACAACCCCCTTTAAAAAAAAAAAAAAAAGAATACGGGCACCTGGATAGCTCAGCCGGGTGAGCGTCTGACTCTCGATTTCGGCTCAGGTCATAACCTCACAGCTCGTGGGTTCAAGCCCCACATCGGGCTCTGTGCCGACAATGCGGAGTCTGCTTGGGATCTCTCCCTCTCTGCCCTTCCTGGCTTGTGCTCTCCCTCTCTCTCTCAAAATACATATAAGTAAACTTAAAAATAAATAAATAAACTAAAGGAAAATAATCACCGTTTTTTTCTCTCAGAAGCAGTCATCTTTAGGCAGTTCCATCCACACCCATTTCCCTGGCCTGCACAACCCAGGCATGGTAGCAGCAGACACATGGAAACAAAAGATACTCACTCTAGGAGGGTGCCATTAACATCCTGGGTGAAGAACTTCTGTCTGCTCTCTCCTTCAGCAGCTCTGGCAGCCTGGTTCACAGCAGACAGTAACATCTGTTAGTGCACTTTCCTCAAACAACCACACACTCACCCACAGGCACAAGGCCAGTCCTTCCCTACAGAACACCTGCCGATTCGATAAAATCCTCACTCAGCCCTAATCCCAGATTAAGTTCACCTACGATCACCCTATGCTCCCAAATTGGTATATCCAGCTTTTTTCAAATGCTGCTGAAGCATCTATGGACTGTCCATTCTTCTAGAACTCGAAACAGCAGTCACATAAACGTCAATCATACAGAGTCAAAGCAATCATCACGCATTTGATTCAACCAACTGGTTACCTCCTGTGACCAGCACCCTATCACCTCAACTGTGAGATGGAATTTCCATACTTCCACAGTACAAAAACAATCATAACTGCAACAAACCCGCAAGATTAGAAAACCTTTATCCCCCTCACCCCTAAATAATAACAATGTGCTACTTTAGCACTTAAGGACATTGCAATTCTTGGGAAACTCACAATCCACTTAACAGTTTATCACAAACTCTATTACCAGACCATCTTAACCACTAACACACCTTCCTACCTGTTGACACAAGGCATAGCAGGCTCCTATACAGTCTTTTGCTTCCCACGAGAACACAGTATGCACCCTGCGTGTCAGCCACGCAGGCCACCAGGGCACTAAGTGCACAAGTCAGGAAAGCAATCACAGTAAAAGTCTGAACCATAGATTCTCACATT
This sequence comes from Acinonyx jubatus, assembly GCF_027475565.1. NCBI lineage: Eukaryota > Metazoa > Chordata > Mammalia > Carnivora > Felidae > Acinonyx > Acinonyx jubatus. The sequence continues at coordinate 40,446,562 of NC_069398.1, read as the reverse complement.
TGGCTGCATATTGGAATTACCTGGCAGTTTTCCCCAACCTAGACCTTTGGTCCAGATCGCATCACAATCTCTGGGGATGAGGCCCAGGAATGTGCACTCTTTAAAAGTAACCCTGGTAACTCTAATGTGCAGAGGGGATTGAAAACCACTGACCTAAACCCAAGAGTTGCTGGTCCAAAGGCTTTAGGTAAAATAAAATATCTAAAATCAGGCTTGATCTAGAATAATGATGGCAAACAAAGGCAGTGAGATTCTCGTCTTACAACAAACGATCAACCCTGATCAACCCCTCTGAGACTACAGGCACTGAGAACTACCCTCCACCTTCCTGTCCCCTCACGTGCCTTCCCCTCATTGTATCCTCTGCAACCCATTCCTACTTCTGGCTGCTCCCTCTCTGTCATTAGCTCTCCTTAATAATAGATGGAATCCAAGATTCTATCTAAAACTATCTTCTCCCAATACCTTCTACACCTTCATAGCTTCAAAATAACACATAACCCATGTAGATCTCTCAAATCTAACACTCTAGCTCTAAACGTTTTTTCTAAGCTCTGGATTAGAATTTCCAATTACTTCTGTCAATGGATGATCTGCTGGTATGGACACACAACTTACCCAAAACCAAACCCACCAGTTTCTGCTCCTCCTCCTGTGTTCCCCACTTCTAATAACTACACTCCATCCTCCTGAAATCCTTCCACTCCTTTCTTTAAAACCCTTAGGTAGTTCTCTCCAAGCCCAGAATCAAACCCAAAGTCCTTTATGTGGCATTTATGGTCCCCATTCTCCACTACATTCCAGGGGGTCCCCACCATCCAACAATTCAACAACCCCTTGTCCCACCTCAGCCCTATGCCTGGGCTTCCTGTAAGGCCATCTCTCCACTGCGCCAGGCCAAACCTGTGGTTTTCAGTCTGATTCCTACATACCCAAGGAGCTTGTTTCTTACCTCCTCAAGTCTGGCTGTCCACCTGACCATCTGCTTGGCCACACAAATATCACAGAGCTTACCTCATTCTGCTCTGTCCTACAGCCACCTGTTTACATGTCTACTGGTCCACTTACAGAGAACAAGCTCATGGAGAACAAGAACTGAATCTTATTTGTCAATATATTTCCCACAGCTGCCTATTACGTAAAGAGCTTAGTAAATGTCGCCTAAGTGCACAGATGAAGGAACAAACAGGTATTACTGAAAGAATGCAACCAGAGGAAAAAAGTTTGGTACCAACAAACAGAACCTGCAGAGAATACACAAAAGTCAAGCCTCTGGAAACCCCTGGAGGGAGGGAAGTGCAAAGGCCCAGGATGAAAGGGGGTGAAATGGATGGATGGAAATCAAAGAAAGAAAGGTTGCAACTTTTAATCCATTCACCTGACGATTTCTTACATTTTCATAAGTATTCAGAAGTCTTGGCACTTCTAATATATTGAGAGTATGATTTTAGTTTGAGAGTCATTCTTTTGTTTAAGCTTACAAACTGCTACTTCTAAGATCCAGAAGCACTTTCGTATTCATTCAATCTAATCACTGTAACATGTATTTCAAATGCCCCACCATTTGGCAGACCTATCAACTGCTTCGGTTTACATTCAAATTTTACTTTTAGATTATCAGGCAGTTCTTCAGTATGTCGGAGGTTTTCTGGCTATATAACTTTTAAGATATTTTTCCAATGCCTTTTCAATTGTGTAGATAATATCTTTGAGGGTCTGGTTTTATACTGAAGGTAATTAGTCAAGGGCTGTATTTTTAAATAAATCCAACTAAAAGAACAACTGGATTTATATCTGATACTCTTCCAGAAATAAGTGAGGTTCCTCAACCCTAAGAAGAGATACCCTTGCTTAAGGAGTTGTTTCAATCCATCAATCCTAGATTAACTAAGAAATGAAATTAAATGGAAACAGTTCAGTCATGCTCTTTTACAATAGTTCCAAAAGCCTTTTAATGAGCTGTTTTAATTATAAGAAAAGTCACTTACAGCCTCTCAGCACCTAGGTCAGAGCCTTATATACTGTACCTGCTTTTGCTGGCATGATTTTCTTTTTAAAAAAGACAAAACAGGTTAGGTTTTTTCCTACCCTTTTCTCCTTGGATCCAGGTCTGCCTTGATTTGTGAGGCAGGGGTTCTAAGTCTATAACAGAGTAAGCTGTGAGCAGGTAGAGTAGAAGGGTGACGGACATGAGGTCTCTGTTTTTCTTTTCTCAGTATTGTTCCCAGTTTATGCTTTAGTCAATAGAGCTGCTCATCTGTCTGGACCAGGCTGAGTAGCTGCCAGACTACATCAAGACAGTAACCTGAGGGGGCAACACACGTGAACTTTCCAACAACCAAGACAAAAGGCACAATCAAGGCCTATTCAGTGAAGACAAGGTAAAGCCATCAGATCAAATCACTGGATTCTTTGGGGCCATAAGAGCATATAGTACAAAGAAACAGGAAATGAAAAACAGGCTAAATAGTGAACACAGTGAACATTGCTTGGGCATCCACCAGGGCGGCCTTCTTGGGGTACCTCTTTAATATAGTTAAGTTTTCAAATATATTTTTTCAAAGTTTTGAGCATCACATCTAGTTAGAAAGTAAATCTACCCTCTCTCAAAAATAAATAAACTTTAAAAAAGGGAGGCGGGGAGCATGGGTGGCTCAGTCAATTAAGCATCCGACTCTTGATTTCAGCTCAGGTCGTGATCTCACAGTTAGTGAGTCTGAGGCCCCACAGCGCGGAGCCCACTAGGGATTCTGTCTCTCTCCACCCTCCTCCACTCAGGTGTGCACTGCGCACATGCGTGCTCTCTCTCAAAAATAAACTTAAAAGTCTAATTTTTCCTTCTCAGAGTAAAGATTATTCCCTAAGGGATGGATACATACCAGATTAGGATCTGCTTAAAGGACCGTGGTAGGTGACAAACAGGATCCCAGACCCCTTCTCTCCCAGGATATGCATTCTGCCACAAGGAGATGGCCTCTAACTTCCCAACCCTCCAACCTAGTTTATTGACTTGCGTAACCATTAGGCGGGAGAAGTGATGTGAACACAGAATTTCTATGGCTAGATCTCACGGGCCTTGCAGCTTCCACTTTCATTCTCTTGAAATGTCACCCTGAAACTGCCATGCTCTGAAGAAACCCAGGATGAAAGACTATAAGGAGGGACAGGCCGGATGTCCTGGCCACCTCGGCCACCCCAGCCGTCCCAGCACCCGGCCAACTTGTCAGCTGAATGGAGCCACAAGAGTGAGCCAGGTAGGACCAGAAGAGGAACCACCCAGGCACCCAGAGTCAGGAGAAATGAAATGCTCTTTGAAGCCCTAAATTTTGGGGCAGTTTTTTTAGGTAACAGTAGAAACTGATACATGTTTCATCTAAGGCCAAAATTTTAAAACTAAATAATCTTATAAAAATAAAGAAGAGGAAAAAAGATAACAAGGGGAGTGAAAAATAAAGCGAGAACACGTAACACTACTAATGTTACAGTTATGTACATCAAGTTCAATGTAAATTTAAAAATGCAATGTCCAGTTCAAGATTGAGGACAGGGCTCCTGATTAAGGATCCAAATATCCATGGATGGCTTTTGAAATTATATGCAACTTTTGTGTACATAGGCATTTTCTCCCTGGGAGGAATAGCTTTCCCAGCAGAGTCTCAGTGAGGTCAGGGTTTAGAGCACTCAGCACACATGTAGGAGGCTCCAAGTGCCCGAGTACAGGACCCTGGTGAGAATGGACCACCTGGGGGTCCTCTGGAATGGCACTAAGTAACTTTCTAAAAATAAGCCTTCTTTTTCATGCAACCATCAAAAGTAATGAGGGCTTTATAATAATATTTATTAAGTGAAGAAAGCAGGAAACAATTATTCACAACTATAATTACAACTGCATAAAAACATATACACAGAGGCTAGAAAGGAATATGCAAATTGAGAATAATTTTCAGATTGGCAGAATGATGGGTAATCCCCATTTTCTATCCCATTTCCCAAAGGTTCTTAACGCTCTTATAGAAGAGCTAGGTGATGACTTAAGTATCAATCTCACATATGAATGCTCATTTTCAGTATGTCAATTTGTCCTGGTCACCACCTCCCCACCAAAACCCAACCAAGCCTACCGTATCTATAGGGTCCAGAACCCTGTCTCCACTGTCCCAAGAGAGAACTTGGCAGTCACTGAGGAAGGACAGCTTGCTCAGGGTCCATCCAATGGACTCCAGAAAGTGAGGCTTTCTTGAATCACAACCCAATGCTGCTTCATATTAAGCCATTTTGTTTCCATGGAGTTTGTCCATCTTTTTCCAAGAAAGCAATATAATCAGTCTAAGTTATCAGACTAGAACACTACCTATGGTGGGTGGCGGGGCATATCCAAGAATGTTTTTGACTTTTCTCTAAAAACACGACTGGCTACTGCCGCTTATACCTCACTCAACTTACTTAACAAGACTTTCAGAAGCTACAAAAGAATTAGATTACAAACCGGAGGACTGAGAATGACCAAGAGTAATTTTTTTAAACATAAATTCTGAGAGCAAACACAGAAGAGTATGCTCAAACATGCCAAGTTCAGATTCGACTACTTCCACCTACACGTCCTATTCAGATATTCTCTGAAACGCTGACATGACACAATTCATTTAAATCATCACATTCAGAGAGAACACTGCACACAGGTGAATGAGGAAGAACTAGGGATCTGAGTAAGACATTTGATTTACTTCATCTGTTGTGCTAAAAAACTTTTTCAAAACAAGAAATCATTGTACCAGTGGTTAACATTTTACCCTGCCATAAAACACAAGGGATATTACACAGAAGAGTAATTCTGAAATGCTATGAGAACCACTAGTTTAATACTTAAGCTAGAGTCTGATGCCACCAGTTGCATTATAAGTCAGGATGCCCAAAGTAAAATGTTCCTTAACTACAAGTCATCATAACTAATGATCTATGTTTGGTTCATAGTCAGTAATACACAACTGAACTGACAATTCTTAACACTCTAGAAATCAATTCCCAATTGCCAAGGGCTGCTACAGCCCAAAGACCGTTGCTGTTCTTAACGGTTCATAGACAGTATGAAGGTTCAGCTCCTTCTCGTTCATTAGGTAGTCCTGTGATGGCTACCTAACAATAATGATGGGCAAGTCCAGGGAGCAACAGAAACCCAGTGGCAATTAAGCACATACCCTAGGTTTAACATACACTTGCAAACTTTTGTGACTTTTCAAAACCTAATTACTAAAATGACAGATCTGTGCCTCAGCTGCCTGCTGCCAACATTAGCGTCTACTGCACCAAAGGAAAGACATTTGTGAGGAAGGAACGGACAGGCAGGAAATGGAAAGAAATTCCCCTAGGAGAAAGATTTTTTTTTTCATGAGTGAAAGAACCATGAAAGCCCTAAAAATGATGCCTGATGGTCAGAGCTTACACAGTTTCCTCACTCGGGAGAAGAGAGCTTGGAAAAGCTTACACCGAAACTGCCAACTCACTAAGGGTTGCTCTGGGCAGCGAGCTTCATGTAGTGCAGAACCAGTGTCAATCTGCCCAAACTGCTTCCAGGAAAGCCCGGCCATTCTGTGTCACCATACCTGAGCCAGCTCCTTAACGCGCTTCTCCAGGGGCGCGGGCAGGCCTTCGGGGAGGGAAGAGGGCTGCCTGAATTCCTGGTCCAGTCCCACCCCAAGGGAATCGCTCTCATCATCCATATCACGGAAAGGGCTTCCTTCTGGAGACTCACTGAGCAGCTGCTCCAAGTCCAAATCAGTCAGCGAGTCCATGGCAGTGGCCGCCTGGAGCAAGTCGTTGTCAGAAGTGGAGCCGAAGAGCGAGAGCAAGGGGTCAGAGGTGCCCTCCAATTCCCGCAGGCCCTGAGCTTCCGCCGACGAGACCGCTACGGGCTTATGGTCTTCGTCCCTCTTTCTCTGAGCTTCTTTCTCCTTCTGAAATTTCTTTAACATCTCTTTAACGCTCAAAGCCCCAGAATATTTCTTTTTCTTCTTCTCCTTACTGGCATTGAGGGCTGTGAAGCTGCAAGCAAGGAAGAAGTTGGTTACGAAAGCTGCAGCACACCTCAACAGGGAAATTCACGAGAGACTGCCCCTGCTCCCAGCGCAACTGTCTCCAGGAACCTCAGTCACAGGGCCACCCTGTTAGTCCTCCTCCCTCCTCTTGGCATATGGAGCTCCTTCTTGCTGGGACCAAAGCTTGAGATTTAATACAGGTTAGCAGAACAATGTCACAGAATGCTAAATATCCGATGTGTTTTTAAAAACCACTGCCAGGCTGAAATAAAAGGTTGCAAAAAAGTGGTGGGGGGCAAGAAAAATATTTAAAGGGAAAAAGCAGGAGCAGCAGAGAACAGCAGCAACTTGAAGGGCAGCTGGGGTGAGACCGAGTGAGGTGAAGAAAGCAGGACCAAAGAAGACAAGGGAAGTGGCAGAGACAGAAGGAGAACTGGGGCAGAGGAGGGGTGCCCAAGAGAACAAGAAACATCAGCAGTCACACAGTGACAGAAATAGCTGCCAACACCGACAAAGGGACAGAGCGAACTCCGATGTCTGACACACAGAGATGTGAGAGCACTGACTGCCCACGGTGGCACTGTGGGAGGCATGACGGGGAACGGAAGGCCAAGCCCTGCTGCCTCTTCTGAAGCTGTGAGGAGGAGGGCACGTCAGCTCCCAGGTGTCCTGCCCTAACAGTTCAGATTTCGTCCTAGCAAAGAAGCTGCTGCCTCTCACCCGGCTTTGGAAAACTTGGACTTTTTCGATTTCTTCTCCTTGTCATAAGTGTCATCTTTTTTCTTCTTCTTTATCTTCTCACCACCTTCCTTCAACTTCCGCTTCTGAGAATTAAAGACAAGGCACAGTTACACGGCTCCCTAACTCAGGGAGCAAGTGCACTACACAGCACTGGCCTTGCTCCGCCCGGGGTTCATCCTGAGAGCTGCCTCACCTCCTTCAAGAGCAACAGCTTTCAGACCAGTCCCTGGACCACAGACCTGCAGCAGGTCAACACAGCATTCCCACTGACAGTGTCTCCTGGAAGCACCCAGGGCTGAGGCAAGAGGCCATTCTGTAGCCTGAAACTTTTCTACTTCAAGTAAGCTGTATGCAGGCCCTACATCTTGTTGTAAACACACAAGCAGTGGTAGGTAGATTTCAAAATAAACTTATCTTAAGGCTCACTTGTTTTGTCGGGGTGACAGCCCTGGGAACTGAAGTCCTCTACATGTCCACAGAAGAGACACAGCAAGGCTGGTACAAATTCCCCTCACTCCACACTCTTCACTGCCCTAGTCCCTGTCCTAAAACCACCTTGAGAAATGAATCGCTGCTGAGCCCGCTGGGACACAGGCACAGACAGCTCCAGGTTCACAGCACCTTGCCCAACTACAGGTATGAGAAGTGACCTGTCGGCCTTGGCACGGCTCAAGCCTTTCCACCAATCTCCTGAGCCAACCTAAACCAGCACATGTTCTGGTAAGTCACCTACTGATCTTATAAAGTCATGTAGAAAAAAGCAATTCCGAAATCCAAAATCATGTGTTGTTCTAACCTTTGGAGATTTTTTCTTCTTTTCTTTAATGAAGTCGTCTTCAGATTCTGATGCCTGTCTAAATTGCAGGGTTCCCGAGTTAATGTAAAATCCTCCATACTTTGTAGTCAAAGAAGCAGGAACAAGCTCATCATACTGAAGGGGGAGAAAACAAATGGTCAGCTACACGTTCTGGTACTCAAGTCCAAAGGTGCAGAGTGGGTCTTGACAGAGCAGGTACGACTGTGGTGTTCTGTCACGTTTCAGACAGTATGCTAAGACCTGCTTCTGGTCAACCACAAATGTCCAAGCTAAAGGGTATTTGGATCGATCTGGCCATTTTCAGTGAGGGAATCAAGGCCAGATCGAGGATGTCACTTTCCCTCTCTCACCAGGCCAGCTCTTTCTTCTTCACACTGAAGGCATGCCCACACTGACCCCATTCCCACCTCCAGGCAGTCTTCAGTAGGAGCTAAGGTGGTTCCAATGACATTTTCAGTAAGGACTTACCGCCTCAGAATTATCGATGAAGGAGTCCGATTCATCATAACCGTACCCCATGTCAATCAGGTCCTGTATCCGATCTTTTCTACGTTTCTTTCCACCCTAAAATTTAAAATAGGTCATGTGCTTTTTCCATGTGTAACTGTGGTAAAAACATGTAACATGAGGCCTACCGTCTTAATGTTTAATTCTAAGGTCACATGCTTTTTTTGATACATAGAATTAATTGCCGCCTTGAACTCCATCAACTAGTGACTCAAGGTTGTAAAGCGTGGAACAGTGACACACACACCTACACTCACCCCACACCCCGTTCCCTGAAGACCTTTTAAAATAGATTTCTATCTGCACAAAATGGCCTAAGACAGAAGAAGGAACTAAGTGGCTTTGTATGCGTTGTATCATAATATTTATTCTAAGCATAAATTCTAGGAGTAAAAGGCCCTTCTTGCTCATTCATCCATTTAGCTTCATACACTACTGCCTGCCACATGCATTTTCTGTACCTTCATGCATTTATCTAATAATCGCATTTTGTTCTCTCCAACCTCTGCACTTGTTTAGGTGATAATCCACTAAAGGAACATAAAAATGTCTGGAAACCTCTCCCACTCAGTGAGGTTGTTTTGTTGCCAAGAGAGAAATCTTACATATTTTTCTTCAAATTTCCGGGCAAGGGCCTCCACTTTATGCCTTTCCTTTTCTTCATCATTGAAAGGATCTGAGAGATCTTTCTTCTGTAAAGAGATCATTTCACAAAAAAAAAAGAGTCACAAAAAAATTCCCACAACCCTATCTGTAATACCTGACTGTAGTACTGACTACTCAATACCTATAAACTGAATAAAAACAACTATTTTTCAGAAAAGGGAAAAACATGCTACTGTCCCATCACTGTTTAATTAGTTGTTAAAGTTTCCATTCATGTGATTCAATGAAACTTAACTGAATGACTACAATGGCCCACCATAGCACTAGGTCCCAGAGGGCTCCAAAAATGGCAAAGGGCCTGTATTCAGGGATATTCAACCTACACAGAACTGTGTTTCAATATAGCTAGTTTCCTCGGTACTCCTAAAAATTATTTTATGCATTTAAAAACATTATTCTAAGAAGGTCCATAGGCTTCATTGGACTTCCAAAGCAATTAATGGCTCAAAAAGGTTAAGAACCCACTGAAAATAGTGCAAGCTCTTGAGAGCTATTCTGCCTTACTGGTTGCAAGAGTGGTATGAACTTGCACTTCCCTCAGTGGTACCAGAAGTCAAACCCAGGTTCATAGCATTCCCATTCCTTAGAAGCTTATCTTGATGGATCAGTAATCTCATCTTGCCTCCCAATATCAATATACATTCCAAATATTTTCACATGAATTTCCAAAGTTTAATTCTACTCTGTAAACTGTTGCATTTTTCTCATTAAGTACGTTTTCCAGAGTTGGGACCTTAGGTTTCTTTGGCAAGGAACCTTCATTTTAATAAAAGTCTCTCGTATCAAATACATTTAAGCCTTCAGAGTAGACCAAAATCACTAAAGATTGGATGCCTGTCTGAAGACAAAACTCAATTGCCTCAGTCTCCCATTTCTGCCTCCTGAAATCCAACCCACCCATAAAAGATCAGTTAAATGATAGAGGGTATATGTGCATAATGAGATAAGAGGGAACATACATATGATGCAGGCATCACAAATGAGTGGTCTTTAAAACATGCACTCATTTGTATCTTCTAAATTTTCTATAATGATCACATATAACTTAAGTGGTTAAAATAATCTTAAGAAATTCTACCAATATAGAGCAGTCCTGGATTCAATGTGTACTCTTTCATGTCTTGCAAACAGTAGTTGTCCAAAAGCACTACTTCCTGAACATATGAAAGTCCAGCTCTGTCCAAACACATCATCTGGGATGTAAGCTCTCCTCTGTCCAAGGCTTCCAGTGCTTTATTTGTACCAGACTTAAACAATTACCACATTGTAACACCTGTTACCTATGTTGGCATAATTCTAAAATACCTACGAGACTGAAAGTTCCCTTGAGGCTGGGATAGTGGCTTCTCCACCTTTATATACTCCTCAGTATTTAACACAATAGTTTTACATTACAAGAAACATATGCCAAATGAATTAATACATGAATCTGTCAGGTTACGTAATAGTTTGAACACCACAGAGTAGACACAATGATTCAGGAGTTCTGTATCTGAAGGCCAGGAGAGTGAATCCCCCGAAAATGAATCCAAAGTTCTCTGTGTATGCTCCATAAATTTTTCTCTAATAGAGAAGGGCACTTGGACCCCCAAGAAAGGTGAAATCACAGTACTGGTATTCTAATTTCAGTTGACCTACTAATTTGGTTTGAGCCCATAAATAAAGATTTTAATCAATCTCTGCTACTGTCTCTTCCTCTCAAGGAAGATCATCCAATTCCTACTTTGGAAAGGGAACCTTGCGTAGATTTGAAATTATTTTTTCTCATCTTGCCCACTAGCCCAAATATGAAAGATTGACCTTTGGCACAAACTTACTGGCTTCATTCAGCTAATGGAAGCTGATCTTAATCAAGGAAACACATTTTTATCTGAGCAAAGAAAGTAGACAATGCTCCTAACCAAAGGCATCCAACCCAAACAACACAACAGTGAATCAGACTGAAGGAGCACTGGCCACTAAGTTCTGCTGCTAGAAATTTTGCCTACATGATCTCATTCTAACCTCAAACACCCTGTGAGCCAGGTACTAGGCTAATCCTTATTTCACTAAGAGCCACTCTAGAGATCAAAATACTCCTAGTGCGGGACCCCACTAACCCTTGCCTCAGAGCCTAGCACAGTGCACCAGGGTAGGTGCTTGTGATCTTCACCTACTTCCTACTTACACTGTAGGAATCCATCTACATAAAATACAAAACGTGCACACCCAAGGGCACCTGCACGGCTGAGTCAGTTAAGCAACTGACTCTTGGTTTCAGCTGTCATGATCTCACAGTTTGTGAGTGTGAGCCCTGCATCAGGCTCTGTGCTGACAGTACGGAGCCTCTTGGGATTCTGTCTCCCCCCTCTCTGCCTCTTCCCTGCTCACACTCCCTCTCCCTCAAAAATAAACAAACTTGGGGTGCCTGGGTGGCTCAGTCGGTTGGGCGTCTGACTTCAGCTCAGGTCATGGTCTCACCATTTCCGCGTTGAATCCCCGCATCAAACTCCGAGCCTGGAGCCTATTTTGGATTCTCATTCTCTCTCCCTCTCTCTCCCCCTCCCCCACTCACGTTCTGTCTCTCTCTCTCTCAAAAATAAACATTAAAATAAGTTAAAGTTAATTTTTTTTTTTTAAATGCAAAACTGATCTAAGCTGTCAGAAATCATGGCAGTGGGCCATGTATTTTAGCTAGGATTTTGGAAGGGCAGGAGGATGGTTTCTGGTATCCTGGAAAATGGTACATTTTATAATCCAGGTACTGGTTACTTCGGTGTGTTGAGTTTGTGAAAATGCACCAAGCTGTGAATTTATCATATATGCATTTTTCTTATATACGTAATTCAGTAAAAACTTTTTAAAAAATTTTACAATGTTAATGAATTATCAAAACTTTAGTAATAGCTAAAGCTGGTGATGGGTACATGGGCCTTATTACATTATTATCCTATTCTGTATTTACTTGAGAAGTTTCATACTAAAAAGTAAAACAAATCTGCCAGGAAAATACACAGGTCTTTTAAAAAACATTTAAGAGGGGCACCTGGGTGGCTCAGTCGGTTAAGTTTCCAACGCTTCTATTTCGGCTCAGGTCATGATCTCACGGTTTGCAAGTTCGAGCCTCACATTAGGTTTTGTGGTGAGTGTGGAGCCTGCCTGGGATCCTCTGTCTCCCTCTTTCTCTGTACCTCTACTTCTCACTCTCTAGCTCTCTCAAAATAAATAAATAAACATTTATGAATAAATGTAAGTAAGTAAGTAAGTAAATAAATAAATAAATAACATTTAAGAAACCGCACTGATTCTCACAAGACCTGAAGGCTACAACCCAATTCTGGCAAATAAAACAAAATGACAATAAAAAAAAACTCCCACAAAAATAGGTTTCCATTCATCCAGGTAAATAAACTATCTAGAATATCATTGTTCAGAAGAGATGAGCTATCAGTGTCTTTTCTGGTCCGTCCTTATGCTAACTAGGCAGAGTGAGATTTCATTGAAAAATGTCCAGCACAAAATTCCAGTCAATGAACAGTCCGGTGAATGAATAGTCATGGTTCTACAAAGAATTCTATCCTTTCTTACCCAGAGGCAAAATGAGCACACCTGTGACTGCTTGGGGCTGAATGCCGTCATCTAGGGCCAGCAAAAGCCTTTCAAGTCTTGCTTCCACCCTCTAGAAGACCCATTTGCACAGGATGTCCCATGCATTCTATCTGCAGATGGAGTCTGAGGCTGCTGGGGTGTACCTTGTCTGTGGGTTGAAGGCCTTTCACCTTCCCTCGTATGTTCTTCACCAGCTCTGGGTAGAAGAACTCTGGGCAGCGCTTGTGATCTGGCTCAAAGAGGGTGAGTGTAATCCGAACAGCTGCTGCAGCCGGCTCAGAGTCCTGATGCTGTTCTGTTCCCCCAACCTCCTCTTTCCGGGATTTCTTCAAAAATGCAGGATTCAGAGAACCTGGGAGAGAGGTGAACTGGACCCTGTGGGGCTCCGACATGGCTACCAACAAGTCTTAGCGGGTGTCACTGCATGGCTTCTGTTAACATTAAAAGAAGGGCCAGGTCAAACCAAGATGATAAAAATGATTTTTCCTGTTCAACTATACAGATTTAAGCTTAAAAGAATTTCATTGTCAAGAAGAATCCATTGTTAAATTGACCTTAATTACCACTTAGTGCTTTTTTCTGCTTCAATTACTATTCATCTTAAATTTAACATTTTTATATGTATATGTAAATCACCCCAAATCCTATCATTCAGAGATAATCAGTGTTCAGCATACTTCCTTCCACTCTTTTTTTCTGTACCTAGTCAAAGGATCCTTGCTGTTAGAGAATCCATGCTGAGAGAGCCTTAAAGAATCCTTAAAACTGCAAAGACCACCATAGAATATTTTTCATTTAATTTATCCAATACTTATTTTTTTTTTCTGGCTGAGAATAATCTCTTTCTTAAGATCTCTATACTTTCATCACCAGCAGTACACTTTCATTAAAAGCCAATCTTCACAATGACAAAGTTTTCAACAGCTCACAGAAGGTACTGCCTCCTCTGGGATAAGCAAAAAACAAGTGTCTCAGGAGAAATCTGGCTCAGCTCATTTCCTAATACACCAGCCTCTTCCACCCAAAACTGGGCCTTGGCAAAGTGAAAAATTATCACATGCCAAAGACTTTCAAAGCTGCTTGGGAACGGTCAAAACAGACTGTAAAGCCCAGAATTGTAAGGGTTTACAGAATATAATCATATACTATATAAATATATATATGTGTGCATATGTGCACGTATGTACGTAAACACATGAATATGTAGAGATTTGAGTGTACTTTGTTGTATAACCTTATGTCTTCCTTTTTCACACTCATACTTTAGTATGAACTTTTTTTTTTCTGTGAACTTTCTACCATGATAATAAGGATATTCATTGCAGACTTAGGAAAAATGATAAAAACCACCTCAATATCCAGCATTAAGGGAATGGCTGTCAAAACTGTGATTTTTAAAAACTGATTTGTAAGCGTTTCGGTATCTCATAGATATATAATGCCTGTCATACTTTTTCCTGATGTTATTTACTGGTTTTTTATTTGAGTGAGGTATGATAAAAAAAAACTTATTTTACATGTTGAATTCTAACTTGCCTTCTTCCCAGCATCTATCACTAACCTTTCTTTCCAATGCTGATTTGGCATGTAGTGTGTAGAAATGTATTTGACATCCTAAGATCTATTACTGAAATCCAACCTGTTAGATTAGTACAGTAAAACCGGACATTGTTTAACCAGTACTACACTGTTGTGAAAAATTTTATGGTGTATTTTAATATCTTCAATCCAAAGTTCATCTTTATTATTATTCTTTTAAAAATAATACTTAGATACCATATGTTTTCACTCTTATGTGGATCCTGAGAAACTTAACAAAAGACCATGGGGGAGGGGAAGAAAAAAAAAAAAAGAGGTTAGAGAGGAAGGAAGCCAAAACATGAGAGAGTGTTAGAAACTGAGAACAAACTGAGGGTTGATGGGGGGTGGGAGGGAGAGGAGGGTGGGTGATGGGTATTGAGGAGGGCACCTGTTGGGATGAGCACTGGGTGTTGTATGGAAACCAATTTGACAATAATTTCATATTAAAAAAATAATAATACTTAGCTATTCCAGCCTGTTTATTATTTCAGATCAATTTTAGAATCATTTTGACAAGTTCCCAAGAAAAGCTCACTATATTTTAACAGTAACGAGTAAATAGTGACTAATTCAGGAAGATTTACACATATCATACACATCCACACATAGGAATGTATACTAGTCCATAGGCAGCATTTGTTCTTTCTACTATGACCAAAAATTGTGATCTCTAAGACCAGGGAGTAAAATATCCAAAAATGAAGAGTTAAGGGGCACCTGGGTAGCTCAGCTGGTTAAGTGTCCAATTGGATCTCGGCTCAGGTTATCATCTCACAGTTCATGAGTTCCAGCCCTACATCAGGTTCTGTGCTGATGGTGCAGAGTCTGCTTGCGATTATGTCTCTCCCTCTTTCTGCCCCTCCCCCACTTGTGCTCATGTTTTCTCTCTCAACATAAATAAACTTAAAAAAAAAAGTTAAAATAATTCTAAGTAGACAGCCAAGTGATTAGCAGCAAAACAGGTTTGCAGTGCAAAAAACCATTGTGCACTAAAATACTGAAAAGAAATCCCCTAAAAGAAACTTTCAAGGCTCCCAGGACATTCATCATGGACTGGGTTGTAAAAATAAATCACAGCTGAAAGCTGAGGCTTAAAGATCCCCCACTGACACAAGCAGTTGGAGTCTCACTATAGGGAGGCAATCTGTCAAGTAGCACATGGGATATAGGAAGTTAACTCTGGAAAGGGCAACCAGGTCCCTGTCCAGGCAATAATTTAAAAAAATTTTTTTAATGTTAGAGAGAGAGGGAAATAGGAGAGAGAGAGACAGACACACCATGAATGGGATAAGGGCAGAGAGAGAGGGAGACACAGAATCCAAAGCAGGCTCGATGCTGTCAGCACAGAGCCCGATGTGGGGCTCGAACTTATGCACAGTGAGATCATGACCTGAGCTGAAGTCTGACACTTAACCGACTGAGCCACCCAGGTGCCCCCAGGCAGTAATTTTTAAATGTAACTTTATCACGATCCACATTTTACATACTGTAACTTCATTCACTTAGATGGTAAAACTGCTTCTCTCACTTGTGTGACTTTGCAGGCCTAAGAAGTTACAGAAATAAGACTAAAGTAAATCAAACCTATAGCATATTAACACTTTGAAGTTAGAGTTTGGATTATATCTTATAATAATGACAACTGCTTGCTAGTTGTTACTAAATTATGTGAAATATTTAAGAGAATCAGACATAATAAGGACTGAAATGTTAGACTTACAATTTTAATTTGAAATGCTTAAACAAAAGTTTAAAAGTGTTCATTTAAAACTGATTTATACAGCTATCAGACATACAAGAGTTGGGTCTTTGGGAAGATTTTACTATTAAGTTTGTAAGTTCACCATTTTAGAAGTTTGAAGTACTTGAGAGAACATATGGACTTTAAGTGTAGTTTAAAACACTGTAAAAAGTCCACTGTTTAGGGGAATATAATCTGTTAAACTGGTACCTTAACTGAAACTCTGTCAAGGATCAAATACTCTTTACATCTCTATTCTTAAATTTGTAAATAGAATAATTCAGGGGAGTAAAACTTAAAAGGCTTAAGAAAAACTAAGTATTTAAATAGTCAACTTTAACAAGTTGAACATCAATCTAAATAAAAGCACAATATTGTACACACGCAAACATCCTTCTTAAAAAACTTCAACTGGCAATTATCCAAGAAATACTAACTGTTGCATCTCGGTTCTCAGAAAATATATATTTTTAATATGCATCCTTATAACTATTGTACTTTCAAACTGATTATCAGTGAAGAAAAACTTAATTTTTTTGATAGTTTTTTAGTCTCTTTACTAAACTCATTTATTTTAATGGCTTTCCCTAACTTTTTTTTTCACAAAAGGCTGTCCTATCATCCCCAGAAATAAGAATTTCGTCTACTTTCTGAAGTGTTTACTTTTGTTTCATGTCTTATTGCATTGGCTAAAACTTCCAGAATAATATTAAACATATATTCTTCACCATGTTCTGACTCTCATGGGAATACTTCTAGGTCCAATGTGATGTTGACTTAAAATTCGGATGTTTTATCAAATCATTAAGATCTCCTTCAATTCCTCAAAATTAAGAGAGTTTTTAAATTAAGAACATATGTTGAATTTTATGAAATCATTTCCTGGAATCTTAAATGTGCTTCCAATTATCGGTTTGTCCTTAGGACAAAACAGTAAATGACAGCTCCTGAAACTAATTGTCGGCACTTTAGGGAAACCGAACTCTAAAAAAATACCAGGTTGTGGACAAGCCAACTCAATAAAAAACAAAAAAACAAAACACTCTTGAAACCAAAGTCTGTAGGACGAAAACGCCTACAGGAGGTGCGTGTGGATCCGCCACCTTTTCAAGCAGAGGGCGACTCAAGAAAAACTCTTAAATAGACACTTAAGACTTACTCGGAGTCTGCAACTGAGATTGGGATCTTTCTAAACATTTTTATTTTTTCCCCGGGATGTGTGTGTGGGCCCTGTGCTGAACTGATGTGAACAAGTTCCCCATTCAATGACTTGGTTTTCACATACTGAAACTACGCGAGCATTTGCCTTCCTGTTGTCACAACAGCCACTCCCAACTTCTCTAAAAGTGTCAAACTACAACAAGGCTTACGTGAGAGCCCGGTCCCGACAAAGACACGCACCTTTGTCCCCGGCGCGACGCAGTTTACGGCCCCACGGGCCGCACTCGTCCCCCCGCGGCCGTCCTCATGCCGGCCCGGGCGCCCGGGCTGCGGCGCTGCTAGCGGCCGGCCCCCGAGCCATGCCTCCCGGCGGGCGGCCGGCCCGCTCCGCGGCCCATGGTTGGGTCCTCGCGCGCCCGGGGGAGCCTCGCCGGCCGTGCCGCCGCGCCGGCCCCGGAGGAAGCGGAGAGACGCCGGCTCCACGTCGGTCGGGCAACTCGGGACCTCGGCGGGCTGCTCGGGCGCCCCGGGAGAACTTGAGAGGCGGACGCGGGCTCCGGTCCGCTCCTCCGACGCCGGCCGTTAGAAAGCGCGCACGGAAGGACCCGTCCGCCCTCCCGGGCGAGGCCACGCAGAGCCCGCCGGGTGTGGGCCCCGGGCTCGGGCGGAGGCTGGCTTCCAGGCCGCGCCGAGGTCCGTCAGGGCAGCTCCCGGAGTGGAGACACGGCCGGCCCCCGCGCCGGACTAACGGCCGTAACGGAAACGCGGACGGGAGGGGGCTGGAGGCCGGAGCCCAGGGGCAGGGCGGGCCGCAGGGCCGGCTCCCTCGCGCACTCGGCCGGCAGCACCTTCACCGCCGCCTCCGCCGCTTCAGACCGCGGGCGCTTCGTTGTCACGAGCCGGAGGGAGGGGGAAGGAGCCGGGAGTCTCCGGGCTCCGGCGCGCCGAGACCGCGGCGCCCGGGTCACGTGCCGTTCGGCCGGCCAATGAACCCCTACGGGCGCGGTGACGTCAGAGCAGCGGCGTGGCCGGTGACAGCCGGTCCCCGTCACGTGGCCGGGCGCACTCCAATGGGCGGCGCCGGGGCGACCTGATGTTCCCGGCGGCCCGTGCGTCGGCGGTGGTTGGGTGGTAAGATGGCGGCTGTGAGTCTGCGGCTCGGCGATTTGGTGTGGTGAGTCCGGGCGGCCAGGGTAAAGCGAGGTGCGCCGGGGAGCTCCCTCACTGGGCGCGGGGTTCGCGGCCAGCCCCGGAGCTGCCTTTCTATGCACTCCAGGCTGCGGAGAGAGGGCGAGACGAGGTGCCGGCGCTGGGAGCGACGCCGGGCGGAAGGGGCAGCCCGGCCCCGGGGGACTGAGGCCGAGAGTGGCCACGGCGGGCCGGGCTCTGAGCTCCAAGGCCGCCCGGGGGAGGGCTTCGCTCCGCACCTGCACGCCGGCGGACACCGTGAAGGGAGTCTCCGGCGCCGCACAGCTCCCGCGGACACCGGGTTCTTGGGGTCTTGCGGAGGCTTCCCGGAAAGCGGGAGAACCGGGGAGCCACCGGGGCCATCTCGCCTGGGCAAGCCCGTCAAAACTCCCGTTGCGATGGAATCGACCTGTGCGGGCGGCTTGGCCACGGGTGTCGAAACCGGACTGCTGGCGCTGCCCCGTGAAGAAATGAAGGGAGACTTCTCCTTTACGACCGAAGGCTTGGCAGTGACCAGTGCCTTCTTGGGTGCCTCTCGTGGTGTGCTTCTGTGTCTCAGACTACCGCTCGAACCAAGACTGATCGTCGCCGCTTCCCTCGAGCGACGTAGCTGTCTTCTCGACCCAGAGGAAGGTTTCCATTAGCATTTGTCAAAGTCGGGCTGGTCTCGCGGTGAATTAAACCAGACTTTGTAAGGGGAAGTGTGTGTTTACAGAGCAAACTGCCCCCCAACCCCCGTCATGGGGAGGCTCTTAGACAAGTGACTCTTGATTGGTTTTGTTGTTCTGTGTTCCTTGTCACCAAAAGAATGCACAAATCTTAGGCACTTTTGCATTCTCTTTCTGAAGAGTTTGGGCTTCTTGGGCCCAGCTGTGGAAGCCAAATTAAGAACTCCTGTTTGCCAGCTTTTGTTTTGGCACTTGAGGGTGCAGGTGGAGAGTTAGGAAAATAAATTTCATGCTGAGTGGGTTGAAGGAGATGGACTGGCTTTTCCAGGGCAAATGCTGACTCTGTGTTTTCTCTAGGGGGAAACTCGGCCGGTATCCTCCTTGGCCAGGAAAGGTGAGTGTCTTGCTATTAATGGAAGACATCTGAAGTTGGGTGTGCGGAGGTGAGAATGTAAGATGTGTTCCCCTCAAATTTTGGCATTTAGTTAAACGACCTACTTTGGGGGGAAAAATATTTATTTACGTATTTACTTGTTCACGTAATGTCTGCACCCAATCTGAGGCTGGAACTCACCACCCAGAGATCAAGAGTCCCATGCTCTTCTGACTGAGTCACCCAGGCATCCCTGAACTGGACTTATTTAAATCAACACTCAGAGTTTTTCTCTTCCTACTCTCAGATTGTTTAGAAAAGGCAATATAATATAAACCAGGTTATTTAATCTGCAGTAAATGCTTATCTCTTGAATCAGAGATGGTTTTGGTGAAGTTTTTTAATCCTGGAAATCAGTTTTAATTTGAATTTAGCTTTACACTTAAATGTAACAAAAGGAGAAGAAAATAAATTCTCCAGGAAGAGAGAAATCTAAATGTAGGTTAGTGAAAAGTCAAAGTATTTTTGTCCCAACTAAGTTTAAATCTTCTTTCCATGTTACCATATGTGCTGCTCCAGTGCCTCTTTGCAGAAGTTGGCATTCCAGATTTTGCATGAGGCGATCCGTCATAGCTTTCCAAATGTTCTGTTTTTATATTCTTGCTAGGAGCCCAGGAAATGTCTTTAGACTATCTCTTTGCAATATGGCATATTCATTGCCTCAATTGTCCTTCATTGTCATTATTACCTGTCTCAACTCTTCCTACACAGGCTTTTTATTTTTATTTTTTGAAGCATAATTGATATACAACGTTACAATAGTTTCAGGTGTACGAGGTATTGATTCAACAATTCTATACCCGATGCTTACCATTAGAAGTGTAATCATCACTTGACATTATTACTTCACAGAAGTGTTTTTAAGAACGTTCTCTGCATTTCTTCAGTGATTTAAGGGTCACATGGTTGGGGGAGTTGACATTGATATTAGTTTTAACTGCTTTTAAAACAGGGCCATTGCAGTGAAAGGTATTTTCTGTCTACCAAACCCTACTACATGGTAGATGTATTCTAGAAGTTCCTAGAATATTTGCACATTTCCATACATCTGAGTAGATAAGTGCCAGATTTGGACATGCACTAGGCCCTGGGTTCTTTTCAAGCATATTCCTTTTCTTTTATTTCATTTTTCTTCTTACCAACTTAGAGGTACGGAAAAACCTTTTTTTCCTCCCTTTTACTCCGCAGATTGTTAATCCACCCAAAGACTTGAAGAAACCGCGTGGAAAGAAATGCTTCTTTGTGAAGTTTTTTGGAACAGAAGATCAGTGAGTAGTGCTTATCAAGAGTTTCACTTTCCCTTTGGGCATTATCCTGGATCTGAGCTACTTGCAGGAATATTCTAGGGACCCTAGTTCATTTTTACCGTAGTCTGTCAGAATGGCATATCGTTCTGGCTTCATACCTAAATACCTAAATAAAAGATGCTATTCTTAGCTCATAGAAATTGTTCTGGGGCCAATAACAATGTCAGTCAAGTGAGAAATAGCATTCACCATCTTCTTAATATGGTAATCACAATAAGATAATTTTTCACATCTTTTTATCCAACTCCGTAGGCAGTTCCTTTTATAAGGGCCACGTTTGGTTCTCTTTTAATGGCTGTTTATCATTGTGGTTCATGTATGAGGTAGACACTGGAAACTAAAATCTTGTTTATTCTAAGAGGAGTAATTGTTTAATTCTGTTCTCATTTGTAAAACTAGATGACTTTCTCTAATATTGTAGCAGTAGAGCTTTTCTAACCAGATCTGTCCTAGAGTTGAAATCAGGACCATTCTTTTGAGATTCTTTGGTAGGCAGTAGAGGTCACAGTGAGGGGGAAAATGGAACTTGAGTTTCCATTGATTTAGCTTTCTCATTATTACATGGGTCTGATTACCTGGATTTAGCTAGATGGTTTGATTTAAGTAGCTGTATTTCCAGTTAAGATTCTTAGAGAAAAGTTTAGCTTTGGCTTTGAAAAATGTGTGTGTGTGTGTGTGTGTGTGTGTGTGTGTGTGTGTGACCTAAGGAATCTAATACCAGTGGTTAAAATATACATTCCTACAAAGCGATATATGATATTCTATAGCAAAATCTCTTATAAAGTGTTACTCTTTCTGGAGTTTATATGCTGGGTGCTTATCCCAGTTGAGAGTTTAAATGGTATGTATACCTTCACCATGCAGATCTATGCATATATTCAGCCCCTGTTTTCTGTCACAAAACAACTTAACAACCTTTTGATGACAATATTTTAAGGGAGTCACTGGCTCAGAGCTGTGAGAGCCAGAGACACTCTGCAAGCAGGAATGTTCTGGTAATGCTATTGAGTTGACGAGAAAGATTGTCCTGATGCATAAAACAAGTGCTAATTGTTCTCTTAGCAAATTTGAGTTTCTGACACTGAAGGGAACTTCTGGAGAAAAGTGAATGTTGTGGCGCTTGCTTCTCAGGAACTTAAGTAACAAGACATAAACATTTCAGATGGGAATACATGCAGAATGAGTGGTATGGGTGATTGATTATTAAAGCGTTCTAGAACAAGGAAAGAGTAGTGGAGAACAGGCAGGTCAATGAAGGCTGATGGAAGAGATGGGATTAGAATCCACCTATGGAGGATGGATAGAACTGAAATCGGCAAGAAGTCAGGCATTGCAGGCAGTGGGAAGACCATGAACAACTGGGTATTAAATCGGATGTGTGGGCAGAGGGAGGCCCCCACCTGGAGTGAAGAACGGTACTTGAGAATAACCGAGGCAGTATGGTTGGTCCAATTGGTTAGCTAAACGAAGATGCACACAAGTCTAGAACACAAGTGGAAACTCATGGAAAGTGGGGGCTTGATGAAATTACAAGAGGCTCGAAAGCCTTTGTGTTCTTACAATTTTTAAAATGTTGGAAGGTCAGAAGAATAACCTGATATTTCTGTATAACAAATACTACAGATAAGACAGAAAATTGAAGTTGAGTGTATTTCAGCACTTAACCAGGTATACAAGTGAAGCCAGTGAGAAGGATACACTTACCAAACACAAAAATAATCTAACGGTGTTAGTAGTGGTGGAGATGATATGATTTCTAACTAAAGTGTTTTGAGGGGATTCATGAGCAAGTGGATTTGGGGCAACTGTTAGCTATAATATCTTTAAGCTGTTCAGACTCCCTTGGTAGAATTCACGTAAAAGGGGCACCTGGGTGGCTCAGGCAGTTAAGCATCTGACTCTTGATTTCGGCTCAGGTCATGATGTCACAGTTTGTGAGTTCAAGCCCTGTGTTGGGCTCTGTGCTGACAGCGTGGAGCCTGCTTGGGATTGTCTCCCTCTCTTTCTGTGAGCCTCTATCTCAAAATAAATTTTTTTTGTTGTTATTTTTTAAAGTGGTATTTAAAAACTATGTTACCACAGGCTAACATGTTACCTTTTTGTGGCCAGACAGTTGACAATGAAAGGAAACAAAGGGTAAGGATCTCCAAGCACTTTTGAAGGGAGAAGGGTTCTCAGTGATCAACGATCAGCAAATGTTATTTAGTGTCTTTACGTTATCTGAAGGTGAAGTGTCCAGACCATTGGGTACCAGGGAATTACTTTGGGGAAAGTATTTGGAGTTTGGATTTGATGCTGGCCTACTCTGCCTTCACATGCCAGTTGTACCTGCCCTACAATTTGGGCAAGCTCTTTTCACCTTTCCAAGCCTTTGTGTCCTTGCCCACACGTGGGGGTGATGCTACCTACCTTGCAGTCACGAAGGAGAAGGAGCGGCACTTGCTCATAGTGTGGTTTGGCATACGGCAAGTGTTTAGTAAACTTCAGGTCAGGGTAGAGATGTGTTACAAGAGACAAGCTGGTAAAAAGTGGGTGGCTTTAAGTAAGGGAAACTTAACTGAGAGAGAATCTATTTGAAAAGAAAGGCATCTAAGAGTTGGAAATTCCTAAGGACTTCAGCCAGGTCTCCTCTTTTGGTCAAAAGGCTTCGAGCATAAAACAGTAAGTTTGCCTTGCCAGGAGTACTGTGTGCAGTGCAGTCCATGCTCCCAAAGGGATCTGATGGATCTCATCAAGATCAGAAAAGGGGACCAAATCAGATCAAAGAGTAGGATTCTTTCATTCAAAAAAGCAAAGTCTGAAAAAGAGCACAATCAGAATTGATCAAATGATGAATGGCCTTAAGGAAGTAAACCCTGTTGTGTTCATCAATCATCAGACATTTCAACAAAGGGCAGTGTGAGTAGAACAAGTGTTGTGGTGACTTGTGTTTAGGGCATGCATAAGGAGCGCTGTTGGAAACAGACATTTGAGAAGTGGTTTAGACAGGAAGTACGAGTGGATTTTTAGAGATGAGAACTGCTTTGTACAGGGCAGGGCCATAAGTGGCTCCAGAAGAAATTGGGCTCTATCTACCTCACCTTTAATGCTTGATGTCAGGGAGAGGTCCATATTCTCCTGGCACAACCTGGGCTAGAGACTCTGTTGGTTACTGGGCCTGACTTTGGTGGATAGGGTCTGACCCCATGGTGCTGTTCCTAAATTCCTAAAGAGTAATAGGATTCAGTCAGCGATGTTCAGTTTCAAAACTGTCATGACATACTACATATGGGAAAAAATATTCATGGATAAGGTTGTTTGTTTTTTTTTTTTTATATTAGCTAGCAAGGATTTTTATTAAAGAGTAAGAAGGGTAGCCCCTTAAACCAAGATTTCACTCTTTTAGAAAACTAATTTCTCTCTCTCCCTACTTCCGTCAAAACATCTAACAAATTGTGTTGACATGCCATTAGAAAGAGAGGACCAGACCTTCCTGACCAGCCTCCCTGTAAGGGGAAGGACTTAGTAAGATGGTAGATTCAGCTCTCTGAGCCTGGATGGCCACTATGGGAATTACCTGTGGTCGCTTTCTGTTTCACGGAAATACAGAAGGAGGAATCCCTTCAGCATTAACGTTGACAACTCCACCAGGTGACCGCTCCCAAAGATGAAGTCTCAGGCCTATGAGGCCCACCCTGGACAGATGGTTGCCCATCAAAATAGAAACCGAGCTCAGGGTTTAAAAATTCCATCAGCTGCCATGGATGGCAGAATGGAGGGAGCTCACTTAGTTTGTGGGTACTCAAAAACCCCCAGAAACAAACAGTTCAGGAGAATACTGCCAGCAAAAGTGGGTAGATCCCAAATGACCACCTGTGAGTTTCTGTGGCAGTTTTCGTATCTGAACCTACAACAGCCCTTTCAAGAAATGAATAGGATATTTGTTCTGGTTCTCTCTTTTTAACAGACATAGATACTGAGAGGCAGGACATTTGTGGAGTTAAGTGATAAGATGTCCAGGATCCCAACCTGAGGTACTTTTTACATGAAGCCAGATATAAGGTATGAAGTGTGTGAGTATGAAAGTAAGTTTTGGAGAAAAACCCGTAGCTGGTCATTAAAAGCATAACATATTGGAACTATCTGAGCATCCCTTTTTCTTTTCGCCTGGCACCTGATTGGCCCACTTTCCCTACATCCAACACTGTGTCATAGTTGGAGAACGGAGCCAAGAGGATAGTGAGTGCTCTGCTCCGGGTATCACTTGGACTGAGCCGGCACTGTCCCTCTGCCAGGGCTGGACAGTCCCTATCCTAGAGAGCATTGAGTAGATTTACCTCTCCCAGCACCAGCATCCATCCTGCAGGTGACTCCCTTCGTGGCTGAGACAGTCGACTCCAGGAGCAGGTGTCATGCACCAGAATTAAAGAGTCTGGCACAAAAGAAGCATCTGGCCATACTGGCATGGGCAGCGCAGCTTGAAAGCCTCATCTAGCATTTGGGAATGTTGTCAAGGTTTGAAAACAGAATCTTCTAAATCTGTCTTACCTGCAAGTCTTTGTTGATGTTTGTATGATAAGCGTTACTTGAAATTAACTGAGGAGCTCTAACTTTCTTTGCGAGGTTTTTTTTGTTTGTTTGCTTTCTTTGTGATTTCGGAGCAACTTAGGCTTGGACCTGTAACAGCTACCAGTCACCCTCAGCCTCTTTCATTGGTGTAAGGTGTTTGGGGGGAAAGCACAGAACTGGTTTTTCGGTACTACACACCCAACCAGATGGAGAAGCAGACCCACGTCTTCTGACCCCATCTTTGTTCTCACCTTGGACTGTGCTCACCATGTACCTGTTCTCTCTCTCCACCCCTACTCCCACCCAAGTCATCGTGTCTTGCAAAGTCTGAGACACATATGTGAGAGTTTTGGAGATTGGTCCTAGAGCAACATGTTTAATGTGATATCTACATGATGTGATTTTAGCTTAAGAATAAAGCAGGTCAGAATTACAGAAGTTTTTGAAAACGTGAAGTGTTTAAATTCATTTTCAATGGAGTGTGTAATCTGAGGGTGGCTTGTAGTGGAAGGTTTATATTTGCAAATGAAAAGAATTTATAGGAGGCGTATCAGAATACCAGGGTAAGTTTGCTGCTTCTGGCCGTGGTACAGGTACAGTGACAGTTACACCTGCAACCAGGCAGTAGCTACCTACCTGAGCAAACCTACAAACAAGGAAATCGTGGGGGAAACCCTCTGAGTAGAGTAGCAAATATTTTATAGTAGTGACCTTTATTATTGATTTGTTTTTTTTAAGGTAATACATGTTTAGGGAGACTGGGTGGCTAAGTCTGTTATGCGTCTGACTTTTGGTTTCGGCTCAGGTGATGCTGTCACAGTTCCTGAGTTCAAGCCCCGTGTCGGGCTCTGTGCTGCTGGTGCAGAGCCTGCTTGGGATTCTCTCTCTCCATCTTTCTCTCTCTCAAAATAAATAAACTTAAAAAAAAAAAGATAATACATGTTTATGGTTCCCCCACAAAATCGAGCTATAAACTGTGAAAGGGTTCCATTCATCTCCATCCCTCAGCCACCCAGTTATCATCCTGTGAGCATCCAGTTATACTAGTTTCTTATGGCATGTCCCTCCAGAAGTACTATGTGCAGAATCAAGAGGTTACAGATTCCTTTTTCCTTATTTTTACATAAGTGATAGCATACTACATACAGTGCTGTGCCCCTTGGTTTTTCCACTTAGCCGCATGTCTTAAGAGACTTTCTGTTTTGTTCTTAGTAATGACCTCACTGATTGCCACTACAAACAACGTAATTAACTTCTTTGTATATAAAAAGCGAAGGCCTGTACTTGACACACCACTTGACTATGCTTGATTTTTCTGACTTTCAGCCTATAAGCAAATCAGGCAGAAAAGGTCCTGCTCCATCTAGGCATTGGGAGGATGATGGGAAAGAAATCACAAGTCATAGCTTATGTCACAGAAACAGAAGTCTCTTAAAAATAAACGGGCACCTGGGTGGCTCAGTCAGTTAAGCCTCTGACTCTTGATTTTGGCTCAGGTCATGATCTTGCGGTTCATGAGTTTGAGGCCCACATCAGGCTCGATGCTGAAAGCACAGAACCTGCTTGGGATTCTCTCTCCCCTCTCTCTGCCCTTCCCCTCCCTCCCTCAAAAATAAATAAACATGAAAAATAATAATAAACAAATACGTACAGACAACAGGAACAACCACAAAGGGCCACCAAAGCCTGACAACATTTAACCAAGAGGCCAGCGTTTCAGCCCCTCTGAATGTGCCAGGAAGGCATCATTTCCTCAGTGATTATTTCTTGAGCACCAGTTGCATGCCAAGCCCAGCTGATGGGCCTCAGTGTATTGGAGAATGGCACATTATTGAAGTTCCAGCTGAAAAGCATACTCTTTAAGGAGAGAGGGTTTTGCAATACAGCCTTTAGAGAAAAAACTCTATTCAGATGACTAAAGTGATTTCAATTTGGCTTGCTTTCAAGAGGTAATCCTCGTAGGGCTCGGGTGAGCTGGAGCTTTATTTACGGTTTCTCTGATGGGACACAACGCTTCAACAACAGACTAATTTCTTAACTAGATTAATATTTCTTGCATTTATTTTCTTGAAGTCATGTTTATACTCTCCATTCATTTAGCAAACCATTTTCACTTTCAAAAATGGTCAGGAAATTTTCATTTTAGTGTTCAAATGCCAGTCTTCGGGATGAATGGAATTTTCACCATACCATTCTGGCAGAAATCAGTAATCCACTTAAAATGCTTCAATGAAAAAAATAGGCATAGGTTATTGGTGCTTCCTCCAGATGTCCTTACCTCTCCATTTCTGTGAATTGGAGGTTCATGCGGGGTAGAGGGAGGCAGGGATTAGGATGCCTGGAGCATACTGTCTTATCTCAAGGGGCTCCATAAAAACCACCCCATTGGTCTTACATCGGAACTTGTGTAGGTCTCAGCTTCTAACCTGAGGCTTGGAGAAGGAAGAGGCATGTCCAGAGCCCAGAGGCTCTTTAAGCTTATCACTGACATTTGTGTCATCTCAGTATGACAGTTTAACCTGCTTTTCAGGGCTTGTCTGGCTTTGCATCTGCTCTATCCTTAGAAACCCTAAAAGGGGGGAGAAGCAGGAGGGTCTATTCAGTGGTTTATTTGCCAGGTAAAGTAAGGGCAAAATTTAATTCCATTTTTCCTCCCCATAGTTTAGACCAATTGGCTCTATCATGTCAACTTTCAGACTTTAAGTTGAGTTGGTCACTGGAAGGTATCTGCTTATCTCACCTGGTTGGAGCTCTATACAGCAAGACCGTGTCTGAGTCCTTGTTTATCGTTCCATTCTCTGTGGGTTTGGCCATAGATATCCTGCTTAGTCCTGATTTGCTGCCATATTTGCAGGCTGATGGCCCGACAGCTATTGTGTTTGTACAGGTCTATTGTCACAGTTATTAACATGACCCTCAAAGCATAGGTGGCTGTTGGTGTGTTGGTCACACTATTTTTATGTACAGAGGTAGCCCTTTTACTGTTACTAGTGAATATTCTCTAGCTTTCGGTAAAGGAGAGGCCCCTAAGTCAGAGTGATAGCTCAGTTTTCCTTAACCCAACCTACTTTTTCAGAAGGTTATACCATGAAACCTATGAGCATTACACAGAAGAAACATTTAAGTTACTGTTACCTCACCAAGCCCATAAAAATCATTTCGTTTGTGCTTGGAAGCTGAATGTCATCTAGGGAAACCACAGGAAAGCCAGCTGGGACAGATTTGTTCAGGTTAGTGTGGCAGGCTAGATATTCCAGAAGTGACGATAGATGGCTTTTTTACTTTCATGTGCTTAATGTTGATGGTGGGAATTAAAAATTAAATATCATAAGGGTATGTTCTGCCTTTAATCACGAGCAAAATCTGGTCTCTAAAGACCTCTTGTTACGAATGCTGCCCTCATTCCAAATCACATGTCACACATTTTGTGTGGTTTAGCAGCCACGGACACTGTCATTTATGAACAGGTACCTGTAAGAGCAGCAAATTCCAGATGCTGCATTTCTTTACCCTTGGGAGCATCGCTGATTCTCAGATGATTGGCAGGTTGTCGTTCCGGTGTGAGTGTCGACTGGGTGGTGGTGTCGCTGTGGTTGATACTGCTTCCTGATGCTCTGTGATGAGAATGGAAGAACATCTCCGGGCCACCTCTGCCCTCCACCAGTGGCAGGCAGTGTGTGGTTCAGTGTGGTAGGCTGGTGAACAAGAGTGCACATAAATAACCTGCAGTTTTGTGTGGAGGATGTTCTGGTTTTGTTTGTGGTGGTGGTTGTGCTTGACTTGTTTCAGGAAACTTGCTTTTATAACACCCCAAGAGTTTGGGGTGGTCGATAACTTGTTTTTAAAAAAAATGGCAGGCCTGTTTCAAAGTCCAGTTAAACCAAACCAACATCTGCATTCTGTTGAGATGAGGTATTTGATACTTTCTGGCATAGGCATTGTGGATCATATGCTTTCTGTGTGTGTTTTCTGCTAGTGCCTGGATCAAAGTGGAACAGCTAAAGCCATACCATGCGCACAAGGAGGAAATGATAAAGATTAACAAGGGAAAACGGTTCCAGCAAGCTGTGGATGCCGTTGAAGAGTTCCTCCGGAGAGCCAAAGGGAAAGACCAGGTGAGAGACTGATTCTCGCTTTATGCCAACATCAGACTGGTTGTTTTGGCATAGTAACTGACAGATTAACTGTTGCCCAAACCCAAAGCTCTATTCTTATGAAACGCCAGTGGAGAGAACACCACTTTGTTTCTAAGGTATCCTTGTTTTGCCAATCACCTTGAAACTCCATGCATGCGGCTGAGTTTTCTGAAATAGATTGCTGCTTTTAGGAAAGTCACTTGGACTCAGGAGAAGAATCTCAGCTTTTAAGTATTTTAAGCCATTTCTCTCTTCTTTTATATCCTAAAGATTAGGGCTTAGCTTCTAGGATATATCCACTGCCTGGGTGTAAATCCCACTTAGCTTTGGGACTATAGGCAAGTGATACGATTTTTTTATCTGCTTCTCCAAATATCAATGGGAGCAATAGCAGAATCTATTTCGTAGGATAGTTGTGCGGATAGCCCATGTAAAGTGCTTCTCATAAGGTGTGGCTGGTGTAAATGGCAGTGGTGATGGCAGTGGCTGCTTGGGTGGCTATCATGATTATTATTAAACTTTCAGACATCGTCCCACAATTCTGCTGATGACAAGAATCGGCGTAATTCCAGTGAGGAGAGAAGTAGGCCAAACTCAGGTGATGAGAAGCGGAAGCTTAGCCTGTCTGAAGGGAAGGTGAAGAAGAACATGGGAGAAGGAAAGAAGAGGGTGTCTTCAGGCTCTTCAGAGAGAGGCTCCAAGTCCCCTCTGAAAAGAGCCCAAGAGCAGAGTCCCCGGAAACGGGGTCGGCCCCCAAAGGATGAGAAGGTTTGTTTTATTTCTGCAGCTTCTGGGATTAGTGACTTCCTTCTGTCTGTGGCAGAGTTGAGTTCCACAGTGTGCCTCAGCTCACTGAGTGGACACAGAGACCCATGCTAAGTGCTGCCCTAAAGAGTCCTGCAGACCAGGGGAGGGACACAGCCTGGATGCACAGGCGTGAAATACGCGCAAAAGTCAGCGAAAGGCGTCGCATTCAACCAGGCGGTCAAGGCAGGAGAACAGTCCACCTCAGCCAGCCTGCAAGGGCTGGCACTGGATAGGGCTTAGGAAGAAAGAGGGGAAGTCATTCCAGAGTCAAAGGGCATAGCCCACATGGGGCTTGATGTTGGTGTGGATATTCTCATTATAGGTACGGGACAGGGGAGAGAGCAGAGAGATAAAAGTGGGTTGTCCCTGGATTGTGGAGGGCCTTGAGGTCTACTAAAGCAGTAGGTACTGTCATGGAATCAGGGGGCCATGAACATGTCTGAGCTGGGTGTCAGTGTGGCAGCGTGCTCCAGGCTGTGTGTTAGCAGCGGTGGAGGCCAGAGAAGAAAGGCTAAAGCCGTTTGGAAAGTTAAACCCAGGTGTGCATTTATCAAGAGCTATCTTGATAGCAAATACTGAAAAGAACTGCCTGAGAGGCACTTAAGAGGAAGGGCTCATAAGATATAGCAACCGGATACATAGGTGAGGAAAGGGAATGGGAAAGGATTTCAGGTGTTTGCCTGGGAAATGGTGATGCCCTTCTCAAGAGCAGAAGAGTCAGGAGTAGGGCTGGCTCTTGGAGCAAGGGGACTTGGTTCTGTTTTGAGTGTGATGAATCAGAGATGATGCTGAGACCGTCGAGGAACCCTGGAGTAATGTCAGGATGGAACACAGATGTGGAAGGTGAATATGTAGGTGTGTATTGGTGAGACCTGGCGGGATCTGTTTCAAGGAAAGTAAGGAGAGAAGGACAGAAGTCTGCTTTGCAGTGAGATTGTCCATAGGTCAGAGTTGCGAGGGGTCGGAGGAGCCTCATACTGAAGTGAAACAGAAATAATGTACCTTCCACCTTCCTGAAAAGATTTGGGTCAAGTCTTGAAAGCCAAGGGAAGAGAATTCGAGATGGAGGAGGTAGTCTGTCAAAACACAGGGGAGGATTGTTAGAGCACAGTCGAGGGGACAAGAGCCAGATGTCTGGCAGAAACAGTTGGGTGATAAGGCCATGATGAAACACCAGACATCATCAGATCAAGGCATGCAAATTCAGACACCAGCGAGACCAGACAGGTAATAGAAGGAAGCAAGGGGAGCTGGCAGAGGGTCCGCATCCCTGATCTGCCTCCGTGCTGAGAGCATGAGGTGTGGCAGCTGGCTCTCTGGGGAGGTCATGCTCCATCCATGGGGTTCCAGCCAACTTTTGCCAAATTGTCTGCTTTTTCTCAAGAGAAGCTGAAAATACAGATTTTTATGTGAAACATTCCAGTTTTACATGTTACAAACCAGTTTAAAATTTTAAAATACATTTAGGTCCAAAGGAACATCTCAGGGCTAGACTGAGCCTGTGGGCTGCTACTCGGTGACCTCTGCATCACAGAGGGTGCTTCTTGCTGTCAAATAACCTGTGATTGAGAGTAGAGAGAGTGACTCACGGTTGTGCCAGCCCTGGCTGACAGCACAGGGAACCACCAGCCAAAGGTGGAGAAGGTTTAGGAAGCTAGCTGTGGTGCATGAAGAACTTTTTAGGGGGTGTGATCTAATTTGGTCCAATTAGATTAATTTCCTGGGGATCCAGAGGAATCTGAACTGTCGGGTTTTATACTGTTCTCCGAATTCCTGTTTTCTGCTTTCTAAAGCTATGGAGCCTGCCAATTCCTGTGCTAGCCCCGGACAGAAACGACTTCTCTTTGGATCAAGGGAAGTGTACAGGAGAGGTTAGGAGGAGGTCTCAGGCTGGCCTTGAGTCAGAGCTGTGACTCTAACTGGTGCCGCTGTGTGACCTGGGCCAGCTACC
Organism: Acinonyx jubatus; assembly: GCF_027475565.1. Classification (NCBI taxonomy): domain Eukaryota; kingdom Metazoa; phylum Chordata; class Mammalia; order Carnivora; family Felidae; genus Acinonyx; species Acinonyx jubatus. The sequence goes on along the minus strand of NC_069398.1, from coordinate 40,414,690 downwards.
TTTGCTTTGCTTTCCTGGTCTGATCATGACACCCTTCCCCCCACTTTGTTATAAGAAGGAAATGAGCAAAAAAGAGCAGAGTACCTAGAGGAGCGTGTGCAGTGCATTCACATTTGGTCACCAGCTTTACCTTTGTCAGTGGCCCGTTGTACAGTGAGAGCATAGTGGTTTTAGCTGAACCAGAGGCCACGGCTGGCTTACTGCAGAGACTCTTCTCACAGGCTCCCAGGGAAGAGCAGTTTGCCCTTGAGTCTGAATTATTAATCAGGGGTAGTAACACTGCTGCTGGCTGTTCCCGAGCCAGGTCCTCAGCCAAGGGCTCTGCCTACTATTTACCTTTAGCAGAGTCCTTTCTGCAGCTTCCTTGCTTGGCCCAGCCTCTAGTAAAGGATTTGTCAGCCTGGAGAGGAAGGAGCCATGGCTAGTGGTGCAGGGCAGACACAGCTGATTTAGTTGGGACTGTTGGTCTTAATCAAGCACCTTCAGGGATGTAGAGAAAATGGGCTTGGAATTTTGGTACATCTTCTGATCTAATAGGTCTTATAGTTTAAAAAAGAGTGTGTGTTGCTACACAATTGTCATTTGGCTGTCAGACTTGTTTCTGAAACAGCAGTAGCCTAGGCTGATAACTGGGCAAAGCCCTGGATGTTGGCTGTTCTGAGCCGTAATCCCCTGCCCCATGAGGATTAGTGGAAAAGGCTGACCTTGACGGTGGAGGTGTCAGTTACGTGCACACAGGGGAAGGCTGGGTTCATGCCTAGACTCTGGCATGAGAGGTGTGCTCTCTCCTCTCTCAGGGGCTCTTATTTCTGAGTCCTGAGCCGAGAAGTAAAACTGCAGCTCTAGGCACACACGAGCCTGGCAGAACCGTCAGTCCTGTGGCTCCTAAAATTCCTGAGTAGTGCAGAGAGTGATGATTTGGGAGTCGGGGCCTCTGGTTGGTGCCAGGTAGAGAGTCAGTGCGCTCCACCTCACCGTCCTTCTGGGGCCTGAGGCAGGTCACTGGAGCTGTGTTGCCCCTACCCACAGGGGACAGACGTGGAACATGTCCATCACGGCAGCACTTTCTTTGGACAGTATTGCACTAGGCCTCTTTTTTCCCCAGAGCTCTTCATTCAGCAGATGTTGTGCAGCTCCACCACAGGCCAGGTGTCTAGAGATAAAGCAGCATGATAGTTAGACAAGGCCTCTTTCTTGTTCACTTCTTCCACAGTGAACATCTTCTCTCTGCCAGACATGGCTCCCAGCGAGGGGTACAAGCTAAACAAAATTGGAAAAGGTCTTGCTTTCATAGAATTTACTCATAATCACATCAGCATCACGTTCTAATGGGGGAAGACAGAGAGGTCAGGGACAGCATCCCGATAAGGTGACACTTCAGCAGAAATCTAAAGTGAGCATGTGAGCCAAGCACATAACTGTTGGAAGGGCATTCCCAGTAGTGCAAAGGTACCGGGGCAGGCATATGCTTGGTGTGTTTCGAGAATGGGTAGCAGGCCAAGGAGGTGCCAGTGAGTTGGAAAGTGGTGAGGGGGTAGAAAATAATACGACACGAGGTCAGGGATTAGTGTGGAGTGGGGTTGTAAGACTTGTAGCGCCCCATGGTAATAAAGCTTTTAGCCTGACTGTGTGAGACCAGACGTCGGTTTTCGGCAGAGGAGTGACACGCTTCATTCTGGCTGCTGTGTACAGTCCACACTGCAGGGTTTCAGACCAGCAGCAGAGAGATCCGTTTTGCTGCTGTCCAAGTGACAGGTGATGGCGGCCTGAGCGTGGGTGTAAGCAGTGGGGCAGTAAGGAGGGGTTGCAGATCCCCAATTGTAAAGCCATAATCGTTGCCAAGAGATAAGAGGAAAGAAGAGGCAGGATCAAGAAGGAGTACAAAGATCTCAGCCTGATAGAACGGAGCTGCTTTTCTGAGATTGCGAAGACATTGTAAGGAGCTGCTTGGGCAGGAGATCCAGAGTTCAGCAGGCCAAGAATCCCATTAGATACCAAGTAGAAATGTCAGGGGGCCACTGTGGCCGGAAGATCACATATGTGGAAAGTGAGTGTGAGGTAAACTCAGTGGTGGAAAGGATGAGAGCACAGCAGGTGTGAAGCTGAAGCAGCACCTCTGCCCAGGATGAATGTGGGCCAGACTGTTGGTTGAGGGGGCGCACCCCATTCCACTGGGTCCTGCCTTTGCATCAGCCTGGGGAAGGAGTGGAACTCTTGGCCCCCAGTTGCCCTGGATTTGAAGTCTGGCTTTGTCATTTTGTAGCTAAAACGTTGGGCACATTTCCTCATCAGCAACATGTGGTTTTCTCAGTCTTTCCAAGATGCAGTGGATTCCTTCTAAAGCTGGTACTGTTTTCTGAATGTTCGTTACTGGCCATAAGGAAATCTTCCCTGTGACTTGCTGATAACACTGCACACCATAGTTGAGTTTTCCAGTGATATCTATCCTCGTGAAACTTGGGCACAAGAAGATATTTTGTTATCTCAACAGAGAAGAAAGGCTCACTCCCTGTCGTTGGGAACTTGCCTGGTTCCCTGCAATGGACAGTCAGAACCGTGCCTGGGGACTGACGCTGAGACCATGGAGCTGGGTAGGGGTTTAGTTTAAGGTGGCATGTGACTCAAGGAAGCAGAGCAGTGAAGAAGTGCTTCCCAATTTGGGGCAGGAAGACATCTACTGAGGTTGCCACGGTGTCTTGACCATCTGCCTTTCCCTCTGTAGGATCTCACCATCCCTGAGTCTAGTACCGTGAAGGGGGTGATGGCTGGACCGATGGCCGCATTTAAATGGCAGCCAACTGTGAGCGAGGTAACACCCCACCCCCCCCCAACCCCCCCACCCACAGGCCAAGATAAGCCTGGCCTCCAAGCTAGTTTCCTGACCTGTGTGAGGCACTTGTCCTTTCCCCCTTTTTTAAATGGCCAGACAGTTCCGAGGTGTATGATGGGGAAATTGCAAGTCTCCACCCTCGGGGGTGCTCACTGTCAGGTTTGATGCAACTTCTTCCAGACCCTTTAGTACACCCCCCCAACTCAGCCATCATTTATAGAATTACAGACCCACATGGGGTTTTTATTGTTGGAAATAGGGTTGGTTTTAACAAATGTGAGATTGGCCCACAAATTTTTTTCACTTGATGCTTTATAGACAATCTTTCACTGCAACTCTGCTATTCAGTAGCTGCACATTGTTTCATCCTTGGAAAGGATGCCCTCATCTCCTGTTGAGCCTAATTGTGAAAAAGCCCTTGAAAGGCCTGCACTCATTGCCACTGTGTTTCTGTTTATATTGATCCTCTGTGAGACGAGACACTCGAGGGGCTGGCACCAGACACAAGTAGGCTGAAACCCTAAAATTGGAAGAGTCCTGAGAATTGATTTGGCCCTGTCTGCTGGGTTATCCAAAGGGACTGGTGAATGCTGTTTTAAAAATAGCATTGTGCCTCTCAAATATTTTCCTACAGTGTTACTGGAATAATTTGTATACCATCCTGACAGAATTGTCTCTCCTTTTCCACTTATAGTCAGTTTCCCTCTAGCTGAAACAGGGGTCCTTTGTAAAATGGCTTTAACCAACAGTGGGAAAGTGCTTCCAGGCCATCGTATAGTCGAGACCAGTTCCCGAAGGGGTTTCAGCCAGAGAAGAGTCAAGTTACCAGGCAGTTAACCATGCAAGGTGATCTCTGGTGGGAAATAACTTGTTTTATTTCATCATTTTCTGGTTTTAGCCTGTGAAAGATGCAGACCCTCATTTCCATCATTTCCTGCTCAGCCAAACTGAGAAGGTGAGTTGACCTTTGACATTCTTGATCCTTGGTCAGGGGCTGGCCTGAGGGGACAGTGTGGCTCCACGGCTCCCTACTAATCTGAAAAGTCAGGCTCTGCCTGTACCACTGCCCAGAGCAACGAGTTAAAAAGTCACATAGAGACTCACTCATGAATTAGGTGTTATTAAAATTAAAAGTAAACCAAAAAATAAAAAAAAGCATTTAAGACTCAGCAGCTGTGTGGTTGAGACATTTGTGGTTACCTTCAGAGTCTAGGGCAGAAGCCAGACCTCATGAGCTGTCAGCACCCGTCAGGTAGCCCACACTGTTGGGTGGGCACATTCTCAGGTTTAACTGGGGAGACCATCTCTCTGGACCATTGGGTTGTGGAGGGAAAGCTTCCCAGAGTATCTGCAAGGCCATGAGTTAGGCTGAGTCTTGATGGGACCTGATAGGCTACAGCTTTGGAGTTGGACAGATGTGGGTTCCAAGCCTAGTTACACTGGCTAGCTTTGTAATTCTGGGCACATGACTTAATACATCTGATCCTTAATGTCATCAGCAGCAAAAGCACCTTGCAGAGTTGTGTAGATAATTGAATGAGGTAATGTGTGTTCACTTTCTAATGTGTTACTTGGAAATCAATAAAGTCGAACAGCAAATAAGTTTTCAGTGTTAATGCCACATTTTAGGTCAAACTTCTTAAGCAATTTATAACGAAGACCAGTTAAGCATTCGGTTTAATAAATGGTTTTTTTCCCTCGTTTATTAGCCAGCTGTCTGTTACCAAGCAATCACAAAGAAGTTGAAAATATGTGAAGAGGTACGTAGGTTCCATATTACCCTATTTTTTTCTTCCACTGGGGCTCTTCCCGTGGGCAGACTGACCTGATGATTTGTGCTTCCTTTCCCTAGGAAACCGGGTCCACCTCCATCCAGGCAGCAGACAGCACAGCCGTGAATGGCAGCATCACACCCACAGACAAAAAGTAAGACCTTTGATGAAAACGCTTCTTATGATTCTAGTTCTGTTAGGGAGTTGGGGATGACTCTTTAAGGGGGCTCTTTAAGGATTATATCCCAGCCATTGCTGGGACTGAGTGGAAAGAGGGGGAAGGTCGTAACTTTTAATGACATTGTTTTTTTGCCTGAGGGTAATTTTACCTGCAGTAGACCCTGGTCCTATAAATATACAATGGGGTTGGCTTCAAAGCTCACTGGTGGCTCTTCGAGTAGGAAGAACACTCAGTTTGGTGGTTCTCAGACTTTCTTGTGCCTCAGAATCACCTGGAAGGCTGCGTGTAAAGCGCCAGTTGCTAGGGCCCCTCGCCCCTGGGTTTCTCAGTCACTATGTCTGGAGTAGAGCCCAAGAATTTGTGTCTTGGACGCCTTCCTGGGTAGGCTGCTGCTGCCAGTCAAGAGGCCACACTTTGAGAACCACTGGCTCAGCAGAACAGTGATGAAAACCCAGAAATTGGCTGTGGTGGAGGCAAGTGGGGGGTGAGAGGTGAAGATGTTTGGAGTAAAGCCCATCGTCCTGCCTTTCCCAGCTCTCCCTGCCGTCGCCACCTGGTCCTTCTCGTGCACCTGTCAGCACCTCTCTCCTTTGCCTGGGCAGGTACGAGAGCCTTGACTGTGGTCCCCAAAGCTTAGCTTGTGCCCACACACACCCCTGCCCTTACTTTGACGGTGTTTGTGGTCATGGTGATGAAAGTGCTAAGACGGACCACTCCCTTGAGCAAGATGGCCCGGTCTGAAGCTGCCGTCTGTATCTCCCATGCGGTTCTTTCTCAGACAAAAACAGTACATCTTTTACTTCATTTATGAGTTTTCATGCTGACAACATGCGTGATCCTACTGTTTATTTTGGGTGAACGTCCCTGGGTGAGTGGAGTGGAGAAGACACAGGCATGTTATGTGCTAATGAAAGGGGAGGTGGGTATCACCCACTGATTTCAGGAGGACTGTGTTGATTTTTTTACGAAAAGACAAGGACAGGGCTGAGGACAGAGTCCAGTGCTTCCACCTAACGCCTTCGTTGCCCTGTTAGCCAGACCCTTTTTTGACACGAAGATAAGCCAGCTACAAGGTGAAGCAGCTATGTGGTCTGCTGGGTGTCCTCAAATGCCAAGAAAAGGAAAGAGAATTAGTCTGCCATGGTTTAGAATCCTAGGGGAAACTGGCACTACTCAGACAACTGTGAATGACAAAAGATCTCCTGGTTTTGAGCTTTGGCTGAAGCTTAGTGGGCGAGGGTGCCATTCGGTGAGGAAGGTGGTAGATTCTGTTTTCATCATTGGATTCAGGCTGGGGGAGCATGTGAGAATCTGTATCCCAGCAAGGATGAGGGGACCCTTTCAGTACAAGAGCCAGTTTGCAGAGGTGGCTGTGGATGTGACCCCAGGAGACCGAGAATACTAAAAGGCTAATAGGGTTCTCACTGCAGCAGCACATGGACTAGCGTTGGAACGATACAGAGAAGGTTAGCACGGCCCTTGCGCAAGGATGACAGGCAAATCCGTGAAGCTTCCATATTTAAAAAAAAATAAAATTAAAAAAAAATAAAAGGGTAACTCAGGTCAAGTGAGGTGGAGAAGCTGTGGAGAGAAACCCAAGCCAAAAACCAGCACACCAAGGAATAATAAATGAAGAAAGTGGCATTGGTTAGCCATATCACATACAAGGAGTGAAGTACAAGAACCAGAAAGAGACCTTGGGGCAAGATAAAATCACCTGTAAAAGCAGTAGAAACGGCAGTAGTAGCCAACAGCCCCCGAGTTCTCGGGGTTGCACAAAGGAGCAGGCTACCGGACGTGAAAGTGAACAGGCATGCTGTCCACCTGAACTTTAGTCCCCAAAGATGAGAATGGGCCTACAGTTAGAAGGGTGTGGTGGAGAACTGTGGACGGGCCAGTGGAAAGCCGTGACGGGGTCAGGAGAAGGCAGGCCTAGGAAGAATTCGTGCTCTGGAAAAGATTGGCTCCAAAGGAAGCTTTGAAGAGGGTCAAGACCCGTCTCTGCTGGTAGCGGGAAGAACACAAGTGTAGTGTCGGAAGTAGAGCTGGACAGGGAGATGAAGACTGATCCTGATTCCTACAGTTGAAGAAGTTTGCTGATGTGCTTTAAAGTGGCATCTGAAAGCCAGGCATTTAGAGGGGTCGATCGGGAAGCTGTTGCAAGAGCCGAAGACAGAAGCCTGCTTTCTTGCTCTAACGGAATTCAAAGCTCAGACCGTCTATCACAGCAGTAAGGAAACAATTTGGGAGACTTGCCCTAAACCATATGAGAGGCACACCTCTTTCTGTGGCAGGCAAAGGTCTAGAAAAGCCCATTTCAATTGAGGGACACTTTTAAACAATGGCAGGGTAAGAAAAGGCACAACATACACACACTGCTTCCGGCTCTGCTGTGGTGCTGCCAGCCGCTGAGTGGTTTCTGGTGACCACGGTCCCACTCCACCCTGAACCGATCAGTGTCTCTCTTTTTCAGGATAGGATTTTTGGGCCTTGGCCTCATGGGAAGTGGCATCGTCTCCAACTTGCTAAAAATGGGTCACACAGTAACCGTCTGGAACCGGACTGCAGAGAAAGTAAGCATTCGTGGTGGTGCTTGTCAGAAGGGGTGGGACAAACCCTTGACCCTTGGAGTTGGAGTAACTAGTAACTGAGGATAGGAATCTTCCTATTGTCTCTGCTCAGCATTTTGCATGTGTAGAGTAGCCAAGTATAGAGCCAAGCTCTATAGTTCAGGCAAGTAAAGATGGAGGTACAGAAGCTTAGGATGTTATTTATAAAAGGATGTAAGCTTAGGATGCTGTTTATAAAAATTAAACACTTAAAAACATACAGGCCTATAAAAAGAAGTGAAATTCTCCCTTCCTTGCCATTAGCTGAGGTAGCTCACATCAGGTGTTTGTATCCTTTTGTTCATGCACGTGCAAATACATGTGAGTGTGTTAGTAATTCATTGATACCGAGTGTGTAGAGATAGATTTATTTCTTCCTTTTGCATGGCTGCACTGTATTGTGTCGTTGGGATTGTATTAACAGCACCTTGCAGTAGAGCATTCTGCAGTGATGGAGATGTCCAGGATTTGTCCAGTATGACACCCACTATTCACACATGTGGCTCTTCAGCACTTGAATCAATGGCTAGTACGACTTAAGAATTGAAATTTTAATTTTACATCACTTAAATGTAATAGTCCCCCATGGCTAACGGCAACCAAAGTAAGCAGGACAGGTTTAGAAGTTCTTAACCTAGGGTGGTGGTCCACCACTTCAAGGGTCTGTGCATGCCCTGAAATGGAATTCCAGGTCTGAATGTGCACCTCTGCCCTGGAGAGAAGCCATGGCTTCTCCCATCAAGTTCTTATCCAAGAAAAGGTGAAGAACAGTAGTCTGAGTACAAGAAACTAAAGCCCTGTACTCACCAGGAACACAGGAAGAGACTGAGGAAGGACCAGCCCGTGGGGAGCCTGTGTGGCTGAACATGTGTTTACAAAGTGACTGGATGAGCACCCCATGTGCAGCTAGGTGCAGCTGTGGTAGGAGGGTGGTTGCTGAAGGAGGTGGCAGGCCTAATGGATTAGAATTAACAGAAATGTTCTTGGCAAGGTAAAAAAAAAAAAAAAAAATCACTCTAATGGAACAAATGCCTTTTCAAGGATAAAAGGAACTGGTTGGAGAGTCAAAGGGTCTGTGGGGGAAAGGGCACTGAAGGCCCTGAAAGCCTTACTGAAGGATTTGGGCTTCAGCTGCTGGGCATTGGGTAGGGGCTGTGGGGACCCAAGTCAGGAGGGTGATCAGGTCCCATCGGCAGTATTTGTTGTGATTCGAGGCAAGGGTAACCAGGAAATGTTAGATGCACAGTTGCAGAAGTTGGGAGAGTCAGGGTTTTCCTTATAAGTGCCTTCCCCTTTGATAGAAGTGCCTCTTGTCATCCTGTATCTTGATTGGAAAACCTAAATGTTATGTAAACATGGCCATTCTTTCCAGATTAATTTATGGGAAAGCAGTAGAGCATAGCAGTTAGGAATCTGCTGTGGAATCAGACAGACCTAAATCCAAGTTACAGCCATCCTGCTCACCGTTTTTAGCAACGCTGTTTATCTCCCTAAGTCTCAGAGTTCTCATCTGTGCAAAAGATTAAATGAGATGATGTAAAGTACTCAGCACCATGCTTGGCACAAGTTAAGTAGTAAATGTCATCTTTAAAAACTTGTCTCTTGGGGCACCTGGGTGGCGCAGTCGGTTAAGCGTCCGACTGCAGCCAGGTCACGATCTCGCGGTCCGTGAGTTCGAGCCCCGCGTCAGGCTCTGGGCTGATGGCTCGGAGCCTGGAGCCTGTTTCCGATTCTGTGTCTCCCTCTCTCTCTGCCCCTCCCCCGTTCATGCTCTGTCTCTCTCTGTCCCAAAAATAAAAAAAACAAACAAAACAAAAAAAAAAAAACGTTGAAAAAAAAATAAAAACTTGTCTCATTCTTTGGGGTGACTGAGTCGGTTAAGCGTCTGGCTCTCTTGGCTCAGGTCATGATCTCATGGTTTGTGAGTTTGAGCCCCACATTGGGCTCTGCACTGATAGCGCAGAGCGCAGAGCCTACTTGGGATTCTCTCTCCTTCTCTCCCTTCCCCTCCCCAGCTCACATGGGCAGTCTCTGTCTCTCAAATAAATAAACAAACATTTTTAGAAAGCCATCTAATTTTTGACCATCCCTGTAGAATTGTTTTAAACTATCTTGGCAAAAAAAAAAAAAAAAATTACTCTCTGGTTCTTCTGGAATAGCTAATGGAAAACATATTTTCAGAAAAGAAAGTAATGAGATCTCTCTCAAGCAAAGTTTAAAACATAAAGCGATATACTAAAAGGCTGAGTTGTTGTGTACCGTGATAAAGAAGCACACCCATCAGGTAGGCTGGACAGCTGGGGCTGCAACTGATAGAGGTGGCTCTGTAGGAATCCGTGAGATAGGAGAAAGGTCAGTCAGTAAGTTCTGTTCAGGACAACTGATTGCAAGTTTGGGGAAATGCTACTCTCACCTCCTACCACGTGCTAAAATAAATTGAAAATAGACTAAAGCGTACATCAACCAAACGTGCTTATAGCAAATATGATAACACACACAATAGCTTACAAAAGAAACAATAAACGAAGATATTAAATTTAAAAGGTTCAGTAATTGGAGCACCTGCCTGGCTCAGTTGGTGGGGCCTGTGACTCTTGATCTCATCTTCATGAGTTCAAGCCCCACATTGGGCATGGAGCCTACTTAAAAAAATTTTTATGAAATTAAAAAATATGTAAAAGGTTCAATAATCAAGAATAATCAAAATACATATCAAACAAAAAGTTACTGGGTTTGGCTGGTTAAATCATCAAGTAGGGCAGAGTTTTTATGCATTTACGGATGCTTGTTTGTTGTTTTTAAATAATGTACTCAGTGCTGGTAATTTGATACCTTGCCAGTGATCATTATAAATTAACATGGCTCCACTGGAAAGCCATTTGTCTACATTTATTAAGAACTTGAACACCATTTGGAACCTGTTTATTCTACTTTCGGGGACCTAGATTCAAAACATAAAGGAAAAGAATTGTACATAAAGATATTAGTTGGAGTCACTTTTTTTTTTTAAGTTTGTTTATTTTGAAAGAGAACGAGCAGGGGAGAGAGGGAAAGAGAATCCCAGGCAGACTCCATACTTCCCACTGAGCCCAATCCGGGGCTCAGTCTCACGATGGTGAAATCATGACCTGAGCTGAAATCAAAAATCGGATGCTTGATCATTTGAGCCACACAGGCGCCCCTGGAGTCATTTATTATTAAAAGCAGGTTTGATACTGAACTTCGGGAGAGCCATTAGGTAAATTCAGGTGTGTCTCAATGGGATATTCTGCAGCCATCCATTATAAACAATAATTAAGAAAGACTGTAATGTGGATAAATGTAAATCACACACGATATTAAAAGTTGGTTACAAAATAGGTTCACGTTATTCTAATTACTTATTTAAATGATTTTGGAAAAGGAAAAAACTGAAATATTGATAATGTTTTGTTATGAGGTGGGTAATTTTAATTCTCAAGGAAGAAAAGTTAAAGCTTTTAGACACCCAGGAACATCTCGGTAAGGAATGGCAGCCTCCCAGCCCCAGACCTGCTTCCCCAGCACAGTGTGAGTAGCCCAGGACACTGGGCAGGTTTTGCCACAGCCAAGACAGCCACAGAGGGTTGCGGACAGGTGCTATTTACATCCTGTTCTTCACACAGGAAACCTTTAGCAGACACTTGTTTTGTGCCTACTATGAAGTAGAACTTTGTTCTAGGCACCAGTTATGCAAAAATATGAGACGGTCCTTAAGGGGCCCAATCTACTTCCTTCAAAAAGCTGGACCACCACTCTGGTGTCCCCAGCTCCTAGCCTCAGCCTCCTGCCTTGAGAGGCCAGCCAGGAGGACTGGGCAGGGTGTCTCTGGCCTGGTTGTTGTATTGGTTGTGCACTGCCTGTAGCTCACATTAGGATCTGTGACTTTTGCAGTGTGATTTGTTCATCCAGGAGGGGGCCCGCCTAGGAAGAACCCCCGCTGAAGTCGTTTCAACTTGTGACATCACCTTCGCCTGCGTGTCAGATCCCAAGGCAGCCAAGGACGTAAGGATCCCCTCTTCTCCCATCATGTTGTGGCCAGGAAAACTGTCTGGCCTCCCTCTCCCCCACCCCATCTCCCCTGCCCATGAGTGAGTGTCTACAGCATGTGGGGGAGTTGAATTTCCCATCTGGGGCCATCCCCCATTGTGAAAAATATTTTTGTAAATTGAGTACAGACTTCCTTTGATTCAGAACAAAGAATAAAAACGAGGGTCCCTGAGATCTGTGCTGACGAGCCCTGTGTATTCGTATTGCGTCCATGTGCCCAGATCCTCTGTTTAGCTGTGGCTCTATTTGTATGTTTTCACATTTCAGGTACAGTAGTCATCTTGTTAAACTGGTGACTAGTTTAATCCGGGTAAATCCAATGAAACCCAAGAAAATACTGAGGTTATCATTTAAATGGGAGGTTTTTAATAAAAAGGAGCACATAAACCCTTTTACAAGATTGTTAGGAACGTACTAGAGGTATTTTTCATTCCTACGCTTATTTCACTTGCTTTCCCCCTTTTCAGCCTTAATATTCAGTTCCTCATCAGTAAGTGAGCCAAAAAAGCAACAGAATTCTAACCTGAGGTCTAAGGGGCTCCTGGGCATCTGGCCAAGAGCCTGGGCTATTGCTTCTCCCTTGTGTCTCCACAGCTGGTGCTGGGCCCCAGTGGTGTACTGCAAGGGATCCGCCCTGGGAAGTGCTATGTGGACATGTCAACAGTGGATGCTGACACAGTCACTGAGCTGGCCCAGGTAGCAGCCTCGTTTGTGGTGGCCTTCCAACATCCTTGTGGTTAGAGCCCAAGACTCTAACTGATCACTCCTGAGTGGGCAACTTGGTTACTCTAAAGACAAAAGCAGGGAGAGAAAGGCAGGCCTGTAGCCCTGGGACTAGGTTGTCTTCGCTCTTTACTTTCAAAGCCACAGCTAGTCTGAATAGCCATGAGAGGAGAGGTGTTGCCCAGCTGGGATGGGCATTAGGTCCCAGAGCTGTGAGCCCCACAGTGAGAAGCCTTCCAGGCAGCTGGCAGGGCCTTTTTGGTTTAAACAGCTATCCACATTTGATCCTAGCAGTATTCTTTCCACTAAGCTGCTGGGCCAAGTGGTGACTTCTGGCCCCTCTGTGCCCTGAGGGTGGCTGAAGTCAGAGAAGGGAAGTGTCTGGAGGAGGTATGGTCGGCCAAGCCATGAGCATGGTCATGTTTGGTCTTTGTAAGAAATTGCAAGTAAATGGGAGCAGGTGGGGAGACCTCAGCTTAGCTGCATGCTACGTATGATTCAGGCATCTGTCTAGGGCCTCGGTGTGGAGGGCCAGGTGTTCCCACTTGAAACCCCAGTGAGGCGCAAGGCCTTCAGAAGCTATGACTTTCCTTTCCAGGTGATTGTGTCCAGGGGGGGCCGCTTTCTGGAAGCCCCGGTCTCAGGGAATCAGCAGCTGTCTAATGACGGGATGTTGGTGATCTTAGCAGCAGGAGACAGGGGCTTGTATGAGGACTGCAGCAGCTGCTTCCAGGCAATGGGGAAGACCTCCTTCTTTCTAGGTAACATGCCTGCCCACCCGTCGGGCCACTGCAGGCCCGGAGGCTGGGTGGGCCACATCCCCTCTAGACTGCACTGATGACAGCGTCACTCCCGCACGGCCTCTCTGCCTGGGGCCCCCGTGGGAAGGTTTCCTTTGACTTGCACAGTCAGTGCCTGGAAGGAGGAAGAGCCCGAAGGGTCAGAGCCAGTTCTGTCAGGGGCAGGTGAATGGGGCCTCCCCTGGGTGTAGAGGTGGGTCCGAGCAGGGATGAGGGTGGGCAGAAAGTCCCTGCCCTCAGATTCTTGAGAAGTGACCGTCATTGTCTACCCTGGCCAGGTGAGGTTGGCAACGCAGCCAAGATGATGCTGATCGTGAACATGGTCCAGGGAAGCTTCATGGCCACCATCGCTGAGGGCTTGACCCTGGCCCAAGTGACAGGCCAGTCCCAGCAGACACTCTTGGACATCCTCAATCAGGGACAGTTGGCCAGCATCTTCCTGGACCAGAAGTGCCAAAGTGAGTTGCCTTTGGCCTCTCTTGCATTTTAGTTCTGATAGGAGCTGAGAAACTGAGTCAGGCAGCTCTCACAGAGGAGTCTCTTCTTCAAGGGCTCATTGGGTGTGAAAGACGCACTCTCTTCATTCATTCCATGCCCTTGGTCAGAGGGGGTCCAGAGACCTGGCAGGTGGGATTTGGGGGTACTGGCTGGGAACTTGTCTCTTCAGTGTCCAAGAGGGAAGAAATGCCAGGTGTTGAGGCCTGACAGTACTACAGATAGTTTCTTAGTTAGAGTTTATTCAATTTGCCTGATAAGTGGCTTTCCTTCCTCAGATATCCTGCAAGGAAACTTTAAGCCTGATTTCTACCTGAAGTACATCCAGAAGGATCTCCGCTTAGCCATTGCCCTGGGTGATGCGGTCAACCATCCTACTCCTATGGCAGCTGCAGCCAACGAGGTACCTGCCAGAGGCGAAACACAACCCTGGCCATCTTCCTTTTGTCTTTACTATTCTCTACCCACCCCACCCCACCCCCTGCCCATCTTTATTTTGCTTTGTGTCTCATCTCTTGGGGTGGAATCTCAGGTCATTGTTTCTAGACAGGAGCATGTAAAACTGTACACTTCCTTCTTAGCCATGCCTACTTCCCATGTGATTTCTTCGACCTGTGGATTATTCAAAAGTTATCATATAATTGGAGTTGTCCTACATATCTAATGATTATTGATTACTAATATGTCTCTGTTGTGGTTAAAAAACACATCCTGTATGGTTTTTGGTTCTTTAAATTTAATCAGACTTGTTTTGTGGCCCAGCAGATGGTCTGTCTTTGGGTGTGCTGTGTGCACTTAAGAGGACTATGTCCTGCAGATACCAGTTAGATTGAGGTTGGTAGTTTTTTCGGATCACATTTACTGGCCTTTTTCTCTGGTTCTTTCAGTTGCTGAAAGATCTTAAAATCTCTAACTGTGATTGTGGGATTGTCTGTTTTTCCCTTTGATTTTGTCTATTATCTTTGAAACTCCTATAATTTTGAAACTCTTAGCATTTATGATGGCCACATCTTCCTTATGAGTTTGCCCTTCTGTTTTTATAAAATGTCGCTTTCCGGTCTTTGTCTTGAAGCCTATTGCCCAGTTTTACTATAGGTGCTATTGTTTTTATATTTGTTTTAATATTTATTTATTTTTGAGAGAGAGAGAGAGAGAGAGCGAGAGCGTGTGAGCCAGGGGAGGGGCAGAGAGGGAGGGAGACAGAGAATCCCAAGCAGGCTCCACTCTGTCAGCGCAGAGCCCAATGTGAGCCTTAAACTCACGAATCATTAAATATGACCTGAGCTGAAATCAAGAGTCAAACGCTTAACCAAACTGAGCCACCCACGTGCCCCATTGTATATTTTTTTCCATTCATTTGCTTTCAGTTTGTGTTTTTATACTGTATCTTTTGTATACAGCCTGTCATTGGAGCTTGGATTTTTACCCATTCTGAAAGATTCTGCCTATTAATTGGGGTGTTTGGTCATTTACCTTTTTTTGAATGACAACTTTATTAAGCACCTACACATGCGCTTTTTGAAAAGTTGTTTAGAAGTGTAGCCTTAAAAAAGCTGAGCACTATTTCTTTACTGTAGAGTTACAATAAAAACTACATTTGTAGGGCGCCAGGTAGTTCAGTTGGTTAAGCATCTGACTTGGCTCAGGTCAGGTCATGATCTCCCACTTTGTGAGTGCAAGCCCCACGTTGGTCTCTCTGCTGACAGCTCAGATCCTGCTCCGGATCCTCTGTCTCCCTCTCTCTCTGCCCCTTCCCCAAGCAAATGTGCTCTCTCAAAAATAAACAAACATGTAAAAAAACAAAAAACAAAACTCTACATTTTATGTAAAACACATAAATTCATTTATTTTAGAAGCTGTATCTTCCAAGTGCTAAAAAAAGGATATGCATCACTCAAGTTAAATAGAAGTCTCCAGTGTCTTGTACCAGCGAAGAAGTAAAGAAACACGGTTCTGGGGCGCCTGGGTGGCTCAGTCGGTTGAGCGTCCGACTTCAGCTCAGGTCATGATCTCACGGTCTGTGAGTTCAAGCCCCGTGTCAGGCTCTGTGCTGACAGCCTGGAGCCTGCTTTGGATTCTGTGTCTCCCTCTCTCTCTGCCCCTCCCCCGCTCATGCTCTGTTTCTCTCTTTCTCTCATTCTCTCTCTCTGTCAAAAATAAATAAACATTAAAAAAAAGGAAAAAAGAAACACGGTTCTGCTCTTTTCAGACCTACCTTTTCATAATCTGTAATCTTCTGTCCCTGAATTCTGTGTTTTCTGTCCCTTCCTTGTCTGCCTGAACATGCCAGAGTACTTACTTCACTTTTTCAGGTTGCAGTACAATTTCAGGATACTCATGTTTGTTTTACCTTGGATTCTCTCTTAGCAGCGGACTTATTTTTGTATTTTGTATAATTTTTTTTGTCAACAAGCTTGTCTTTAACTGAAGTCAGTTCTGAAGGGTTCTATGTGTGGTTTGTGTTGGCAGGTTTCTCTGTGAGGTGATTTCTGACTTGCCTCTGCCCTGAGTCTACAGGATTTGTTGGCTTGAAAACAAATATTTTAGTTAATTTCTCAATGGAACGTGGTGCTATCTGGCCATTTGGATGGTGTGAATTTAGGCTCCTCACCGGTGCTTACTGTTCAGGATCTTAAGGTTAACTAGGCCAGTAACATTTAGTCCTTTTCTTAAAGTCTGTTAAGGTATGGTCAGATTTGGAGCTACCGTTTTATCATTTGATTGCTGCTTGTCTCTTCTGGCTTTTGACTGTACTTCCTATTTTACTGCCTTTTGGATTATTTGAATATTTTTTAGAATTCCATTTTACCTACTGTCTTCTTAATGACGCATTGTTTCTGTTTTATCTTTGCTCTAGGGATATCAGTATGCAAGAATATGCAATATCCTTAAACTTCACGGTCTACTTAGAGTTAATCTTGTACCTCTTCACATAAAACATAGATACATTTCCATTTCCCTCCCCCTCCACCTCCTCCTTTAAGGCAGGGTTTCTCAACCTGGGTACGATGACATTTTGCTGTGGGAGCCATCCTGTGCTTACAGGATGTTTAGCAGCATCCCTGTCCTATACCCACTAGAGGCCAGCAACACCCCCTCAGTTGACACAATGTCTGCAGACGTTGCCAAATGTCCAGTGGGGGCAAAATAATCCCTGGTTGAGAACCCCTGCTTTAGGGTACAGATGTCCTCTGGGTTACATCTGCCTTTGTTTTAAACATAGGGTCAACGTTGGAGTGTTTTGGGGGTTTTTTTGTTTGTTTTTTTTTAATTTTTTTTTTTCAACGCTTATTTATTTTTGGGACAGAGAGAGACAGAGCATGAACGGGGGAGGGGCAGAGAGAGAGGGAGACACAGAATCGGAAACAGGCTCCAGGCTCCGAGCCATCAGCCCAGAGCCTGACGCGGGGCTCGAACTCACGGACCGCGAGATCGTGACCTGGCTGCAGTCGGACGCTTAACCGACTGCGCCACCCAGGCGCCCCAACGTTGGAATGTTTTAAGTAGTCTTATGTATTTTATTTTAACGAAGAGAGAAAATAATTGTATATTTCTCTTATTTACCATTTCCAGGGCTCTTCATTCTTTTCTAAAGAATTGAATTTCTCCCTGGGATTGTTTCCTTTCAGCTGCAAGAACTTGCTTTAGCATTCCCTGTAGTGCAGGTCTGCTGGCAATGATTGGTTTTCTTGTATCTGAAAAGGTCTTATGGAGCCTTCGTGTTGAGTTGACAGCTACACCTGAGCTGTAATGGACACTCAACTATAGTGGCTTCAGCTGGACTGTGTTTGAAAAAAGACAAAAATGCAGCTTGTATGGGGGAACCTTGTGTTCAACTGCATTTCCTCAGTGTGCCTGGATGCCATACTGCCTTTGTCGAATGGCTTTTTAATTCTCTTCACACTCGTTCATAATATTCACCTAGTGTCTCTGGAGTGGCTGTTGATTGCCAGGCACTATTCTAGGTTCTGGGGACGTGTTCAGGAGCAGCCTGTTCCTTCCCTTGTGGCGCTTACATTTTAATGGAAAGAGGCACAAGACAGGCAGATAAATATTTGAACAAGAGTCTGTAAGGGTCAGAAGTATGAGTAAAATACAGCAGAGTGAGTGAAGCGGTGCAGCCGCTGTCTTAGATAGGCTGCTTGGGAGAGGCCTCGGAGCTGACTGGGAAGGGGCCAGCTGTGCTGAGGGAAAAGCATCCCACACAGAGGGAAGGACGAGGATAGCAGCATAGAGCATAACACAGGAAGACCCTGGAGGTAGGAAGGGACGTGATTATAATTGCTAACAATGCTCTAAGCACTTTACCTCCTCAGTCCCTTTAAACCTCATGATAACCTTGTCACCTCCATGACATCAAGTAGTAGTGGTGACGGCAAAGAAACACTGAGGCACCTGGCTCAAGATCAGTGGGGGGCCTGGGTGGCTCAGTCGTTTAAGCGCCCAGCTTTAGCGCAAGTCCTGATCTCAAGGCTCGTGAACTCTAGCCCCGCATCGGGCTCTCTGCTGTCCACACAGAGCACCCTTCAGATTCTCTGTCCCCCTCTCTCTGCCCCTCCCCTGCTTACACTGTCTCTCAAAAATAAACATTTTTTTATTTAAAAAAAAAAAAAATCAGTGTGGGGGTTGGCCAGGAGTTGTACCTAGATAGCCTGGACTCCAAAGGCTGCCTGCCGCCTGCCTGCCTGACCACATCTAGAACCGCCTCCAGGAAGCAGATTGTGTTTTTAAGTCAGCTCTGTGGACAGAGTATGAGCCTATCTCCTTTTTTTCCCCAGGTGTACAAAAGAGCCAAGGCACTGGACCAGTCTGACAACGACATGTCTGCCGTGTACCGAGCCTATATACACTAAGCCCTCGATACCCCATCCCTGCCTCCCAGGTCTTCCCTCTGGCCCCTCCTCCTCACATGGGGTTGGGGTCCTGGGACTTAGCTCTGGACCAGTCCACCTGTCTCCATCTCCTTTTCTACAGACTTTGAGACTTGCCATCAGCACAGCACACAGCGTCACCCCTCCCCTGGAGGTCCTGGGGAGGGGAGGGGTGTCAGCAGGATTGGCCTTTGGGAAAGCTCTTGAGCTGGGCACTGGCCCCGGACTAGGTGGCTGTGTGTTCACACACACACACACACACACACACACACACAGACACACACACCCTACACACCACACACTGGCTCTCGCCCCAGGATAGAAGCTGCCCAGAAACTGCTGCCTGGCTTTTTTTTCCTCCTGAGCTTGTCTTATCTCAGACCCTTTCCAGTAGAGGAACTAGAATCAGCAGTGAGAACTGGAAGCCTTCCCACTGCTGCCGTCCCTCAGAGCAAAGAGGCTGTGGTTACGTCCACGTCCCCCCACTGGATCCCCCATGTGAGAGAGAGGCTCTGGGTCAAGATGAGCCAGCACCGACTCCAAACAGAGGGTCCCCATGGGCCCTCCAACCTCAGGTGACCAGCTGATGAGGATTGTCATATTTAAGCTACCAATGTGCAACCAACTCTCCGTAAATGCCTTTGTGAACTGAAAAGAGATTGGCAAAGTTGAGCGAACACAGGGCTCTGGCTCTCCAGGGAGAGCAGCAAATCGCCAGCACGTTAGGTGAGCCTCACAGAAGCCTGCTCTCCTCGCCGCTCTTGAGCACCTGTCCTAGAAGTCACCATCACTGCAGAGCCCTGGGCTGGGATCAGACTTCTTCACTTTGGTGTAGGGGGAGCTCACTCCTCACCAGGCTCTTAGTATTTGGATTTGCATTCCAGCCCTTGGGAAGGGGATCCTGAGGGCCACCAGGGAGGAGCAAAGAGGGAGGAGAGTGGGGTTCCTTCCTGTTTCCGTTATGCTGCAGACTCCACCTGGAGCCACTCTGACTGGGTCCCCTCACAGCAGTCCCATCCTCTCCAACCTGCTCCTGCACATGTTCCCCACCTGCCTACCTTTTCATTCTCCCTTCCTCCTCTTCTTCCCATGGAGACAGTGTTTCTGTCCCTTCTTTGGCCCAAACCCAGCCTGACCAACGATGGCCATTTCTTAGGCTCAGCTCTTGAAACAGGATCAGGTGTCTTCACTTCAGCCAGAAGCATAGCCTCCAATGCTTCCAGGGCCCCAGGGTCTTTTGGGAGGGAAGAGAACTGAACCTGACCCAACCTGAACTAACTGACCCGAAGAGGTAGATCTAAGACATCTTTGAGACCCTAACGTTTCTCCTTGGATAGGGGACCAGAGGGACTTACGATGTGGTGTAAAAACAAGGAGAAGTCACCCAAAGGATGTCCATGTTCTCTCCCTCTATATGGGTTGAATTTTCCAAAGTTATACTTTGCAGGTCAGCATTTCTAGTGAATATGTATAATGAGGAGACCACACTGGTGTGGGCCCCTCCCCCTCACAAATTTGGCCCTTTTCCACTGATAGAACCCAGGCTAGGGGATCTCAGAAGACATAGGGGGGAGGGCAGGGAAGATGCCTGCGGGTTTTTGGCATAATTTCACTGGGATTTGGAATTCTTTTCTGTCTGAACACAAAGCCTGTTCTAGTCCTAGCCGGACACTCGGGGTTGGGGGTGGGAGGGTGGGGGTGGGGGAAGATGCTGTAATGAAACTGGTTAGTCAATGTTGTCTTAATATTGTTGACAATTCTGTAAAGTTTCTTTTTATGACTATTTCTGTTTAAGCTATTTCACCTTTGTTTTGAAATCCTTCCCTTTTAGAAGAAAATGTGACACTTGTGAAAAAGCTTGTAAGAAAGCCCCTCTTCCACCATCCCTTTTTTTTCCCCTTTAAACCTACTTTAAATGACAAATCTTCTAGGTAATTAAGGTTGTGAATTTTTATTTTTGCTTTGTTTTTAATGAGCATTTGTCTTTCAGAATAGGATTGTGTGATGTTTAAATGGCAAAAACAAAACATGATTTTGTGCAATTAACAAAAAAAGCTACTGCAAGCAAAATAAAACGTTTCTTGGTAACACAACTGTGACTGATTACCTCGGCAGTGGCCTGTGCCCAAACCCAGAGCGCTGTGTGGTGGAGGGAGGAGGGCCGGGAGCGCAAGAACGGCCCCGCAGCCCTCGCGCCGGGACTGCGCCGGGACTGCCTGGTCATCCAGCTGGTTCCTCCTGGACCAACGGAACTCGCGAACTCCGCGGGAGGAGGGCGAGGCCGAGCAGGAACAGGCTGCCACGCCGGCCAATCGCCGGGCGCGGCGAGAGCAAACCATCCCTCTGGCCAATCAATGTGCGCAAGCGGAGCAGGGCGCCCTATCAGGGCCGGGGAGGGGCGAGGCAAGCGGCCGTGGACACGGCGCCCGAGCGCAGAGCGCTCGCGGTGGGTGCCTGCGGCAGCCTGGGAGAGCCGGGGCAGGCGGGTTCGCGCAGCCGCCAGCCTCGATTCGGAGCGCGGCTCGGCCGGTCGGCGGCGGGAGAGGCGGTCCGGGGGCGGGGCGGACGCGCGTGCCGCCAATCGGCAGCGGGGGTGGGCCCGGGTGCTGCTAGCGCACTGACGGCCGGTGCACCGAGCCTTGAGCTGACGGCGGGTGCCTGACGGTCGCTGGGCGGCGAGCGGCGGCGATGGCGACCGCGATGGCAGCGACGGCGGCGGAGCGAGCGGTGTTGGTGAGGCGCCCGGCCAGGGCAGGGTGGAGCCGGGGACGGTGGGCCCGGGAGGCTGACAATCGGCCTGTGCCCGCAGGAGGAGGAGTTCCGCTGGCTGCTGCACGACGAGGTGCACGCCGTCCTCAGGCAGCTGCAAGACATCCTCAAGGTAAGGCGCCTGGCGGGCCGGCCCAGCAGCGGCTCTTTCCCGGGCCGATGCCCCTGCCTCCCGAGCGCCTGCTGTGGGCGCGATGCGCGGTGTGCAGACCAGGCCCTGCCTCGGAGGACTGGGAGTCCAGTCGGGGTACCAACACATGATTGTCCACTTAATCACAGGCAGCTGTGTGAGCGCAGTGCGTTGGGCGTGGAATGAGCTCCCGGGCAGGGAGTCGGGGTCAAGGAAGGCTTCCATTGAAGCTGTTATCTCAAGGTCTCCAGCATCATACTCAACATCTGGGGGGCTCCCTTTCGCAAAAAGATTGCAGTACCCGCCTCACAGGGCTATTGTGAAATAAGTCCACTCACAGAAATGTCCAGACATTGCCTGGTAGGGCAGAAATTGCGAGTTGTCATGACTACTAACATTTTCTGACTCTGTCCCCACACCCAAGCGTCTTTTTTTTCCCCCTTTTTTTTTAAATTTACATCCAAGTTAGCATATAGTGCAACAATAATTTCAGGAGTAGATTCCTTAATGCCCCTTACCCATTTAGCCCATCCCCCCTCCCACAACCCCTCCAGTAACCCTCTGTTTATTCTACATATTTATGAGTCTCTTATGCTTTGTCCCCCTCCCTGTTTTTATATTAGTTTTGTTTTCCTTCCCTTATGTTTATCTGTTTTGTCTCTTAAAGTCCTCATATGAGTGAAGTTATATGATATTTGTCTTTCTCTAACCCAAGCATTTTAACCAAGCCAGGAGGCCATCGCTCTGTTCTATATCCTGGAGTTGGGCTTGAGGCAGGTTTCTGGGGAATGTGGAAGGAACAGCTATCCATCCACTCTGGTAGGACATGAAACCCAGGTGAGGGCGGAAAGGCCTGAGAAATGGGAAGGTGCCCTGGAGGCTTGGATAAGGTGCTCCAGTGAGACCAACCCACTTGACCCTCCCCTGGCCAACCTAGGAAATGGGGCTTCTGGAAAGACCATTGAACTGGATTGGATGAACTTTACCCTAATCCCCTCTGCCCTTCCAGGAGGCCTCTCTCCGCTTCACTCTGCCCTGCTCTGGCACCGGCACGGAGGGTCCTGCCAAGCAGGAGAACTTCATCCTTGGCAGCTGTAGGTGAGCGGGGGCTGAGCAGAAATGAGGGCGATGAAGCTGCTTGTGAGGGGGACACCTGGGATCCCTCCAGGAGAGGCTGCACAGCCAAGGCCCAGCGGGCCATCCTGGGACAGCCAGGGGCAAGCTGCCGGGAGGGCCAGGTGGTGGGAGAGGGCAGCCACAGGCACTGCTCTGACCCCCACGTGTTGCAGCACAGACCAGGTGAAAGGTGTGCTGACTCTGCAAGGGGACGCGCTGAGCCAGGCGGTGAGTCCCCCAGCCCCTCTCCCCTTTCTCTGTTGCTGGAGGATCCAGCGGGAAAGAGTATGGGAGCCTCCTGCTGGCTCTGCCACCAGTTGGCTGTGTGACCCTGGGCAGGATCCTTGACCTCTCTGGGCCTCAGTTTTCTCCCTTGTAAAATACTCCCCCCACCCCCCAGCAGCCTCCTCATGGAATTGGCATGTGGCTTCTGTGTGAGGTGCCGAAGGGAGATGTTTGCACACGGCCCAGCCCTGAGTCTGGGCCCAGTGAAGCGTGGGCAGCAGCGGGATTAAGCTGGCCCCAATTCAAAGTGAAATCGGCCAGCATCTGAGCTCCGTTGGTGCCAGGCACCAAGATGTGGGGGAAGGTGCCTCTCCTCCAGTAGTGGGTGGGTGCTCAGTCCATTGGCCTGTACCCGTGTTCCCTTTTGCCCACAGTCACAGCTCCTCCTGGCTGAGGCCACCTTCCCCTTTGTTTTCCCTTTCATTTCTTTGTGGTTCCTCTTGGGCCCGAGTTCCTGCTTCCTGACCTCCTTGTTCACACTCCAAATGGCCACTGTGCTGGGAGACCTTCTGCCCTGTGGAATGACAGGGGCCCGAACCACCCCACACACCCCATTTCTGGCCCCCTGCTCAAGGGCTCAGGGTGGCCAAAAGCAGGAGGGTGTCATCCTTCTGCTTATGCACTCTTGCCCGTCAGGATGTGAACCTGAAGATACCCCGGAACAACCAGCTGCTGCACTTCGCCTTCCGAGAAGACAAGCAGTGGAAGCTGCAGCAGGTAGTTGGGCCCTTCCCCTACTGGGGCTCAGACCACAAGGGCAGGCAGGGGCAGGCCTGAGAGGCACTGAGGGCTCCAGGCTGGCCATGGGGATTTGAAGCCGGAGCAAGCCTGGAAGGGTGTTTCCTAGTAGCAGAGCTGGGGCAGGCAGGGCCTGGGGCTCCAGAGCCTAGCCTTGAAGGAGGTGGAAAACCTGTCTGTAGGCCCCTGGGCCCCAGCAGGAACCACTGGGGTCCTCTGGAGCCAGGAACTCCCCTTCCCAGAGCCTCCAGGGGGCTTCTGATGGCTCCTGGAGACAGAGTCCATGTTCCCTACAAGCTCCTGTGTGATTGGTTGATCCAAGCCCCTTCCCCTCTCACTGGACACCAGCTGGTCTCCACCTCAGGGCCTTTGCCCATGCTCGGCGCTCGGCGCTCTGCTTTTCTTGTCATTTGGGTGATCCTCAAGAATCACTTCCCTGGGGCCTCCCTTGACCTCCATCCATCAAAAGAGGCTCCCCCTCCCCCATCCTGCAGAGTCACCCTCTTTCCTTGTGCAAGTCAGTCTTTTTATCTTAGGCCTTTACTCGGCGATCACCTGCCCTCCTTTAGAAGGTGAGCTATGTGACAGCAGGCCTGCCACAGTCTTGCCATGTGCCCAACACCCAGCCAGGACCTGGCATTCAGAGGACACGGAGCTGGGAGCTGGTGGGGAGAGGGCAGGCAGGCGGTTCCCACCCCACCCCTCCAAGGAGAATGGCCCCTCATCGTGATGACTGGGGCAGGAACTGCCCACTGAGAGATGAAGTTGGCATCTCTTCCTCTTGAGGCCCAGCCCACTGACCTCTCGATGGGCACTGTTTTCAGATCCAGGATGCCAGGAACCATGTAAGCCAAGCCATTTACCTCCTTGCCAACCGGGATGAAAGCTACCAGTTCAGGACGGGAGCAGAGGTCCTCAAGGTGAGCAGCCAGAAGGGACAGGAGAACTAGGTTCCCTACCCCTGGCCCTGACCAGGCCCCTGGAGAATTCTGCCCCCACATCCTCAGGCGCAGCTGATGGCCCACCCATCACCTCTCAACGCACACATGTCCATCCAGCTACAGTCAAATGATTTATATCCCAGGTTCCAGACTCAGATTGCGATTCTGATTCTAGGGCCTCCGCTGTAAGCTGTGCAACCTCAGGTTACTTTCTTAGTCATTCAATGCCTCAATAGCCTCACCTATAGAGGGGGGACTCACTGCAGTGACGACCAGTTGTGATGATGCAGGTAAAGTAGCCTCTAGCAAATGCTCAGGAAGTGCTCAGCTACTACTAGTAGATGCTAGTAGTCACATGACTAGCACTAGAGGAACTCTTACAATTAGCAAAGGGAATCCACATGGTTTGCAGGGACCAGCTGCGCTCGTATGCCCCAAACTCATGCTTAAACTCTGTCCCTGATTTGCTATGTGTCTTCAGGTGATTCACTTTCCTTCTTTGGACCTCTGAGTCCTCATATGAAAACTTACAACTAATGGCCTGAGGTCCCTCCCAGAACTGTGACCACCCTGGGGACAGGGGGTGTAGTCCCCATGCCTCCACCCAGATTTGCCTTTCCTGGAAGCAAGGTCACGCCCATGCCCATGGCAATATCTGGAAGCAGTGGAAGTTGGGGCTCTGAGGAGTCCAAGCAAGAGTTTTAGTCGTGGCAAAGGAAAAGGATGAGTTCCAGATGGTTCCACTGTTCACTAGCCATGTGACCTTAGCACTTGGGAGCTTCTCTTTCCTCAACTGTGAAAATGGGGCTGGTACCCCAGGCTAAGACCTGAACCTAGCCATGCCATCACCGTCCCTGGCTCCTTGCACCCAAGCTGGATTCAGGCCCCTTCTTCTAAGCTCCTTCATTGCCTGTACCCCCATCCACAAAGCCCTCATGCCCCTGAGACTGACCCTCAGGATCTCCCATGTTCCATTCCCCACTGGACCAGCACCCAGGATCCCATGCAGTAGAACCTGCTGGATAGGTGGTCACCACTGCAGACGTCCTACCCCCACCCTCAGCTGGAACCCCAGTACCTGCACCTTTAACAAGCCCCACACAGCAGGGATTCAGGCCTTGAGACCGTGAGCACCCAGGGCAGGAGCTGGGAGCTTCCATGACTTTGTCACGCTCTGATGTGGGAGGGCAGGGGCTGCCCTCGAAGTAGCTCTGACCAGCCCCCTGCCCACAGCTGATGGACGCTGTGATGCTGCAGCTGACCAGAGCCCGCAACCGGCTCACCACCCCGGCTACCCTTACTCTGCCTGAGATCGCTGCCAGTGGCCTCACGGTCAGTACCTTAGTCCAGCCCCTGCTCCAGGAGAGGGAATCCCCACTGAGGAGCCCAGCTTGCCCCTGGGAGGGACACGGGTGTGAAGGGGCCCTGGAAACCCCGAACTGCTGTCCGAGTCCTCTGTCTATGCAGTTTTCTGGGACAAGGTCCTTGGTTTCCACCCTGCGTCCCCCAAATGCTCCTAGTCTGCATCAGTGCTTCTCAAGCCTGGTGCAGAAAGCCACCCAGGACACCTCGGAAAAGTCTAGAAGCCCCAGTGCCTGGGTTGGGGAATGGGGTTGCTCAGGTGGTTCTGGGAGGCCTGCGCCTGCGCGACCCTCATCCGACCTGCTTGCCCGGTGCTCGTCCCCAGCGGATGTTCGCCCCTGCCCTGCCCTCTGACCTACTAGTCAATGTGTACATCAACCTCAACAAGCTCTGCCTCACCGTGTACCAGCTGCACGCCCTGCAGCCCAACTCCACCAAGGTGAGGGAACCCCACCCGCCCCCACGTGCCTGGCAGCCTCCAGGGCCCGACCAGCCTCCAGGGCCTGACCGGGTCTGGTCCCCTTCTTTCCTAGAACTTCCGCCCAGCTGGAGGCGCCGTGCTCCACAGCCCTGGGGCCATGTTGTAAGTATGCTGCTGGGGAGCATCCTGACCTCCCCAACCCTTTGCACCTTGGAGCCTGGGGGGCCAGGCTGGTCAGCACCCCCCACCCAGGGGAGACCCTCCCCTCTCCCCACAGCGAGTGGGGCTCCCAGCGTCTGGAGGTGAGCCATGTGCACAAGGTGGAGTGTGTGATCCCATGGCTCAACGATGCCCTAGTCTTCTTCACAGTCTCCCTGCAGCTCTGCCAGCAGCTCAAGGATAAGGTGGGCCACGGGGGACTGTGGGGTCAGGGTGGGCCTCCCTCTCAGACACATTGGGCCAGCCAGGTGGCAGGCTGCTAAGCCTTTTCATCTTGGGGGGATCCCAAGGGCTCTGGTCATACCTCCAAAGCACCCCCAAATCTCCATCGTACCCTCCACACACACCCAGCAGATGGGCCATGATGTTGCTGAGCAACAGTACTGTCTCCCTGACAAATTGCCCTTGGATGACCTTGAAATCTCACTCGGGTCACAGGGTACAGCAAGGGAGGCTCCCTAGCACCAGCACTCACCATGTCCCCCCACCTCTCTCCCTCTCCAGATCTCCGTGTTCTCCAGCTACTGGAGCTACAGGCCTTTCTGAACAGAACCCCCAAGAGTCTGTCCACCTGGGAAATGGCCCTTGACCCTCTCAGCTATCCCCTCTCGGAGTGTTGGCCAGAGCCGGGCAGCATGGGCTATTTATTTTCGTCTTTACCCCATCCTGCCCATCATATTTGCACAGATGGAAATGAACACTGGAATCACTGAAAAGAAGGGACGAAGGCTTGCTTTTCATTTTGCGGAGGGGGGTGGTCAGGAAGGCGGAGCAGAGATGTGGCCCACATTCCAAACCCTCCCTCCCTGCAGGCGGAAACCTTTGGACTCTGGGTGGGGCCAACCCCAGGGCTCTCCTTCCGCCTCCTTTTTCTGCTTTCTGAGCTGACCTTGGATGGTGAAGGGTAGCCATGCACACCCCCTCCATGGAGGGTGAGGAGTGGGTGGCGACCTTAAGCTGTGAGTTAGGAGAGCAGACAGAAGCCACCCACCGTGAGCTATGGTGTCCTAGAATGCTTTTGCTCAGCATCCCTGACAAAGCCTCTAGGAAATAAAGATCACCCCACTTTACCTGGAGCGTCTGTCTGTCTGAGTGAGGACCAGGCTGGGGACCCCTGATACTCAGGACCTGAGTGGGGTACCCAGTGACTGAGCCCTTGGCCTCCCCACACCACCTTTGAGGGGGTCCTCCGGGCTGCCACGGGGCTGAGTGGGATGGGAACAAGCGTTCTGCCTGGGGGTTCCGGGCCCTGAGTTGGGCCCCAGCTTCCCCTCCCATGGGCAGTTGCTGGTGATTCAGGGTCTGGTGGCCGTCGTGTAGGCTGAAAGCTGTGAGGGAGCAGGTGGGCATCTGGATAAAGCACTGAGTTCCCACACTGCCCACCCCTTGACGGGAGGCTCAGAACACACTCCAGACTCAGGTTCTGGACAAACAAGGCATTGTTCCTGTTGCCCAGCAGGACACACGGGCAGAGGGGCTGGGGGGCTCGGTGTGTTAAGGTTCCAGGGCCAAGTTATCCACACCCCTGCGGTGTTCCTACAAGAGAGGCACAGGAATCAGCTGGACTTCACTCATGTGTCCCCTGCCTGCCCCCTGTCCACAGGAGGCCCAGCACCCTCGTCTCCCCAGTGCACTTCCAGGCTGCCCCTCGCACCTGCCCAGCCCAGGAGGCCAGTGGGGCTCACCTGATCGGGGCTCACCTTCTGGGATCTGGAGGTGCGGCGGCTGCAGCAGCTATAGCAGCAGCAGTGGATGCAAACAAGCAGCAGCAGCAGCAACACAGTGCCTGGGGGGGGGGGGGGGGAGGCGGTGACAGGTGTCCAGAGAGGGTCCTGGCCACGTCTGGGTCAGGAGGCTTGCGGGGGGGCAAAGGCCAAGGCCACGGCCACACTCACCAAGGAAGATGAGAAAGATGATGAAGGCAGCAGTGTCCCACCTGGACTGGAACAGCTGACGGCTCCTCAGTTTCCCCAGCACTTCCTGGGCCGTGGTCTCCAGCTCCTTCTCCAGGTCTTCTGCCAAGGCCATCTCAGCTCCAGCCTTCTGGGTACCACCAGCCCCCAAGGGGCTGCCTCAGAACTCAGTCAGACCTCTCACAGCCCAGCCCCTGCCCTGCCCCTGCCCCCTCCCACACCAACACCCCCAAACCCCTGCCTGGTCCCCACCCCCCGCCCCCAGCAACTCGGCGCCCAGACTCCTACCAGCCTCCAGGCTCCCCCAGTCAGCCAGTTGCCAGGTCCTGAGAACACAGGCTACTTCCTGCTTCCGGATCCGCAACCCAAGATAGCTGCTACCTGAGGCCTTGGCACCTTGGCAACCAGCCCCACCCTTCCTAGGGGCGGCTAGGCTCCAGGGGGGTGGGGCCTGTGCCCTAACAGGTGTGCTTACAGCTTCCCAACAGGAGCAGGTGCTGCGGGACCCAGGGAGGTAGCCAAGGGCCTGTAAGCTTCTTCACTCGGGGATTTTTCACTGTTTTCTCAACAGGCCAGACAGGCAGCCTGGAACACTGTATGGCCTGGGCCTCTGTTGACTTGAGTGAAGAGAGACAGACAGGAGGGAGGGACAGGGAGGGAAAAGTGGTTTCCATTTCCCCTCCACTGGGCAGATGGCATGTGCCTGGCACCATACTAGGAGTCTTTGTGGTCCTTGTCTCCTCTATTCTAATCCTCAGCGTGGTCGTTACAAAAAGATGATTATCCTCTCTCAAATGACCTCTTCCCCTGGAACTTGGAGCCTGGGGCCCCGACCCTGTCCAGAAAGGCAGCTCTCACTCTCCCTTCTTTCAGCGCAGACGTGTCCAGGCCCACCAAGGGCCAGACACTGCTCAGCACTTGAGGTTGGCCGTAAACCAAGTGGACACAATTTCTTAATTCTTGTGGTGCTTGTGGTCTAGCAGGGGAGAACGTGTCAGCTGATGTCAGGCTCCGCACCTAACACCATCCATTCATTTCCTGATTTGTCCTCAGGGCAAGCCTCAACTGGCATCACTGTCCTTTCCACTCACAGATATGAAAGGTGTGGCCTTGAGAAGCTCAGCGACCAGCTCAAGTCGCACACCTAAGGTGCTCCTTCTCTGTCGCTGCTGTGACATACGACCACGCACTTCATGGCTTCGAACCATACACATTTATTGTCTTAGGGTTCTGGAGATCAGAGTCTATAACAGGTCGGCAGGGCTGTGTTTCTTTTGAAGGCTCTAGGGGACCGTCCGTTCCTTGCCTTTTCTGGCTTTCTGGTGGCCACGCCCACTGGTCATGCCAGTCTCTGCCTCCATGCTCATATATCCTCTGGCCCTGACCCGCCTGACCTCTCTGCTACAAAGACCCCTGTGATTACATTGGCCCACAGGATAATCCCACCCTCTGAATCCTTAGTCACATCTGCAAAGTCCCTTTTGCTGAGTAAGTTACCATACTCTCTCAAGGGTCCGGGGATTAGGATGGACACATCTCTGGGGGCCATGATTCTGTCAGCCATCCCCAGAGTGAGCAGAGAAGCCAGAACTGGGGCCCAGGCATTTAGACCCCAGAGCCCTTCCCCACCACATTCTAGGGTCTCCTGTCCTGGGTCCCCTTCTTCCACGCTACCACCCCTCCGTCCTATTCCAGATCTCAGACGGCTGTTGCAGGAGCAGGGGAGTTTTGAAACAACTAGAGTGTTACTGCAGAAGGAAAGGAGGAGGGTGCAGTTTGAGGTAGTTCCTCAAACACGCATGGTGGGGGGGCGGGGGCGGTGCCTGGGTGGCTCAGTCGGTTGAGGATCTGACTCTTGATTTCGGCTCAGGTCACGATCTCACGGTTCATGAGTTCGAGCCCCGAATCAGGCTCTGTGCTGACGGCGTGGGGCCTCCTTGGGATTCTCTGTCTCCCTCTCTCTCTGCCCCTCCCCCTATTGTGAGTTTGCTCTCTCTCTCTCTCTCTAAAAACTAAATAAATCTTAAAAAAGAAAAGTTAAGGGGCATTAAGGAATCTACTCTCGAAATCATTGTTGCACTATATGCTAACTAGCTTGGATGTAAGTTAAAAAAATAAAATTTAAAAATTTTTAAATTTTTTTTTAACGTTTATTTATTATTGAGAGACAGGCAGAGCATGAGCATGGGAGGGGCAGAGAGAGGGGGAGACACAGAATCCGAAGCGGGCTCCAGGCTCTGAGCTGTCAGCACAGAGCCCAACACGGGGCTCAAACTCACAAACTGTGAGATCATGACCTGAGCTGAAGTCGGTCGCCCAACCAACTGAGCCACCCAGGCGCCCCAAAATTTAAAAAAATTTAAATAAATAAATAAATAAAAATTAAAAAATAAAAAGTTACACGTGGTGATTGCATATGGCCTAGCAATTCCGCTCCTAGGTATAGATAGACCCATGAAAATTGAAAACAAGTTCTCAAAGACTTGTACACAAGTGTTCACAGCAGCACTGATCACAAGAGCCAAAAGGTGGAAACCGCCCCAGCGCCTGTCAACCGATGAATGGATGACCACCACCAGGTGATTTGTCCATACAGTGGGATGTCATCCAGCCGCACAAAAGGAAGCAGTAACACCCACT
The DNA here is from genome assembly GCF_027475565.1 of Acinonyx jubatus. NCBI lineage: Eukaryota > Metazoa > Chordata > Mammalia > Carnivora > Felidae > Acinonyx > Acinonyx jubatus. The sequence continues at coordinate 40,383,807 of NC_069398.1, read as the reverse complement.
ACAACATGGATGAACCTCCAAAACGTGATGCTCAATGAAGGAGACCAGACACAAAAGACTACATGGTGTGTAGGTCTGTTTCTGTGAAATGTTCAGAACAGGCAAATCCATAGAGACAGGAAGTAGTTAGTGGTGGCCAGGGGCTGGGAGAGGGGGGAAGAAGGGGAGTGACTGCTTAGTAGTGATGGGATTTCCTTTGGGGTGATGAACATATCTTGGAACAGGATGAGGTGGTGGTTTAGCCACATTGTAGGTGTACTAAATAGTGATCTGCCACTTACCTGTTCTCTTTAGAGTGGATAATAGTTAGTTTTATGCAAATTAATTGTATGCAAATTTTACCTAAATTTTGTGTGTGTGTGTGTATATATATATATATATATATATTTTTTTTTTTTTTTTTTTTTTTTTTAAATAGGCTCTATGCCCAATGCGGGGCTTGACTCACAACCCCAAGACCAAGAGTCACATGCTCTACTGACTGAGCCAGCCAGGTGCCCCTTTACCGCAATTTTATTACTTTGTTAAGAATTTTTTTAAGTTTATTTATTTATTTTGAGAGACAGAACGCAAGAAGGGGTGGGGCAGAGACAGAGAGAGAGAGAATCCCAATCAGGCTCTGCAGTCAGCAAGGAGCCCAACATGGGGCTCACACTGACAAAACTGTGAGGTCATGACATGAACCGAAATCAAGAGTTGGACGCTTAACTAACTGAGCCACCCAGGAGCTCCTTTCTACCTCACTTAAAAAAAAAAAAAAAAGAGGATGGGGGTCCACAACTGTGGCCCCTGTCCCCCTACCACTTGTCCTGGCTGGGTGGGCAAGAGGCCCTCTGTCGCCTCTGCTCCCCACTGACCCTCAGCCTTCCTGTCCAGACCCCTGGGTGCCTTGTTACTTGTTTTTCATTATGAAAGTAAGACCTTCTAGGGGTGCCTGGGTGGCTCAATCAGTTAAGCATCCAACTCTTGGTTTCAGTTCAGGTCATGATCTCACAGTTTATGAGTTTGAGCCCTGCATCAGGCTCTGCACTGACAGTGCAGGGCCTGCTTGAGATTCTGTCTCTCTCCCTCTCTGTCTCTACCCCTCTCCTGCTCATGCTCTCTAAATAAATAAGTAAACTTAAAATAATAATAATAATAATAATAATAATAATAATGTAAGACTTTCTGATGGCGGGGGGGGGGGGGGGGTGGGGAGGGAGAGGGGGCAGTTGCTCTTTATTAGGGAAAACCTGGGAAATTCCAACTTGTTAAAAGACAAAACCCAGAGCACCTGGGTGGCTCAGTTGGTTAAGCATCCAACACTTATCAAAATCTGAGAAATTACCACGTTACTAAAAGACAGAAACCACCTGTAGAGTTCTAAGATGGGAGCAGAGCAGTGATGGGGAGGCCATGCCAAGGCATATTTCAGGTGGGTCAGACCCCCCTCAGACTCAGATCCTGTTCCCAGCCCTTAACACCCATCCGTGTGTGGCCTTGGGGCACAATCCTTGACCTTCTCTGCCTCAGTTTCTTCTTCTGTAAAATGGGTGTATAAATATCATTCCCCTTATTCTTGGGTTAGATTGAATGGAATGATCCATAAAACACTTCCTTAGCACAATGAGGTGTTCTAGAAACATGCACTGAATGGCTATATATTACTCACCCAACTTATGGGTGTGATTCCCTTCAGTCTTCTGTTCTTTGTACACATTTGGACTCATCTGCTGTTCTCACACTGCTCAGATCACTTCACCCTGGGCTTTTCCCAATCAACACAGCCAAGAGCGCCATGCAAGTGACCACTGCTTTCTGCAAGCACGGTCATGACACTTGTGATCCTAGTGGCTACCCACTGAGGCTCGCTTTTCTTTTTTTATTTTTTTTTTTTTCCTCTCCCAGTTGCTCAGAATCCTACTGTCACTCACGTGGGATGGTTTTCCTAGGAAGCAGAATCTCGCGCTCAAGTTCAGTCCACAGGCCACCAGTACTGTTTGGTCATCCATGTACAACGTGCCCATTCGCTTTGATGAGGAGGCCAGCCTCCCATAACCCTTGAGAGCTGTGGACTTGTAGCTTGAGAGATTTCTCTATTGGGAAAGGAACCATGTTCCAGGGCAGGCTTTGCCCAGCCCCACCCAAAGCCTCAAGCCTCAAAGATGAAGTTTAAGCTCTGTCGTGAGATAGGTAGAAGGTAGGGAAGCACAAGGGCACAGGCAGAGAGGGACAGAAGGCTAGTTGGGGCTCAGGACAGTTGAGGTGAATGGACTGGGGCAGACTTGGTGAGTTTCAGCAAGCAAAGCAGGGTTGGCAAACCACTTCCTGCTTTTGTAAATAGTTTTACCTACACACAGCCACCCCCTTCACCTGTGTGTGGCTGCTCTCACACTACAACAGCAGGCCTGAAGAGTAGGTGTAATAGAGATATTATGACCCACAAAGCTCAAAATAACTCTTTACTATCTGGCTTTCAGAGAAAACGCTCAGCATCATGAGACAGAGGACTCCTCATGTGCCAGGAAACAGGTGAGAAAGTAGTGAGTGAGATGGATTTGTATAAGAAACATCGTGTCAGGGACACATCGGGGAGGGGTGAGGACTGTGGCAAACTGGAGAACTCATGGCCCAGCCAAAGAGAGCAGCTCATCAGCCATCAGAATTGCCAGGGCTTACAATCTCTAAAACACACTGGAAATCTAGATGTTCCCGTGAACAAGAAAAGCATTAGAGGGTAAGCACGTGGACTCAGATCCCAACCCACCACTTCCTTACTAGGTGACTTTGCACAACTGGTTCAGACTCTCTGTAACCTGGAGGGAGTAACAGCACTAGCTTGATAGCACTGGGATGATCGTGAAACAAGCTGCCGTCCTACAGCCCCAGAACAATGTTATTCACAGACTAAGTGTAGGCTAAATATTTCCTAAATCAATCTGGCCATTGAAAACACTGTGGCCCCAGCGGTGGACAGACCAAAGAAAACATGGACGTTCTGCTTTCTGGCTGCGGGTCATGGGTTTGCTTTTGCTAGCAGAGTCATGAATTTGGAAGTCAGAGGGACTGGCTGAAGCCCACTTAGCCCAGTTAGGTGACCTTGGGCAAGGGAGCTGCCCAGAGGCCCTGGGTTCCTGTCTATAGCACTAGGCCAGGGTCATTGTAAGGATTTAGGGTAAGTGTTCCAAAAGGACACTGGAAGAGCTTACCTGCCCCTGCCCTCAGCTCCCCGCTGTAGAGGAGGCCCACCCCTTGCCCCTCCCCCTGAAGTCATGGGGAAGGGGATGGAGTTCAGATTCTTCAGTTAACTGTCACCTTGTCTCCTCCCCCCTCACCACACACACCAGCTAGGACAGGGAAGCTCCTTGAAGCTCCGTCAGAGACCCAAGGCCTTCAGGTGCTACACAAAGCTGCTTCTCTCTGTCGCCATTCTTCTGGGGGGAGTGTCTGAGCAAGGATACTGCCTGGGCCAGGGGTGGGGGTAGGGAGGAAACTGGGGTGGGGGAGGAACAGATTACTGGGCTGGTGTATCTCTGGGAAGGGATTCAGCCTCCTCTGAGAGGCAGCTCCTCCCTGTACTTCACTCCAAAGCCCTCAGGCCCTGGGGCCTTGGGGGATGGGTAGATCAAGGGGTATAATGTGTGGGAGTGCCAGGTGGCAGAGCTCAGGAGCCAGGGTCCAGAAATGAGAACTCAAGAGGGTCCCCCTCCAGAGCCCCAGTAACCCCCTTCTCCCCACCCACCCAGTTGACAGACATTGCTGTGTCCCTGACCCCATGGACCCGCTGAGGCAGTCCGCCTCCCCCTGCTCGTCAAGACCCTCCAGCCCCAAGACCCCACCCTGCGAGATGCTTGGTTATGTGGGCATTGAGGCCGTGCTGGACCAACTGAAGATCAAGGCCATGAAGATGGGGTTTGAGTTCAACATCATGGTGGTGGGTGAGTGAGGGGCAGGGGCTCACGGGAGGACAGACCAAAGGATGCAGACTTGTGGGCGTGGGCGCGTTACTTCACCTCTCTGAGCCTCAGTCTCAACAGTGGGTCTGTTAATAGTCCCTCACCAGATGTCATAGTTTAAAATCTGGAAACACTGAGGCAGTAAAAGACAAAAATCATCCATGAAGCCCCAGCCAAACCCAAAGAGAGCAATAAAAGGGGAGGCCATGGCAGAAAGTGGTGAACACCCAGACCCAGATCCTGATCCGGGCCCTTAACACCAGCCAACGTGTGACCTTGAGCACAGTCCCTGACCCCTCTCTGCCTCAGTTTCCTCACTGGGTTTAGCACTGTCCTGGCGTTCAGGAGGTTCTCTGGAATTGCATTTATATGGGTGCAAAATTGATTCTGTAGGTCAAAACTACACCTTTCACAAAATAAACTGGGTAATAGCAGACTATAAAATGTCAGAGTGGGCAACACCGATTAAGGGCATTGTTCCAAGGCAGTGCTGTCCAATAGAAGTATAATGTGAGCCACATGATGTCATTGTAAAAATTCCCAGTAGCCACCTTTAAAAAAGGGAAGAGAAACTGGAGAAATTAATTTTAACCATTTATGTTACTTAACTCAGTATGTACTATCTTGAATGACATGTAATCCACACCCAAAAAAAATTGTCCATGAGAACTTTTGTATTCCTGGGGCATCTGGGTGGCACAGTCGGTTAAGTGTCTGACTCTTGATCTTGGCTCAGGTCACGGTCTTACAGTTTGCGAGTTCGAGTCCCAAATCGGGTTCTGCACTGAGGGCGCAGAGCCTGCTTAGGATTCTGTCTCTCCTTCTCTCTGCCCCTCCCCAACTTGTGTGTGCTCTCTTTCTCTCTCAAGATAAATAAACTTTTTTTGAAAGTTTAAAAAAAAGAACTTTTGCGTTCTTTTTGGCACACACCAAGTCTGGAAAATCTGGGTTGTATTTTCCATTGATGGCATACCTCAATTCAGATTTTCCATATCACCCATGGCAGGAGCCAAGTGGGACTCCCATATTGGACAGCACAACCCTTCGGACAATTTTTGTTAAATACAAAAATACGTGTGCACCCTGCATTGTGATGTAGGGTGTTCCCTTCTGCAGATGTGGTCCACCGAGTTTGAGAAGCTCCCACGGCAGGGAAAATGGACCATCTACAACCACAGACAGTTTGGGTCAATCTCACCAAGTAGTGTCAAGCCAAAGAAGCCAGACACGAGAGACCACATGCTGTGTGCTTCCCTAAATCAAGGGTGGGCAGAGCTGCTCCTTGCTGATGGAAGCCCGGAGAGTGGCTGTCCCTGGAGTGTTGGGTTAATAGTTACTGAGATGGGCATGATTGGGCTTGTGGGGAACTATATGCTCCATCTCTGGATCTGGTTCTGTATACATGGGCCATTTAATTTGTAAGATGCATTGAACTGCCCATCAGGGTGAATGGATAAACACAATGTGATCTCTCCATGCAATGGCACATTATTCAGCCATGAAAAAGAATGAAGTATTGACACCTGGTAGGACTTGGATGAACCTTGAAAACATTATGCTTAGTGAAAGCAGCCAGACATGAAAGGACAAATATTGCATGATTCCATTTCTTAAAAAAAAATTTTAATGCATATTCATTTTTGAGAGAGAGAGAGAGAGCATGAGCTGGGGAGGGGCAGAGAGAGAAAGAGACACAGAATCTGGAGCAGGCTCCAGGCTCCGTGCTGTCAGCACAGAACCCAACAAGGGGCTCGAACTCACGGACCGCAAGATCATGACCTGAACCAAAGTCGGACACTTAACCAACTGAGCCACCCAGGTGCCCCATGCATGACTCCATTTCTTTGAAATGTCCAGAGTAGGCAAATCCACAGAGACACAAAAAAATGGATTAGCAGTTGCCAGAGGTCATGATGGAGGGAGAATGGGGAGGGGTTGCTAATGAGTGTGAGGTTTCTTTTGGGGCAATGAGCATGTTTCTTGACGGTTAAAAAAACAACGTTCAGCCAAGTACATTTGAAGATCTAATTGTGACATGATTCATGAATCAGGCAGCACCTGGTCAGCAGGTAAGAAGTGAGCTCCAAGGAGTTGTGCAGAATGCAAGGTTTCTATATAGAAAGGAGGATGTGAGCAAGGAAGTTATTAGCAAAAGGAAAGGATTATTACAGGCAGGGTTGCTTTCCTTTGGAGGACAGGCAAAGGGTCTTAGGTGGATGACTTCATCTTCCTTTGGGGGACAGTGAGGGCCCATGTGACATGACTCACCGGTGCTGACCAGAAAATCCCTGACGGACCAGTTTAGGCTACGTTTCCGGGGGAGGTTGGAACTGCAGTTAAGTTAGATATTAGGCACCCATTTGGAGACTTGGCCTAAGTTCCGCCATTTGCGGCCTGTGGATTTCTTTCTAATAAGAGCTACACAGAATTGGTGGGTGCACAACACTGTGAATGTACTAAATGCCACTGAATTGTTCACTTTAAATGGCTAATGGTTAATTTTTTTACTGCATGAATTTTGCCTCAATAAAAATGGGTGGGATAAAGATTGAGGGGGACACTGACGATAGCACCCGCTTTTCAGTATTTATGTTATGCTTAGAAAACAGTTCACTGTTTAACAGCCTGAGAAGCACTGCCTAAAATGTCCACCTCTGTTGCTGTCGTCTGGTTACCCCCAGGGCAGAGCGGGCTGGGCAAGTCCACAATGTTGAACACCCTTTTCAAGTCCAAGGTGTGGAAGTGCACCCTGCCGGGCCTGGCGATGCCCACACCCCAGACGCTGCAGCTGAAGTCAGTGACCCATGGTGAGTGGTCCCCCACCCCCACCCCACCCACCCCACCCCACCCAGGCCAATCTCTTCCTACTCCACTCTCCACACACAGTCATCGAGGAGAAGGGTGTGAAGCTCAAGCTGACAGTGACTGACACGCCTGGCTTTGGAGACCAGATCAACAATGACAAGTGGTGGGTCCTTGACAGTGGGGGCCGAACCCTGGTTGCCCCTGCCCCTGCCCCTCCAGCCCCTGGGAAACATCCCAGCCCTGAAACACCTGACTGTGGCATCTTGGAGCCTCAGTCTATTCATCTGTATAATGGGTGCATGCAACCAGCCCTCCAAGATTGAAGGGAGTCAAGTACATAAAGGTCAGAGCTTCCTGCCTGGCACACAGTAGGTGTTCAGTCAAGGTTATGATATAGCAGAAGTTAGAAGCCCACACTACAGAGTCAGGACCACAGAGTTAGACCACTTTCCAGTTAGGTAACCTGGGACTGGTCATGGAAGCTCTCTGAGCCTCAGTTTCCTTCTTTGTAACTTGAGGGTGATGACACCCACCTTGCAGAGTTGTTCTAGGCTCTCAGTGACAAAACCCACGACAGTAGTTGGTCACACACACACACACACACACACACACACACATGCACACACACAATCAGGACTGGATGCATAATTTGTGGGACCCAGTGACATGAAAATGTGGGACCCATTGTTCAAAAAGTATTACGAATTGTAAAACCTTGACCACAGGACATTGAATGAACTGCAAGCCCTTCAAAGCACGGAGCTCTGTGGAAATGGTCTGTTTGTGCTTGTACGAAGCCAGCCCTGCATACAATGCTTCATTGAGCACTTGCTTTGTGCCAGCCCTGTTCTAGACATGGGGATACAGCAATGAACAAAACAGATGAACATCTCTGCCTACGTGAAATTTACATTGTCATGGGAAGGGGGGCTGAGCAATGAACACAACAAATCAGTTATACATAAGGTGGGCCTAAACTCTATCATTCAAGGAGGACATTTCTGAGAAGGGAAAGCATAGGGAGCTGTAGAGGGATTGCAACTTTAAGCAGAGTGATCATGAAAGACCTCCCGGATAAGGTGACACTTGGGCGGATTTCCAGGATATGAGAAAATGAGCATTGTGGACGTGCAGGGGAAGAGTGTTCAAAGTGGATAGTGGCATGTGCCAAGGCCCTGCGGTGGGCAGAATGGTATGTTCATGGAAAGCTGGTGTGGCTGGAGGTGTGTGCATGGTAGGGAGAAACGAGGAGGGGAGGGCAGGCAGAAGAAACAGTGATATGCTGTAGGGCCTGGTAGGGCAGTGTAAGGACTTAGGCTTTTCTGTGGCCACTGTGGGCAGGCTGAGCAGAAAAGGGATGTACTCTGACTCCTGTTTTTAAAAGGATCTTAAAAAAAAAAAGGGATGGATGAGTCCTTTTGGCTGCTTGGTTGACAATAGCCTGGCAGGGGAAGGGACCCAGGGAGAGGACTCAGGAGATCCTTGCAGCAATGGCGTGAGTGCCCATGGTGGTTGGAACCCGGCTGTGGCGATTCATCTCTTTTAAGACCACGCCCCAACAAAGTAGGTGCTCTTATTCTCTCCATTTTATGAACGAGGAAGCCAAGGCCTCAGCTTGAGAACGGCAGGGGTCTCACTGATAATTCAGGGGAGCGGGGGGGAGGGTGATCAGGTAACCACAGGTCTCAGCTCGTACAGGAACGGAGGTCCTGTGTCCTGGGCCAACTGGGGCAATTGGTCTTCCGAAGGGGAGACCACCCAGAGGACCTGGGGAGATGGGTGGGGCTCCCAGGGGCGGCTCTGAGGTCGGGTCCGTCTGCCACCCCAGCTGGAACCCCATCCTGGGCTACATTAATGAACAGTACGAGCGGTACCTGCAGGAGGAGATCCTCATCACCCGCCAGCGCCACATCCCCGACACGCGGGTGCACTGCTGTGTGTACTTCGTGCCGCCTACTGGGCACTGGTAAAGGGCTGAGCCAGCTGGGGGAGGGACCCTGGCCTGGGGCAGAGAGGAGGAGGAGGAGGAGGAGTCCCTGGCCTGGGCTGCAGGCCGGCACCCCCTCACTCATCCACTGCCACTGCCTCCACTGTTGCTGCCCTGCCTGAGCAGCCTGCGGCCTCTGGACATTGAGTTCCTACAGCGGCTGTGCCGGACCGTGAACGTGGTGCCTGTGATTGCCCGGGCCGACAGCCTGACCCTTGAGGAGCGAGAGGCCTTCAGGCGCAGGGTGATCTGGGCGCCCAGGGTGATGGGGCCGGTGGGGGCAAGGAGGAGGCCAAGTGCACAGGATGAGATGAGATCACCTGCGTCCCCAGATCCAGCACAACCTGAGGACTCACTGCATCGAGGTGTACCCACAGAAATGCTTTGACGAGGATATCAATGACAGGATCCTCAACAGCAAGATTCGGGTAGGAGGCCACGGGGTGGGGGTGGGGGGCAGGCTGGTGTGACCACGGCTGGGCGATTTGCTTTCCACCTGCTCTTTCTGTCTAAAGATTCATCTCCCTCTACAGCTTGGGGAAAGTGCACATACTTCTGGCAGGTATGAATCTCCATACATACATAAACTCAAACATCAACAACCTACAGAAATGGGAGGGAGAAAAGGCTTGCAAATAGTTTATCTGATATGGGACTTGTATCCTGAACATAATAAAGAAGCCTTACAAATTTAGAAATGGGAAGGGTTTTGAATGACATTCCCTCAAAGAATTTGGACAAGAGGCCGATGAGCCCACAAAAAGATGTTGGTTCGACATCACCAGTCATCAGGGAAACGCAAAGCAAAACCACGAGGTACCGCTTCATACCCACTAGGGTGGCTGTTTGCAAAATGACAGACAATCCCAAGTGTTGGTGAGGATGTGGAGAAGTTGAACTGGCAGGCAGACGCTGCTGACGGGAATGTCAAAGGTGCTCCCACTTTGGAAAATAGTCTAGCAGTTCCTCAAAAGGTTAAACGCTGAGTTACCATGGTACCCAGCAGCAAGCCCACTCCCAAGAGAAATGAAAACCTATGTTCACATAAAAACGTGTACACAGATGTTCATGGCAGAAATACGTGTAATAGCCAAGGAGTGGAAATAAGCCAAATGTCTATTCACTTATGAATGACTAAATAAATACACGTGGTCTGTCTACACAATGGAGTGTCCTCCAGGTATAAAAACAGATGGATGTAGCACTGACACCTGCTGCAACACGGATGAACCTTGAAAACATGAAGCGCCTGGGTGGCTCAGTCGGTTGAGCGTCCGGCTTTGGCTCAGGTCATGATCTTATGGTTTGTGAGTTCGAGCCCTGCATTGGGCTCTGTGCTGACGGCTCGGAGCCTGGAGCCTGCTCTGAATTCTGTGTCTTCCCCTGTCTCTGTTCCTCCCTACTCCTGCTCTGTCTCTCTCTCTTCCTCTCTCTCTCTCTCTCTCTCTCCTTCCCCTTCCTCTCTCCCAAAAATAAACAACAAAAAAAAAAAAAAGAAAAGAGAAAAGAAAAGAAAACACGAAGCTCAGTGAGAAGCCAGACACAAGAGGACAAATATTACATGATTCCATTATATGAAACGTCGGAATAGGTAAATCGTATAGAGACAGAAAGTACATTAGTGGTTGCCAGGAGCTGGGGGGTCAGGAGCAGTGGGGAGTGACTGCTGATGGGTGTGGGGTGTCATTCTGGGGCAGCGAAAATGCCCTGGAGTTAGACTGTGGTGATGGCTGCACAGTCTTGTGAGCTGCACCTTTCAAAGGGTGAATTTTATGGTACGTGAATTACATCTCAGTAAAGCTGTTTCAAAAGAGAAGGAAAGAGGGAAATAGCTAACCTCTTCTTTTTCTCCTAATCAACTGAATTCCGCCTCCAAGCCTCTACCTTGTCGTCCTGGTGGTTTGTCCAATGTCAGTCTGTCTGGATCCTGCAAAGGACTCAGGTGAGGGCTGAGATTCATCATGCATTGACCTCAGGCCTTGAATCACTCCCTCAGGGACCGTGTTAACCTGCACAGCGGTGCTGTTGCCTGGATTAGAAGCAAACAACTCTGCCTTCACAGACATGGCCCACATGTGATTTCAGCCCCACACAGATTCATGGCCAGTTCCCTTTGTGCAGTAAACAAACCACATCCGGACATGGCCCTGTTTCCCATCTCGGACCCAATGTCTCCACCATTCCCTCTTTCCCCTCCCCACTGGCACAATAAACAGGATCTCCTGTGAAACGTTCAAAGAGCCTTGACCTTGACCAGTTTCTTTCTGTCCTGAGGCCTGAGAAGGCAGCAGCGTGGCCGCAACTGACACAGACCTGAACATACTGACTCAACATCTCAGTAAATCGTCCAGACATCTAACATTTATTGAGGGTTTGCTCCAGGCTGGCGCAGGATAAGCGCAGAACAGATAATTATGATTGCCACCATTGATTACTATTCCTCATCACAAATGAACTCCTGGAAATAAAAGCAAACCCCTAAATAGCAGTTTGGAGTTCAGGAATTTGAGTCTCCACTTCCGGCCATGAGCAAGTGAACCACCAGAATTTTCAGCAGGGCTCAGCAAACTTTTTAGTGAAGGGCCACATGATGGTAAGTATGTTAGGCCTTGTGGGCCAACTGGTCTCAGTGCAATTACTCAACTCTGCTGTTGCAGCACGAAAGCAACCTAGACGTGAGTAAATGAATGCATGGGGCTGTATGCCAACAGACTTTATATGGGGAAACAGGCAGGAGCCTGATCTGGCCCATGTACCATAGGTTGCCAACCCCTGGGTTGCAAAATCATGTCATTTAACCCTCTTGATAACCGATGAAGGTGATTGCAGGTCATCTCTTACCCAGGTAAGAGATGGGACATCCCTAAGATTATATTATTAATGTGGCTCTGAGTAATCTTCCCAAACATTCACAAAGCCCTGTGTACGTACTCTTCTGACTCCCATTTTACAGATGAGAAAACTGAGGCATTGATCAGACTTTTTTTTTTTTGAAAGATTTTATTTTTAAGTAATCTCTACACCCAACGTGGGGCTCGAACCCACAACCCTGAGATCAAGAGTCGCAGGCTCCAGCAACTGAGCTGGCCAGGTGCCCTGTGTCTTTTAACTTCAGATCTCTGTGCTCCTTCTACCACTGTCTCCCCACAAAGGACAGTGTGCCTCCCCCACCCCACCTCCGTGACTTCTCTACCCACCTCCTATGCAGGGCCAACCCTTTTGTCTCCTCTCCTCCCGCAGGACCGGATCCCCTTTGCTGTGGTCGGGGCCGACCGACAGCACCTGGTGAACGGGAGGTGTGTCCTGGGCCGGAAGACCAAGTGGGGCATCATTGAAGGTCAGTGCAGGGACTCTGCAGAGAACGCAGGTGAGGGTGGGCTGAAAATCCAGGTGCATCCTGCTGCCTCCGGCACCCTCAACACTCATCACAGGGCCCACAGTGGGCAAGCCCACAACCAGGAAGCAGACAGACCTGGAAATCAAGTCCCTCCTTGCAGCGGGGAGGACTCAGGCAAGTTACCTGACTCTCTGGGCCTCAGTTTCCTCACAGTAAAATGGGCATCAACCTCATGCATGGCCATTTGCGTCTGTGCAACCAACGAACTGCACATCTGTACATGGAAGGTGGTTGGACAGGGCAGGCCACTGCTTTGCATGATGCCCACCACCCAGAGGACACCCTATGCATTTGCCAGAATTTGTTGTGGGTCTTCTATGTGCCAGGCATACTCTGTGCGCTTCCTCAGGGGATACACTGAAAGCAGGACAGACAAGGCTCCTGTCCCCAGAGAGCTGATGAGACAATGACAGGTGGGAGAAGGCAGGGCAGGAGGCTAGGCTACCTGAGGGGGTGGAGGGAGGCCTCTCGCTGCGGGGGTGGGGGGTGGGGGGGATGGGAAGTGAAGGAGGAGCAGCCAGGGTCTGGGCCCCCCATTTATCCACATAATCACTAAAATAATATAATATATATGGTATCATACACATACTGTACTGTAGTAATTATTAAGTGGACAATAATAAATGATTAGTGGATTCATTGACTCAAGTATTGGTAGCAGCCTTCTGTACCAGGTGTGGGGGGCACAGCAATGAATAAATGGACATGAGACAAGACAGTGAGAAATGTGGGCGGAAAGGTTGCGGTGGATATCAGGGGTACACAGCATACAGTGGGCGCTTACTCGGTGCTCATGGAGGGCAAGGCAGGTGGACAGGGCCAGAGGTCTGGTTGTGTCTTGCAGTGGAGAACATGGCGCACTGTGAGTTTCCTCTGCTGAGAGACCTGCTCATCCGGTGAGGGTTCAGGGACCCCGGGGGGCAGGGGACGCTGTGGCCAGCCTGGGCTCAACTGCCTCCCATCTCCCAGCTCCCACCTCCAAGACCTGAAGGACATCACCCACAACGTCCACTACGAGAACTATCGAGTTTGCAGACTCAACGAGAGCCACGTGCTGCCTCATGGGCCCTGCTGGGTGAACCTGGCCCCGACCCCACCAGGGCCCTCTGTCGCCCCCGGGCCCTCCAAGGCGTGCACGCAGGCACGCGAGGACTCTGACGACAACTGAGCACGGGGGCGGGGGCGGGGGCGGGGCACCCGGCAGCCCCCAACACGGGACTGTGTAGGAGAGGGTGTATTAAAGGCGGACGTTGCTTTTAATGAAAAGCTGTGCTTTGAAAACAAAAGGCGTTTTGTGAATGAGTTCTTTGAGCTATCCTCAAAATAAAGTACGGTTCTTTTAAAAATAACCGTGTGAGGGGCGCCTGGGTGGCTCAGTCCGACTTGGGCTCGGGTCATGATCTCGCGGTCCGTGAGTTGAGCCCCGCGTCGGGCTCTGTGCCGACAGCTCGGAGCCTGGAGCCTGTTTCGGATTTTGTGTCTCCCTCTCTCTCTGCCCCTTATCTGCTCATGCTCCGTCTCTCCATGTCTCAAAAATAAATAAAACGTTTAAAAATTTTTGTAAATAAATAAAATAAAATAACCGTGTGAGACCCAAGGCCCTCGGGGATCCTGAGGACCCAGGAGCTCGTGCCTTGGACAACCGGCCCCTCCTGCCCCATTCCAAATGAGGCTCTGCTGTCACTGCCGACCCTCCTTCCTGGCACAGGGTCAGGCCCTGTCTCGTAAACACCAGTTCCCCGTCTTCAGCTCTCGTCCCCAAGCTCTGTGCTCCCCGTTCCTGTCTGCCTCTCTGCCCTGCCCTGGCCGACCAGCAATCAGCGGCGGGGAGAAGATTGTTCTCTCAGCTCACGCAGGGAGAGGAAATCCATTCTTCTTCTGCCCTTTAGCTCTTCTAGAGTCCTCAGCAGATGGGGTGATGCCCACCTAGTACTGGGGAGGGAGATCCTCTTTACTCAGTCTACTGAATCAATGCTAATCTCTTCCGGAGACATTCTCACAGATGCACCCAGAAATTATGTTTTACCAGCAATCTGGCCATCCCTCGGCCCAGTCAGGTCGACACTTAAAAAAAATTTTTTTAATTTTTGTTTTCATTTTTTTTTAATTTTTTTTTCAACGTTTATTTATTTTTGGGACAGAGAGAGACAGAGCATGAACGGGGGAGGGGCAGAGAGAGAGGGAGACACAGAATCAGAAACAGGCTCCAGGCTCTGAGCCATCAGCCCAGAGCCCAACGCGGGGCTCGAACTCACGGACCGTGAGATCGTGACCTGGCTGAAGTCGGACGCCTAACCGACTGCGCCACCCAGGCATCCCTGTTTGTTTTCATTTTTGACAGAGACAGCACATGAGCGGGGGAGGGCCAGAGAGAGAGGGAGACACAGAATCTGAAGCAGGCCCCAGGGTCTGAGCTGTCGGCACAGAGACCAACGTGGGGCTCAAACTCACCAACTGTGAGATCATGACCTGAGCCGAACCTGGACGCCTGACCGACTGAGTCACCCAGGGGCCCCTCAGTCAAGTTGACACTTAAAACTAACCATCACATGAGCTACAAGTTGCCTCCTGCATGATGCCCTCCTTGACTTCCCAAGTCTGACGTATTCACTGCCCGACATACTCTGTATGTATCTCATGGTTTCTTTTCAGGTAAGTGTCCCTATCGGGCTGGGACCTCCGTGAGGATGGAGATCTATCAGACAAGTGCTCAGGACTCAGCTGTTAAATGAATGACCCTTGGAGCCCCTGCCTCAGCTATTAACCCCTCAAATTCACAAACCTACCTACCAGGCTTGAGGATCTCCCAGGGCCTGTGGGGACCCACACCTAGCACGCCAACATCTCAGAGGCAGTGTGCTGCTACATAGGGGCCGAGCACATTCCTAGGGTTAATATTAGCCCTGGGCAATAGGGCAATGTCTACAGCACACACCCTTTGGCTCAGCAGTTGTATTTAGACATTGTAATCAGAAATTCTATCTCTAGGAACAGATCTTAGGGATAGACCAGAGTTTCTCAACCTTAGCACTGCGGATGTTTGAGGCTGGGGCATTCTTTGTTGTGGGGCTGTCCCATGCATTATAGGATGTTTAGCCCTGGGCCTCCACCACTGGATTGCCAGTAGCAACGTCCCTCCTGCCGTGACATCAAAAATGTCTCCTGGGGCACCTGGGTGGCTCATTCAGTGGGGTGGAGTGTCTGGCTGTTGATTTTGGCTCAGATCATGATCCTAGGGTCACGAGATCAAGTCCTGCATCACGCTCTGTGCTGAACTTAGAGCCTGCTTAAGATTCTCTCTCTCCCTCTGCCCCTCATACCTGTTCATGCTTGCTCTCTCTCTCTCTCTTAAATAATAATAATAATAATGATGATGATAATGTCTCTAAACATTATTCACTGACCTCCTGGAGACACAGTCTCCCCTTTTGAGAACCACGGCTCCTGGCACCCAGTATAGTAAAGACAGAAAGCAGCCTACCCGTCTGCCAGGAGTGGGCCAGGAAGTAAATCATGGGGCATTCACACCACATGCACTCGTTTGTTATGGCTGCTGTAACAAATTACCGCCAACTGGAAAGGCTTAATTTTTTTCAGTGTTTATTTTTGAGAGAGAGAGAGACAGAGTATGAACTGGGGATGGGCAGAGAGAGAAGGAGACAGAGAATCCGAAGCAGGCTCCAGGCTCCAAGCTGTCAGCACAGAGTCGCACACGGGGCTCGAACCCACGAACCATGAGATCGTGACGTGAGCCGAAGTCGGATGCTCAACCGACTGAGCCCCTCAGGCGCCCCTGGAAGGCTTAAACAACACACGTTTACTTTCTCACGGTTCAGGAGGACAGAAGTCTGAAATCAATACGGAGGTGGCAGCAGGGTGGTGCTGGGGGGAAATCCATTTCCCTGCCTTTCCCCAGCTTCTAGAGACTGCATTCCTGGGCTTACGGCCCCTCCCCTTTCTTGATGCAGGTGCCATGTGCCTTCTGGAGTCAAATTTCCCTCTACCGCTGTCTTGTGAGGACACCTGGGACTACACTGGGCCTGCTGGGATAATCTGTGATAATCTCCCCTCCTCAGCATTCTTTTTTTTTTTTTTTTTTAATATTTGTTTTGCTTTGTTTTTGAGAGACAGAGACAGAGTGCAAGCATGGGAGGGGCAGAGAGAGAGAGGGAGACACAGAATCTGAACCAGGTTTCAGGCTCTGAGCTGTCAGCACAGAGCCTGACGTGGAGCTGGAACTCACGAACAGTGAGATCTTGACCTGAGCAGAAGTCGGACGCTCAACTGACTGAGCCACCCAGGTGTCCCAGCATTCTTTTTATTTTGTTGTTAACTTGTAAGTATTTTGAGAAAGAGTGTGCGTGTGAGTGGGAGAGGGGCAGAGAGAGGCAGAGAGAGGAAGAATCCCAAGCAGGCTCTGCACCATCAGCTCAGAGCCCAGCACAGGGCTCAACCCCATGAACCCTGAGATTATGACTTGAACACCTAAGCCGAAATCAAGAGTCAGGAACCCAACTGACTGAGCCACCCAGGCCAGGCCGAATACCGGTCAACATTATTAATTTAATCATATATGCAAAGTCCTTTTTGTCATAGAAGGTAACATACTTAACATATTTATAAGTTCTGGAGGAGGGACTGGATATTTTGGGGCGTGGGGGGGGTATTCTTCAGCCATCACAGCATAGAATATAATATGGTCCTTGAAGAGAATGGAGTAAGACAAACACTGTATGGCCTCACTTATACGGGGAACCTAAAAGAGCTGGATTCATAGAAACGGGGTAGAATGGTGGATGCCCAGGGCTGGGGTGTGGGGGAAATGAGATGCAAGTCAAAGGCTACAAAGTTTCAGTTATCTGATGAATAGCTCCAGAAGACCTAACACACAGCATGGTGATTATAGGTAACAACACTGTATCTTATACTTGAAAGTCACTAAGAGAGCAGATTTTTTTTTTAAGTTTATTTATTTTGAGAGAGAGAGTGGGAGAGAGGCAGAGAGAGAGATTCCCAAGCAGACTCCACGCTGTCAGCGCAGAGCAGGATACAGGGCTCGATCACAAGAACCGTGGCCTGAGCCGAAATCAAGAGTTGGATGCCTAACCGGCTGAGCCACCCAGGCGCCCCTAAAAGAACAGATCTTAAATGTTCTAACCACATTCAAAAAAAGATAACTATGGGAGGTGACAGATGTGCTATCTAACTTTATTGTGGTGATCATTTTACAATATATATGTGCATCAAATCATTGTGTTGTATACCTTAAACTTGCACAATGTAGTCAATTATATCTCAATAAAACTGGAAGAAAAACAATTGAGGCTGTGCTATAATCACCCAGTGTTCATTCTTTGCACAGATTTTTAGGGCCCACTATATGATGCTAAAGAGGCTAAGGGTTCAAGAGGGAAGAAACCAACTCACTGCCCTCAGGAGCCTGCACCTAGGTGGGTCAAGATGCAAATAAACAAAACAAAGAAGTAAAATGTGGGCATGTTGAATAGTGATGGGTACCCTGGATGGGTACCCTGATACCAAGGATGGCATTTAAGGGATATAGGGCCATCTAGGGTTTACAATTGCAGGAAGGGGTCAGGCAGGCCTCACTGGGAAGGGAAGTTTGAGTAAAGATGTGAAAGAGCAAAGAAAAAGCCATGAAGATATCTAGGGTCCTAGCATTCCACACAGACGGAAAAGAAGCCACTACTAGAGCAAAGGCCCTGGGGCAGGAGTATGTTAGATGTGTTCATGGAAGAGCAAAGAGGCCTCTGTGGCTGGAGCAGCATGAACCAGAAGAGAGGGAGAGAGTAGGGGGGAAGTGAGGACAGAGAGGTGGCGAAGGGCGGGCCCACAGTCTGTCGAATTTGAGTTGCCCATCATGACTCTGTATGGATACAGACTGATTGCCTAAGGATGTTGATGAGAGGAAAACAAGGAGCAATAGAGGGTATAGCGGAAGGCAGCTCATGGGGCATGAGTACCTCCATAAAGTACTGAAGACTGGAACAGATGGTTGCTTCTGGGGAGGTCACTTGCCCTAGAGGTCAAGAATGGGAAGGAGATTTAATTTTTACTCTGTCTCCTTTTGTACTGGCTTGTTAACAGGGGCGTATATCACCTACTCGGAAAACATCAATACATTTATAATATTAGCTCTTGTCCCTTCCCTGAAAGTTAGGATCTACTGCAACCAGGGTCACCAGTGGGCGGGCGCTGGTGGAACGCTATTAGCCTGGCTCCACCGACCCCTTCCAGGAGGCTCTCCTGCAGGGTCCCTCAGGCTCCAACCACCTGCTCTCACGCATTCTCACGCATCCTGTCCTTGCGTGTTCACTGGGGCAATCTTCTTCTTTGGCCGGGGAGGGGTATTCCAGTGTTGATATTTTGCAGAGTGTTGGTTCCTGCTCCCATTGGATGACTTTATCTCCACTTGTGGAAGCCTTTGCCATGCTCTGGCCCTTTAATTTTTTTTTAATTATTTTTTAAACCTTTTTAATGTTTATTATTTTTGAGAGAAAGAGAGAGCAAGCAGGGGAGGGGCAGAGAGAGAGGGAGACACAGAATTCGAATGAGGCTCCAGGCTCTGAGCTGTCAGCCCAGAGCCTGACACGGGGCTTGAACTCACAGAGTGCAAGACCATTACCTGAGCTGAAGTCAGCCACTTAACTGACTGAGCCACCCAGGCGCCCCAAGCTTTGGCTCTTTTCAACTGCAGGACCTAGGACAAGTCACCTGACATCCAGGAATAAATCTCCTCCTGTGCGAAATGGGAATAGCAACACCAACCTCCTACCTCAGGGTTGTGTGGGGATAAATTGTTTTGTTTTGTAGGTGTCTGGGGGCGCGGAGAGAGGGGGTTTGCATTGTGCAGTACACCAAGCAGGTTCATGTCATAATGATACAGTCACAATATTAAATAACAATAGTGAGCATTTTTTTAATGTTCACTTTTGAGAGAGGGACAGAGCGCACAAGTGGGGCAGGGGCAGAGAAAGGAGGGGACAGAGGATCTGAGGTGGGCCCTGTGCTGAGAGCAGTGAGCACGATGTGGGTGGGGCTCGAACTCATGAATTGTGAGATCATGACCTGAGCTGAGGTTGGCCACTTAACCAACGGAGCCACCCAGGCGCCCAATAGGGAGCATTTTTTACAACGGGAATCACAAAATCAATGACACGGTACCTGGTACAATAAAACATCTACCAGATTACATGAAACTTATTCATATTTATTGAAGAATGTATTCACAGTAGCCCCAAAATGGAAACTGTAAATGTTCAGTGACAGGACAGTGGATAAACTATGGGATAGTCATACAATGAAATGCTCCTTGGCAATAAAAATGAGACAATTACTTGTGCATGCAACAGCGTGGAGGAATCTCACAGACATAATGATGCGTGAAAGAAGCCAGAGAGCAAATAGAAAGTACTATGTGGATGCCCTTTATGGAGTTTAAGAACAGGGGAAAAAAAATCAACCTAAGGTGATAGAAATCAGACTTGTGGTCGGGGTTGGGAGTATTGACTGGGGAGGGGCATGAGGGAAACTTCTAGGGTATTGAAAATGACCTATACCTTGATCTGGGTGGAAGTTACACAAATACATAGATTTGTAAAATTATTTGAGTCATGCACTTAAGATATGTGCACTTTACCGTGAGATATTTGTGCACCCTACTTGGTATATGTCATGCCTCAAGTAAAAATCTTAGAAGGTAAGAAGAAATGTAAAACAATTAAAATAGAAACAGCATACGACCAATAATGCCTGCTTAAAAGTTAGCACTGCATTTATTTAAAATTACTTATGAAAACTTTTGCCGGGTTTCAATATTTCAAGAATGCAAATTCCCAATAATAACTATTTTGATGCTGTTTGAAAAAGCATATTAAGGGGGAAAAAAAACATTAGGGGCACCTGCGTGGCTCAGTTGGTTGAGCATCCAACTCTTGATTTCAGCTCAGGTTGTGATCCCAGGATCGTGGAAATGAGCCTCCATACTCAGTGCAGAGCTTGCTTAAGATTCTCTCTCTCTCTCTCTCTCTCTCTCTCTCTCTCTCTCTCTCTCTCTGTCTCTGCCCCTCTCCCCTGCTTGTGTGCTCTCTCTCTCTCAAAAAAAATTTTTTTAATAAAAAATAAAAAAAACATTAAAATTTGCAGTTTATTGCCTGCTGCAAGCCTTATCCATCACATCTCTCTCCAACTCCTGCCCCCATTGCCATGAGCAATCATCAGGCTGAATTTGGTGTTTATCCAATTCCTAAGCATTTCTTCACACTTTTGCTACATAGGCATGTATCCCTAAGTTGCATGTAGTATGTTGTGCATGTTTTCACAGTTTATGGAAATGTTGTATTACTGTTCTCTCTCTCTCTCTCTCTACATAAATGAATAAACATTAAGAACTTTTTAAAATGTATTTATTTGAGAGAGAGCATGCGCACACAAGCAGGGGGAGGGGCAGAGAGTGAGGAGGGAATCCCAAGCAGGGTCCCGCTATTAGCATGGAACCTGACGCAGGACTCAATCCATGAACCCTGCGATCATAATCTGAGTTGAAATCAAGAATTGGATGCTTAACTGACTGAGCCACACAGGCACCCGTTTTGCCTCTTTTAATCAAAATGGTACCTATAGTGGTAGATGTTATGGTCCCTGTTTTACTGATCAGTTTTTCTTGCCCTCTCTTTCCTTCGGCCCAGCCCAATTAACTGCTGTTTCTGCTTCAGGAATCTCAGTTAGCTCCACACCTTGTGACTACTCCCTTTGCTAGTATTACCTCATCTCTGAAACATTCCAGGAGCTCCAGCTGGTCTCATTGCTCCTTCTATTCTCTCCGAGATCTCTACTCCACAAAGCTTCCTACCGTATTGCAACACTATCCTACTTCAAACCGCAAACTCTACTGATTTCGCATTGCTTTTAGGATAAAAGCCTCAATCCTCACCAGAATTTCCAAGGCCCTCCTGCATGATCTCACCTCTCCAGCCTCTCTTCCAAGCTTCATCTCCTGATCCTGGGCCATACTTGTCTCCTTTCTGTCCTTTTTTTTTTTTTTTTTTTTTTTAAGTTTATTTATTTATTTTGAGAGAGAGAGGGAGAGAAAAGCCCAAGTAGGCTCCACACTGTCCGTGTAGAGCCCAAAGTGGGGCTCAAACTCACAAACCATGAGATCATGACCTGAGCTGAAATCAAGGGTCAGTCATTTAACTGACTGAGCCACCCAGGGGTCCCTCCTTTCTGTCCTTTTTTTTTTTTCCAGTGTTTATTTTTAAGAGAGAAACACAGAGTGTGAATGGGGGAGGGGCAGAGAGAGAGGGAATCTCTAAATCTGAAGCAGGCTCCAGGTTCCCAGCTGTCAGCACAGAGCCCAATGTGGGGCTCCAACTGGTGAACTGCAAGATTGTGACCTGAGCTGAAGTTGGACGCTTAACCAACTGAGCCACCCAGGCGCCCCATCCTTTCTGTCCTTTATTTTTTTTTTTTATTTTTGTTTATTTTTGAGAGACAGAAAGAGATAGAGCACAAGCAGACAAGGGGCAGAGAGAGAGGGAGACACAGAATCTGACGCAGGTTCCAAGCTCTGAGCTGTGAGCACAGAGCCCAACGTGGGGCTCAAACTCATGATCCGCAAGATCATGACCTGAGCCGAAGTCAGACGCTTAACCGACTGAGCCACCCAGGCGCCCCCCTTTCTGTCCTTTAAATTCACCCCAATCTCTCAGGCCTAGCGACCTTCACACTTGAGGTTCCTTCTGTGTAGAGCTCTCCCCCCCAACTCCCTAGGTTAATTCCATCCTGCTTTAACACCTCCGCTCAACTATCACTTGAACCCAAAGGCAGGATGTATACCCTTGTATGCTTGTATACTTGTATACCCTATGGCAGGATGTACCAAAGATATAACTAACTTACTTGTGCAGTGATTTCATCACTGTACGCCTCTTGTTACCAGATCCCAACTTCAGCTGCCCGTCCCTCCAAAGGCCAACACTCAAGAGAGGAGTATTGACTGGAAAGGAATATGAGCTTTATTCAGGAGGCCAGCCATCTGGGGGAGAAGGTGGCTCTTGTCCAAAAGCCAGTTCCCTGGTTTCTGCCTAGCCAAGAGGGTTTTAAAGGGACCAGGGGCTGTTCATCACTGAGGGGCTGCAGTGGTCTGTAATATTTCCTACTTCTGTGCAGATTTAGTGGTGTCTATTTACAGCCTTCGGTGCTTGAGAGTTGGGCAAGAGGTCTAACTCCCACTCTGTGACCTGCGAGGGCTTTTCTTTTCTCCTTCTAGAAAGGAATGTAAGATTTCTAGATACCCGAGGAGGATTAGTAAGTCAATCATATGAACTTAAGAACACCTCTTAGGGGTGCCTTGGTGGCTCTGCCGGTTGAGCATCTGACTTCGGCTCAGGTCATGATCTCACAGTGGGTGGGTTTGAGCTGACAGCTCAGAGCCTGGAGCCTGTTGGGGATTCTGTGTCTCCCTCTCTCTCTGCCCCTCCCCCGTTCGCGCTCTCTCTCTCTCTCTCTCTCCCAAAAATGAATAAACATTTAAAAAAAAAAAAAAACCCAAACACCTCTTAAAGAGCACCATGCTAATGAAGATCAAAGCGGCTTCTCTTGGTAGAATTTGAATTTCAAGAAAATAAGCGTCTGCTAACCACTCTGGTAACCCCTGCACCTAGCACAGGGGAGGACTCAGCATGCTCTGAAAAACGTGTTGAATGGTTTTGAACTTGTTACAACCTTGAACGGCTAATGTCCCCATTCACAGATGTGTTAACTGAGGCTCAGAACCCCACAAGCCCTGGCACGGCCTCAGCAACCAAGACGCCGCCGCCTTGAAGACGAAGCCCCACCCTCTGATGCCCTGGCCGAGCCGCCTCCTGGGGAGACGCGCTGCACCCCATTGTAAGCCGGGTGGGCCCAGGCGTCTGCCTTTCCAGCGCGGCGCTGGGCACTCTGGAACGTGTAGTCTCGTCCTCCCTTCGGCTGCGGCGTCAGTGACTTCCGCCTCCGGCAAGCACAGACCTCGGGCGACCCTTGGCGAAAGACTCGCGAGACGGCGAATCCGGTTGGCAGCGACGCCAACGTTTATTTGCGCGCGGGCGGTGCGCTCAGCGCCTTTGCAGCCACTAGTGCATAGGCGGGGTTCGAACCTGAGCGGACGCCGTTTCCTGGTTTCTCTGGGCGGAGGGGTCCGGGCGCGCCCCAGACAGGCAGACAGACGCGGCAGAGTGTGTTCAGCCGAAGAGGACGGGGAGAGAGAGTCCAGCGTAGTAGCCGAGTCAGACCTTAGGGGGCCTGGGTTATTATTACGGGCTGAGTGCTCTAACCTGGTGCTTCGGGGCTGGGGTTCTGGAATCAAAGACGTGGGTTTCAGGCTCATTTCTGTAACTTCCTGACTGTGTGACCCTCCTTGGTTTCAGTACTTAAAACTCGGAGCTTCAGGGGGTTTTACCTGTAGAGATCACACTACCCCTGTTATTACTAGATTAAGAATAGACGGAGAAATGTGTATTGCCAGGTGCTCAGAGATTGGTGGCTGATATTATTTCAAAAACAAGCAGACAGGACAAGGAATATTTGGGGTTGGAAGTTGGGTTGGGGCTGTGCATTGACCTGGAAGGTCTCTATCTCTTAGGTAGACGGTGGGCGGGGGCCCTTGGCATCTTTTGCAGTCTTGAACAACTTGTGCCTTTAGAAACCTAAAGGGCACTTCCTATTTCTGGAGATCAGTCTTCCTGTCTGTCAGAGAGAGAGAGAGAGAATCCGTTTACTCTGGCGGTGGTGGCAAAGGTTCCTCGACCAAACTCTACTTAGGTTACTCTGAACTCTCAACAAGGCCTTGGCTTTTGGACTTCTGTATTCATTTAAGCATCGCCCAATTTTAGCAAGAATCCAGCAGGGTCACTTTAGCCAATACCCCAACCCTTGATACCTGATTGGGTTCTTCACGCCCCAGCGTCCCTCAGGTGATGTCTGATCACCCCGGCTTGCCTTCAGGAAGAATCCTACTAGGTTGATTTTGTCAGAATCCCTCGATGTTTCCTCTTACTAATTTTCCATCCTCCTCCACCTTGGCTATAAAGCCCCACTTTTCCTTGTTGTACTTGGAGTTGAACTCAGTATCTCTTCCTTACTGCACACCCCCTTGCAGGGGTCCCTGCACCTACCTCTGGTCTGGATAAAGCTTTACATACCATTGTGTAACACATGAGTCACTTTTTCCTAAACAGTGATTGAGAAAGTGCACTCCTCATCTGTGCCTTTCTCCCTCTTTGTGTCTGCCTCTGTCTCTCTTTCTCGCACAGGCTGGCTCTCCTCTGCATGGTTGGCTTCAGCCCTCAGTAGGGCTGAACGGATTTTTGAGGGGAGATAGATATTTTACCTCTGTTTCTCTACCTTTAGCTTTGGCCTCGTGCCCTTTTGGAGAAAGCTGTTGAAGAAAATATTGAAGCTAAGGAGATGCTGGTGGAGCCCAGGTGAATGGAGGGTCTTTTTGTGTAAATATTCTCCACCTAAAGGAACAACTGCATCACTCTCTCCCCTCCACTATCAGCACCTGCATCATTTTCTACGACTATGTATGTACGTCTTTGTGTGCGCCAGACTCGACCTGGAAGCATGTTGGTGGGTTTTATTTATCTCACACAGGATTTATTCTTTTAACGTTCATTTATTTTGAGAGAGAGAGAGGGTAAGCAGGGGAGAGGCAGAGAGGGAGAGAAAACCAAGCAGGATCCACACTGTCAGCGCAGAGCCCATCATAGGGCTTGAATCCATGAACTGTGAGATCATGACCTCAGTCAATGTCAAGAATCGGACGTTTAACCAGCTGAGCCACCCAGGAGACCCCCACACAGGACTTAAAGCCGGTTTTGAGGCTACATTCAAAATTAGGAGTTTCTACCTAAACGTCCATATGTCAGACTTCTGAGGAACAGTCAGACTGGCTGGCAGCATGGGGCCTGCGCCCCCCACTACTTCCCATGTCCCTGACACTGCCTTGCATCAGCAGCTGTCTGTGCCAGAGCTGCTCTGTTTCTTGTGGTAGGGAGAAGTTCTCCATGCCCATGTCACTGTCCCACATGGTATACAGAAGACCAAGATGGACACGTGTTTTAAGAAAAATGGGAGAAACGCGCCTGAGTGGCTTAGTTAAGCATCCGACTCTTAATTTCGACTCCAGTCACGATCTCAGTTTGTAGGTTCGAGCCCCACATCGGGCTCTGCACTTACAGCACAGAACCTGCTTGGGATTCTCTCTCCCTCTCTCTGCCCCTCCCCATCCCTCTCTCTTGCTCTCAAAATAAATAAACATTAAAAGAGAGAGAGAGAGGGAGATCACTGTCTCTACCATGTGAGGGCACAATGAGAAGGCAGCAGTCTGCAAGCCAGAAGAGAGCTCCCTTCAGGAACTGAATCCACTGACACCTTAATCTTGGACTTCCAGCCTTCAGAACTGTAAGACATAAAAGTCTGTGGTATGTTGTTACAGCAGCCTGAGCAGACGAAGACACTGTGTTTCCCAAAAGGAGTGTGTGGAATCTTCACCCCATTCTGAGTGATGCGTGAGCTGACCACACACAGGAGAGTCTAGCAGATGTCATCCCTGGGAGTAAGGATTTCCAAGTATGCCTGGTGGTCCTTGAATCCCCCTTCACACTCCAGCCTTTCTCCTTTATCCTGGAGCAGCTCTCTCAGAGGAATAGTCATGCTTTGCAAGGCTGTTCTTACTTGTCTGGTTCTTATTTGGCCTGCTGGCTGTAGGGACAAGGAGATAAAGTTTCAGGGGTGCCTGGGTGGCTCAGTCGGTTGAGCGTCTGACTTCGGCTCAGGTCATGATCTCGTGGTCTGTGGGTTCGAGCCCCGTGTCGGGCTCCTATAAATTTATTAATTTATTTACTGAGCACCTACTATGAACCAAGCAGATTTTCCCACTATGTTTAGAAAAACAGAGGGGGTATTCTGGCCCAAAGCAGCCACTTTAAAGGATAACCTGTAACCTTATCCTTTAAAGGATAACCAGGGGCGCCTGGGGGGCTGAGTCCGTTAAGCGTCTGACTTTGGCTCAGGTCATGATTTCGCGGTTTGTGAGTTTGAGCCCCACATCAGGCTTTGTGCTGACAGCTCAGAGCCTGGAGCCTGCTTCAGATTCTATGTCTCCCCCTCTCTCTGCCCCTCCCATGCTCATGCTCTGTCTCTATCTCTCAATAATAAATCAATGTTAAAAAAAATTAAAAAAAAATTAAGGATAACCAGAATCTTCCAAGAAATCACTCGGATATTTATTGCAAGGCGGAGCTCTGATTACCGGGCTGGCGTTCAGGAGTGCCTTAGGTGAGTGGTTGGGGCAGCAGGCTCTGGAGTGGACTTGCCGGAGTTTGATTTGGCTTTGCACTTTCCTGTGTGTGGCCTTGGCAGAGTTCTGCACCTCTCGGAGCCTCAGTTTACTCATCTAAAACATGGGTCATAATGATATCTATAAAAGAGAGTCATTGTGAGGATTTCAGTAGCACAGTAAGAAAATCCCATGGACTTAGGAAGTGCTTTAAAAACATTAGGTTTTATTATTAGCTCATAGAGGCCTTATAAAAAGCGTAACAAAACACCCATTATATATCAGTTTTGGGGCATGGTAGCTCCATGACGACTCTCTTAGATAATTTAGTCAAATTAGCTAAACTATTTGACTTGTATATTGAATTTTTGTTTCTTACTCATTTGGATACTGAGAAATTGCTACCAAAGATGACAACTTTTGGAGAGCTTGATTGTAAACCCTCTTTTCCCTGCCACAGTTAAACACCAAGAGCAAATGTGAGCTGAATCGATGCCTTGTCTGTGACGATGGAACCATGGCATCAGTCTGAAGGGAACTTCCCCTCTGTCTTCCGAGAAGCATATGTGTGGGTCGCTCAGTTGCTTGCAAACTTCTGTGAGTAGGAGGCTGCCATTTTAACTCAAACGGTCTTGTAGACTCCATAACCACTACGAAAACAAGCTACAGTTATAAGTATAAATATAGTGATATGTGTGTATAACGATAAATACTTCTCATTCAGACCACGAACAATGCTTGGGACCTTAGTAGCCCCGTGGGCCTCTTACAGGAACTCCATGGCACCAGGCATCTGAGACCCACGCACTGAGACCACGTCCTCCATCTCAGAGTAGCTACAAGTCATGAAACTAGAGCTGATGCCTAAGGAGCATTTGTCACGTGCTGGATATTGTCACGGGTGTTTTTACAAACGTAATCTCATCTAATCCCATCTCTCAGCTCCCTGAAGCTGAAGCTGTGGCAATCTTCATTTTACGGGTGCAGAAGGCAAGGCACACCTTGTTGATAAGTGGTGGAGCCAGGATTCGAAGCACTGGCTTGGTGTACGTCTTTGGAGGCCCCAGTTCACCCCGATTCACATTTGTTAGGGGCCGCCTGTTTGTGTCTCCCCCCATAATAGAATTAAGACCGAAATACTAAACAGACAAGCAAACGTGAAATCCTGAGCAAAGCAGAAATTTGTCCTTTTAATCTCTGTCGGTTGTAGTCACTGAAAATTGCCCAGACAGGAGAAGGCCAGAGCCTGGGTCACTACATAGACTTGGTAACTTCTGTGCATACGGCTCTGAGAAGGAGATGCCTGGTTCCCACAGCTAACCAGGAGGCAGTCAGAAAGGAGAAGGCATGGGACAGTTTTGAAAATGCTGGCGTCCCCACACCTGTCCCCTTCCCTAGATGCAACCCAGCACGTTCTGCAACTAGATGATGGTTGTCAGCCCTACAGAACTTGCTGACTGTCCCTCAGATTCTCCACCGGCCTCTTCTGTTTTCCTCCTTTTCCCTCTCCCATTTTATTTGTTCTGTCTTCTTCCTCTCCTGCTATATGCTCCCTGTGACTTATTCAAAGTTCCTCTTTGCACATTCTGTTCCCAAAGCAAATCAGTTGGCAGGCCTCTTGTGTTGGACTTAAGTACCAGTTCTCTGAATAGCTCCACATGTTGGTGTTAGTTTATTCTTAACATCCCCGCCTGTCCTGACCAGCACCCTCATGTTGAAGAAGAAACTGAGGCGTATATCTTCCTGCCTTTCTTCAGACCCCACCACAAGGCTGTGGTGGTCTTGAAGGCAGTCCTGTAATCTGCTCTTAAAGATGCCTCCCACTCGGGGGGCGCCTGAGTGGCTCAGTTGGTTGGGCGTCTGACTTCGGCTCAGGTCATGATCTCGCAGTCCGTGAGCTCAAGCCCTGTGTTTGAGCTCTGTGCTGATGGCTCAGAGCCTGGAGCCTGCTTTGGATTTTGGCTCCCTTTCTCTCTGCCCCTCCCCAGCTCATGCTCTGTTCTGTCTCTCAAGAATGAATAAATGATTAAAAAAAAAATTATTTTAAAGATGCCTCCCACTCGGGGAGAGGCTGTCTCCAGAAATAAGTCATAGGCATCCCAGTGCCTTGTTCCGCTTGGTGTGCTCACAATAAAAACTGGATGCTGGATGTAGCGGGGGAAATGAAACATGAGACAGAGTGCAGAGTAGGAGGGGGAGAAAAGCTAGTGGGAAGATGGGGTTAGGTGCCAGGTCTGGGGATGCCAGAACTAAAGGACTCAGGAATGGCCTGGTCCTTATGTCAGCGATAATGCTGATGGAGCACTTACCATGTGGTAGGCAGGTTACCCTCACCAAGACCCTTTACCTGCTTAAAGGGCCAGGGGCTTAGTCTTCTCCAGTCTGGACAGCAACACCAGGGACCATTTGTCTAGTTCACTTCCTGTTCATGGTGCCTGCCTGTTACAAAGCAGAGCCCAGTATTTGTTGATTAAATTAACAAATAAAAAGAAATCAGCCATTGGTATCCAAGATGCCCCAAATAAGTAACTTTCTGGGTCTTCACTTCTTAGTCTCTAAAATTAAGGAGTTGGACTAGGACAGATGCCTGGATTCCAACCTCACCCCAGCTCTCCACTTACTGAGTGTGTGTGACCTTTGTCTGGTCACTGAACCTCTCTGCCTCCTTTCCTCATCTATAAAATATTGCTAATAGTACCTACCTCCCATCTTTGTTTCAAAGATGAACTGTTAATAAATTGCAAAGTATTTAAAACAGAGCCTGGTACATACAAAGTACTATGTAAGTAGAAACGTAAATTTACAAAATCCCCTCCCACCGTGGACCTTTCTCAGGCTAGGGGAGGGCGCATGGAGGCGACACGGGTAGCATGGCCCAGAAGCTACGGGACCTCGAAACGCTCGCCTACTCACTGAAGGTGCAAGGACTACGATACCCATAATGCTTCCTGTGGTCCCGCCCACGCGGTCTCTTTCCCACGCGCTTACAGGTAGTCGGCCAGGGGTTCGAGGACTACGTTGCCCACAATGCATCTCGCGGGCCTGCCCTTCCAGGCTTATTCCCACCCTCGACAGCCGGCTCAGCTAATGGCGCGAGGACTACATTACCCACAGCGCTGCGGTGGGCCCGCCCACACGGCCTCGTTCTCTAGTACCACAGCGGGCTCAGCCCGTGGCTGGAAGAGGACGTAGCCCGGGTTCCGCTTTGTGCAGGTTGTCGGTCTAGGGTCTAGCCGGCCCGCCTGCTGCACCCCCGCGCCCACGGTCCTGCCCCCGGCCCGGCCCGCCGCGCTGCCGGTGAGTGCGGGCGCGGAGTCCCGGCCCACGCCGCTTCCGTCCCGCAGCCCTTCTTCACCAGAACCCGGGGTTGTGCTCGGCCTGGGCCACCGCTCACCCTGCACCCGAGGACGAAACCGGGGAAAGCATGCCCGGCCGGGGAGTCCCTACTCTCTCAGGACCCTGGAGTTGGAGGGGCCGTGGTGACCCATCCACCGAGGGTACCCGGCGGGCTTTCAGGGCTTGCCGAGCCCGAATTGGAGGGTCAAGTCGTGACAGAACCCGCGTCCCCTTGGACACAGAGGGCCCTGGTTCTATTTCCAAGGGGACCCCATCCTAAAAGGGCCAACCGTAGTAGTGAAAACTGCACTTCCCAAGCTCTGGCCCCGTTCCAGTCAGTGCTCAAAACCCTTTGCAAATATCCCGGTTAGTCCTCTTAAAAGCCTGTGTGTAGGAATATCATCATGTCTACTTTTTGCACGAGGAATCGATGCCCTGAGAGTTTAAGTAACTTGCTTAGGAATTACCAGGGGGCTTAGAAGCAAGGACGGTTTGATTTACTTCAGCTCTTTTGCCAATGAGGGTGAGTTGGCTCTGGGGCTAGGGCAGGGCCTTATGGGTGTGGACACTCAACTAGCCCCACTGCTGCACCCCAAATGATTATGTTGTTTCTCCACAGAGCCCTGAAAACATCACTTCCAGTGTCTGGCCAGAGGTACAGGGAGAGACAGATTTGACCTTTCAGGCACAAGAAAGAGCAAGACTTGCCCCAGACAATGGCGACCACACCTGGTCTCCAGCCTCCACCACCCCTGGAGCAAGACGAGATCCTGATCGTGAAGGTGGAGGAGGATTTCTGCTGGGAAGAGGAGCCTTCCCTGGAGACAGAAGACCCCAGCCCTGAGACCTTCCGCCAGCTCTTCAGGCTCTTTTGTTACCAGGAGGTGGCCGGACCACGGGAGGCCCTGAGCCGCCTTTGGGAGCTGTGCTGCCGCTGGCTGCGGCCTGAATTGCGCACCAAAGAGCAGATCCTGGAGCTGCTGGTGCTGGAGCAGTTCCTGATGGTGCTGCCTGGGGAGATCCAGGCCCGGGTGCGGGAGCAGCAGCCGGAGAGTGGTGAGGAGGCCGTGGTCCTCGTGGAAGGGCTGCAGCGGGAGCCCAGGAAGCAGAGGCAGCGGGTGAGGTGGGGGGCAATTTGGCCCTAAGGTGAGGAGATGGGGACCCAAGACCTCAGGGCTCTGCTCCTAAGATCTGCATTTGGAGATTCCTTGGGCTGTGGAGCCCGCGGCCTGCCTTGGCCATTGGGAGGACCTGGGGCTGCCTGTACCTGTGAAACAAAGAAGGCAACTGCAAAGTGTTTCTCAGCCTTGGCCGATGGGTGTAAACCTGTCGATTAAGCACATGTAGCCCCACTAGCTCTCTTTGAACTGTGTGGTTTGGTTCATTCACATCACCCCAGTATAGGTCCTATACAGGTTTTGATGGGAAAGAGGTTGGAGATCTTCCAAGGCAGGGCCCTGGGGGTTGAAGAGATTCCAGAAGGAGAGGAGCATTGGGAAGAAAGAGCAGGGGCTGGTGGGTGTCCCAGTTAGAGCTCCCCCCCCACCTCCAACCTCTCCAGAGCTGCGCTGGCCAGTGCAGTGGCTACCAGTAACATGTGATTTTTTTTTTTTTTAACGTTTATTTTTGAGAGAGAGACAGAGACGGAGTGTGAGCAGGGGAGAGGCAGAGAGAGAGAGAGGGAGAGGAGAGAATCCCAACCAGGCTCTCTGAGCTGACAGCCTGATACAGGGCTCCATCTCATCAACTATGAGATCGTGACTGGAACCAAACTTGGGAGTTGGATGGTTAACCGACTGAGCCACCCAGGCGCTCCCACGTGTGATTTTTTAAATTAAAACTAAATAAAATGTCAGGTGTAGTTCCTGAGTCACACTGGCCACATTTCAAGGGCTCAGTTGTCACACGTGGCCAGTGGCTACTGTACTGGACAGCGAAGATATGGGACACTTTGTTGTCATGGAAAGTTCTGTGGACAGCACGACTCTAGAGCACGCTCCCAACTTCTTGTAACCAAATTGGAGTAATAGGGAAGTCTTAACAAATTCTTCTTGCTCAGATTAGGTTAGTCCTACTGCATAGCTCTTAGCTCAGCTTGGATTAGTTCTTTGGCATGCCTTTCCTCTGTCTCTATGCACCCCATAACCTCTGGGGACTGTCTCTTCTTAGAAGTGTGGGATGTTGAGCTTGATGCAGGGATCCCTGGCACTGGTTTTAAAGTTTTCTTATCCCAAGTACTGTTGCAGAGCTCAGTAAACGCTGAGACCCAAGTTGATCGTGTTCACCTGTTCTGGAATTGGGACATAGATGGTCTCAGAGCACTTGTCACTGACTTCAGGAAATGTAGCACTGCTATAGTGTGAACTTCTGAAATGAGATCTGATTCAGGGCCTTTCTGGTCCAGGGTCTGTTGGGAACACCAAGGAAGGAGGGGTAAGAGAGTGCAGTGTGATGGGGAGACAGTGGAGTCTCACTCAGGGGCAGAGCAAGCCTCCGTTTGTCCAGGTTGGGAGCCTGACCTCTTCCCAGCTCACATTCCTTCTCCCAGAACAGTCTGGAGGGAGGACTCTGTGCGATGGGGAGGCCTGTGGGGGCAGACCTGGGGAGGTAGCCGGCGGGGTTGGTTGTGGTGAGGCACAGCTGGGGGGAGCCTGGGAGCCTGGGAAGGGAGCATGGCCAGGGGTGCCTGAGGCAAAAGTGGTTGGGGACCTTGTGGGTTTTCTCCCAAACTTCTGGGAACTGCTGGGCAGATCTCCATCCGCATGCAGGGCCTGGAAGTGCTCCCTGATGATGTACTGCCCCACGGGACAGGAGAACAGTGCTTGAAACACCAAGTGGAGGCTGAGCCAGAGGAGCTGTCTCTGGAGGAAGGGTCTGGATGCTCCAGCCAGCAGCCCCCAACCCAACTGAGCCACACACCAAAGAGGAGCCCCCAGCTCTGGCCAAAGAGGCGTGAGTAGCCATCCCTCTGGATGAAGGAAGCCCTGCAGGGAAAGGAAGCAGAGGGAGGAGGTTGTCACAGGAGGTTGGGCCACTGCATGTGGGAAGGACAGGTTCCTGCCCAGGACTGAGCGTAGGTGCAGAGTAGTTGGCCCTGTCTGGGCCTTTGCTACTGTTTCCACACCTGGGCTATGTGGCCTTCTCTGACCACTCTGTGTCTTTCCCCAGGCCCGGTGGCCTCCCAGCATCAGGAGACGGCACCGGCCACATCCTTCGTTTCATCCTGGTCCCTGGTGAGTGGGTGTTCCACTGCATCCCTGTGTGTCCCACGCCCTTGTTACAGGGACACTTTCTCCATGGCCAGGTCCAGCTTTCGGAGGTGCTCCTCGTGGAATGACCCCTTTACCCTTACTTTTACCTCCTGGAAGTCTTCTCTCTGATGCCATCTGGGTATTAGGTGTGTCGCAGAGGATTCCAGGGCTTAGTTGTGGACTGGGGCAATTGCTTCAAACCTAGCTGGGCGCTAGATTCTTGGGACCTTGGGCAAAAATATAGATTCATCCCCCAGCCCTGGCCTGGAATCAGAGCCTCCGTAGCTTGTTTAAATAACAGCTTTATTGAGATATAATTCATATACCACACAACTCGGCCATTTAGAGTACTTAACATTTAGTATATGTATAGAGTTATGCAACTATCATGATGGTTCTCAAAACATACTCCTCTTCAAAACACCCGGTACCCGTTAGTGGTCCCTCCCCACCCCCGTTCCCCAGCCCCTGGTGGTCTTCTTTCTGTCTCTGTGCATTTGCCTCTTCTAGACATTGCTTGCTTGGGTTTTAATGTGCTCCTCAGGTCACTGTGGTGCTAGATTTGGGAACTACTGGCCTGGAGGCATCCTGAAGTTCCCAAGACCCCTGACTCGGGTCCCAGGTCTGGTTCGACCTGAGGCAAGGCATGTCTAACTTGTGCCCCTGAGGAGCATGGGCCCCAGTGGCTGAGCGCACAGTGGACCAGCTGCTCCATACGGTGGCTCTGTCCATGGTGTCTCTGGGCCTGCAGCAGTGGGACACGGCATGGTGATGACGGTGTCCTCCCAGCTAGCAGGATTCCGCTGTTCTGTGAGCGGAACTTGAGGAGCAGGAGTGGATGACCGCATAGGGAGAGGGATGGTGTAGGAGAGAGGCAGTGGGGGAGGCAAGCAGGATCTGCCGTTGTGTTACAGGTGGAGGGGGTGGGTGAGCCCGCTAGGCCGGCCGCATGAAGGAGCCGTGGCAGGGGACTGAGTGGGTTGCACTCCAGCAGGTGCCGGTGACCTTGGAGGACGTGGCGGCATACCTGTCCCAGGATGAGTGGGAGTGCCTGGACCCGGCTCAGCGGGGCTGCGTCTGGGATGTGCTGCCCGACAGCGGGGGTAACGTGCTCATCAGTGGCATGTCTGTGACGTGGGCCAGTCTCAGGGAGGGTGGCTCCTTCCCTTAGGCTGGCTATGGCCCACTTGGCATCTCCCAGGCCGTCTCCCTGCCAAGTACCGTTCCTGTCTCTCCACCACTTACAGAAGCCAATCCAGCAGTTGTTGGACTGCAGTGGCCCAAGGAATCCCTGGGGAGCATGTTAAACTAGGAACTCACACCCCGCACCAGGTTGGTTCCATGGGCCGGGCACACTCCCTGGAGAGCCTGCTCCGCACCCAGCTGAGTGCAGCCTGCAAAGGCAGGGTTGCTAGAGACCTGTCAGAGGCCCAGCTGCAGTGGGGAGAGTATGGCTGCTCAGCTCATCCCAGGCAAGTGCCCAGAGCTGTCCTGGGTTCCTCCGTCCCCACGGCTCGTCCAGTTTCACTTAGCCTCTGTGCCGCCCGTGACCCCGGTGGGTAGAGCTGCTCCTGGCAGGGCCTTGGCCATCCACAGCCTCTCCTTTCCAGCCCTGTCCCCAGCTCATCCCCCAACACTGTCTGGTTTTGAAGGAATTGAGGTGCTTGTTTGGTATCAGTTGGATTTCTTCAGAGAAACAGAACCAATTGTGTGTGTGTGTGTGTGTGTGTGTGTGTGTGTGTGTGTGTGTGTGTGTGGTGTAAGTAAAGGCATTTATTTTAAGGAATTGGCTCATAGGATGGTGGAGGCTGGCAAGCCTAAAATCTGTAGGGCAGTCCTGCGGGCTGGAGATTCAAGTGAGAATTGATGTTGCAATCCTGAGTCTGATGTCTGCAGGGCAGGCCAGCTGGCACGAAACCCAGGCAGAATTCCTCTTCGGGGAAACCACAGGTTCTGCTCTTGAGGGTTCAGCTGATTAGATGAGGCCCATCTACTGATACTGAGGGTGATCTGCTTTACTTACATCTGAGTGTAGATGTTAAGTAGAGAGTATAGCAACCTGAGAGGATTTTTTTTAAATATATTTATTTTGAGAGGGTGGGGAGAGAGTGTGGGGAAGGGGCAGAGAGAGAGAGAAGAGGAGAGAGAATCCCAAGCAGGCTCTGCGCCATCAGCACAGACCTTGATGCGGGGCTTGAATTCACAAACCATGAGGTCATGACCTGAGCTGAGATCAAGAGTCCAATGCTTAACCGACTGAGCCACCCAGGTGTCCCAACCCAAGAGGTTGTTCCGCCTGGCTGTGGTGCCATTGTTCGGTTAAACACCAAAACACTGTTGACATTGGGTCTGGATAATTCTGTTATGCCATCCTGTGTGCCATAGGGTGTTCACCAGCCCCCCTGGCCTCCACTCACTAGATTCCATTAGCAACACTCCACTGCCTGGCTGTGACAACCAAAAATGTCTCCAGACATTGCCAAGTGCCCTCTGAGGGCCACCATTGCCCCTGGGGTTAGAATCCCTGGCTTAGAGGCTAAGAGCCTAGACTCCAGAGCCCACCCTGTAACTTACTAGCCAAGTGACTCTGGGTAAGTTCTTTAACCTTCCCGTGCCTCAGTTTCCTCATCTTAAATGGGGCCATAACAGCACCCACCTCCCTGGCGTGGTGAGGGTTTCACGAGCTGCTGCCCATGGTTAATTATCTCCATCCAGGGTCTGACAAGCACTTCCTGCTGAGTGTTCTGAGGCTCCGCCCAGCCTTTGCTTTCTTTCTTATCAGGAGCATCCCCTCGCCCCACGAAGGCCTCAGGGACTGTGCTTTCTCTGTCTCAGGGCTTGGGCTGCAACTTGAGGATGGAGAGGGCGCCAGGCAGGACGTGCTGACGAGAAGGGAGCAGGACCGAGAGCTGGTTGGGGGCATGACCAGGCCTGAGCAGTCTCTGGAAAGAGGAGGACCCCGGTGGAGTGAGAAGCCGTACGCGTGCCCTGAGTGCGGCAAAGGCTTCAGTAAGACGTCCCACTTGACCAAGCACCAGCGCACACACACCGGGGAGCGGCCCTACAAGTGTCAGGTGTGCGGGAAGGGCTTCAGTGACCGCTCCAACTTCAGCACGCACCAGCGGGTGCACACGGGCGAGAAGCCCTATGCGTGCGCGGAGTGCGGGAAGCGCTTCAGCCAGAGCTCCAGCCTGGTCATCCACCGCAGGACACACACTGGCGAGCGGCCCTACGCCTGTGCCGAGTGTGGGAAGCGCTTCAGCAACAGCTCCCACTTCAGTGCACACCGGAGAACGCACGCAGCTGAGAAGCCCTTCGTGTGCCCGGCCTGTGGCAGGGGCTTCCGCCGGGGCACCGACCTCCACAAACACCAGCGGACCCACAGCAGAGAGCAGCGCCCCCCAGGCCAGTGGAGCCCCACAGCACGGCTCCGGGAGGCCCCTGGGCCAAAGCCTGGCCGCCACTCATTGAACTGTCCATTTCCGGGATCCGTTTCAGAATTTCGAGGTCACAGTTCATGAAGCTGCTGGAGCTGTTTCTGTTGTGGAACCAAAATCCTAACCTTAAGGCATTTCACACTGATCCCATTTGCCCCTGGTGTGGGTCCAGCTTGTGGCGGTGGGACATTTCAGGTGCTCAGGCCCAGGGAGGAATCTGGACACGGAGTTTGGCAGTGACGGCTAGATACCAAGCCGGGTGTATGTGGGTCCTGGGGCTGCTGTACAAATGGCCACCACCCGGGTGGCTCAGCACCACAGGGACAGACTGTCACAGTTCAGGAGGCCAGAAGTCCAAAACCAAGATGTAGGCAAGGCTGCCTCCTTCTGGAGGCCCGGACGGAGAGACCATCCCAGGCCTCTCTCCTGGCTTCTGCTGTTGCCGGTGTTCCTGGTGTCCTTGGCTTGTGGCCACAACACTCCCATCTCTGCCTCTCCCGTGTCTCTGGTGTCCTCTTGTAAGGGCACAGTCCTTCCATTTAGGGCGCCTAATCCTGAATGACAGCATCTTAACTAATTACATCTGCAAAGACCCTGTTTCCAAATCAGGGCACATTCTGAGGTTCTGGATGGACATGAAGTTGGGGGACACTCATCAGTCCACTTCAGGGAAACCTCAGTGGCTCCCATTCCTTACTGCATTAACATACCCCAGCCTTCCCTGGTCTCCCCCCCTTCCCCTCCAGCCTTGCCACATTTTTCAAAACATAGCCTGTGGGGACTTGTTCCGTATCCCAGTGGTGTCGGCGGGCAGTGGGATGAGTTGGGGGTCACCTGCCTAGAGCCACAGCTGTTCTAAAGGACAGATGACTCATGTGAGTACGCTTCCCTGATAGCCCATCTTCCGACCTCCGCAGGCGTGTGAGGATGCCTGTGGAGATGACTGACATCTGTCCCCCCAGCAGGAGCCAGGGCCGCCTTTGCTCCATCCCCAAGTGGCCAGGACAGAGGCAGCGTTGGTTGCCCCACTTTGTCCCTCTGCGGTGGACATGCTTCTGATCTGTGCACATCCACTATCTCCTGGGTGGCTGAGGGGAACAGTATAGAGTACTTGTTCCATTTAGTCATCACTGAAGTCTTGGGGGCAGCTGCTGAAACCACTGGGTTCCGGAACATTCCACGCAGGGAGTATGGCAGTTTCCCATGGCTGGGTGGCCTTGGACCTCAGGCTGTGCTCCATTCTATTTGTCACCCAATAACTGTATATGTTTTCACCTTCCAGCGTAACCCAGGTTCCAGGGTGCATGACCTACTCTCTGTTTCCCTAATAAACAAAGCGGGTCCTTCTGGCCTCGTGTGCTCTGCCCTATGTGTTCTTTAGAGAAGGGGGCCACTCAGTTTAAGCATGGTGTTTACCTTCTAGGCCAGCTTCCAGAGCTCCAGCACTGCCGGTAACCCAGCTTCCCTAAGTAGCTGCGAGTCTGCAGGCTCACTACTGTCGTGTCCAGGCTGGTGCCACAGGTGGCCGCCTGCTTCCTCGCCTGGGACCTGGGCCTGTTGGTGCCTCTTCCAGAACATTCTCTCAAGCAACCCTGAGACATACGGCTTTTGTGCCTCTCCTTGTACAGATGGGAAACTGAGGTCCTGAATGCTTTTAGCACCTTGTTCAGGTGGCAGAACTGGTTTTGAGCTCGGGTCTACCACGTCATCTTCTTGACTTGCCTTACTGGTGGTTCACTGAGTTGAACTTGGAACGAAGAAGTTATTTTCTGTCACTGTGAAGCATCCCAAATTTCTGGCATTTGAAAGGGATAGAGATGGGGGGGAAAGCTGGCCATTGCATGTGACAGGCCGCATGGGTGGAGGTGTGTCACATTTGGGCTTCTGTGGCGGAGCCCCGACCACACTGCATGTGTCCTGGAGCAGAGCGTGAGGGGTCTCCGTGGATGTGCGAAGAGCCAGGAGTGCAGGTGACGCAGCCTGGCCACCTTCCCTGCAGGTAGGCCCACCCGGGGCCTCCTGTGGCCTTGGTGGAACCTGTCTTGCACCTGGCCCCTTGTCATTGGGCCACGTCAAGTGGGGTCTGTGGCCCCGATCTTGGCTATCTGTGGCTGAGGCCAGGCAGAGCCTGCCTTGCCTAGGGCAGGGCTTGATGACAAGAGACCCTTGGCCAGCCTCAACACCTGCAGCAAGTGATGACCCCAGCTGAATGCTGGAATACATTCTTAAATGCTAAGGACCCTGCCAAGCTGCTGAGCCTGTGATGTGGAGAGACTCGAGGTGACTGCTCTTACCAGGGAGCAAGGGCAGAGACAGAATCCTGGAAACAAGTTGGTGAGAGAAGAGAGGTGCCAGAGATCAGGGCTGCAGCCTATTGGGGGCTGCAGGGCTGAGAACCGGAAGAAATGACTGAATAAGGAGGACAGTGGAGGATAACATTCGCAAAGTAACAGGGAAGGACGTCGCCCATGAGGTGGGGCCCCGCTCTGTTCCACGGGGACAGTTTGGGTGTTAGGACACTCAGTACTCTATCTCCACATAAAGGTCAGCCCCACCCAAAGTCAGGAAGGACCCTAGAACAGATGTGTGCCTTTGTATCTTGGTTAAAGAAAAAAACAGTCCAGTCTTCACCCCTTTATCAAAAAGTCCATTTGGTGTGTGTGTGTGAGGGGGGGGTGGGGTGGTATGTTAATGCAAGCACATAAAATAGCAAGCATCCAGGGACTCAAGATCAGGCTAAATTCTCTTCAAAGACCCTTTCAACCTTGAAATTCTCTAAATATGTTTTATTGCAGTTTTAGTTTTAAAAAAGACCTCGTATGATGGAAAACAACAGATGCACCTTAAAGAGAAGACTGCAGGAGCAGTGAACACGCTGGACAGCCCCTCCGTCCGCACAGACTACCGTCTGCGGAGTCTCCCTCCAGACGCTTTTCAAAGGGGTTGTCGTCACTCTCTGTGTACAAATTTAGCATCTTTGCTCTGAGGGCATAGAATGATCACACCACATTTTAAGAGGTCTGGGTGACAGCCCCCCAGTCAGAGGGTCCCTGGGCTACATAAGCACATTCTCATGGAAACACGGGAGAGCCAGGGGACCACCAGGGCCCGGGTATGTCGATGGACAGTCGAATCATCCCGCCAAGCTCCTTCTCAGACCCAGTCCTGGAGGCAACTACAGCTGGCCCAGAGGAGGCACCCGGGCCTCCTTGGCTGTCCCTGGCCCAAGAGGGTCCTCCAGCGCCCTGGGGCAGCACCTGGTCTGGGTGCTCTGCTTCTCAGCCCGGTGTGTCACATGTTGCTTCCTCCCAGTTCTGGAGCTGGCTGTATCTTCAAGGACTTGAGCCTTCTGGCCACCAGGACCCTCAGTGGCTGGCAGATTGGGCTGAGCTGTCCCCTTCCGAAATGCCCTGAGCTGCTGGAGAAGCTGACTCTTCCCAGTACAGTCCCTGTGACATATGACAAGCAACTTCAACACCAAGTGGAGCCAGACCCCCCCCCCCCCATCCATGTTCACTGGTTCTCAAGACAGTTAAGATTTTGGCCTCTCAGCCCTTGCTGGGTCATAGGGCATGTTAGCATGTTAAAGGCCTGTGGGAGGAAACCTATGTGACGCTTCTCAACTCAGATTTTTCTTCTTTTTTCCCATACACCTAATGATGTTCCATTTTAGGGGGAACACTGCCTTTGACTCTGACATTCCCACAGGGTAGGATCCACAGGCTTTTCAATTCCAAAAACTATAGATACAGCATATAAGTCTAAGTGGCCCCATGACCACCATGTGGGGCCTCTGCATGATGGGGAGTGGAAACTTCTCTGAATTTAACATTGCACTTCTTAATTCACCCTGGCTTTTCCTTTCTAGCTAATAGCCATCACTTTATTCCATCCTGAAACTTCTTTTCACTTCCAATGCTATCAGCAGTAGGGACCAAATCAATTTGGAGAGCTATTTTTTAGAAGGAAAATATTAATCCCTTCTCAGGAGCGAAGTGAGGTATCCTTGGTGATGTCAGGAGGACAGCAGCCCAGGCTGGGCCCCAAGTGGGCTCCCACGGGCCACCTCCCAGACCACCCCTAGGCCCACACGTGCTGGCCCTGTGGGTGCAAGACAAAGCTGAAAGCACAAACATCAAACGTGCCAGGCTGAGGGCTTGCTGTGGAAAGCAGAGATGGACCATGCCCAGGTGGCGGGAGCCCCTTGGTGGTTACCGTAGCCCCTGGGAGGAATGACACTCCTGCTCTGCTGGGCCCTGTTGGTCTCCAAGAGCCGCTGTCTCTTCCTCCTCCTCGCTGTCAGAGGAGCTGGAGCTGGAGGTGATGAAACCTGGGTTCACACAGACTGTATCCCACGCCACCCAGGCCTCCCTACTGACCCAAGACCACTGAGGTTTCCTGCCAAGTGGCGGAGGGACAAACTCCAGGGCGATGTACCAAAGCCTAGACTGCTGGCTTTAAGCTCTGCCTGGGTTCTGCTCTCCCTGCAGGGAGACCCTGCTGATGGGACCAAGTGGGACTGCCGGCCAGGCTCAGCTCCTGGCTACGAGCCCTTCTCCACCAAGCAGTGCTCTGGTACTAGCCCACATGGGCGCTGTCCCACACCGTCCCACCTGTCGAAGCCCCTGCTCCTCCTGAGGCCAACGTGGCTAATGCAAAACAGGGCTGTCACCACTTCCAGTACCTTTCTGAAGACCCAAGGTCTGATGGCTCCGTGGGCCGCAAATCGATGAAGACAGTAGGAGGCTCTGCTGGGCCCCTTAGCTGCAGGCCGCTGGCCAGCCTTAGGCCCAGCTCAGCCTGGAAGCCCGGCTCCATCCGAGCAGTTCTGAGATAAGAGAGCAGGGTTTTCTGAGTCACTTCTGGGTGATTATGGTGTGACCTGTGCTGGGCTCAGGGCTGCCCCCAACTGGACGCCCACCATGTGCAGGGCACTGAGCTAGGCCCTGTGAGTGCCCTTGTTCTTTTGCTCTTCAGAACAACCCTCAAGATTTGGCCAACAATGCCCAACAGAACCATCCGTGGTGACTGACATGTTCAGGGTCTGTGCTTTCCCATGTGGTAGCCACTGGCCAAAGGTAGCTACTTAAATTTACATGTTAGCTAATTGAAATAAAATAAAAAAATAAAATTAAATCATTTCCTTGGGGCACCTGGGTAGCTCAGTCATGATCTTCGGCTCAGGTCATGATCTTGCAGTTTATGGGCTGGAGCCCCGCATCAGTCTCTGTGCTGACAGCTCAGAGCCTGGAGCCTGCTTCAGATTCTGTGTCTCCCTCTCTCTCTGCTCCTCCCCAACTCCTGCTCTGTCTCTCTCTCTCTCAAAATTAAATAAACATTAAAAAAATATATAAAAAAATCATTTCCTCATTTGTACGAGACATGTTTCAAAGGTTCAGTAGCCACATGTGGCCAGTGGCTATCAATTGGACAGTGCAGGTCTAGATATTTCTACTGGACACTGGGTTGCTAGGAACGGAAGCCCACTCCAAGTAGCTCAGGTGAAAAGGGGGACTCAGTGGCTCTCAGATTCCTAAAAAGAGTGGAACAACCAAAGTGTGGGAAGCTAGGCTTTAAGGGATCCTGGTGCCCTGTCCCCACCTCTTCCCTTTCGGCTTCAGTCTTTCTCACTACAGCTGGCCTTTCTCAGCCCTCCCATCCCCATCCGGACACACTGAGACTGGGAATTCTCAGGGAAAGGCTCTGATTGGCCTGGCTTGGGTCACAGGCCAGTGCTAGCCTAACAGTCTGACAAGGCAGGTCCTTGTCTGGGGAAGTCATGTGGATGATGGAGGGAGGGTTCCTATAGAGTGTGCAAAGAGTAGGTGCTCTGAGGCTCGAGTCCCAGCCCTGCCATCTATGGCCTAGACAGGCCAACCTCTGAGCCTCAGTTTCCCCATCTATAACACGGGGGGATAAGATAATAGCAGCACCTACCTGATCAGACTGTTGAGATGAAATGAGAAATATACATCAAGTGCTCCCCCCCCTCGAGGTAGGCCTAATAAATGCTGCAAGTCCATGGGCCACTTCCACAGAGGACAGGGCTGTAGCTGGCAAGAAGTCCCACCTGCTGCTGGTCTCCCGCTGCTTGGTGTCCTGGGGCGTGTCAGCAGGTGCCTTCCAGGCAGAAGAGGCCCTGGATTGTGTGGCACCCAGGAGGGCGAGCCGTTCCATGAGCCTGTCCTGGGTGTTGAGCAGGGTGTGGTCTGAGGGCAGAGCGGGGAGGCTGCTTAGTGGGGACACTGCCCCTGTTTGATTTACAGTAGTCTGAGCTACTGATTCCCCTTGGAATCCTTTGTGTAGACACACCTCACCTTGTACACGTCCTCTGCCACTCAGCCCTGTACAAAGACCCCCACCTCCAGCTCAGCAGGGCCAGGGGAGTGGTATATACACAATCCCCATAAAGAGGGAGTGACTTACTACTAACAGTTTACCTCACTCCTCAGTCCCACATGTCAGAGGGAACCATAATTAACAATTACCACTTAAAAAAAAAAAGGCAACAGGATTATCCTCTGTAGATTTTTTTTCACTGTATAGATTGTCTTTCCATGTTAACATACATAGATTACCTTCTTTGGGTTTTAGTGCATTTTGTGCTGTAACTGCTTTAGCTTGACTCCTATAGAATATTGAATATGGGTCATTTCCAAATTTTCACAATTATAAACAGTATTGCAACAAACATCCTTGAATACACACCTTCACCCACTGGGGTATTTAGGATAGACTTTAGCAGTGGAATAAGTGGATTGAAGGCTTAAGTGCCTTTAAAATAGAGAATGGATTCTGCCACATTGCCCTCCAAAACAGGTGCGTGGATTACAGCCGCTGCCTGACAGGAGAGAGGGTTTCTCCACACCTTGCTCTAAGGCATTAAATTACAAACAAACAAGCAAACAAAAAAACCTTGTTGAAACAGCACCAGGGGCTCAGTCACAGAGGGAGTTTGCTCCGGAATTGGAAGCCAGAACCCACAAACCTCCTTGCTCCTTTGCTTCACTCACCTTTGTGGCCCGGGATGGATGAAGAGGGAACAGGAGCTTTCCTTTTATTTACAGAACTGCCCAGAGCGAGCCCACAGGTGCAATGGCAGTAATCACATCCCTGGCTTTCTCGGTAAATGGGGAGATGAATGGAAGCAGAGTTTGCTTAGGAGCTGGGTGAAGAAGCACAAAATGCAGGTTGGTTTGCTCTCAGAGAGAGAGAGGAAGGCCTGAGGGGGTGGGCAGGAGGAAAAGGTGTGGGTCAAGGGTAGGGACCGTGTCTGAAGGCCCCCCTGGTATCTCCAGAGCCTCTTCCACTCCAGACACCAGCAGGGGGTCATATGTATAATGAATGAGTGAGTGAATGAGTGAATGGGTGAAATTTCCACGGGCTGGCACCTGACCTGTGTGGGACCATGAGGGCTGAGCAACAGAGAGGACATGGTGGGCTGCCAGGCTGACCCTATTTTTGAGAGCCCCTGGAAAGAGCTGCTTATGGGGATGCACTTGGGCCCTGGCGTTCAAGATCAGACCTTGGCCCAGGCGGTCAGCTGCCCACCACGTAGCTCCAGGTGCACGATCTCCCCTGTCATCTTCTCGCCCTG
Source organism: Acinonyx jubatus (assembly GCF_027475565.1). NCBI lineage: Eukaryota > Metazoa > Chordata > Mammalia > Carnivora > Felidae > Acinonyx > Acinonyx jubatus. The sequence continues at coordinate 40,339,718 of NC_069398.1, read as the reverse complement.
CCAGACTTTGAAGGATGTGATCCAAATCCCACTCTTCAAGTTGCTGAAATAATTAAAGGAGTGATTAAAATGCAGCCACAGGGTCCTGGCAGCAGGAGTGCCTGCTTCCACAGCTGCCGTGACCAACAGAGGCCATTGTGGGTTGTTTTGGGTTAGAAATGAGGGTTTGGGTGCCTGCCCACATTGGCACGGGCTCCCTCTCTCACCCACACCTCCATTAAGGTGGGTGGGGCCAGCGTCTCCTGCCTTCTCTTTCCTTTGCCTTTTTTAGGCAACACTTTTGTTTTTGGCACAGAGACACTGTTTGACCTGGAAACCCCAGTGTTGTCTTAAAACTCTTTGGGTTCATACAGGTTTCGAGTGGTGGGACGTTAAAACGTTTTGCTCTCTTAAGGAACAGATTGTTCTGGGCAGGTGCTCCCTACGCAAGGACCTGGAAAAGAGCGCTGGGGGCGTCCGGGTGTGGCGAGAGGAGGGAGGAAGGTAATTGGGAATTGATGTTCCTTGTAGCTCCTTGTGGCCCTAGGGTGAGTGAAAACAGAAGTGTTTGGGGGCCAGCAGAATGGAAAGAATGGCTTGTTTAAACCACAACCGATGAGAATGAAATTGGTAAAAATGACCTCCATGTACAACCTGATACCGTTTTTCTCTGTTGTTAAAATTATCAAAATTTGAAAATAAGGCAAAAAAAGGAATTGTGTGATGTTTAAATGTCATGCTGGAGCTTTTGTGACAAGCCCACCTTTCTGGGAACAGTAATTTGGCTTGCACAGTTGACCAGGGCCCACCTATTTTACAACTTTGTAAACTGAGAACAGGTACAGTGGGTTTTTTCTGTCTGGTAGAGGTGATAACCCCAAAAGTAACAAAAACTTGTTGTTACTTTTGTTAGGATGTTGACCAATTTTGTACTTAGTATAACAATTTTATCTCAGCACTCCTTTCTTTTTCCGCAGTTTTACAAAATCCCAGTTTCTCATAATCTCTTTGACCTGGCTTTGTCTTCCTGCCGGTTCCCTCATTAATGAGCTAAATACAACGTTAACAGGTGCTCACAGTATTTGTGTGAAAGTGACAGCTTTAAGATTTTGGGAATTGTGCTTCAACAAAGTTTGTTCTATATCTTATATGTGGTTGTCTGTCTTTATAAACATGCTTTAGATTAGTAGTCCTCCAGCCCTTCCTTCCTCCCTTCCTTCTTTCCTTCTTTCCTTCCTTTTAAAGAAGGATGGAGTCTCCTTGTTCTTCCTTATTCTCTTTAACTCTACCTAAGGATGGTCTGTCAGGACCACACACCCACTGAGACAGACATGACTGATGGCTGGGGGACCTAGGACCATGTGCCTAGGGGCTTAAGGTCATTGCTGTAGACTGAATGTCTGTGTCCCTCAAAAATCCACACGTTGAAATCCTAATGCCCAATGTGATGGTGTTTGGAGGTGGGGCCACCGGGAGGTGATTATGTCATGAAGGTGAAGCTCTTATAAAAAGGCCCCAGAGAGCTCCCTTGCCTCTTCCACCGTAAGAGGACACAGCCAGATGTCAGGAAGAGGCTCTCACCAGACACTGAATGTGCTGGCGCCATGATCTTGGACTCCCCAGCCTCCAGAACTGTGAGAAATGAATTTCTCTTTAAGCCCTCCGTCTGTGGCATCTGTTATGGCAGCCCAGGTGTAGAGGGCAAGCCCTCAGGTTGTCCTGTGGAGGACCAGCTCACGGCCAACGTGCAGAGGACGCCCTGAGGAAGCACAGGCTGGAAGATGCCTACCTTGAGGGAGAGCACCAGCCGTCCTTCCCGGGGCCCCTCTGGTGGCGTCTCTGGTCTTGGAACTGCCACTGCCGCTGCACAGGGTGCCTCTTCCACTTGACTTTGGTCACTGCAGGCTGGGTCCTGGGCATCCCAGGTGACTTTATGGAGTATGTCCTTCTCAATCATCTTCCTTCTCTCCTTTCGGAGGGCTCTTGGGTCTGCATAGACTGCGGCCCAACCAGTTTGTGAGGCAGTGCTCAGGGGCTCTGCTTTCAGGTCGCCTTCCCAGGGGGACAGGGTAGCTTCCCCCTGCAGCCCTTGGTGAGGACCCTGGGTGCTGAGGGACACAGCCCCATGGTTGTCTTCCTGCCACTTGGGGGTGTCCTTGGGCACCCTGAGAAGAGAACTGGTTTCCCCACAGCTGTCCATAGGCCCGCCAGGGTCTCCACCTTGCAGAGAGGCAGAAGCCTCTGTCCTTGGGCCCCACTCTCTCCAGGGTTCTGTGCTGGGTTCCACAGGCACTGCAGCTGGCTGTGGACAAAATGGGTGTGCTCAGCGTTCTCAAAAACATACTTGAGGGAATTTTTGTGTGTATGCAGTAAAACAGGTATGTAACATAAGATTTGCCATTTTAACCATTTTATCATTCTGTGACATTAAGCACATTCATAATGTGCAATCGTCACCACTATTTCCAAAGCTTTTTTATCACCCCAAAGAGACTGCACCTTCCCTCCCCCCAGGCCCCTAGTAACCTCCAGTCTACTTTCTGTCTCTATGGATTTGCCTGTTCTAGATATTTCATATAGGTGGAATCACACAATACTTGTCCTTTTGTGTCCTTTGGCTTAGCTTAGTGTTTCCAAGGTGCGTGGAGGTTGTGGGTCAGTACTTGATTCTTTTTTATGGAGTGCATAATATTCCATTGTATGGACTATGTTTTGTTGATCCATTTCATTTGTTAGTGGCCATTGGGTTGTTGTTACCTTTTGGCCACTGCAAATAGGCCACACAGCTATTAAGGGGTAGACAAGATGAAACCTAGGCCCTCTGACTCCAGAGCAAGCCCACAGCCTCTGCCCCCATGAGTGAGGACAGACTTTCCTGTCCCAGGTTGGGAAAAAAAAATTCTCCAGGACAGTTGCTGAGGTAATTGTAGAAATGAAGAAAACCCAAGGTAAACTCACGTGGACATCCCTGCACCTGAACTAACTAGAGGTCTTGGCAGGCCTGGGAATTTCAGACCTTCTTCTAGGTGTAGCTGAGTGAGGGAGTCATGATGATGAATGTTCTGTAAGATGACCCTGTATCAGTGCTTGCACTGAGATTTCCAGAACTCTCAGCACATAACCCCTGCCTCTAAACTGGCACTGAGACTTGACCAAACTCTAGAATGGCTTTTAGCAGCACACGGCTAGCATGACCCCAGTCCGTGAAAACATCTCCCTGAGAAAGCTCAGTGCTGTGGGGAGAATTCAGTGTTTGTTCCAGCCAACACCTGATGAGAGGCCCCTGACCTCCCTTTCTTAAGAGCATTTCCTAAAAAGGGCTTCAGACTCGGAGCTACGTGTCTCTTACAACCCAGAAGCATCTGTCCTGGGCCTGAGAGCCTTTCCTTTGGAATGTTCTCGTCAGGAAGGACAGGGCCTCTGTCTCCCTTCTTCCAGGGAGGATAGACTCCTGACTTCCATATCTGCCAGCGGACACGCCTGGCCTAGTCACACCCACGCTGGCCTGCTCTTTGTGATCGTTCACTTCTCTGACTCTAGTGAGCCCTGTTCTCCCCCTCCCTCGGTCTCCCTTTGAAACCCCGGTCACCTCTGCACAAGTCGGAGGGAGCTCAGCTCTTTCCCTGCTGTCAGCAGTTACCGAATGAAACCTGCTTCCCCTGCTTTGACGAATGTCTGGCTGTGCTGGTCTGTGACAGCATACCCACTTCCCCTAGTTAATGAGTGACAACTAGTCATAATAATTACAGCAGAGGTAGGCCTGTCTCCCGGAGCCTTTAAGAAGAGCCAAAAGGCCTGATCAGTTGGGGACCTGCCCGGTGATGAAAGTCTATTGATGGGTTCTATTTATAAGGGCAGCAATTAATTTTAAGCATCAAGCCATTTTTTTTTTTTTTTTTTTTTTAGCAGCAGGCAAAAGTTTATTAGAATATAGGATTAGAAAGGAAGAATAGTAGGAAAGCTCTCTTTACAGAGAGGGGACATTCGAAAGTGAATGCCCCAAGCCATTAATTTTAGATAGAGTTTTTGGTCTTACCTGGGGCTCTGGGAAATGAGAAAAGAAGATGGAAAATTTGCTCTGACAGTTGGCGATGACTGTGATACGTGGTTACAGAGTGTGCTTTGGCATTTCTAATTGTTTCTTGTGTTCACCTCACCTCTCCAGTGAGGGGCACCTTCTTACCTCTGAATCCCCACTGTCACCCTTATTAAATCAACAAATGTTTAGGGAGTGCCCCAGTTTTGACCTCTTTGACCCACACCATAGGGTCAGGTGAGAGCGCGGACACCCACACCCACACCCCATTCTGCCCGCAGGGTCCCAGCTTTGTGGATCCCCGGGGCCTGCCTTCTACAGACCTCAGAAGACCCATCAACCGTAGCAAGCCAGGCCCCGGCAGGGTCTTCGGCCAGCTCCTCCGACAGGTCTGGGATCAGGGCAGTGTGATCTCGCTGGAAGATGAACAGCTCCTCTGCCTCGCAGTCCGACTGTGACAAATGAGAGGACTTCTGAATTATAGGGCAGCAGGCAGAGCCAGGAGGGCCTCAGCCTCCATCTGCCCTTGCCCTGCTGCTCAAGAGTGATCTGGGGAGATCAGCTTTCTCCCAGAGGTCTTTGGCCTGGCTGGTTCCTGCCACTGATTTAGAAAAGGGCTCGGCTGCACAGCCTCGTGAAGTGAGATCCCGGGCTCCAGTTGTGCACATACCTGCCACCCCCTAAGACCTTGAACATAACAGGTGCTCAGATAACACCTGGCACTGAACGAACAGGGCAGCAAGGTGGTAGCTGAGAGAAGAGCCCAGCTCTCCGCCTGGCCTGTAACCTTTAGCCATCACATAAATGACACAGTGTCTTAGCACCTCTAAGGGGAGAGGGGGCACTTAGAGTCACCAGCTCACCTTGCAAGGATATCTGAAGATGAGAACAAATGAGGCTGAAGACATGAAAAGGTACTGGGGTCATGTTATCTACTCTCCGTTAGCTTTGTCGCATGCTGGAAGATACCTGAGGCCCAGGACGCTCTGTTTGTCTTTGTAGGCATCCCAGGAAGGACCCAAACCTGTCAGGTTACTTCTAAATGCCTAGCTGCAAACTGTGAGTTTGGCACCCACTACTAGGGAGCGGCTGCCCAGGGCCTTGTCTCCCTTTCTTCATCGATAGGGTCACTGCCATTCTTGTGTGTGTGCACATGCCCACTTTTCACTAGGCGGAGAAGCTAGCACAGCTCATTTAAGACTGAATTCACAGTCACTCTTGTCACCCAGTGTTCTCAGTTCAGTGTTCGATATCAGTCAGTAGAAACTAGAAACACAATTACGATCATGGGGAGGCGGGGTCTGCCAGGTGTGTAATGTCACAAAGGGCTTCTTATTCTTGAAGAGGCAAAGTAGGCTCCATAAATGTTTGTTGAATGAATGCATGCCACCATAAGCTCTTGGAGGAATTCTCCGGTCATAATTTCAGGTCACTGAAATGGCCCGTAAGGATGCCAAGTATGAATAAATGTATTCGGAGGACAAAAAGCAAAATTATGACAAATGCAGGAGCTGATAAGCTCCAAAGCTGTTCTTGGGTCAACATTGTGCTTGCCATGGGAAGAAAGGGCAATCGGGGCCCAGGAAAACATAGGAAGAAGGCGCTTGCTTACCAAGGAGGAATCGGAGTCCAGAGATGGGAGCTGCTCCCTGACGGCCTCAAGGATGGCATCCCAGGGCCCTGTCTGGGAGGCCCAGGGAGGTGGGGACTCCTCATCTTTGTCCTGGGACGCCATGAGGACCCAGGCTCCAGGGATGCTGCTCAGCGTGCCATCATCCAAGCAGCCCTGCAGAGGACACAGGGTGAGGTGAGAGGGTTCCAGGGGCCAAGGGCCAAGAGCTCAGGGTGGGGCAGTGGGAGAGGGCTGCCTTTTCAAAGCGTCTACCACCCTGTGGGGGGTGAAAACAGACTGCCAGACTTCCCATTGGTTTCCCTTCTGGTTCTCCAGGTTCCTGTTCCTGTTAGTCAGTGTGCCCACACGTGTGTGTATGTATGTGTGTGTGTGTGTGTGTGTGTTTGAACAACACAGGTTGGAACTGCATGAGCCCACTTATATGCAGATTTTTTTTCAATAAATGCAGTTAGTACAATAATGTATTTTCTCTTATGATTTTCTTAACATTTTCTTTTCTCTAGCTTATTTTATGTGGGAATGCTGTATATAATACATGTAACATACAACATGTGTTAATCGTCTAATGATGTTATTGGTAAGGCTTCTGGTCAACAGTAGGCTGTTGTCGCTAAGTTTTTAGGGAATCAAAAGTTATATGTGGAGGTGTGCCTGGTTTGCTCAGTCAGTAGAGTATGTGACTCTTGGTCTTGGGGTTTTAAGTTTGAGCTCCAAATTGGGTGCAGAGATGACTTAAAAATAAAATCTTAAAAAAAAATTTTTTTTAATGTTTATTTTTGAGACAGAGAGAGCATGAACGGGGGAGGGTCAGAGAGAGAGGGAGACACAGAATCCAAAGGAGGCTCCAGGCTCTGAGCTGTCAGCACAGAGCCCGACACGGGGCTCGAACTCACGGACCACGCGATCATGACCTGAGCCAAAGTCGGTCGCTTAACCGACTGAGCCACCCAGGCGCCCCTAAAAATAAAATCTTAAGGGGGCACCTGGGTGGCTCAGTCAGTTAAGCGTCCAATGTCCAACTCTCTCTCTCTCTCTCAAAAAAATAAGCATTTAAAAAAAGATTTTATTTTAATATTTATTTATTTATTTGGAGAAGGGGGAGGGTGTGCATGAACAGGGAGGGGCAGAGAGAGAGATTGAGAGAGTGAGAGGGAGGGAGGGAGACAGGGGATCTGAAGCGGGCTCTGTGCTGAAAGTGAAGAGCCCAATGCAAGGCTTGAACCCACGAACCATGAGATGATGACCTGAGCTGAAGTTGGACGCTTAACTGACTGAGCCACCCAGGTGCCCCTAAAAGAAAGAGAATCTTAAACATTATATGTGGATTTTTGACTGCGCGGGGTATTGGTCCTCCTAAGTCCTGTGTTCAAGAGTCAACTGTATGTGTGTATATATATATCTATATATATCTAGATGTATATATCTATACCTATAATATATAATGTAACCATATACATACATATGTAGGTATATGTATATAATAAATAGAATGATATATGTGTATGATATACAGATTATGTAAGGTATTTATATCCCAACTAACATAAATCCCATTACTATCTACATTTTATAGACTCAGAGAAGTTACATTGTTAGTAAATGGCAAAGACAAAATTTGTAGCAAAGTTAGAAGGGATTTCAAGCCTCACTACACTTTACTACCCCCCTTACAAAGGAGTCCCCAGGAAAGTTTTTTTGGAGTCACCACTTAACCCCTGACACCCAGGCACTTAACCAGCCCCTTCCATCTTTTGTACTCCTAACAGGAGAAAGCCTGGGCCCTCAGGGGTCAAGGTAGCTTTAGGAATGTGGGATGATGGTACTTCAGAGCCAGTGTCTGGACATCCCCTGCAGCCCCCAGATATAGCCCACTGTGCCTATACTATGAGAAGAGAGCACTTCCGCCCTAGCCCTGCCTGGCTATTACTCTGTGTCAGGGCACCCATGAAGGCAGCAGTAGCAGATGTGAGTGGTGGGGTACTTGCTTTTGTGCTCACAGAACCTGGAGCAGGAGCTTGGTGCACCTTGAACTGTGAACAGCAGGGTGGGGACGCAGCTCATAACACATCAGCGGATGTTTTTTGGAACCGGGCTCTGAAGGGCAGACTGTAGCGTAACAGAATCACCAGATATTCTCGGTTCTTCAGACAGGCAAGGCAACAGGGTAGGGAAAGGCATTACAGGTTGCAGCAAGAACATGTACAGTGGCTCAGAAGAGTGAAAAGTGCCCAACATGTTGGGGTAAGAAAGTATCTGCTGCGAGAATATGCGGTGATGACAGACCAGATCGCGGAGGGTCTTGAACACCACGGCGAGTTCACTTTATCCTGCTGACTGGGGTTAACGCCTAAAGCTAAGCGGCGGAGCTGCTCGAGTCTCCTCCGAACCCTGGAGCAAATTCCACATCCGTTTCTTCGCGGCAGCCCGTTAGCCCCGCCCCTATCCCCGCCCCCGCCCTTCTGGCCTAGGAGCCCCGTTGTCCTGACAACTGGACGCCAACAGCCTCCCGGACCAGTCTTTTAAATTCTAAAGCTGGGAAACAGGAAAACACGTCGATCGTCTTCCCACCCGTCCCCACCCACCCGCTTCCCGCCCCCGTCCCATCAAAATCCCGACATGTACCTTCGGAGGCCACTCACCTCAGGCCTCTACCTCCCCTCTCAGCGCAGTTTTGACAGGACTATAAACAGTTCCCAGTGCGTTCCTCCGGACCCGTTCGCTCCCCCGGGCCGCGGCGCAACTACTGAGGCTGTCACCGCCTTTGGAATCCCCCCTCGGCAGTTTTACATTACTGGACTGCCAACCGCACTTTCTCCCCCCCGCTTCTCTTTCGGGACTTGGCGCGTCCTGCCTCTCTTGAAATAGGATTGGTTTCCCTGGCTAGCGGAGGGGAGGGGCAAGGCGAACTCCTCCTGTTGATTGGCTGTCGCGGGGGTCACACAGCGAACCGGGCGAGCTGACCGGAAGGCTCGGGTGCGGGACGGACAAATTCCACAGCGCCGGGAGCGCCCCGCGGCCCGGCGAGAGTCCCGGCGTGCTCCGCGCCTCCCGCAACCACTTCCGGGGCGGGAGTGGGGCAGCGGTGTCCGGGCGCTGCGGCGGCAGCCCGCGCGGAGGGAGCCCGGGCGTGCGTGGCGGCGAGCGCACCGGGCTGAGAGAGTGCGGCGGCGCACCGGGACTCAGCGCAGGTACGCTGGGTGGCGGCCCGACACCGCCTGGGGCCGGCACTTGCCGCCTGCCTGTCTGCGGCCAGGCCCGGCCCGCCGCTTGGTAGCCGCGTGAGTTTCTGGCGACGCTTCCGCTTTTGCATCCTTGTAGAGGCGACGGCAGAGCCACGTGCCATGTGGGGTTACCAGGAGGAGGTGTCAGGGGATGTCTGTGCGGTCTGGCCTGGCGGTGTTCTCGAAGGACCCACCCCAGGGCCTGACAACCAGGGTGGGTACCCCAGTCTGCGCGAACGGCTCACGCGTCAGGACGAGACGGGCTGCCTTTGGGCTTTTGCAGACTTCCTCCCTGTGGGCGTGGCGGCCGACTATCAGCGTCATTATTTTTTAGTTAAGGTTTTTGGGTTATTGAAAAGGTAATGGATACTAAGCAAGTCTACAAATGTATGGATGAACGTAATCGTTTTATTCATAACAAATATCCCATCATTGTAGAGTGTGTGACATGTGGCATGGTGATAAAAGAAGTACCAGTAGCTTTACGGCCCCGTGGCATCCGAGTTCTCCCTCCATAGGCTCCTAGAGCCGGGCCTGGTTGTGATTGCCGCCTTGCAGGGTGAGAGACACCTGAGCCTCTAATAATAAGAGAGACCACATAGGGGCACCTGGCTGGCTCAGGCAGTTAAGCTTCCGACTCTTGGTCTCGGCTCATGACCGGCTGAGGTCATGATCTCATGGTTTGTGAGTTCAAGCCCCGCGTGGGGCTCCGTGCTGTGGCTGCGGAGCCTGCTTGAGATTCTCTCTTCCTTTCTCTGGCCTTCCCCCACTTGTACTTTCTGTCTCTCAAAATAAATATATAAATAAACTTAATTTTTTTTAATGTCTATTTATTTTTGAAGGGGAGAGAGACAGACTGCGAGTGGAAGAGGGGCAGAAAGAAAGGGAGACACAGAATCCGAAGGAGGCTCCAGGCTCTGAGCTGTCAGCACAGAGCCTGACCCGGGGCTCTAACCCACAAACCAGGAGATCATGACCTGAGCTGAAGTGGGACTCTTAACCTACTGAGCCACCCAGGCACTCCTGTAAATAAATAAACTTTTAAAAATATATGAGAGACTGCATGGACTCTACTCTGGAGGAGGCATTTGGAGTAAAAGAGACCCACCTATAGGAGGTTTGAGGGATGTGTGGAAAGGGGCCCTTAACTGGTACTCGGCGTATTTGGATTCTTATCCAGTATTTGTTGGCTTGGACTATTCAGGTTGGGGTTTCTTGCCTGCAGAGTGAGAAAGATGGTTGATCTCAGGCTCTGCCAGTGTGAGGAGGTGGTGGTACCAGAACACTGGGCTTTGCTCTGAACTTGATTACCTACAGGCCCCATCATATGTACACATATTCTGGCCAAGGGCTTACAAGATTCTTTGTCCCTCAAATTGGTGGCTTGTTAGTTGTTTGGCCATCTCAGCTGTTACTTGGAGTGTGGAAGCATTCTTTAGTAGAGACTGAGGTCCTAATGCATCTGTGAACTGCTGGAGTGCCTTTAGGTCATCTGAATGGACATGACCCTCCTTTTCTCTCTTTGCTATAGTTGTTTCCTTGTTCTCTCCCACCCATAGTAGGTAGGAGACAAAAGTTACTTGGGGACCTAAAGGTTCTAATAGGAAGCTAATGGCCTGGCATTGATTTGGTTAGGATTCCCAGAATAAAGGACTTTCATGGACTCCTCATCCTGGTATAGTGGCTCTCCAGGAACGTTCCACCACCCCACACATTTTCCAGTGTATCACTCTCCCATCCCTCCTGTTTTCAAGGAATGTATGGGTGGATTCCTACTCAGTCAACCTTTGCCAAACACCAATCACATCATAGTTTCTGTGCTGGGACTTACTTGTCTTTTCTTTTTAAAGATTTGTTTAAAATTTTTACATTAGGGTGCTCCTGGGTGGCTTGGTCGGTTAAGTGTCCGACTTCGGCTCAGGTCATGATCTCACCGTTCTTGGGTTTCAGCCCTGTGTTGGGCTCTGTGCCGAGAGCTCAGCCTGGAGACTGCTTCAATTTCTGTTTCCCTCTCTCTCTGCTCCTCCCCCACTCACATTCTGTCTCTCTCTCTCCCAAAAATAAACAAGGATTAAAAAAAAATTTTTTTAATAAAAAAAAATGTTTACATTAAAATTCACTCATTTGGTGTTTGGGTCTATGAGTTTTGATTAACGTATAGAGTCAACATATCTACCAACCAGTATATAAAACATTCCCCCCAAATTCCCTCTTGCTGTCCCTTTGTGGTCCCCCCATTCCTAACCCCAGTCCCGCTGATCTGTCCTTCAGCCCTTCCATTTTTTTTTTTCTAGAATGTCCTGTAAATGGAATCATAAAGTAGGTAGCCTTTGAGTCTGACTTCTTTAGCACAGTGAGTTTGATGTTCATTCATATATTGTGTCTATTACTGTGTGTGTCAACTGTTTGTACCTTCTGCTTATTAGTAGCGTTCCAATATACGGCTGTGCCACTGTTTACTTATCCTTTCGTCCATGTGTGTTTAACAACAGCCCCTTGAGCTATGCCCGCATTAGCGCAGAAGTAAAGACTGGAGATGGTAAATAGCAGAGCTAAATTTTGATATAACTCCCAAGTCCAGGCTTCTTTCCCACCACACCTAAGAGTTGATTAGGTCCAGTGACCCAATTAACGTTTCTTAACTGCCCATCCAAGAGGTTGTCAGGCTTCCTGAGTTCCTGGAGAGTTCCCTTGGTAGAACTGGGGCCTGAGGGTTGATGAAGGAAAGTGTCCACTGCAGTATGTGACTCACCATATATGCTCCTTTCTTTGTGTCTGGTGACAAGCTCACCGGTATTAGAAGGATGGAGCTGCCCAAACCATATAGCACTTAATGATAATCTTCTAAGTCTGTCCCAGGAGTTGGCTGCATTGAGTGGCAGTCTGCTAGGATAGTGACCAGCCGCCTACTGCAGGTGGGAGTGTGACCATCCTGTTCTGTTCCCTGGAACAACCAGGAAGGAACGCTCTAACCCCTCGATCTCCCTCCACAGTGATGTCGGAGCTCAGCGATGAAGCCAGTGAGCCAGAACTCCTGAACTGCAGCTTGTCCATGTGGCATGGGCTGGGTGCTCAGGTCGGCCGGGAGGAGCTGGCCGTCCCCTTGGATCTTCACACAGCTGCTTCCATTGGCCAATATGAAGTGGTGAAGGAATGTGTGCAGCGGTAAGAGACCTTGGGAAATGTTCCTGCTCAGATTTTGAGTACCGTCTCTGTGGCTTCAGATCCCAGATAGGGCTGTCAGTGAGCTTATGGGGCCTTGCACACAGTCGCAGACATGGAACACACCGAGGTATATCCCTGTGTCTGTCGGACAGCTGTCACTAATGATTTAGGCTGGACAGGAATAAGTCCGTTTTTATTCCTAAGAAGAAAGCGACAGTTTGGGCTTTTTTCATAAGCTTATGAATCATTTCAGACTTTTGTTAACTACAGTCATTTTATGGTTTTTACTAATTGCAGAAGTGCTCAGACAAAACAAAAATAAAGTTAGAAAGTGATGCCCTGTGGCCTCCTTTCCCCAGGAGATTCATTTTTATCCCTTGTGCCTTCCTGTCACTCTGGCTTCTACCATAGAGGAGGAGGAGGTGGGATTCATCTTCCTCTCTGGGGATCGCCACCTGATTGCCACCTGCAGTCTTACACATGTGTTAATTTAGTTTTTGGAAAAGGACCAATCTCCTTGCCTCTACCCCCTTACATCCACCTCATTGTTTCTGTTTCTCATTGACAACTAGTGGAACCATCTATGTCTATATCTACATGTGCCTGTTTCAGTTCCTGGGGAGCCAGAGCAAAGCCTTGGATAAGCCCTGGGTTTCTGGTTCCTAAGTCATAACTGCCACTTATAAATATGTGGCCAGTTAAGTACAAGTATAGCACTGTGGTAAGACATAATGTTTTGTACTCCTGTACCAGGTGGCTTTTGGAATCATAGCTGGATACACAGGCAGCACATTCCCTCACAGGGTCACTGAGACCCCAGTTACAACTTTGCTCCTTTGGCGTTCTTGGGTTTTTAAGCCTTTGGGTGTACTGTTTAAATGCATAGTCCAGGAAGGCGCCTGGGTGGCTCAGTCGGTTGGACGTCCGACTTCAGCTCAGATCATGATCTCACAGTTTGTGGGTTTGAGCCCCGCATCAGGCTCTGTGCTGGCAGCTCGGAGCCTGGAGCCTACTTCGGATTCCGTGTCTCCCTCTCTCTCTGCCCCTCCCCCACTCTCACTCTGCGTCTCTCAAAAATAAATAGAACATTACAAAAATTAATAAATCCACAGTCTGGAATGGCTCCACAGGGGAGAGGGGAAGTGTTTGTGCTCTGGTTGGGACTGTAGCCCTAGCTGACACCAAGGCTGCTGACAGTAAGCAGACTGGGACCTGAAGCGAGTAGAGGCATCAGAAGGGAGGCTTGGGCCCAACTGGACATGTCAGAGCCTCAGAGACACTCTGTGGAGGGCTGGGCTCTTCTCCACATGGAATTGAGCCACCAGCGAAGGTCATCTGGCCAGGATGGACTGGTCTCTGTGCGCTCTCCCAGCCAATGGCTGCCATTGCATTCCTGGGATCAGGACCTTCTGGAATGGCTGCATGGGTATCCCGGAGTGAATAGAAGGTGCTAGCAAATGGAACATAATTGTCTGGTGTGGCTTCTTGTGTCCAAACCTCTGAGAGGCACAGACTGTGGGTTGACTGTCAGACTGGACTGCCAGATGCTGGCTTCCAGCTGTGGCAATGAGAGCATCGCTTACCTCCACTGGAGGCTGGGATTGTGCAAGAGGAAAGCTGTGGGGCATGCACCATGCAGGGTGTTCTGGAAGTAGATGTTATTTCCATGCCCCAGGCCCAAACTCTGGGGTAGGAAGCCCATAATTTTTTTTCCTGGGGGAAACGCTTCTTTAGAATTTTGGTGGAAATCAATGAAAAAGATAGGATCCTCTGGGTACTGATTTTCCAAGAATGTTTTTGTAGGATGAGGTGATGAGAGAGAAATCTTACCCATTGTCTGAGTCCCTTCCCCTTTCCTTTCCACCCAGCACCGGACTAGCAGATCCTGGTCTGTTGGAAGGCAGTCAAGGCTCCGGGTCACAGTTTCTTGACCTTGGCACTCCTGACAATCTAAGCCAGATCATTCTCTGTTGGGAGGCTGACTTGTGCATGCAGGATATTTAGCGGCATCCCTGGCCTCCATCCCCTAGATGACAGTAGCTTTTCCTTATGCACTTGTGAACCACTAATGTGTCCAGACTTTGCCAAATGTCTCCTGGGGGGCAGAATCCCCCGGGTGAGAACCATCTGTGTTGCTGGGGGTAGGAAAGAAGAGAATTGCTGGCCTTGGGATAGGAGGAGGGGCCAATGAGAATGTGCAGTTGGAGGAGGAAGATAGCCCTGTGGACTTTGCAGAGGCAGCTGTACAGCAAACCTAACTGTTCCCCTGTCTTCCTCCCCTCCCCTCCCCTATGATGTCCAGCGTGGCAGATAACTTCTGCTTCCTGGCTGTACTTCCCCCTCTTTGTCTTGGCCTGGCCTTGCCGCTGGCTTTGGTAAACCTCACACGTGAGATGGCGGGACATGTCTAGCATATCTTGCATTTGTTTAGGAGAGAGTTAGATTTGAATAAGAAGAATGGTGGTGGCTGGACCCCGCTGATGTATGCTTCCTACATTGGACATGATACCATCGTGCACCTGCTGCTTGAGGCGGGGGTGAGTGTGAATGTGCCGACCCCGGAAGGGCAGACTCCACTGATGCTGGCTTCCAGCTGTGGCAACGAGAGCATCGCCTACTTTCTCCTCCAGGTGAGCTACGAGGGGACTCAGGCTAAGAAATGTGCGGGGCTCCCGGCTCTGGCAGAGACGTGAACCACCGCAGACCATGGTGTGCGTGTGCGTGTTCGTGTAATCACTTTGATTCTTGCAGTGTGACGGCCTGGAGGGCGCCCGCCCACACAGAGGAGCTGAGGCTGTAACGAGCATTCTGTGTTCTCTTGAAGCAAGGTGCCGAGCTGGAAATGAAGGACATTCAAGGCTGGACTGCCCTCTTCCACTGCACCAGCGCTGGGCACCAGCAGATGGTCAAGTTCCTTTTGGACAGTGGAGCGAATGCCAACGTGAGGTGATTACCAGGTCTTTGGTGGTCGCTCTGACTCTGAGGAGGGCAGCTGGGGAGGCTAGAGTGCAGAGTAGCCCCTGCCTTGGGCAGAGGGGACAGTCCTGTCCAGGCATGGGGAGCTTGAGGATAGGCTGAGCTTTTTCCTGCATCTGTCAGGGGACTTTGGGTACAGCACTTTAAGTGCTCTGAGTCTCATTTTCTTCCTTCCTTCCTTCCTTCCTTCCTTCCTTCCTTCCTTTCTCTTTTTTTATTAACTTTTTAAAATATTTATTTATTTTTGAGAGACAGAGACAGAGTGTGAGCAGGACAAGGGCAGAGAGAGAGGGGGAGACACATAATCCGAAGCAGGCTCCAGGGTCCCAGCTGTCAACACAGAGTCCCAACCCACGAACTGCGAGATCATGACCTGAGCCACAGTCGGACGCTTAACCGACTGAGCCTCTCAGGTGTCCCTCTTTTTTTTTTTTTTTTTTTAATGTTTATTTATATTTGAGAGAGAGCACAAGCAGGTGAGGGGCAGAGAGAGGAGGACAGAGACTCTTAAACGGTCTCTGTGCTAACATCAGGGAGTCAGATGGGGCTCAAACTTGTGAACCGCGAGATCTTGACCTGAGCCGAAGTCACTTAACTGACTAAGTCACCCAGGTGCCACTGAGCCTGAAAACTGGGGATGGCAGTACCAGGGTCATGGAGTTGTTAGAAAAATTACATGTTCTGTCACACATCAGGGGCCTCGGCCTGGCATTGTGAATGGCACTCCGTTTACATGCATTAAATGCTAACTCCTTTCTCCTTCTTGCCTTTGTCTGTGTTGGGTGAGGTGATGCTTTGAAAGTAGTCATGAGTTTTGTAAGCCGGAAGGGGTGTTGTCGTCCAAAGCATGTCACAGTGATAATCCCCTTTCAGCACAGCAAGTACCAGCCCCGCATCCACCTGACACTGTGCACGCCCCTGGCTGAAGCCATCTCTTATAAGATACATGCCACCGTTTCATATGCCACTGAGGAAGAAGTGCCACTGATCAAAATGCCACTTGCCTGTTGATTTTAAGATAAATTCTGGCTTGGGAGATGTTAAAATGCAAAAATGGTGTATCTTACAATGGATGAAACCCAGGATTTAGCTTGGTTCCTGTCTTCTAGACCAGTCTGAAGGGAAGTGAGGGTCAGAGGGCAGCTGTAGGCAGTGCTGAGCAAATTGTAAGCAAACCCCAAAATAAGCATCAGATACTACGCAAACTAAGGACAAGGTAGATGGTTGGTCCTGGAGCTTTTGGGAGGGTTTCTGGAAGATGTTGAGCTCAAGGCATAGGATCTGGATAGGTGGAAGGGAGACGCTGGCTTTCTGTGTGAAGTGAAGGGCAACAGTTGCTTTCGGCTTGTAATTAAAATGGAAATTTAAGAGGTGGCAAGTGGAAGCAGCTTAGGAGTGATTATCGGGAGCACCTGGGTGGCTCATTCAGTTAAGGGTCCTACTCTTGGTGTTGGCTCAGGTCATGATCTCGCGGTCATGAGATTGAGACCCATGTTGGCCTCTGTGCTGACAACGTCGAGCTTGCTTGGGATTCTCTCCCTCCCTGTCTCTCTGCCCCTCTCCTGCTCTCTGTCTCCCTCTTTTTTTTTTTTTTTTTAATTTAATTTTTAAAGTTTATTTATTTACTTTGAGAGCGTGAGGGGCAGAGAGAGAGGGAGACAGAGAATGCCAAGCAGGATTGAACTCACTAAACCATGAAATCATGACCTGAGCTGAAACTAAGAGTTGGATGCTTAACCGACTGAGCCACCTGAGTGCCCCCTCTTTCTCTATCTCTGTCTCTCTCAAATAAATAAACTTAAAAAAAGGGTAGAACCAGAAGAATTTATGAGGCTGATGTGTTAATGTGAACTTTTT
The DNA here is from genome assembly GCF_027475565.1 of Acinonyx jubatus. NCBI lineage: Eukaryota > Metazoa > Chordata > Mammalia > Carnivora > Felidae > Acinonyx > Acinonyx jubatus. The sequence continues at coordinate 40,322,851 of NC_069398.1, read as the reverse complement.
CACATCTCTCTGTTGGTTCTGGGGAGAGGGAGACCTCTGTGCTTAGGGAAGGGTGACTTTGTACCAGCTTGGTCTTGTCTGCAGCAGGGAAGCTTCTGCGTGGCAAACTTCTCTCCAATAATTGTCTGACCATGGCCTCTGTCTTGTAGGGAACCAGTATATGGATTTACTCCTTTGATGGAAGCAGCTGCCTCTGGCCATGAAATAATTGTGCAGTATTTTCTCAATCATGTAAGTGACCCTGTTTGTTAGCTTACACTTTAGTCACAGCAGGTGAGGAATCTTCTCCTTGAAGTATGAGCTATCACAGAGTTTTCTGCTGCACGGAAGTAGCCGCTTTCTATTTATTGAGCACGTTTTCATTGTATCTGTGGATGCCAAGTGTTGTGTGGCACTCAGGTACAGTGGTGAGTAAAAATAGACACCTGTTCCTGTAATGCTATCATTTCAAAACTGTGGAAAATATGTTTTAGAAAGTAAATAACTTATTCCATTACTTAAAAACATTAGAGTAAGAATGCTAAGATCTTCCTCCCTTTTCAGCCACCCCCTGCTTCTCCCCAAGGTGCCCACTTGGTTTGAGGCAGCCCCAGACTCTTCTGCTTAGGAAGGTGTACCTGTAGACAACTATAAACACAGTGCTTTCCATTTTGAGCGGAGTGGGATTCTACTGTGTATTTACTCTGCAGCTTTTAGAAGATCACTTAATATGCAATAGACCTTTTTTTTCCTTCTACAGTATATATGGGTGTAATTAATCAGTTCCATAGTAGTTGAGATTTAGGTTTCTTACATTTTACAGTTATAAACAGTGCTCTAGAGACCCTCTCTGTACAGGGAACTTTGGCTTGCGTGCAGGTATTTCTGTTCACATGTTAATTTTTTTAATTTTTTTTTTTTTAATTGATTTTTGAGAGAGTGCAAGTTGGGGAGAGGTAGAGAGAGGGGGGGACAGAGGATCTGAAGCAGGCTCCATGCTGACAGCAGCAAGCCCGATGTGGGACTTGAATCCACAAACCGTGAGATCATGATCTGATCCAAAGTCAGACACTCAACGGACTGAGCCACCCATGCAGCCCCAACTCACATGTTGAATTGTAAATCAAAACTACTGGGACGTCTGTAACATAAAAAGACAGACGGTAATAAGTGGGTGAGGATGTGGACAGTTGGAAGCCTCTCACACTGCTGACAGGAATGTAAAATGATGCAGCCTGTTGGGAAAACCGTCTGGCAGTTTCTCAAACAGTTAAACATAAAGCCACTCTCCTCCGTATCTACCCCCAGAGAATTGAAAACAGGTCCACACAAACACTTAACACACAATGTCCACAGCAGTGTTTTTTCGCCATAACCAAAAGGTGGAAATCCACATGTCCATCAACTGATAAATGGATAAGTAAAATGTAGTCTTTCCACACAATGGAATGTTATTGAGCCATAAAAAGGGGTAAAGTTCTGACACCTATTACAACATGGACCTTGAAAATACTACTGAGTGATAAGAGCCAGGCACAAAGGACCACATATTGTATGATTCTTTATACTTGAAATGTCCTGAATGAGCAAATCTGTAGAGATAGAAAGTAGATTAATGGTGGCCTAGGGCCAGCAGCAGCGGGTGGGAAGGGATGATGAGAGATGGGAGTATTGGAAAGAGGGTAGTATTTAAGGGGTACAGGATCTCTTTTCAGGGTAAGAGAAATGTTCTGAAATTGATTGTGGTGATGGCTGCATGCCTCTGAATTATACATTGTAAGTGGGTGAATTGCATGGTACGTGAATTATATCTTAATAAAGTTGTTGAAAAAGTTCAGGAGAAATAGAAGTCCTAACAAATTCCCACTGAAGGGTGGTCTCTTGCTTCCCCACCAGTAGTATGTGAAGGGGCCCATTTTCTCATGTCTTCACCAGTTCAGGAACTTACTCGTGTTAAGTTTCCGCCAATGTGGTGACAGAAATGTGGTATCTCATTTGGGTTTGTACTTATTAGTGAAGTTGAACATTTAAGGATACATTTATTGGCCAATTTGTGTTTTTTTTATGAGTTTTCTCTATCTTGGGGCCCACTTTATTGGATAGTTTGTGTTTTACTTACTCATTGGTAGAAACTTGAACATAATACAATGTTAATAGGCTGTTTTTCTTTGAAAAAGAATTTGGGGATAGTACACTTACATGAGACAGGGGTACAGGGAGCGTGCCTGCCCCCTTTGCTGCAACCTGCTTCTCAGCTTGATTTTTTTTTTTTTTTTAACTGTCTGTTGGGGAGATTGTTCTATATTAGTGTATGTTAAGCTCTCTTCTCTCTCTCTTTTCATGGCGGCACAGCACTCCCTTGTAGGGATGGATCAGAGATTTGACAGTGGTCTGTGGATGAAATTAGGTTGTTGCCAGCCATTTGCTGTTACACACAGTGCCGTGGAGACTTTCTGCACATACATCTCTGCACACGTGTGTGACCACATCTGTCTGGTTGAGTGATGAAGGTAGAATTTTGCGTGGAGTGTAAGTACAGTCTTAATATAGGTGTTGCTCACTTGCCATCTGAAGAACAAACTGTACAAGCTTCCATTCTCTCCACAGTAGCAAGAATTATGAACCTTAAATTTTGATTACTTATTTTTGAGAGAGACAGACAGGATGCAAGTGGGGGTGGAGCAGAGAGAGAGAGAGAGACACAGAATCTGAAGCAGGCTCCAGGCTCTGCACTGACAGCGCGGAGCCAGACACACAGGGCTTGAACCCATGAACCGTGAGATCATGACCTGAGCTGAAGTCGGATGCTTAGCCAACTGAGCCACCCAGGATCCCCTCTTTCCCTTTTTTTTTTTTTTTAATGTTTATTTATTTTGAGAGAGAGTGCATGTGAGTGGGGGTGGGGCAGAGAATCCTAAGCAGGCTCCACGCTCAGCACAGAGCCCGCCGCAGAGTTTGATCCCACAATTGTGAGATCAAGACCTGAGCTGAAATCAAGAGTCGTATGCTTAACCGACTGAGCCACCCAGGCGCCCCCCTTGAAGTACTGTCAACATACAGAAAAGTACAGAAGATAAATCTAATACCACCCACATGATCCCAGGGTGACCTCTCTGCAGATGTTGGTCTGTACCTTTCCTGTCCCTGAGTTTATACTTTCATCACGCACTTTGTGACCTCAAGGAATGCACAGATTGTTTTATATATTTTATTTTATTTTATTTTATTTTATTTTATTTTATTTTATTTTATTTTATTATTTTATTTATTTTTTTAACGTTTATTTATTTTTGAGACAGAGACAGAGCATGAATGGGGGAGGGTCAGAGAGAGAAGGAGACACAGAATCTGAAACAGGCTCCAGGCTCTGAGCAGTCAGCACAGAGCCTGACGCGGGGCTCAAACTCACGGACCGCGAGATCACGACCTGAGCCGAAGTCGGGACGCTTAACCGACTGAACCACCTAGGCGCCCCTGTTTTATGTATTTTAAAGATACGTGTAAATAACATGTCAGACTGTTACGTGTCATTCAACAGAGTTCTGGTACTTGGAGATACAGTTCATTTTGACAGCTCTGTGTATGTTGAACATAAGAGTATTTTACATTTTATTCATTCCTTTCTTAGTGGACATTTAAGTTGTTTCCACTTTGCTATTGTTGACAGGGCTGTGGTTCTCGTTTTTTACTTGTGTTCTCGAGCATGTGTGGAGGGATTTTAAAGAAATCAGAATATATTCTTCAAGTAGAATTTTTTTGTGTGTAGGGTGGGTGAATCGTTACCAGACGGTGTTAACTGACTTTCCTGATTGATGTTCTGATCGTTGTAGCTCTCATCCTGTATGCCCTCAATAACACTTGGTACACTGTCAGATGAGCTGTCTCCTGCTTTTGCCTTTCTCTGATTTCTGGTGAGGTTGAGCATTGTTTCGCATATTTATCAGCCATTTGGGCTTTCTTTTTGCAAATAATTGTTCTCTGAAGGTAATTGCACTCTTAAGACCTAGCATAAGGTGAAGAATAGATGAGTATGAGCTCAAACCTGTAAAAAGCATAACCTCTGCTTCTGAGTTGAGAGTTTGATTTCAAGTAAGGTAGAACTGGAAGTCATGAGACATTCACATAGTTTTTTAAGTGGAAAACACATTGGAAAGTCAGAGACTTTAGGTAATTTATCTACCATGCAGATTATGCCCCTCATTTGGTACCTTTATTCCCCAGCTGGGTGTGAGATTGTCTGTTGTAGGCAACTTGTTTTGAGGAGCAACAAATTGAATTGGATTTCTTTTGAAAATTTTTTGAAATTTTGAAATAATTTCAGACTTAAATGTCAAAAGAATGCAAAAAATTTCTGTGCCTTCATTAGATTCCCCATATATTAACATTTCATCTCGTTTTCTTTAGTCTCTCTTTATATACATATTATCTTTTTAGAACCATTTGAAAGTAAGTTGCTGACATAATGCCCTTTTTTCCCCCCTCAGTACTTTAGTATGTATTTCCTAAAAACAGTTTTGTCTTTCATAATCACATACAGCAATCAAACTCTGGAAATCAACTCTGAGTTCTCCCTCTAGAGCACTAATCGGGAGTAGAAGGTGTTGGTCGATTCAGCATGATTCCTTTCTGGCTGATGGTGGTGGGCACTGCTGGGAGCCTGTGGCTGATGGCCAGGTTGTTCCTCTGCTGGCGAGGCCGTGTGGCTAGGCCTGCATAGATGCTCCTTTGCTCCTCATTCCCTGTAGATTTCCTCCTGCTCAGTCATGGTTAGATCTCAGGGAGCCAGAGGGGCGGGCCCTCCAGAGCCAGTCCCCGGTCCTGGAGACAGAGAACTGCATGAGGATGGACACTCTGTGCTCTGCAAGGACAGGAGAGGGCTGTAGCTGCCTCCCTTGTACTCCGTTCCCCTTCCTTCTGGGAGGGCCAGGCCCTCACAGCTCCACCAGTCATGCCCTTCTCTAGGAATATGTTACGTACATTATAAAAGAGGAAGAAAAACCAAAACATTGTAAAGGATGGATAAAAAAATCATATTTTCTTCCCTCACCTCAGGGACCTTGTCCTGGGTTCTATTTTCTTCCTCATTTAGTCACTAAGGAATAACATTACTGCTTTTTTCCCTTTCCTATAGTCTGAGGTTGAAGTCTTCCAAGCTTAAAAACAGATGATAGTTGAAACCCTGCAGTAAAGATGGTGTTGTTTGTTTTGGTTGAAACGTTTGGGTTCTTTCTATCAAATTGAAACTAGAAATTCTCCCTCTTTCCCTCCCCCAGTTTTACTGAGCTAGAACTGACAAACATCCCTGTTGTAAGTGTAGGGTGTGCAGTGTTGTGATTTCACTTCCATGGGTTGTCAAGTGATGACCACGTATTCGGCGAGCGTTCACATCTTACGTAGACACAGACACAGATTGTTTCCTTGTGACGAGAACTCAGGATTTACTCTCCACAACTTCAATATATGTCATATGGCAATGTTCACTGCAGTCATCGTAAATTGCTTATACCTGGAAATTTGTGCCTTTTGACTACCTTCGTTCCATTTCCCCTTCTAGACCCGTCTAGAAATGATCTTTGAAGGCTGGAGGTTTCATAGCTGATTTCTAACTAGAGCTCTTGAAAGTGGGGGATTATAGAAAGTAAAACTCAGTTAAGGTCTTGTAAAAATGCCGTTTTGTCCTACTAGGGGACCTGTGATAATCACCTTTTATACTAGGCTCAACCAAGCTTGTCAGTTGGTCATGGGTTTTCAAAATAAGGCAGAGGAGTACATAAATGAATGTTTGTTGTACAGTGGTATATGCCTGCTATAAAAGAATTAGAAAGTACAGTGAAGCAAAAAGAAATCCAAAACTATTCCTAATCTCATCACCCAGATATCACACATGTTAATAACTCATTGAGTATCCTGATTTTTTTTTGTAAGTTTATTTATTTATTTTGAAAGAGAGAATCCCAGGCAGGCTCTGCCCTGTCAGCACAGAGCCGATACGGGGCTCGAACTCATGAAAACAATGAGATCATGACCTAAGCTCAAGTTTGGACATGTAACTGACTGAGCCTCCTGGGTGCTCCCTCCTTTTTTTTTTTTTTAATAAATATTTTAAGTTAAAGTGGAGTCCTGTTATACAAAATGTTTTGTAATATGCTTTTTTTTTTTCTCTTCACGATGTCTTGGGCACCCCATCCATATTAATACGTATATACTTGGACCTGTCATATAAATGGGGGACGGGTGTTCCACTTTACAGATCTCACTTAGTTCACTGATTTCTCATTTTAGGGTCTTCATGGTTTTGACCATGCTAAATGCTGATGGGAACATCCCAAATGTTAGTGTATGTCCTTAATTATTTCCTGAGGCCAAATTCCTGGAAGTGGAATTGCTGGGTCAGAGGTGTGTACACATTTAATGTTTGCTGGTTTGTCCTCCAGAGCACTGAGCCCCAGTGGTTCTGCCCTCAGACACCAGACTGCTGGGTTGAAGCTTTTAAAATGGAAAGCTCGTTTTTTTATACTTTTAAAGTAAGCGTGCTCATGAGTAGTGCATTTAGAAACGAAGGAAGATTAGGAAGATGGAAGATTATTTTTGAGAGAGAGAGAGGGACAGAGCATGAGCAGGGGAGGGGCAGAGAGAGAGGGAGACACAGAATCCGAAGCAGGCTCCAGGCTCTGAGCTGGCAGCACAGAGCCTGACACGGGGCTTGAACCCATGAACCATGAGATCATGACCTGAGTGGAAATCAAGAGTTGGGCACTTAACTGGCTGAGCCCCCCAGGCACCCCTAATCATGTTCCTTTTTGCTTAATCTTTTATCTTTAAAATATTTTTTCCATTCTTCTTGAGATAAAATTGACATATAACATTATGTAAGTTTAAGGTGTGCTACATAATGATTTGAATTATGTGTATATTGTGTGTAATACCACAGTAAGTTAACATCTATCACCTCTCATAGTTACAAACTTTTTCCTTGTTAAATAGCTTTTTTTTGTTTGTTTATTAGAGAGAGAGAGAGACATTGAACACAAGCAGGGGAGGAGCAGAGAGAATCCCAGGTAGTCCCTGTGTTGTCAGTGCAGAGCTTGACATGGGGCTCTATCTCATGACCCATGAGATCATGACCTGAGTGGAAGTCAAGAGTCGGACACTTAAATGACTGAGCCCCACAGGTGCCCTTAAATAGCTTTTTATCAATGATTTAATAACTTCTTTGTGCCTTTCCATGAACCTGTAAAAGTGCATAAACAAATAAGGTCTGAAAAATATTTTAAAATATAAAACTTGTCTTAAATCCTCAATAATAGCAATATGGTGTGGAAATCCTCCTATAACTTATGAATGTGCAGGGACACCTCATTTTATTGTTTTACTGTATTGAATTTCGCAAATGCTGCATTTTTTTTTTTACAGATTGAAGGTTTCTGCTTCAAGCAACTCTGTTGATGCCATTTTTGTAACAGCATTTGCTCACTTTGTGTCTCTGGGTCACATTTTATTTTTAGTTTTTATTTATTTATTTATTTTGAGAGAGAGAATATACAAGCTGGGGAGGGGCAGAGAGAAGGAGAGACAGAATCCCAAGCAGGTTCTATGCCACCAGCAGAGAGCCCAATGTGGGGCTCAAACTCACAAACTGTGAAATCATGACCTGAGCTGAGATCAAGAGTGGGACGCTTAACCAACTGCACCACCCAGGTGCCCCTTGGGTCACATTTTAGTAGTTCTCACAGTATTTCAAATTTTTTCATTACTGTCATACTTGTTATGGTTATTTATAGTTAGTGATTATGACTTGCTGGAAAGCCAGTTGATACCTTTTTTTTAGCAGAAAGTTTTTGTTTGTTTAAATAAGCTCTATGCTCAACATGGGGGTTGAACTCACAACCCTGAGATCGTGCTAAACTGACTGAAGCAAGCAGGTACCCCGATAAAGTTTTTTGTTTTTTTTTTTTTAATGTTTTAAATGTTTATTTACTTTTGAGAGAGAGAGACAGACTGCCAGCTGGGAGGTGAGGGGAGGTGGCGAGCAGAGAGAAAGGGAGACACAGATTCTGAAGCAGGCTCCAGGCTCCGAACCGTCAGCACAGAGCCCAATGTGGGGCTCGAACCCACAAACTGCGAGATCGTGACCTGAGCTGAAGTAGGACGCTTAACCGACTGAGCCACCCAGGCGCCCCTCCCAATAAAGTATTTTTTAATTTAGGTATATATATTGTTTTTTCCTTTTGTTTTGTTTTGTTTTGTTTTGTTTTCAGAGAGAGAGCGAGCACTGGGGGAGGAGCAGAGGGAGCGGGAGAGAGAGAATCTTAAGCAGGCTCCACTCCCAGTGCAGAGCCCAACTTCGGGCTCAGTGTCAAAACTGTGAGATCATGACCTGAACCAAGATCAAGAGTCCAACTCTTAACCAACTGAGCCGCCCAGGTGCCCCCATGTTGGTTTTTTTAGACATCATGCACACTTAATATACGACCACCGTGTAGTGTAAATACAACTTTTATATGCACTGGGAAATGAAAAAATTCACTTGACTTGGTTTGTTGGGATCCTTTCCCGCAGCAGTCTGGAACTGCACCTGTGGTATCTCTGAGGTGTGCCTGTATAATGTATATATTGTCATGATTTTTTTTCTTAAGTTATTTATTTTGAGAGCAAGCAGGGAAGGGGCAGAGAGAGAGGGAGAAAGTCAAGAGTCAGACACTCAACTGATGGAGCCACTTAGGTACCCCCGTATTTTCATGATGTTAAAAAATCTGTGGGGGCTCCTGGGTGGCTTAGTCGGTTAAGCGGCCGACTTCGGCTCAGGTCATGATTTCGTGGTCCGTGAGTTCGAGCCCCGCGTCGGGCTCTGTGCTGACAGACAGCTCAGAGCCTGGAGACTGTTTCAGATTCTGTGTCTCCCGCTCTCTGACCCTCCCCATTCATGCTCTGTCTCTCTCTGTCTGAAAAATAAATAAATGTTAAAAAATAAATAAATAAATAAATAATCTGTGGGGTGCCTGGGTGGCCCAGTTGGTTGGGCCTCCAACTTCGGCTCACGTCATGATCTCACGGTTGGTGGGTTCGAGCCCTACGCCGGGCTCTGTGCTGACAGCTCAGAGCCTGGACCCTGCTTCGGATTCTGTGTCTCCCTCTCTCTCTGCCCCTGCCCCACTTGTGTGCTCAAGCTCATGCTCTCCCTCTCTCTCTCTCTCAAAGAATAAAAAAAACATATAAATGAAAATAATATAACCTATAGGCTTAAAAACAGCCAAACAATAAAACTTACAGGAAAATTAATAGAAATTTTAGGAATAAGCATTAAAAAAACTTCTGTAGGTTTTCTCACACTTCCCCATCCCAGAGTGTTAATAACTCTGAACGGATTTCTACATAAGTGAAATCCTACTATGTAAACTGGGATACATAGACTTCTGCAGTGTGTTTTTAAATGTTAGCAAAATATCACAAACTTACTTCCACATCAGTAGAGAAACCTGCCTCATTCTTTCTGATCCAGTACTTGATAGTAGTGATATGCCTTAATCCATTTAACCATTCACACATTAATGGGTGTATTTGTTTCCTGTGGCTGCTGTTAACAATTTACTATAAACTTGGGGGGCTTAAAACACAGAAATTGATTTTCTCACAGTTCTGGATGCCAGAAGTCCAGGATCAAGGTGTCAACAGGGCCACATCCCCTCCAAAGGCTTTGGGGAGGAATGGTTCCTTTTCTCTCTGAACTTCTGGTGGCTCCTGGTGTTTCTTGGCTCGTAGACGCATCATTCAGTCCCTGCCTCTGTCTTCACATGGCTGTGTCCCCAGTGTGTCCCTGTCTTCTTCTCTTCGTCATAAGGATACCTTATATCTTATATGTTGTAAAGACATACTATGGTCCTTTCAAAAACTCGGCTATACCAATTATTTGTAAATACCAGCGTTTATGGCCATAACATAGCTGACTCGTCCCCCATTTACACTGTCTCCAGGTTTCTGTTACTGCAGATATGTTCTACCAAACACCTATGTCATACAAGCTTTCTCTGTTATTTGGGGTAATTTCCTTAGGAGAGAGTCCTAGGATTGGAAACATTTGTGAAGACCAGAAGTACATTTTAGGCCTTTGGATAAAAACTCCCAGACTCTTCTTCAGAAGGATGGTGCTGTCATTGTGGTTGTGACTTTTAAAAGTTGCTTCCCTGGTGAAGCTGTTGTCTGAGGTTTTTTCTGTGTGAAGAGAAGTGGAGCTAGTTGGGCATGCCCAGATTCAAAGGGTGAAGGTCAGGCTCTGGCCTCATTGCCTGCAGTGCGCCCTTCCTCACCTGGGGCAAGTGCCTGCCTCTCCCTTAAGCACCTGTCTGCCTGGCTTGGAAAGCCCAAGAATGAGGTTGGAGAGCTGCCACGGCTCTCTGGTGGGGAGACTGCTGCCAGCAAGCCCCTCCCCAGCGCCCCCCACCTTGTCCTTAAGGAGCCTTCGCCTTTTTCTTACGCAGATGTGGGGCTGTTAAGGGCCCAGGGCAAGACCTTTCCAGGGTGGTGAGAATTCAGTGTACTTTTTGGTTGGAGTCCAGAGTCTGCATCCAGGGAAGTGAGGGTGCTTTACGGGGCAGGTTCCTAGTACTTGTTCTTTCATGAATTTCACAGGGAGTCAGAGTGGACACGAGAGACCACAGTGGAGCCACAGCCCGGATGCTGGCCAAGCAGTATGGACACATGAAGATCGTGGGGTTGATAGACGCTCACTCTCCTACTCTGCCCAAGAACCTCTATCGGAGCCCAGGTATCTGCTTCTGTGCCCTCTGCTGGAGTTCTGCAGGGCGGGATGGGAGAGGGAGGAAGACCCCCCCCCCCCCCCCCGCCCCCGGCCCCAGCTCCCACCTCTCCTCCAGAGATTTGGCTCTCGCAGCCTTGACAGGAGACCTCTGCTTTCCTTGTGACTCCACTGTACAGTCGAGGTTGAGGCTTGCTGGTCTGATAGGAGAGATGTTAGAATGTAGAATGGTTCCTGCCAGGCTGAAGGTGCGCACAGGATGCCGGGGTGCCCAGGGAGAGGTGGCACGGCGGCCACACGGAGGGGATTGCTTACAGTTTCTTGACTTTGCTTGTGGTGCTTATTGCCATGTGAAATGTTTTAATTTTATGTAGTCAAGTTCAGTCTTGTACTGCCTTTAGATTTGGGGTCACAGAAGGTCTTTGTGCCTTGGTTGTGTATGAATTTGTCCGTTTTCTTCTGGTACTTCCATGGTTTCATTTTTTATATTCAGCTCTCTGATCCATTTATACTTTATTGTCATGCATGGTGTGACGTGTGGTTTTTTTCAGATGGCTTCCCCATTGTCTTGGCTTCATGAAATTATTCAACAGTCCATCTTTGATCTGGTGATCTGAGAAGCTATCTTTGTACTATATTCTGAATTTCTTTTTGTGTCCAGGTCTGTTTCTGGACCTCTGTTCTGTTCCCCAGGTCTGTCTGTTCATACAGCAGACCTCCGCTTTTGAAAATATGCAGAGGCTTTTTGCCTCTCGTCCGGCCAGTCTCCCCTGCAGCCTTTCCTTTTCAGTGTTCCCATAGCTATTGCTGTTTTGTGTGTGTGAACTTGAACACCAGCTTGTCTAGCTGCTTAAAAACAGCATGTTATTGAGATTGTGGCAAATTTATAAATGAACTACCCTTTCATGCTGTTGAGTCGGACTCTCTAGACAAGGGACATCTTTTGTGTCTATTGGAGGGTTTAAAATCTTTCCTCGTAGACATTTTGCATAGAACTTTTTATTCCCAAGTGTCTGATTTTCTTTGTTGCTTCTCTGGGTTGGGTTTCACTGCCATTTTACCCTCTGCTTACTGTCTGTGACTATGAAGGCTGTTGATGTCTGTACACCAGTTTTATATTCTGCTGAATTCTTTCATTTGAATTTATTGATTCTGTAGGGTCTTCTAGGTATGTTACCATATAATCTGTACATAGAGATAGATTTACTACTTCTTTCTGATTTTTGTACATCTGGTTTCTTTCATTCATTTACATTGGCTCCTACTTTTGGTTAGGTGTTGAACAGAGTGGGGATAGTGGGCATTCACCAGGTCCTGACCTTAGCAGAAATGCCACCTTAGGTAAGACGCTGATTTTAAGAGTAAAGTGTGCATATATTTTATCATGTTGAGAAAGAGTTTGTCATTTTCTATATTCCTGAGTGTTGTTTACAGCCATCAGTGTTGAATTTTGTCAAAGGCTTTTTTAGCATCTGTGGAGATGATTTTTAATTTTCTCCTTAAATCTAGTAATAGAGTATATTAATGAATTTCCTAATAACGAACCAACTTTACTTGCTGTGTAGAAATCCTATGTGGTATATTATTTTCTGAATGCAATATTGGATTTTGTTTGCTAGTATTTTATTTAGTGTTTCTGTATGGCTGTTCATTTATAAATGGTATTGGTCTGTGATTCTCTGTTTTGTCTTTATCAGGTGTAGGTATCAGTATTGTACTTCATACAAAGAATTTGAAAGTTTTCCTTTTTGTGCTCTGGGACAGTTTATGCAGTATTGGTACCCTGTGGTGGTGGGTTTTTTTTTTTTAAGTTTTTAAAATTTTATTTTATTTTATCTTATTTTTTGCTGAAGAATTTATTTACTTTTTTTTTTTTTTTTTTTTTACATTTACATCCAAATTAGTTAGGATATAGTGCAACAATGATTTCAGGAGTAGATTCCTTAGTGCCCCTTACCCATTTAGCCCATCACCCCCACAACCCCTCCCGTAACCCTCAGTTTGTTCTCCATATTTATGAGTCTCTTCTGTTTTGTTCCCCTCCCTATATTATATTATTTTTGTTTCCCTTCCCTTATGTTCATCTGGTTTGTCTCTTAAAGTCCTCATATGAGTGAAGTCATACGATTTTTGTCTTCTTCTGATTTTACTTAGCATAATACCCTCCATTTCCATCCATGTCATTGCAAATGGCAAGATTTCATTCTTTTTGATTGCCCAGTAATACTCCATCATAATATATATACCCCATCTTCTTTATCCATTCATCCATCGATGGGCATTTGGGTTCTTTCCATACTTCAGCTATTGTTGATAGTGCTGCTATAAACATTGGGGTGCATGTGTCCCTTCAAAACAGCACACCTATATCCCTTGGATAAATGCCTAGTAGTGCCATTGCTGGGTCATAGGGTAGTTCTATTTTTTTTGAGGAACCTCCATACTGTTTGCCAGAGTGGCTGCACCAGCTTGCATTCCCTCCAACAATGCAAAAGAGATCCTCTTTCTCAGGATCCTCGCCAACGTCTGTTGTTGCCTGAGTTGTTAACGTTAGCCATTCTGACAGGTGTTAAGGTGGTATCTCATTGTGGTTTTGATTTGTATTTCCCTGATGATGAGTGATATTGCACATTTTTTCATGTGTCAGTTGGCCATCTGGATGTCTTCATTGGAAAAGTGTCTATTCATGTCTTTTGCCCATTTCTTCACTGGATTATTTGTTTTTTGGGTGTTGAGTTTGATAACTTCTTTATAGATTTTGGATGCCAACCCTTTATCTGATATGTCATTTGCAAATATCTTCTCCCATTCTGTCGGTTACCTTTTAGTTTTGCTGATTGTTTCCTTCACTGGGCAGAAGCTTTTTATTTTGATGAGGTCCCAGTAGTTCATTTTTGTTAAACTTTATTTTTGAGAGAGAGTGTGAGCAGGGGAGGGACAGACAGAGGGGGAAAGAGGATCTGAAGTGGGCTCTGCCCTGACAGCAGAGAGCTGGATATATGGGGCCCAAACTCACAAACCGTGAGGTCATCACCTCAGCTGAAGCTGGAAGCTCAACCAGCTGAGCCACCCAGGTGTCTTGGTAGCCTGTGGTTTGGGAAGGTTTGGAAGGATTCTCCTGTGAAACCATCTGGGCCTGGTCTCTCTTTGTGAGGTGGCTCCTGCTAAGTTTTTCTGTTTCTTCTGCAGAAATTGATCTGCTTAAGCTTTCTCATTTCACAGGGCCAAGTTTGGTAAACTGCACTTTCCTAGGAAATCCTTTCATTTCAGGATTTCAAACTTACTTAGGTCTGCAAAATTGTTTTTGTCTGCATCCTTCTAAAAAGTTCCAGTGGTTATTTTCCCCTGTCATTTTCCCATCTTGCCTGTCTTCTGTCTCAGTCCTGTCTTACATTTTTTATCTCATTCATTCTTTGGTGATTTTCTTCTTGAAGTACTTCTTTTGCATCCAAATCTCTTCTTCCTTGGGCACCTAGTAACTGAGTCTTCATTTTAATATTTTGACGTTTGGTGTTTGGATGTTTGTTTTTTTTAAGATTTTATTTTTAAGTAATCTCTGTGCCCAACGTGGGGCTCAAACTCACAACTCTGAGATCGAGTGTTACATGCTCTACCACCTCAGGCCAGCCAGGTGCCCCACTGACCTTAGTTTTCCACTTACTTCCTGGGTTCAGTTTTCCTTTCTCAAAGTTGTGTGCACATGCCTGTGTCTTTTTGGTCTCAGTTTTGGATTTCTAAGTCAGGGTGCTTTTCCCTATCCTCTGATGCTTGTTTAAGGAGGTATCCGCCTCTGGGGCACCTGGGTGGTCCAGTCTATAGAGCATCCAACTCTTGATCCCAGGGTTGCCCCGTGTTGTGTGGAGAGCCTACTGAAACAAATTATCCACTCAGAGTGTCACAGAGAGTGTTAGAGTTTTCTTACCTCCTCCTTTATGTCGGTGGTTTGGGGGAATTAGCGTCTTCAATCGCTGGTGTCCAGCCTGTCTCTGCCTCCTCCCTGGAGTAGTTGTGTTCATGGATCGCTGGAGCACTTCACCTACAGGGCTTGGCGGCCCGGCTGCAGTGAGGGCCCTGCTTCGGGACTCCCTCCTCCCCAGTGTCTCGAGAGGAGTCCTCACTGGATGGGTTTGGTTTGTTTCTTGTGGGTTTTCTTTGGACAGGGATGTAGTTAGGCCAAGCCCGTGTGTCCTTGATACGTTTTTGTCTTGTCAGATCCTGAACTTCACCTGCTCGCTTTTTCTGTTCACTGTTCAGTTTCCAAAAGGTGCCTTCCAGGAGTGGGGCCGTTCTGCCCCCTCATGTCCCACGTGCATTTTCAAGGTGGTTCTCCAGGGCTGTGCTTCCCCTCCGCCGGGACTCTTCAGTATTCCTGCCACAGAATGGACTTTTTCTGGGGGCAGCGTTGGCACTTCTCTCTCTTGTATGTGGTATTCTTCTAGATCTACTTGCTCCCTGCGGAGACCAGGTCTGCATGAGCAGGAAGTCTCTGCGCGAAGAGAAGTGGGTGTGTCTCCTCTGGGCCGGAGCAAGGAAAAGGGGTCAGCGGTGCTCCCTGCCGTCCTATTCTGTGGCAGCGTGGGGATCGCTTGGCTCTGTCTGTAGTCCTTGGTGATTTGTCAGCTTTGAGAGGACGTGTTGGGGGCAGGTGCAGATTCACAGATCCGCCCTTGGCCTTGCTTGTCCCTCCTCTCTCGTCCTTTTATTCCTTCTAACTCCTCCATCTACTGACTGGGTGGGACCATAGTCTCCAGGTGGCGTCGAACCCAGAAGGCAGGGAGTGAGCTGAGTCGGGGAGAGAGACGATGGCCCGCCCGGGGTCCCTGGTCACGTTTGGATCCTGAGTCAGTAACTCCCTTGCTTGAAGGCCATCGCTGCCCCGTTCATGCCAGACTGCACTGCTCCCCTCCCACCTCCTGGCTCGGTCTGGCTCCCTTCCTGGCCTCGGATCATTTGTGATGAACTCCAGCTCCCGGGGCGGTTGCGGGGGGTGGTGGTGGGGGGGTTCCTGCAGCAGCTGAGCCCCAGCATACCAGCCCAAGAGTGAAGTCTTACCAGATGGCAACCTTATGCTGATACATTCATGAGTTTTGCCTTGCAGGTGTGATGAGATCCGGAAAACTGGAGAGCTGTAAGATGGCTGTGAGCGCACCGAGCCCTCGAGCTCTGACGGGCGGTGATGCGCGGTCCTTCCCCACACCTGGCACACACGGCTGCCATGTGCCACTTGCTTCCCCAAAGTGCAGGTTGAGAATATACAGTTGCGAAGTTGTGAGTGATTTTGCCATAGGTCTGTGAAGAGACGCTTGTTAAGAAATTCTGGAAACCTGGACAAAAAGGAATAAGAACTAAGACTCCCTCATCGTGACAAACTTGTTCAGTTCAGACTCTTGCTTTAGCAAGCTTGCTTTCTGCCCAGATGTCCCTGTGGCCCATCTGAGCAGTGGACTGGCCCATTGTGGTATTTCTTTCAAGGGACATCGTGGGAAACACACTTTTTTTTCTTCTTAATTTGTGAAGATCAATAACGATGATTTTCTTCCAGTGTGTACCATGAGGATTCATCAGTTAGTCCATCACTGAACAAAATGTCTTAATTCTGGTGTTTGACCCACAGAAAAATTTGAAGATCTAAGCTCTTCAGATGAATCCTGCCCTGTTCCCCAGAGACACAGGCCCTGTCGGAAGAAGGGCCTCAGCATCCATGAGGGGCCACGAGCCTTGGCCAGGATCACAGCCATCGGCCTCGGAGGCAAGATGCAGCAGGCTTGCTGTGGTGAGCGCTCCCACTTCCTGATGGCTCTGTGGCGGTGCCTCCTGAGAGGCCGGCCTGACCGGAAGGGACCGTTCTCAGCCTTCTGAGATGTGGGCCACCGGTGGGCGCTGCAGCTCCAGGACTCAAGATTGATTACAGTGATAGAAAGACATTAATCTCTAGCTAGTTTCTGGGTTTTGGTTCATCCTTTGATTTTCCTTTCCACTGGTTACAATTACAAATAGAACTTTCTCTCCAGCAGTGGAAATATAGCAGAGCTGGGATTTCATTCATCACGTGGTGGGACAGCTAGTACCAGGAAAATGTTCAAGTCCAGTATCTGCCCCATCGCCAGCCAGAGCTGGACCGGCTCTTGCTCTCTTTTCTCAGAGTGCTGGATTTGAGAATTGTCGGATGGTGGGTGCACCTGGTGGGCTAGAACCCGAGCCCTGAGTTTATTCACGAATTGTCAGCTCCTGAGGTTGAGCTCAGTGCTCTCGAGGAATGCAGGGGGTGCTCGTGCTCTTGTTCTGGCCCCAGTGATCAGACTCCGTGTAAGTGACATCTTCTAGTTACATCTTCCTTTTTTTAAAGTTTGTTTTATTTATTTTGAGACAGAGAGAGAGAGCACATGCGAGCAGGGGAGGAGCAGAGGGGGAAGAGAGAGCGAGAATCGCAAGCAGTCTCTGAGTTGTCAGCTGGAGCCTGGCTCAGGGCTCAGTCCCACAAACTGTGAGATCATGACCTGAGCCGGAACAAAGTGTTAGCCGCTTAACCTGCTGAGCCATCCAGGCACCCTGGTGTGTTACATCTTCTTTGGCATCTGTCACCCGCAGTGGCCAGGCCAAGCCTGCTGGTCCATCAGCCTGGGTGGATGGGCTCCTCTCATGAGTGATCACCCCCAGGCTTGGAGACAAACTTTTCCAGTCACAGGAGACCATGTTTCAGTGAAGAGTATACAGTAGCTTGATTCCCTTCTCTGCCCCTTAGAGAGGAGTCTTGGCGCTGGTCTGGGAGCTCCAGGCCCACCTTCTCCTGTTACCCACGGAGGGGTAAGCTGACTGGGCCACTGGGGAAGCCACCCCCCAGCTGTGGACAGGTTGCTACAGGATGAGAGCACGCCTCCTCTCTCCTAGAGCGGTGCTTTTACAAGCACAGAGCTCTGGGGCATTTGGCTGGGCCGTTGTCCTTGAGTGGCAGAGTGTGTGTCTTCTGAGGAGTCCGTGCTACCTGTCCCACCTGAGGTATGGTGGGGACATAGGAAGGACAGGTCTTATCTCAGGCGGGGGGTGGCAGTTAATCTGTGTTGCCATATAACACATGCTTTTTAAAATGGAATTTGATCCAGATACCAGAATAATCTGGCCAGAGCCCATTTATACACAGGTCTTTTTTTATGCACCCAGAGAGGCAGAAGAACCTTCACCAAAGAGCAATGCTAGTTGTCCCTTGGTTGTGCCATTTCCTAGTTTTGGTTTACCTCTTACACTTTGTCCTGTTTTTTGTTTTTTTTTTTTAATTGTTTATTTTTGAGACAGAGACAGAGCGTGAGCAGGGGAGGGGCAGAGAAAGAGGGAGACAGAATCCAAAGCAGGCTCTAGGCTCTGAGCTGTCAGTGCAGAGTCCGACGCGGGGCTCGAACTCACGAACCTCAAGATCATGACCTGAGCCCAAGTCGGACGCTTAACCGACTGAGCCACCCAGGCGCCCCACACTTTGTGCTTTTTAAATTTTCTATAAGTGCATATTATTCTTTTTACCAGCAGTGGAAAAACACTTCTTTAAAAATGTTTATTTACTTATTTTCTGAGAGAGAGAGAGAGAGAGAGAGTGAGCGAGCAGGTGAGGGGCAGAAAGAGAATCCCAAGCAGGCTCCAGGCTCAGGGCAGAATCTGACACAAGGTTCAGTCCCAGAACTGCAAGATTGCAACCTGAGCTGACATAAGGAGTCGGGAGGCTTACCTGACTGAGCCACCCAGGAGCCCTGAAAAAACACTTTTGAATGATAAATAGCATGTGCTGATCTTCCTTCCTCCCTCCCTCCCTTCCTTCCCTTTCTTCTGATTGTAAATCTTGATCGCTTCAGAAAGGTGTAAAGAAGGAAGTAAGTTACCCACGTCGTCACCAGCCAGTCGCTTCTCTGCAATTAAGTATACTTTCTTTGGGGAAGAGGCAGGGGCAAAGTCAGAATTAAACCCTCTGGTTTGTATTGTCTTTTCTCCCATTTTCTTCCTGGCAGATGCACTCGGAGGTTATGTAACGTGGTGTTACTGCTGTTAATTTTTAGCCCAGGGCCTTCCACCTTCCTGCTCAGCCAGATCTTGCTGGTTGGGGTTGATCGACCCAAGGAGGAGCCCCTGGATGTCTGTGTTGGAAAGTCACAGGGAGTGTGAAGGCTGGTGCCTGTGAGACGACATTTCCCGCTAGTGCTGTGGTTTCCCTTTGGCTCAGGAATCTGTAAACACAGCTGTCCGTTTCCTGCTTTGTCCACTTGGGAAAGCAACAGCACGGTGTGGTGGAGCGGGTGCCGGCCCTGACCCACATGCGCTTGTCCAGGGACACACACTGGTCTCCAGACCTTCAGAGTTCGTTTCCCCTCCTGCAGGCTGCATGGTTGTGTCCAGGTTACTGTGGTGAGCGAACGGGAGGGAGAAAGGCCAGCTAGGAATTTTCTTTCAGCTTTTGCCTGGATCCTGGCCCTTCCCCCATGCTGCAGTTCCTCTCGGGTGGTTGAGTTTGTCTCTTTTGTGCTCATGTGGGCTTATGGCCCCCCCTCGTGTCCACAGAGCAGGTGCCTCCACGGGGCTATGTCACCTTCAACAGCAGTGATGAGAACCCCCTGGAGGCGGGCGGCCTCTGTTACAGGGACGTCACCTCCCCAATCAATGACCGGGATGTGGAGAGCAGCAGCAGCAGCAGTCGGGGTACGTGCACCCTATACACCCACCCCGGCCGAGGGCTCACTTGGAGTTAGGAGCTCTTGTGCGCTGCCCCCCCTTCCCCCCCCGGGGGCATGGGACTGTGGTGGGTCCAGCTGGTAGAGAACGGTGGGGTGAAGGGTACAGAAGGGCCCTGGCTCTTGTGAGGACCCAGAAGCCGGCAGGGGACAGGTAGGGTGCAGCTTCTGGCCCAGTGTCTCTCCATGCAGCGTCTGGGGGAGTTGTCCCAGACAAGGTTAGCTCCTTGACTGGTGAGCCATCAGGGAAACGTCTGCTGTGTTACCTGTCGTTTGTTCAGTAGCCGTTTACTGAGTGCCAAGTGCGCCAAGCGCCGTTCTAGATGCTTGGCTTTATCAGTGAACGAAATAAGCAAACCCCCCGTCGCGTTAGGTGCGAGGGCTTGGGCCAGGCAGCTGCGTGAAACAGAAGACACCAGTGAGCTGTTTCAGGAGCTGGTGAATGCAGTGGACGCTGGGCTCTGGGGAGTCCCCGCGAGTGAGACCTGTGGTCAGGCTCTCCCATCTTCACTGTTTTCAGAGGAGCACGCCTTCTGTGCCAACCTGGGGGTCGCGAGGCGCAGCAGCAGCAGCGAGGGCCTGGCGAGAGCCCCAGGAGTCAGCAGCGAGGCCTCTCTGGAGAGCAACGAGGTGAAGCTTCTCCTTTCTTGATCTGCTTCCCTCCCCTTTGCTGGTGTTGCAGGGGCTGCCTCCTTGGAGAGGGCGAGTCTGGAGACTGGTACTTTGTGCACGTCAGACACGCAAAGTCCTGGCTGCCCTCCATGGATCTGGGCCATGCAGACCATGGTGCGGGTCACCAGTGAAGCCTCTCTGGCTGCTGGGGGCGTTTCACAACTGGGATTGTGGGGCGGATTGTAGAGTGGATGCGGCCACGTCAGCCGGGAGCCCCTTGGTGTTAACTCTGGACACACCCTTCTCACCACAGGATTCGGATCATGCGTGTCAAAGCTCGGTTCGCAAGCAAACTAAAAGTTACATGAAGACCAAGAATCGTTACAGCAACAGTGACGGCCAGTGGCCCACCAGCACTGGGCCGGCTGGTGCAGCCTGCTCCCCAGGATCTGTTTCCCAGACAGAGAGGTCCCTCTGTTCAGGACCCCAGGTGAGATCGGCTGTGAAACTGGCAGTGACGCAGTTAGAAACGTGGCACGTGTAGTGCTTCACAAGGCCCTTACTGTGCACTGAGGATGGGCTGGGCCCCGTCGAGAGAGAGTGTGGAGATGGTTTCCCCCAGATGATCTGTGAGGCTGCTCAGGCCGAGAGGATTCCTCATGGCCACGAGTGCCAGTGCAGGGTTTCTGTTCCATCCCTTTCCATAGGAGGGATCTGTCTCTCTCCTTGGTTTCCGTACTCTCCTCGGCCTCCCTGAGCCTGGAGAGGAGAAAAAGTGGACTGATCTAGAGCTGCTGTCGGGAGTCAGGAGATGCACGTGAAGCGGAGATGAAATGGCATTTGATGAAAACTGCCATCTCTGCCTCCCTCGTGGGTTGCTGTGGCTCACCCAGCTTCTTAGGGGTTACTGGTATGGCACAGCCGCCCACGTCTGTTCATCGGGTTCTCTTGCTTTCTGGGAGCATAAGCGGTACAAAGATGAAAGAATGCATTTTTTGCCATTTGTTCACGTCACAGCTCTGCTGTTCACTACAAGCTGGTGATCTTGTTGGCTTCTCCTTGTGACGCCTCCCCGGAGCCGTCTCCAGCACCTGTGTTCCCAGGCTCACCGAGGGGCTACACCTTTCAGTTTCTTAAACGCGTCTTGATGGGAGAGTGGGTGATAGGTTCTTAAGGATGTTTTAGAAAGTAGGTTGAAGAAATTGGCAGAGTGACAACATTTGAAAATTTACTCCTCCATTAAAGGCAACAAAAAACTGGCAGAAGTAGTCAGAGTAGCAAAACCGAATCAACCAAAGGCTTTGAGCAACTTGAACATTTTTATTCGCGAGAAGTGGCCGACTGTCCGGAAGAACGGAAAGCTTTGTAGCGCTTTAACCTGCCCTGTCCCCATCCTCACCCCCAGTACCAAGGTAGCTGGGACAGCCACCACAGGGGGCAAAATGAAGCTGGGCTCTTTCAAGGTTTCATTCTCTATTTTGAGAGTGAGCATGCGTGTGAGAGCCAGGGAGGGGCAGAGAGAGAGAAATCTAAGCCTGCTCCGCACTGTCAGGGCAGAGCCTGACGCAGGGCTCGAAAACACAGACCTCTCAAACCGTGCAGTGATGACCTGAGCTGAAACCAGGAATTGGATGCCTAACCGACTGAGCCACCAGGCACCCCAAGACAAATACTTTAGATCAGCTTCTTAAAATATGTTCAGTGAGCTAAAGGGAACCGTATCTAGAGAATATCAACAAAATGATAGAAATAAAAACAGAAAATCTGTAGATGGAAAGTAGAATCACTGAAATGAAAGCTCCAAGAGAGGGCTCAAGAGCAGATTGGAGTGCACAGAAGGACCCACAAGCATGATCTAGATCCATTGAGATTATCGTGTCTGAGAAGAGAGGAAAGGATGGACAGAAACCTAGGAGACACCATCAAGCAGCCAGTGTACACATAATGGGGTTCCAGAATGAGGTCGAGAGCATAAAAAAATGTTTCAAAACAGCCAAGCCTTCCCAGATTTGATCAGAAACATGAATCTGCACATCCAAGAAGCTGTGTGAACTCTTAAGGAGGTTAGACTCAGATCTACGCCTAGATCTATCATAATTAGTCCAAAACCAAAAGAATCTTGAAGGGAGTGAGAGAAAGGAGTCTTTATACAAGGAACCCCCATGAGATTAACTGCTCATTTCCCATTAGAAACCATGGGATCTAGAGGGCATTTGATGACAGAGTCAGATTAATGGAAGAAACAAACCAACCAAGAATGCTATAGCCAAGCAGAAACTGTCCTTCAGGAGTGAAGGAGAAATTAAGAAGGCCGCAGGTAAAAAAAAAGACTTAAGAGTTTGTTGCCTGCAGACCTGCCCTATGTGAACACCAACGGTGTCCAGGCTGTAATGAAAGGACACTGGCTGCAGGGACACAGGCAGGTGGGAAGTATCTCTGGACTACCTGCTCTGCCTGAGGCTGCAGAGAGGAGGGGGCTGCAGTCAGAGGTGACCCACCGCAGAACTTGGGGGGGTGTCCACAGGGCTGACCCGGCTTAGGTGGATGCAGTGACAGGATCTGCACCAAAGCAGTGTCTTCTCTGGCCCCCGTGTCTTGGTGGCCCGCCCATCCTGTGACCCACCCCGGCTCCTTTGTTCTCCAGGACCTCGCCACACTGCTGGAGCAGATTGGGTGTCTCAAGTACCTGCAGGTGTTTGAGGAGCAGGACGTGGACCTCCGCATTTTCCTGACCCTCACCGAGAGCGACCTGAAGGAAATCGGCATCACGTGAGTGCAGAGGGGCCTCTGTGGCCACGCCCCCCTCGCTTCAGCCAAACATGAGGGGGTCGCTTAGCTCCCAACTGCCCAACGCTCCGATGGAACCACCTGTCCTGTCTGGGCGTCCCCTTGCTCTCTGCAGCCAGCTGTCCTCTCTCTGGTCTTCCGGCTGCAGCTAGCTGAGGTGCCGAAGGCCTGGGTCTGTTCCCCCGGCTGGCCTGGCTGCCAGTGCTGTGATAAGGGCACCCAGACGTTTTCTACCATTCACTTTGGAGAGCTTCCCGATTGGTAGGAGGCCAGTCACAGCCTAGCCCCGGCCGGCCTGAGCTCCCTGTTCAGGGAGAGCAGCAGCCAGGCTGGGGAAGGAAACAGGCAGGGCAGGCCAGCCCCTGCTGTGGTCACTTCTTAAGACCCTTTGTTTCTGTCATCTGTCCCAGGATCCGGGACCACTGTGCCCTTCCAAAATTGGAATCTTTCCTAGGGGGCTGTCTTGGTGGAAGGCTGGCCTCCGTGGCAACTCCACTCACAGCAGATCCTCATTCTCTCATTCACCCTTGCAGCTTGTTTGGGCCTAAGAGGAAGATGACCTCTGCCATTGCCCGCTGGCACAGCAGTGCCCGGCCACCCAGCGATGCTCTGGAGCTGGCGTATGCCGACCGGCTAGAAGCTGAGATGCAGGAGCTGGCCATCCAGCTGCACAAAGTATGTGGTGAGCGGGGCAGGGACCTGGATACCCACCTGCAGTGAGGGATGACACATTTGTGGAGACCGAGTGGTGGGGACAAATACCCAGGGGGAGCAGGGAGAAGCAGCCAGGGCAGGCGGTGGGACAGAAAGCATTACTGCTTGTGTGTAAATCTGGAGATGCACAGGCAGGCCTCCAGGAAGACGGCTCAGAAAGGCAGGGGACGTTGGACAGGAGGTCAGCTGGACATAGGAGAGAAAGGGTGAGGTCAGAGCACAAGCAGCTGGCATGGATGTCACTGGGCTTAAGAGTAGGGATCCAAAGCAGGGGGTGCTCCAAGGTGGAGACAGGCGCTCCCTTCCTCCAGCCCAGAAGAGTGGGAGTTGAGAGCGAGTGGGTATGGCACAGAGAGGTTGAGGGGGACCCAGCCTGAGCGGCCCTGGTCATTTGCCACCCCCCCTCCCCGCCTCTCCGTCTGCAGCGCTGTGAGGAGGTGGAGGCCATGCGAGGCCAGGTGTCACAGGAGCAGGAGCTGCGGGCGGTGGTGGAGAGCTGCCTCCTGGAGCAGGACGGTGCCCGGAAGGACGTGCACGCCCAGCTGCAGGAGACCTGGGCCCTGGCCCGGGACGCTGCGCTCGTCTTGGATCAGCTGCGGTGAGTGGGCATCTGAGCTGCTCCCAGGCCAGACCCTGAGTCGCCGATTCCTCCAGATTCTTCAACCAGGTGGTTGTTCTTAAAGGCCTCTTGGAGTACTCGCCACCATCATCCGTTTCATTGTGGCTGTTCCTTTCCGCAGTGCAGACCCAGGCAGCAAATGGGGCCCCAAGCATCTGCAACGAAGCGCTCGGGCCCTCAGGGCTTGTCCCCGAAGGTGCCTGGTGTACTTGCCCTGAAGGCAGAGCCCCACTGGCCACTCAGGGAGGTGGGGGTACGTGCTGCCCTGCTGGGGCCAGGGAGGACACCCTCCCCCTCACCAGCACGTGGCCTTGTGTCTGGCAGAGCTTGTCAAGCCGAGCTGTCAGCCAGAGTGAAGCAGGAAGAGTCCACCCGAGGGCTCCCCCAGGGCCCGGCCCTCCCCACGGCTGGTAAGAACGCTGCTGCCCCAGGCCAGGTTTTACCACCCGTTCCAGCAGTTACCACACTGACCCTCCCATTCCCTCCCTGCAAGAGATCCAGGGTGAGGGCTTCCTATCCCCGCCCATTTCCTTACCGTGCCTCCCTGGGGTGGGACTTAACGTCCTCCACAATGTTGTGACTTCTTCAGCCTGCAGTCGGAGCTACCCAGGGTCAAGCCTGACTGTCAGCCAGGGACCCTCACACTTTCATTCCTGGGGCTGCACCCTGATTGACCCTCCAGTCAGTGCTTTGGAAAAATAAGCAGGCGAACACATTTTGATAGAACAGTGTCAAGCAGGTACTGACAGTGGGTGGGTCCCCTGGTGTCAGCAGCCCAGGACAAAGCGGCGGGGCCTGTGGTGACCACACAAGCCCTAGGCCCACCTGGCTCTCTGCCCCACAGATTCCAAAGGCTGGCAGGCTTCCCTGCAGGCTCTGAGCCTCCCCGAGCTTTCCGGAGCGCTGGAGGATCGAGTCCAGGAAATGGGTGAGTCTCCCAAAGTGTCCCACAGCCGGTGGCCTCATCCCCATCCTGGGGCCAGAAGTGGGTAAACGGGGAATCCTAGTCAGCTCAGACCCCCAAGACAGCCCTACCATAGCCCACTGTCCACAGGTCATGCATTCCTAGGCACCTCCCCCACCCTCCCACACTCAAGAAGCAGCAACTAACTGCTCCCATCCTCAGGGCGAGTGCTATGCTCAGTGACCCAGAGCTTGGAGAAGCTGCAAGTGCTGAACGGGAAGGAGAACTGGCGGGAGCCTTAGCTGGGAGGGACGGTGAGTGTCCGCCAGCCCAGGACCCAGGCCGGAGAGCAGGGTGTACCGGGCAGCAGCGAGTGCCCACTTCAGTCTTCCCTGTCCCTTCTCAGAATCTGACGTTGGGTGACTGATCCACCCTGAAGCTGTGTGCCTGGAAGACAGGAGGGCAGTGAGCAAGCGGCTGCAGCAGGCCGGGCCCGAGCGGGGGCCAGAGGATCAGGCCCCCGGAGCAGCTGGCAGAGGCAGGACAGGGCAGAGGCCCACGCAGAGGCAGGATGAGGGCCTCTCTCCCAGAAGCGGGGGGCCAGGCCCAGAGCAGGCAGGGCCATGGGGAGACAGCGGGCCCCCATACACCACAGGCGCCACACTGAAAGGACCGGGCGCCTGGGTAGCGGATGTCATTGCTGGAAAATAAAATTTAAGATCTGCTGGTGAGGGACTCTGTTCTGGTCATGCGACATGCAGTACTGGCTGACAAACCAAAGCAAGGGGCAACCCTCCCCCCTTCAGCAACTCACTGGGACCCAGCCCCCTCTGCCAGGACAGAGACCACCACGCTCAGACCAGGGCGGACTGGTTGCCATCTCCTGTTCTGTCCCTCCCCTGGAGCTAGAGCTACGTGCACTCAGAGCCCCCTCGGTTCCACCAGAGCAATCTGAAAGGTGACGCGCGCGTGGCCCCGGTGCCCCCAGGAAATGAGAGAGGAACGAGGTACAGGTATTTTATTTACAGAACCAAGTGCCTTTGCCCACACGTGCTGACCGCTTCACTGAGGCTTTAAGGTGGAACAGACGCTCAGGCTGGGCCAGAGCACAGCTCTCCTTACCAGGCCAAGCAGGTGCCGTGCAAACTGGTTTAGTTTCACTGAGGAGTCTTTGCAGACATAGGGCCGTAGGAGACGGCCAGTGGTGACCTTCCCATCTGTGGTGGCTCTGCTGTTGTCATTCTGCACACTCAGCCAGTGCTTCCATACCAGGTCCTGGAACGGCCTGTGGACTGTGATGGGAATGGAGAAAGGGAGGCTTTCAAAGCCAAGGAAAGGGCAGCGAACTCAGCCCAGGTGTAGCCAGGAACCCCAGACCAGGCACAGGGCCCAGCGAGGTCTGAGGGGGCAGTGCCACAGTGACCAGAGGGACGGGAGACCTATATCATCAGCTCCGTGCTGAATGGAGCCCAGCACTCAGGCCTGGCTCCCACCCTGAAGTCCGTGGGCAGTGGGGAAGGGGGACCCCTCATGCACCCAGCCCTGGGCCTGTGGCCAGAACCAGAGGACACAGAGAGCAGCCAAGACCAGACTTGGCTTTCTTTCACCAACTCCATCTACAGCTGGGCTTCGTGGCCCCAACTGACCTGGGAGACCGGGCCCCAACGGGGTAAAGGGGCTTTGAAGCCTCACCGCTCAGTTGACACACCTCAGAAAACAAAGCTAATGACCGCCACCAAAGTTCACAGTACTGGGCCAGCTCTTCTCTAGGCCCTGGGGCTGGCTGGTGACAGGACTCAAAGGCATCCCTCCACAAGAATAAACGGATTTAAGGGTGTGTGTGCACCTACCCACCTGGGTAACTGGGTGGTCCCTCCACCAGCCCGTGTGTCTCATGTGGAGAAGGGTTAGAGCCTTGGGGTAGGAGAGAATGTCCTGAGCCTGGAGAGCCAGGTCCAGTGCAAACAAGCCACCTCCTGATCGGGGTAGGCTGGGCTCCCACTAACCTGGCCACCACCCAGTAGCTGTTCCGGGTGGTGGGGTGGTGGAGAGGACAAGATGCCCCCTCACCCCATGCAGTCATTCCCCCAAGAGTTCAGGGCACAGATAGGGCCAGGGGAGGGCAGGAGACAGGCAGCATAGATTCAACCTCAGGAGGAAGATGGGAGGAGCTTTTCCAGGGCTTTCTTCTGCTTCTCTGTGGCAGCAGCCAAAGCCTCAGCCAGCTTCTCCTCGGGCATCATGTTGAGCACCTTGAGGGCGAAGAGCAGCTGGTACTTGGCAGTGCTGGTAAAGGCGTTGCTCAGGAAGTTGGGAAAGCCACCGACTCGGTCCTTTTGGGTGTAAAGTGGAACCCGCACAAGCCCCAGCACCTGCATGGAGAGGACACCAGAGTGGGACCAGGCCCCACGCCAACGGTGCAGCCCTAGCAGGAGGGGCCTGTGAGCTGCCAGGCCAGGACAAGGCCAGCCAGGTTGCGAAGGACGTAATGGGAGACCCAGGCGGGGTCCAGTGAGGCGCAAGCCAGCGGCACCCTTGGAGCAGTGCAGCCCCTTTACTCCCCAAGCAAGCTGTCCCCATGCATCTTCCACCCTCTGCGTCCTCTAATTCCAGCCCCCATCCGCTGGCAGGAAGCCCCCCCAGTTCACACCCCATGCTCCCTCTTCCACTCGTGAATCCCAAACACCCCAAGTGTGACTCCCAGTTCTCCAGACTATAAATAAAACCCACAAACCGTTAAGAGCCTTCATCACCCCAACCATGAGGTCCCGGCCCTTGAACGCAGCCCTAGTTTCCCACCTCCCCAGGAGCCACCACCCTCTCCCATCCCCCCACCAATCCCACTCCCCACTCCCAGGATTGGCAATGGCAGGCAGCAAGGCAGATGGAACACAGCCCCGAGGGAACCCCGGGCCCCCCTCTCCCACCCCTGCCCCCAGGTCCCTCTCCCCACCCTGATGCTGGAAACAGCGACACCCCACCCAGCCCGGCCAGGGGACCCTCAGGGGGACGTGTTACCCATCGGTGCCTTCCACGGGGCCAGAGCCAAACCCCGGGGCGGGGGGCGGGGCCCGGGCGGCGGCCCCACCTCCAGGCCGTGGTCGCGCGAATGCACCGCGCTGATTTCCACGGCGTGCAGCTGCTCCAGCGTCAGCTGCCGTGCGTACAGGTGCGCCACGACGCGGTGCGGGCCCTCGGTCAGGTGCGAGCTCAGGTAGTCGGCCTCCGTGAGGCGCAGGCAGCCCAGGCCCAGGCCCAGCACCCGGTTCAGACCGTCCTCCAGAGACCAAAAGCGCCGGTCCACGAAGCCCCCGGGGAAACCCAGCAGCCCGTCGAAGCGCATCTGCATCTGCAAGGGAGCGCCGGGTCACGGGCGCGGGGTGCGAGCGGCGCCCTGATCCCCGCCCGTCCACCCGCGTCCTCACCAGCACCGAGAAGCGCATAGGGATGCGGCCGAAAAGCTGCCCGGGGTTGGCGGCGTACAGCATGGCGTGGCACGAGTGGCTCCAGCCCGGCCCCAGGCGCATAGCTTCCACACGGCTGATCTGCTTCAGCTCCGGCACTGCCGCCGACATCTTGGCACTACCCCGGCTCGACTGGGGCGCCTCTCCTTAAGTGCATGCGCGGGCCCGCCCCCGCCAGGTCCGGCCAATCCGCAGGCAGTCGCGTCCCTGGGCCCCGCCCCTCCACCAATTGCTGATGCCCGTCGGGGCCGAGCCCCTCCCGGCGCCCCGACGCGTCGTTGAGGGGCGGAAGGGGCGTGTGCAGAGGCAGGGCCGGCACGCGCTCCCGCCCACCGGCCCCGAGAACCACAACGCCCAAGGGGCTCCGCGCCAAGCGAGCTCAGCCGAGTTCAGTCGAGCTCAGCCGAGCCCAGCCGAGCCCAGCCGAGCCGAGCGCTGTCTTGGGGGGCCTCGGGCAAGCGCTGCCTGCAGAGCTGGGGCTCCGACTGCCCGTCACTAGCAGGAGCCGCCGAGCCCCGGGCCTTCCCCCAGCGCCTCCCTGGGGGCGCCGCCCCGCAGGCTGCCCACTACCAGCTCTCGCCTCTCGCTCCCTGCCGGCGACTCCCCCAGGAGGGCTTACGGGAGGCTGGCGACCAGTGGGCAAGACCTTTCCCTGCACGCGCGCCAGCCAAGCACTCCGGTCCAAGGTCACTGCTGGTCGATTCCAGAAGAGCAAGGAAAGCCGGGCCTGGCATAGTTCGAGCTGCCCCCACCGTCCGTGTCCACGCACAGCCCTGGGGCTGCTACTCAGCCAGCGTGCTGGAAAGTACCTTAAATCCCTCCTGGCGCAGCCTGCCAAGCATCCTCCCAGTCAGACACCATATGCCAGGGACGGTTGGAGGAAATGGGCTCTCCCCAATTTACCAAGGAGGAACCTGGGGCAGAGAGGAACAGGACTGGCCTTAAGGGCACCCAGCAGCTGGTGCCAGAGCCAGGATCTCACCCCAGGCTTCCACCCTGTCTCCTGACCAGTGTCCACAACAGAAAACCTCCCAACTTTCACGGAAGAGGCCCTGAGGTACATACCTGTGTCTGCTGCTGAAGGGAATCATCGCTGGGGCTCAGGAGCATGGGGAACATTGTCCAGGGGAGAGCAACGATGCCACTCGACCACTAGTTGGCCCACACTCCGTTTTCCTCCCACGGTGGGTACAGATTTGCTGAGTGAAGGAACCACCATGTGCACTCACCATGCAGTGAGCCAGGGCAAGCTCTGGGGCACAGAAGGTTGCCCTGAGCAGAAGACAGCGGGGTCAGAGGGCAGGCAAGTGTTGGTAAGGACCCACTGGGAGCTCATTCACACGTCGGGTCGTGCCGGTATCGTGTCACACACAGGGGAGTAAGGATCTAAAGAGGGAGGCTCTCTCTCTCCCCATCCGTGGCCTCTACCAGGATTCAAATGGGCCACCACAGTTGGAGAAGCCAGATCCCTAAGGCAAGTGACCGTGTCTGAAGAGATGTTGGTGAGGGGAAGGGCCCTCCAGAGAGGACCGTGTCTCCAGGCCACAGTGCACAACCCAAACCCAGGGCTGGCAGGGGGCACAGAGGAAAGGTGCCCCACGCCCCAACCCCTCCCTGAAACAAGATGTTAACAAAGTTCCTCGTCTGTTGGCGGAAAGTGGAGGGACATCCAGTGCACCCCCTTGCGAGACGTCTGACCCAGACGTCGCCCCAAACACGACCGAGCAGCTGCAGGGCCGAGGGTGACAGGCCTTCCCTGGGGCATGGACTAGATGGCTGAGAACACTGGTTCCACCATTAAGCGCCCGAGTCAAAGAGGGGACCTGGGGAGGCAGCTTGGAACCACGTTTGCAAAGGAGCTGCTGGCGGGTGGCGGTGTGGTGGCTGTGCTTCATGGGTGTTCCAGACCACCACAGCCTCTCCCTCCTGGGAGGCCGCTCGCTGGGCAGGGAAGTTGGCAGCCACAGCTGGCCCTCTAATCCATCCCACGTGACAGCTGGAGAGAGTTGCTGCCTGTGGAAAAGCCTCTGACTGCCCTCAGAATAAAACTCTTGCTGTCCCTATGAGGTCCTGTAGCATCTGCACCCCGACACTCCTCGAATCTGACACTCCAGCAACTGGAGACACTTCGGGCTTCTTTCTGCTCAGCGGTCACACCAGGCTCACTCTGGCCACAGGGCCTTTGCACTTGCTGTGCTGGCTGCCTGGGCTCTCTTCCAGGACCAGCTCTTTCCCATCCTGCACTGCTCAGCCAAAATTCCTCCTCAGAGAAGCCCTCCTCAACCACAGGTTAAATCAAGGACCCCATGCGACTCCATCCTGTCACCACCAGCCAACGCTCTTCCCAACAGTAACCAAAACCGCGCAGGGCCTCACGGCCTAGAACACTAACTCCCAGGAGCCTGAACCTCGCGTGTCTCGGCCCTCTCCAGCCCGGCACACAGGGAGGTGCCGAGTATCCGAGATGGATCAGAGATACCGACGGCACCTGCAGCAGCGACCTGCACACCTGGACGTGCTGGCTCCTCCTCCACTGCTCGTAACGGGCCCCGCTCCAACCCAGAATCGGCACGACGACCGGAGCTGTCATCAACAGGATCCCACGTGCCTCACACACCATCTCCTACACCCTCAC
Source organism: Acinonyx jubatus (assembly GCF_027475565.1). Classification (NCBI taxonomy): domain Eukaryota; kingdom Metazoa; phylum Chordata; class Mammalia; order Carnivora; family Felidae; genus Acinonyx; species Acinonyx jubatus. The sequence continues at coordinate 40,291,676 of NC_069398.1, read as the reverse complement.
CCCTCTTAAAGTCCTGTGTCACAGACACCTCACACACGAGGAAACGGAGGCTGAGGCGAGCCCCGGCTCGCGCTGCCGGGGCTTGTGAGCGGCCATGAGCCCCTCAGCTGTCCTGCCTCCAGACCGGGAGACAGCGGAGGTCCCTCGGTGCTATGCGCAGAAGAAGGAATGGACGAGATATTGCTGCATGATTTTATTACTATAAATATACAGTAAAAACGAACAAAAACCAGCCAGAGTACGTCAAATGAGAGCACGTGTTAAGTCCGAGACAGGCCAGTCTGCATCCCGGCCTTCAGACAGAGTACTGGCACCAATACCAATGGCGAGGCCGGGGTGTGGGTCGGGGGGCAGGCAGCCTGCGAGCATGTGTGCGGCACTCACGCGTGCGCACCCTGGCGTATGTGCAGGCATGCGCACGGGGGAGCGGGGGCCGGGGAGTCGGGCGACTGGGACAGGTTGGCCTGAGCCTGGCGGAGGGCTGTGTGTAAGGCAGCGCTCTGCTCACGGGCTCGACTGCACAGAAAGCGAATCCCACACTGCTGGTTTCTCTCCTGAGCGCCCTGCAGGACAAGCCTCGGGAGGGGTGCCAGTGAGGCCCGGGGCTCTGCGGACTGCTGCTGGCTGCCCCAGAACCATCCTTCCCAGGGCAGATCCCCAGGAAGTGGGCCCCTCTGCGTGCCACGCCCCAGGCCAGGAACATGTTTGTGCCCCAGGGAGCCGCACAGACCCAACCACCTGGCTCAAGGTCCCCCCAGGCGGTTCTCACCTTGGCGCACCAGGGCTCAATGCCCCCTCTGCCTCTGTTGCCCAGAGAGTTTTGCTCAAAAAAACAAAACAAAAACAAAAACAAAAACAAAAAACCAACAACAAAAAAAAGAACAAGGTCACCTCGGATGGGATGTTCCTCCCCCAGGCAGGTCCACCTCAGGGACCCCAGACAAGTCAAATCCAAGAGAAACTAGTGACATTATGATGGTGAAGAGGAAGCAGGGAAGCTGCTCAGAGCCCTCCCCGGGGTGAGTGGACGGCAGCCCCACTAGCCCAGCGGAAGCCCCTTCACCTGGAGGGCCCTGCTGTGTGATCAGAGCCACTTCGGAGAAGGTGCAGGGCCGGCAGAGGGGCCACCGGTCACCAAGTGCTGCATTTGGCCTGTGCTCCTGTGCCTCTGCCCCTGGATCAGACCCACACGGCAGCCTTGCGTGGCCACCACCCCCCTGCCCAGGGCTGAGCCGGGCCGCGGGGAAGGTCGGCTGTGGGAGGCAACCGCCTCCAGGGCCGGAGCAGGAAGGGGAAGCAGCAGCAACAGCCAGGCTGCCGAGGACACGGGAGCACGAGGGACAGGGGACAGGCACGGTTTCCTTCACTGACCGGGACTCAGACCCCCCTTCCCTTCCTCCTCTGGCGACAAGGCCCCTACAACACCTCTTGTGAAGACAGCACCTCACCCACCAGTACACTGTTCTTCTGCGAGTCTGTGCTGAGTGTTCAGGCTGTTGAGTCCCCAGTGGCTGGGGTGCCGGGAGAAGCCAATCCAGGCCGCAGGTGGGTGGTCAAGCCCCGGTCCTGGCCACTCAGCCAATGGGGCATTTGGGGGAAACCCCAGAGCTCACAGCCCAGGACAGAAAGCTGCTGTCCTTCATCTGTACCATTTACAAATACATCAACTATAGAAAAAGGAATTTGTCAGAGGAGACTGTCCACTGTGCTCTTCAATCAAGGGTCGTCCGGCCCCTCGGAGCCAGTGGCCACGCAGAGCGTGCAAGACAGGAGAGGCCAGGGGTCACGCTGGAATCCGGTGGCCCCTCGGCAAAGTCTGGGGAGCTGAGGGCTCCATGCTGCCAGCCTGGCCAGGCTCTCAGAGTGGGGTCAGCTCGGTGGCCCCAGAATCAGGACTGGGGCCACCAAGCACAGGCCGGGGTGGGCCAGTGGTACGGAGGCTGCGGGGCATCTCCACGGAGGTGGACCATCCTGCAGGCAGGAGCAGAGGGAGAAGGGGTCATGCCCGGGCAAGTCCCCACCTCACCCATCAGGGTGTATCTACCAACCAGGAGTCCCCCACCGAGGACAGGGCCACCCAGCACCCCCTACTGTGTGTCTGTGGCAAGACCACACAAAGACCTGGAGTTCCAGGTCCTAACAGAGAAAGAGGGGTCCGTCCCTCTGGGAGCAGATGCCAGGCAGTGGCACCAGCCGATGCCCCAGAACAGAACGCAACGGGCGCCGTGAGCTCGTGGCCCCCTGGGCCTCCTCCCTTGCCCGGTCCGCGCTTCTCGGGATCTGACCAGCCGCCGTCCTTCAGGGCTTTACTACTGATTAGGCCGGAACTCAGTCACACCCAGCCGGAGGGGAGTGGACGTGGACCAGGGTGCACATCCCGTGCTCAGAGCAGCCCCAGGACCCCACCCAGCCTTCTTTAGAGGCCTTTTTGGCCATTTCCACACTGTTGCCTCCCGATGCCACGAGGCGCTCTGTCCCTGGACCAAGTCTGCCCCCCGGGGTGCTGGTGCTGGAGCTGTGACCCAGGCCCACAGCAACGAGTGACCGGCACCACACTCAGGGCCGCACAACACCAGCTGCCAGCCGCCCGCCTGCTGAGGACGGGCTCCCCAGGACACTCCTCCAACAGCAAACCAAGGAGTGCTTCTGCCACATGTCACCCATGACACAGCCTGAGGTGCGGGAACTATTAGGGGCTGTGGCTTCACGCAGGGACTCAGCTCTGCTATGCAGCCTGCAGGCAACATCCAGTTCTCCGTAGCTCGGCCTGACCTGTGTGTATTTTCTACTTCTGGAAGTTTCACCTCCATCACAGCACTCAGCCATGACACGGAGGACAGGGCCAACTTTATGCAAGGGTTGGGCCCTATTTCAACAGTGGGTAAGATTTGTCAGAATAAACATTCAAGGAGAGCAAGAAAGGCTCGCGTGGGAACATAAGAGCAGCCGTCAAAACAAGTGGACAAACACCGAAGCTCAGGACAGCTGCCTGGGGGACAGCCCCATGCCAGCCGGGGCTGCCCGGCCGGGCCGGGCCTCCTGCTGGCGCGCTCCACCCAACACAGGTCTGGGAAAACTTGGGCCACCGGAGGCACCAGGTTTCCAGAGCCGCTAACATCAGGCAAAGGAAAGGGAAGAGGGTCCTCAAAGCACTTGCCTATGTGCTGGTGGTGCTCTTGGAACAGCCTTCCATGAAACAATCATTTGGCAAAGTCACCCAGGTAGAGGGCAACTCCCTGGCAGGGTAGGGGGGTGGGCGATGACGTGGGGTCAACCTCACATGGCCTCCTGACAGACCGATTTCAGCATGTGCTGGTGTTCCAGAAGGTTCCACAGGTAGGCTGGGGGACAGGTTAGTGAGCAGCAACAGTGGGGTCTCAGCAAGGGCTGTCACCATTCCTGAGGCCCTGGAAGAGCGTGCCTGGGCTATCTAGTCCAGACAGAAAAAGTTCTGGCTCCGGAAGTCAGCCAAGGCCAGACCTCCCAGGACCACCTCTCAAGGGCAAAGGTGTAGCACATTTGGGGAGCTCTGGATTCAGAATCCAGGACCCCAGGGAAGACACGGATGCGGAGGAAGCCCAGAGAAGGGGAAGGAACCCCCCAGGGAGGGAGCAGGAGAGCCAGCTGGCGAGGTCCTCTCTCCCAACATTGTCAAGGATGCCCCTCAGAGCCACCCCACAACGCGTAGGAAGGCGATCACGTACCAGCTTACTCCTCTATACCAACAGAGCAGGAGTCAGGCCCCAGGGCTGTGCAGAGGAGGAGAGACATGGAAGCTCAGTTAGCAAAGCGCTAGACAGACCAGCACGTTCCGCAGCAAACGCACTGCTTTAGGACAAGAGTCCCCGGGGGCCCGCGGGATGGGGAGGGGGGGGCACACTGATGTGCTGAAACAGGAGAACAGAGCACCGGGCCGCAGTCCAACGCAGAGACTTTCAGCCAGGACAGGCCTGGGCAGGGGGGGCGGGGCGGGGCGGGGCGGGGCCAGGAAGGGCCCCGCCCGGCAGCTAGGTGTTCACCAGTTAAGTTTATGGGTTTTCCCCACCTCCTAACTCTGCAATCAACAGGGGACACTAAGGTTCAAAAAACTATGCCCGTGCCTCCACGGGAGAGCTGTGCCAGTGTGTGCACGTCCGGTTCTCTCTCTCTCGCGCGCGCGCGCGCGCGCTCTCTCTCTCTCTCTCTCTCTCTCTCTCACACACACACACACACACACCAGATGGGAACAGAAGGTGCGGCTTAGAAGTAAAGGAAGACAGGTAGGTACACGTGCTTATGAAGGTGGGCACATCGGTGAGGACCTGCCCAACTCCTGACAGTGCTGCCTCCCCCACACCCGTGGGGCACAGGACCAAGAGCCTCGGTGTTGCCCCACCCTGCTGGCTATCCTGCCCCTGGGCTGGGTTTGGCCTTCCGCTGACTTCAGCCTCTCCACCGCCTCCGCAGCAGAGTGCCTCCTGCCACTGGCCTGGGGCAGAGGTGAGAACGCCACACCACGGGGCCTGGTGTCCCCTGTGGGTGGAGCCCAGCCTGTCCTGACCTGCAGACTCTGGCGTGGGGCACGGGGTGGCACCGCCAGGTGGGGTCAAGGTGCCCCTTCACCCAAAGGATCACAACTACACTTGTGCTTATAAGTCCCTCTCTGGATTCTCCCCGCACCCCAAGCTTTTAATTACAATGAAATCATTGAAGTTCCTTGAAAGAACTTACTGGAATTCTATGTTACTCTAAGGAACACTGGTCCCTGACAAGGCTTTCACCCACGGGCTTCTCTTCGGGTAGGCCCCGGGGTGCTGATGAAACACACTCCCCTGCTTTCTTGCACCTGCTGACTGTGGCCCCTCTGGGCTAATGGGACCCCCTGTCTGCACAGGCTACTGCCTGTCCCTATGCTGGGGCGGGACAAGAGACCCTTTCAAACCAAGCACATCACAGGTAGGCCAGATGCACAGGTCAGATCACTGGGAACTGAGCAGCGGTGGGTCCTGGGATAGGTGGGTGGCAAAGGTGCTTCCCAGACATGTGGCAGGAGCCAGACTCTCCGAGGACATCATGGCTGTTGACGTTGATCTCAGATCCTCCGATGGCATCTTAGCACGCAGCAGGCAGAAGTCTCTGAGAACCCCTGACTCCTGTCCCCCATCTTTGGAGCCCAGAACTTAAAGCTGAGGATCTTGACCCAGAGGAGCTGGGGACAGGAGGCTCCAGGCAGAGGCTTTTAGAAAAGGGGGGCAGAAGCAAGACCCCTCCCCAACTGTGCTTGGGCCTTACAGGCGCCTGGCACCCCAGCCTATCCTTCCATCCCTGGCCTGGGCCCTGTGGGTGCTCGTGGTAGGGGGCTGATGCCAGCATCAGGCCCGGAGCACGCAGGTAATTTTCTGCTTGTAGCTCCCTGGGGCAGAGGCCCTGCTGCTGGGCACCCGAACAGGGGCTGCCAGGCCCATGGATGAAAAGTCAGGGATTCCAGCGGGACTAGCTGTGCTTGCCTGGCCCCAAGCAGGAGATAGAGAGAAGGGCCACAACCTTCCTTAAACAAGGGGCCTTTCCTGCCTTCCTGATGCTGAGCTGTTTCTGGAGTGTGAAGGGGCCTCACGCACAGGCTCTGCCCCAAAGAGCAAGGGGCTGCAGGAGGGGTGACTGTGGAGCCGGGGCCTGCTGTGCTTTGGGGTTGACAGAAGGAGTGTGGGCAGAGCCAGGGAGGGAGACCTAGGCTCCTGACAGGCCAGCCGCTCCCTGAGCAGGCAGATCAGCCCCCAGCTCCGTGTGGCAGTGACAGCACTGCCCGCGCCCCCCACTCCCGCCCACCCCGGCTGAGCTCAAATGCCGTTACCTGGCAGGTAGATATCGGCCGGCAGGCGGGGCTGGCCGCGGCTGCAGGGCTCAGGGCTGCCGTCCTGCAGGACGTTCTCGATGGATGGCACTCGGCTCCCTGCAGAGGAGGGGGCAGGTCAGAGGTCTACAGGCGAAGGTGGCCACTGTCCCTCTTCTGGTCAGGATCCCCGGGAGCCTCTTTCCTCCCTGAGGGCTCTACAGCCACTGTGAGTCCAGTCCCAGCCCAAGACTCTGCTCTGACTCCCTCCTCTGCCCTCTAGGCCTGAGAGGCAAAGGTTTGCTTTTCTTTACTTCCCTTCTCTCTCAACTCTACCTCAGGGCTTTTGTTTTGACTTTTATTATAAAATCATTATGTACCCCTTTAAAAAAAAAAAAACAAGAAGGAATAGTGATAGATTTAACATCTCCGGCTTACCCGTACCTTTCCCGCTGGCCCCGTGCCCCACAGCGGGGAGTGAGTGGGCCTGCATGTGGCCACCCTCCCTCTCAACAGCAGCTCCCGGTGCTGCCCAGGGAGCTCTCGAGGGGGAGGGCCCCTCCGCAGACGAGGGGCCTGGGCCCTGTGATGGGCACAGAAGAGAGCCACCTGGTCGGGCACATGCTCTGCACAGGCAGGAAGGAACGGAGGTCGAGAAAGGGTGAGGCCCACCCAGGAGCCCAGCCTGGGAGGCAGAAGTGACGACACCCCTGATGGGCCCCCTGCCCCAGGCGCCAACACTCACACCCAAACCCAAGGCCCCAGGCCCAGCAGCCCACAGGCGGGCCCCACACACAGTGGGTGGGGAGTCACGCTGGGGAGAGACGTGGGTCACCTAGTGCAGTGCCGGCTGGGAACCTCCTGGCAAGGAGGGGGGGGGGTCACAGCAACTGAGCAGCTGCAGCTTATTTTGGGGTCTTCACCATGCTGTAGGCCTGGGAGCCAGCCAGCTTGCCAGGGCCACTTCTGGGCTCTGTTACCTCCACATTAAATGGCCTGGGGCTCCAACCACCCCAACCTGGAGCCTCTGTTTCCTCACCTGTCCAACAGTAGGGAGGAATGACCGAGACAAAGGAGTGGCAGCATCTCCCAGCTGGTAGAGGGAGGCTTGGGAAGCACCTGGTCACATCCTGCAGCCACTGGGAGGTCAGCTGGGGGTCTTCCCCCCACGAGGAGCCCAGGGCCCATCGGTGGCGGCTGGGACTCAAGTCCCAGCCGGCCGCTGTATGCTACACTCTCCACGGGACACAGGGGCACACAGAGGAGCGGCCCGGCTGAGCTGTGCACCCGCACTGGGGACTCTGGGCCTCTCCAGGTGGCACCTGAGGACCCCGTACAGGACAAGCAGGAAGAGCTGACCATGTGCAGAGACCCAGGCAGGAAAGAAGATGACTGCCACTGGGAAATGCCGGCTGGGCACGGAGGGAAAAAGAGAAGTGGCCGGAGGCTGTCCCCTGGGACGGCCAGCAGAGAGGAGCCCGTGACTCCCAGCGGGGGAACCGGCACACGCTCTCCACACACCTCGACCTCCCGGCAGTGAGGCCCCGAACACGCTCCTCAAAGTGGAGGGCTTACCTTGCTTTAGTGCCGACGCCTCGTCCACGTCCTCCGTCACAAAGCTCTAGGAAACGAGGACAAAGTGTGTCCGCAGCTCTGCTGCCACCACCGGCGGACGGGGCTGCAGGCCGTCGGGGGACAGCAGGGCGAGCTGACGCCGGCCCCCCCAAACAGGACCCACCCCACAGATGGGGAAACCAGCTGAGCTCACTGCGTGAGCAGCGGTGGAGGCGGCCCAGGGCACGCTTTGCCACAGGTCTGGGAAGCCAACAGACGGGCAGTGGGGACAGGGTGACAGATGGGTCTCGGCGAGGCGGGGAGGGGGCCTCACCTCGGGGGAGCTGCTTAGCGCCAGCCCCGCCCCACTCAGCGGGGGAGGGGCATCCGAGTCCTGGGAGAGCTTCTCCTCATCCTCCTCGTGGATGGGAGACGACGGAGACCGCAGGGTGCTGGCAAAAGAGAAGACGGGGGTAAAGGACAAGTGGCTGATAAACACCAACCCACTAAAGCCAACGTCACCCGTGGGTGAGGCCGGGGGCTGCCACACAGACGCCCCCAGGGGAGGCGGGTGCAGACGCAGAACGCCCGCAGGCCCAGCGGCTGGAGAGGGGCTGGCGCGGTGCGAGCTGGCGCAGGCCTGCACGGGCTCTGTATCTCCGGGAGGAGAGGGCGTCCTAACGGTCCACCCCTGGAGCAGGGGTGCGGGGTGTGGGTGAGCAGCAGGAGAGAGCCCCACGCTGCTCTGTGGAGTGGTCCTGTCACACGTGCAAGTCGTGGGGGCTGTGGCCGGTTTTACAGAACTTCTGCCTAAACTTTTCTTAAAAAAGAAGAGCACCCATGCGTGGAGACACTTAACACAGAAGGCTGGTTGCCCGCATCTCACACGCGTCCAGGTAAACCGTGACGGGACCCTCTGCTTGGCGGGCGTAACAAGGGCAACGTCGTGAGCAAGGTTTGGCGGGGCCCGGGTCTGGCTGCCACTGGTGCTCACACAGCAGGACGTGCTCATGTGACAAGACCCCAGAAAGTCCCAGAACCCTGCCACTCACGGGGCTCCCTCCTACATCCTGTGGTTTGTTGCTCCCGTGTGGCGTGGGACGGGGAAGGATGCACCCCCACCAGTGCATCTTTTCTGCTGCTTTGCTGTCTCGTCTGTCGTAACCAGCCTTAGCCATAAACCTAACCTGCTACTGGTTCTTGGTTCCGGGGGTCATTCTGGTGAATTCCCCAACAGAGCACTGTAAAACTCAAGTGTCTGCACTTCTTCCCGGACACCACAGACCCCCCGGCACCTGCCACAGAGCGCCTGGCTGGGTTCCCACATGCCAACCCCCAAGGGGATCCTAGCGCCAGCCTCACCTGTCGGGGGATTTGCTCCTCGGCTTGCCCTTCTGGTGGCTGCTTTCCAGGATCCGATCGATCCCAGCAAGGGGACAACCGGCCTGGGACAGGCCATCTGAGACGCCTGAGTAGGTGATCTCTTCGTAAAGGGGGGCTGAAGGGACGGCCGGGGAGATGGCCCGAAGGCCGTTGAGCGCCTCAAGCAGGGAGATGGGCTCATAGCCGGGTGGGATGCTGTCAGAGCTCTGTGGGGACAAGAGCAGGTGAGGAACGGGCTGGCCAGGCTCCCTGCCCACTGCCCTGGGCCACAAAGCCCCAGACACTGGCCTTGTGCCCCAGGGATGCTCTACTCCCCAGAACCTGCCTTCTGACCATCTCCTGTCCACTCTACCTTCCAGAGACCTATATCCACCTCCCTCAGAGGGACGCCAAGAACACCAGAGCAGCCTAAGACACCCTCTGAGGGCCCCCTTAGTCATCAGCTGCAGCCCTGGACACCCAAATGGCCCGCTCGGTGCCCGTGATGAAGGAAAAGAGGGCGCCTAGCAGAGCCTCCCCACCCCTGGTCTCGGCCAGCCCCTACCTGGCTTTCTGTTCCTGCCTGGCACATGTGGAGAGTGAGGGGTCAGAGAGAGAGAGGAGGGCTCAGGAGCGGGTGTAGAGCAAAGCCATGCCAAAGGCGGGAGAGCCCAGTGGAGCCGCGTGTGTTCTAGACCAGGGAGGGCCTGGCCCCGCAAGGAGCTCTGCCCAACACAGGCATCTGGCCCAACTCGAGATCCTCAGTGGGCCTGAAGCAAGCGTCCACAGGGGCTGATGCGTGTTCCAGGTGGTTCTAACGGGCACCCCTGGTTCAGAACCAGTCTCCTCCAGTGCTGGGAGAGGAGCACATCAACAGACTGAGACTTGCTTTAGGGTTAAAGGTGGGGAGATGCCCAGGTGCTGGGAAATGTCAGGCCCCCAGGCCACACTAAACAAGGTGAAGGGCAAACGCCCAGCTGCGCGCCCCAGGTAAAGCCCCACCCACCTGACCGCTCCCCAGAAGGAAGGGAGGGAGAGCCACCTTTCAGGGCAGTGACGGATCAACCCTGGAGACCAAAGGAAGGCAGAAAGGCTGGGGTGGGGGCTCCCTGCCCTCAGCACACAGCCTCCTGAGTCCCCTGGTCACCTGGGCCTGTGGTGCCCTGCATTTGCTCCCAACCTGAACCTCCTCACCCTCCAAATGGGAAAAACCTCTACCTCCATCCCTGGGATGGCCCTCCAGGGATTTCCACCTCTCTAAGTTCTGCCAAGGGGCCACAGGCGTCAGTGAAGGCTCCAGGCAGAGGCCGCCCGCCTGCTCCCTGAGATGCAGGGAAAATGCAAGAAAACCAAGTCCTCGGCCCAAAGTGCTCACATCCAGGGGGAGAGGCAGAGGATGCAGGACAACAGGCAAGCGCGAGGAAGACTGTTTGCAAAAACTAGCAGCAACATGAGTTCCACCTCCGACATCATTCCACTGCCAGCAAGAAAAAAAAGGGAAACGAGGCCACTGGGGACCACGGGCAGAAGCAGAGCTGGCGAGAAGGGGCAGCCTGAGGCGGGCGCCGTTGCCGCCTGGCAGCGGGGATCCGAGACACTGGCTTTTTGCCGACAGACCTTGAGCTTTGCTTGTTCCACAAAACTCCCTTCCTGGGCAGGGACGCCGGGACTGGGGAGAGTGGATTTGACAGATTAAATTAACCAAACACGTTAGCCTGGGGTGAAAATGACTTCCCATACTTGTCATTGGTTTAATCATTAGGGTGCGGGGCAAAGATGTAGCCATAGGGCCAAACACACTTACTGTTTCCCTTTTAGGTTTCTTGCTGGCCAGTGAGGCGGGGTGCGCCTTTGATTTTTTAAAGGGACACTGTCAAGATAAAAATCATACGTTTTACGACTGCCACCCCCCGAACGGCGCTGGAGCTGGCTGGCTGGGGTCTCTCAGCTTTGCCGGCCTCCAGGTCAGCCGTGAGCCTGTGCCTGGCAAACCGCACCTGCACATGAAGTTCGGGGACCTGACCAAGTGCAGATTCTGCCCCAGGGGCCTGGGCCTGGACATTTATGCAACTCCCAGGAGGCCATGCCACTGGTGGAGCCCATCCCTGTCCCACTGCCCACCCGTGGTCTGGGTCACCCCAAGAAGCCGGTCCTGGCCAGCACAGGCAGGAGAGTGGCCAGGCGCTCCCCACAAGTGGGCCCGGCTAGGCACAGGGAAGGGACAGGCTCCTGCACGTTTTTGAGGCTCTGTATAAACTTATTACCAATGCCCAACTCCTCGAGGAAGCTGGGGAGAAAAATTGGTCCCAAATCACCCCTACTCATTGATAACATTAACAGACCCACTGAAGAAAATTTGGCTTCTCTGTGGCGCTTCGTGGAAACTGCTTAGACGGGACACGTGGCAGAGAACAAGAACCCACATACCCTACCTTAAGCCTCTAGAGGGGAAGGCACTGGCCCTCCGGGGCAGGTGAAGCTTACAACCCAAGCCTCAGTGTGCCCTGTACTTATCCTTGGGATAAGAGGGGCAAACATGGAAGGTCAGGCCTGATGCTCAGATGCCAGGGCAGAGCCTGGAGTGGCACAGACAAGCAACAAAAAACCCGCCATCCACCCCTGGGTGTCCGTCCCTCAAAAACAGTGACTCCTCCATCAGGAACCAATCACACCTCAGCGCTGCTCCTCTCTCTACCGGAAGTACACTGCTGGAGGAAGTATGTGATGTTCCTCGAGCCCAACATGAAATTTGCTGGAGGGCTGTTCTGGGAGTAGTGAGCCCTGGTGCCAACAGGGGCCCAGCAGGCAAAACACATAGTGTCGCTGGCCCGGGATGAGTGGGAGTGATGGGACCCCACCTTAGGGAGGCCTTGTGTCTGCTCCAGCTGTGAGACCACAGGTTCATATTTTGAAAGAGAAGCCAGAAATCTGAGTCTTAAGGAAAATTTCCAGACTTTCTTTTTTTTTTATGTTTATTTATTTTTGAGAGGGAGAGAGAGAGAGAGAGAGTCCCCACACACGCACAAGGTGGGGAGGGGCAGAGAGGAGAGACAGAATCCCAAGCAGGCTCCGTACATCAGCGCAGAGCCTGACACAGGGCTCAAACTCACAAACCACAAGACCATGATCTGCGTCAAGTTCAAGAGTCAGACACTTAACCGACTGCGTCACCCAGGAGCCCCTACAGACTTTTAAACATTGGAGCAAGGGGCTCCTGGGTGGCTCAGTTGGCTGAACACCTGACTCTTGGTTTTGGCTCAGGTCACGATCCCAGGGTCGTGGGATCAAATCCTGTGGTGGGCTGCATGCTGAGCGTGGAGCCTGCTTAAGATTCTGTCTCCCCGCTGTCCCTCCTCCCACTCACGCTCTCTCTCCCTCTAAAACAAAAAAAAATTTAAATAAACAAGCAAACTTTGGCCCAATATTCAGAAACACCATATGGGCCAAACATTACGCCCACCGGCCCAATGCAGGAACCCATCTTGTGGGTGTGCAAACCACAGGGTTTGGGTCCTTTGTCCCATGTAGACAGTTGGCAGGGCCTCTAAGAATCAATGAATCCCAACAACCTCAGCCGAGAGCCGAGAACATAGACCCACTGGCTGACAACTGCTGTGGCCGTCTGGGACCCAGGAGCTCAAGACCTCTGCCTGCTCCTGGCCCCTTTCTGCCCTGCCTGCCCTGCCAGCCTCCCCTTCCCACCCTATCCCTGTCTCCGATGTGCCTCTCTGCCCATGTCTCAATACCTACTTTCCTGCCCTCATTCCTGTCTCTCTTCATCTCTCCTGGTGTCTCTCTCCGTGTCTCTGTGATTCTGTGTCTCTGCTCATCTCTCTGCCTATCTTTCTGTGTCTCTACATCTCTCCCTGCCTTCTGCCTATCTCTTGAGCCAGAGAGCCATCTCTCTCCCCAAAGCCTGACTCCGACTCCCCTCATCTGCCAGCACAAGCTCTACCTTATGGTTTCCCGGAAGCAAGGTGGACACCTGCCAACGTGCCCTCCTGTGTGTCCAGGCCGGACACCCCTTTCCAGGGGCAGAGAACATGTGGCGGACATGTTGCAGCCGTCCTCTGGACGACACCTCACTTCCCAGGACCCACAGAGTGGCCCATGGCTGGTAGAATGATGGTGACAGATGCTCCAAGGTTACCTGCCATCAGGTGTCCCTTGCTCTTGGCAAACAACAACACGCCCTGGAGCCGGGGCTCACTGGGCCCGGCCTGGATCACCCTGGTCAACCTCACCACCACTTGTGGCAGGCAGATGAGGGCAGAGGCTCAGAGAGGCGGAAGACACAGAGGGAGGCAGGCAGTCTGGCCCCGCCCTTCCTTCCAGCCACACTTTCAGAGTCCCTGACCAGCAAGGCCCCACTGGGAACCTGAAGCCACTAACACAAAGGTAAGCCCTGAGGGCATCTGGACGCCTGAGGGTCTCTGCAAGTGGTCAGGGGCTTCCTGCAGATCCCCTCCTGACTCTGCTGCACACCCCTCAACAAAGAAGAAAGAGGCACTTACGGAATGCTCATCGTGGTCCATGCTCTGGGCCAGAACAGGGCTGAAGGAGACCGGAGACAGGGCTCCTGGCTTCTTCCTCACCGCCCGGATCTGCAGGAGGGCCCGGAAAGCTATGGCAGAGGGAAGGGCGCCCATCAGGTAAGGGGCAGCCAGTTCCAGCACCACTGCAGCTCCCCAGGCTCCGGGGATGCTGGCCACCCACCCTACAGTGGTCCTGGGTCAAGCCACGTTTCCGAATCCGAAGCAAAACAGAATCATAATGAAACAGCCCAGAAGAGAGCTTTCTCCCCCGGGTCCTGCACTGTCCCCAGCTCAGGCAGAGCTGCTAGGGCAGCAAGCAGGGCATGGTAGCCTCTCACATGCCAAAGCCCCCACTATGCACTCAACGGTGAGCGTGGCTGGGTCACACCTGGTGACCAGCTAAAAGCCGAGTGGGCCTGGACACTGGCCAGTGTCTTCCTGGAAGTTATACCAAGGGCAGGCAGACGTATGTATGTGAACGTCGCCGACTGCACCTTCTCTATCCCGGGAAACGAGAAGCAGCACAGAGTTGGGAATAAGTTAGGAGGCAGACTATTGATGGTATAACGTCAGGCCCACTAACAAGAGTGTAACGTTTACGAGAAGTGCACACACACAACACACAGTCACAAACTGCATCAGCACTCGCTGCAACAAGACCAGAGACAACCACATCCTCAGTGTGAGCAGCAGTCACCCCAGGTTGCGGGCCCCAGAGACAAGGGTCCTGGTCCAGCTCGTCCGGCCCAAGTGCTACATACATCTGCCAGGGACCCTCGCTCTAGGCTGTCTAGACCCTGGGCCTCCAGATCATATGCACCCCACACCCCTGAAAATGCCCAGGAGGCGAGGCACGTGGGGGAGGTCGGGGCTCAGACAGCAGAGGCTACCGGCCCTCCATGCTACAACTGCCCCAGCACAGGCTGGGGGCCCCGCCGCCTGTCCCTCCAGGGCCAGCACATGGCCCCCCTGCAGCCTCCCCTCCCAACCCCCAACACCTCATCAGGGCTGGGCTCCGGACCCCACACACCCCACGGCCTCATCCTCTACCTCCACGTGCTCAGCCTGCCCTGTGGTCCGTGCACACACCTGTCTATCTCAGGGGACAACCAGTGGAGACCCACCCCTGCCCCTTACTAGCTGTGACCTTGCACAGGTTTCCTCTGAGCCCCGGAGAGTGATGATAAGACAAGCATGGCAGTTCTGGTCACATAGCTGCATTCTGACTCGGGAGCATGGGGTGAAGCAGGAGTACCCCCTCCCCCGCCCCCAGCCCCAAGGACGCTGTGACCAGCACACCCAGGTGTGAAACAGCAGGAAGGCTTTCTCCAAAAAGCCATCATCTACCTACTAAATGATGACACCTGCAGCTCCGGTGAGCGGTGAGCGGGCTCTCTCCTCACCCACACCCTGGTCCCTCCCTGCCGGGACCCACCCACCAGCCTGATGCTCATTTTGATCCGTGGGATTTTCTGCCCTGAGAATGTTTAAATTCCTCCACTGGAAGACAAACACCATTCAGAATCACACTCCATGCAGTAAATTTGAGAAAATGTCTGAAGTGCTCCAGGAAACCAATCCCTCAATCACCTTCCACCTAGCTCACTTCCCACCTCACCGGGATGGTTTTTTAAATCAAAATATTTTCCATGTAGCATTTAAAGATTTGAGGGGCACCGGGGTGGCTCAGTCGGTGAAGTGTCCGACTCTTGATTTGGACTCAGGTCACAATCTCACAGTTCGCTGGGCTCTGTGCTGACATCACGGAGCCTGCTTGGGATTCTCTCTCTCTTGCTCTGACCGCCCCGCCCCCTGCACACGTACGCTCTCTCAAAACAAATGAAATAAAAGTATTTTTTAAAATAAATAAAGATTTGATTCACTGGTCGATTTCTGTCCAGCTGCAATTTCATTGCAAGAACCTCCTTGGCGCACCCTCCCCGGCCGTTAACTCCCCGAGTCTAATTTTCTGAGGAGGGGAGCCACGCAGGCGCGAGCGGGGTCGCCGTGGCTGCTAACCACCCGTGCCACCTCCACGTCCCATTCGCCGTGCCCTGGGCGGGAGGCCCCACTCACGCAGCCGGCAGATGGGGCAGTTGCTGGCCTGGTAGCGCAGTGTGTCGGCGCATGAGTTGCACAGGCACAGGTGCCGGCAGGGCAGGATCAGCGTGTCCCGCAGGTCCGACAGGCACACCACACACTCGTTGCTGTTGTCGCTGTTCTCCTCGTCCGACGGCTGCAGGGACACGAAGGGCCCCGGGGTCGGTGGGCTCCCACGGGCCAGAGGAAGGGGCCGGGGCGGGGAGGGGGGCAGGCAGGCGTTTCCGTCCCTGGCCGTCCCCCCGGCCGTCCCCCGCCTCCCCTGGGGGCTGCTGTGGCAGAGGGGAGCCCAAGAGAACAGAAGAAGGTCACCCCGGAGCAGGACTCCCTCGGGACACGTGGCCCAGAGCCGCACTCACAGGGCACCAAGCTCAGTCCCGGCCTGTGTGCGGCCCAGCACAGAGGAGAGCCTGGGACTCCCACCCACACACATACCAAACCCCGAAAGTTCTGGTCTCCTTCTATTCCTCAGAACCAAAAAGAAAACGTGGAAAGGACCCAACACTACGGAGCAAGTCTTGCACAGGGTACCCACTTACTGGGTTAAAGCAGAAAAGGACTGACATGCCCAACCCGCCTAATCGAAATGAGTGTCTGGATCAGAAGACGGCAACAATGCACAACAGGAAGCTGTGGCCCCACCACCCGTTTCCATAAATAAAGTTTTACTGGAAGTTTACAGCCTTGCCCCCTGGTTTCCAGACGGCTACGGCTACTTGCGCGCTACACGTAAAATCAGGGCACTGAATGGACACGACAGACACGGTACGGCCAGTACAGTTAAAATATATACTTCTGGGCCCTTAACAGAAAGTTGGCCAGCCTCCAGTGTTAGCATGTGAGACACACACAGGGCACTCACTTGAGGCTAAGGGCCTGATCAAGCACCAAGCTGCCCTGACTTCCAGCTTCTAGTGGGTTCCAGAGATCACAGAAGCTGGGGTGCAAGACTTCCAGACATTTTTAAGAGATGGCACTTTCACGTGTGCCTTTAAAACGATGACAAAGGCACAGGTTGATTCTCTGCTACCCTTCTCTGGCTGCGCCGGACCACGGCCCTGTCAGACACACGTTTCAGTTACAAGTGTGCAGGCGCTCGTGGCTGGGAGGTGAGCCGGCTGGCGGAGGGTAGCTCGGGGTCCCACAGCCCCAGGCTATCTCTGCTAACCTGACGGGTGGCCACCCAATGATGTTAACAAGCCAGTGAATTTGCTGGAAAAAGGACAAAATATCCCATAGATCCTGTTCACTTATTGATTTATTATTATTTTTAAGTAATCTCTACACCCAACATGGGGCTCCAACCTACAACCTCCAGATCAAGAGTCACACGCTGTACTGGCTGAGCCAGCCAGGCACCCGTCTCTGTTAAAAAGGTAAGGAAAAATGGAGCCTGGGGTCCCAGGGCCTCCAGGAGAAGGCACACAAGGGGACTAGCTCATCCACCACCAGCCCACGGGCCCTGGCCAGGACTGGGAGATCGAGGCAAGTCCCTCCGGGAACCTGCTCCTATATGGTGGAAGGAAAGCTAGGGAGGGAGGTCCATCTGAAGTCTGGCGGGTGTCACTACAAGCACATACCTTTGTCTCCTGGTTGTTCTTGTTCTCAATGCCATAGATCTCCTGCAGCAGGTAGCTGACCCGGTCCACCTGGAGAGCAGAGAGGTAGCCGGGCACTTGCCCGCCCCCACTCAAGGGCTCCTCTGCACCCACCTGGCCCAACAACACTTCCCGGGGGCCGGACCTGGTTCCCAGGGCAGTCGTGGTTTGAAATTCTGTCCACCCGCACCTCAGGGAATGGGCCCCAGGCCAGGAGAAGGGCAGAGAATCTGCTACCTGCCCAGCCCAACCAGTTGCACGGGCAATAGGACGGGAGGCCCAGTGGTTCTGCCCCCTGGGGGGCATGGTGCCAACCTCTATATGGGCCAGGCAACCATACCCTCTGCCCACCTTACCATCACCCTCCCCAGAGAAAAACTACTTAGAACCCACCAGTCACGAGCTGCACAAGAGTGACCAGTCAGCCCTTACACTGACCAAGTTCAGAAGCGGCCTGAGCTGCTGTGTTTCCCACACGGGTCTATGGACCACAAACATGCCCTGTGCAGCTAGACGAGACTCGGGGCTAGGAGTCAATGCTAGGACACGGGCACATGCACACACCCGAGGAGGCAGATCCAGACTTCCCAGGGCCCAGATGATGACCCTGGAGTCAAAAGGGGTCTTGATGTTTCTTCTACCAGACTTACAATTTGCTTCTGCTTTAAAGGTTTCACAGAGAAGCTACCGTCGACGTGCTACAGGGGAGAAAGACGCAGAGATCAACTCAGTCAAGCGGGTACCACTTAGCACTCTGCTTGGCAAGCTGCAGGCCGTTCCCCAGCCGTTCCACACCCACAGCTGAAGGATGGAGCCCAGCCAGCGTCTCCAAATGTGGCCCTCTGACTGGGCCTCGAAACTACCTAGAGGACCACCTCCTGGGTCCGCCCTGACGCAAGTAACCCACTTTCTCTGGGTAGTTCTCTTAAGCACATTCAGGTTTATGACCATCGGCTGGAGTTCTTAGAGCCTCCCAATAGCAAGAAGCAGCACCTGGATGGCCAAGAACTAAGACAACCGAGTTCTAACCCCGAAAGGGCACGGCCCAGCCAGGAAGATAAAGCATGCACACGCACACGTACACAGGAAAGCCCCAAGTCTAAACACGCCAAGAACTAAAGAGGATAGATGTGTTTGGTGGTATCTGGGGAGGCACACCACCGGGAGATGGAGGAGGTTAATTAAGGGACAAGACCTGAGATCTTGCAACAACACCAGTTGCCCCTCCGAGTCAACGGAGACCAACACTAGGCATTTTCAGGATGACGGACTCCAAAAATAAAGCAGTTTCTCATTGGGCTCTAGACTGGAAAGGCCAACGGCATGTTTGCCATTGACGGCCCCTAACTCCGCCAGAGCAACGCACAGGAAACACCATCCCTTCTGACAAGGCCGGGCTTGGGGAGCGTAGCTGGTGAGGGAGAGGCCCAACCTCTGCCCTGGGCGCTCTGTGTCACCAGCCCCTGGGGCTGGGCAGGGGGAGGCAGGGGGCACAAGACAGATGATTTAAAAAGGGGCCTCAGGCCCAGCTGCACTAATCCCTGGGGTGTCTGGAAAGACCCAGATCACAGGGAGGAGTTGGGCACTGCCCTTAATGCTCTCAAGAATGCAGACACACACCGGGCTGAGAAGGCTGGGGGTCAGCAGATGCCCATGTGCAGTGCAAAGCCCAGAAGAAGCAGCCTGAGCCTGCTTTCCTCATGGGGTCCCTGATCCTCGTCCACCCAGGCCACAGGCCGGTGCTGAAAACACTTTACAATCTCAAAGTGCAGGCCAATGTTCTGGGGACGTGGGGCTGTAAGCCATGGCCTTCTCCAACAGAGACTCACCCCACCACCTCCAGCAAGGGTCTTGGTGAGCAGGGATCTGCTCCCAACACAGCCACACACGTGCTTGCTGCATGAACACACACACAACTGCTGGCCCCCATGAATAGCAGTGACCCCATGACATCCTAACACGGAGACAATGGGGAGGCTGACAATCCCCACCACCACAGCCAACACACCCACCGCACCCTAAGTACTGTGGCCACGACACACGAACAGCAGGGGAGACTGGGAACTCACGTCCACACAGACGAACGAACATCTAAGTTCAAATACACATCAGGCCGAAGGTAGCATTAAGTGAATCCTTGGACGTAAATGGCCTCTTATATGTGAGGCATCCCCAACTCAGGGACCCCAGGAGGGCCTAGATGTGACCCAAGGACACGACAAACAATTGGCCCAGTTCTGTCCTCAAAGACACCAGAAGTAAGTACAACAAATATCTGCCCCAGAAGTCTGAAAGGCCGCAGTGGGATGTGAGGTCAACCCAGCTCCATGGGACCAGGGTGACACAGCCACCTGGAGGGACGGCACAGCAGGCATGCAAGGACCAGGCCAGGCTAACAGGTTCCCATGGCCCTGGTGGGAAAGGTGGGGGTCCTGGGTGGTGACAACCCTGGATGACCCCTCCACATCCCAGAGAGAAGCTGGTCTGTGAGCAGAGTCCTCCACGAGGGTGTCTGCGCCCCTATGCTGGCAGGTTACAGGGGGTTCTACAGGAGATGCCCCCTTACCACACACCAGACACCCTTTGAAAACCCTCCCGCAGGGGATGCTGCTTCAAAGCCCAGCCTCCTGGAGCCCAGAATATGTGGAGAGCCTCCCACCTGCCCTGAACGTCAGGGCACTAAGCCCGTTTGGCCAAGGCCCAGACCCCAAGTTCAAACTTCTAGTTTCAAAACAGCACCCCTCTGCCCAGCGCTCCCAAGTCACAGTCAGAGTTAAGGGGCAGGGTGGCACTCACCTTTTCAAAGGCAGCCAAGAGCACGTGGGCGTGGCCGGTCACCTCCACAACTGCCCAGGGGAAAGAGGAACCGGTGGTCAGAGCTGGCCTCAGTCCCTCCTCTGCCCCCCACCCTGAACTTCTTCCTAGCTGGTGCTTTCCCAGGCTCTCTGCCAGAGACCCCAAAACCTAGGGAGGACCGTCCTCATCTTGCCTTCCTCTGCCTGCCTGGGGGCCCACTGCTCCCTCTGGCCACATCTCCACGGCTGGCTCTGCACGGAGGGACATTTCCACAGGGCCGAGGAGCTGGGACTCGGCCGGCAGGGCTCCCACGCTGGGGGCTGGGGGGCTGCAGCCCACAGCAGTGGCAAGCCGGGCAGGAGGACACAGGGCCGGTCAGCCAATGAGAGTGGCCGCCCCACTCTCTGGTCTTCCATCGACCCGCTGGGGGCGGACATAAAACCTGAGGCCTGTCTAGCGGCTGCTACCACCGTGGAAGCCAGGCAGCCGGCAACTCCTGAGTCGGGAGAAGGAGCTGAAGGGAGGGCCCCACAGCCCAGGAGGGGGCCCGACAGACGGACAGCTTGGGCTTGAACCCTACGGCCTTAAAAGTGCTAAGTGGGCTGAGCCAACATCTTTCATCACGTCTGGAATCAACTCCTCGGCTGATTGAGGAGAGAAGCGTCCACGGCCTGGAAGGGGGATGCACAAGGAAAGGCCGCTCACCATCTCCTTCATCTACCACGGCCTGGATGACCACTGGAAACACGCCCCGGTCCAGGTCAAAGTTCAACTGAGGAGAAAACGAAGAGAGAACAGTCAGACTGAGCTGGAGGGAGGAGGCGCGGTGAGCAGGATGGCGTCGCGGCAGAGCTCATGCGGACACAGACAAAATGGCGAGGGAAGACAGACATCAGGCTGTACTTTTCCCATTTCGGCGAAATAGATAAAAATGACTGACGTGGCAAACACGTGTAACTCAGGGGCATTAAGTACATTTGTAAGGCCACGTTCACCACCTCCACCATCCATTTCCAGAACACTCTTCATGTCCCCACAGGAACCCTGTCCCCATCACCACTCGCTTCCCAGCCCTCCCCACCTGCTAAGCCCCACTGTGTCCATAGGTACGTCCAGTCTGGGCATCGATTTTTTCTGTCTGGCCTCCTTCAGTGAGCACCATGTTTTCAAGGTTCACCCATGCCACACGCGTGCCAGTGCTCCCTCCCTAAGGCTGAGTGACACTCCCACCACACGGCCATACCACACTCGACCACTCCCAGCTAAGGGACACCTGGGCTGTTCCCCTTTGGGTGCCACGAGCACCGAAGGACAGCATCCATCTGAGCCATTTTCCGTTCTCCTGGGTGGGCACCAGAGGAGAAGGGAGCGGCGACACCGTGGCAGGCGGATGAGCTCAAGGAGAAACCCTCTCTCACTTTTCCTTCTCCTCCATGGCTCCCAGCTGCCCCCGGGCCAAAGACCGCTCTCCTCCCCACATGTGTCTCCCTGGGCGTAGTCCACATCGGCTCACCAGCAGGGCCACAGGACAGAGGTGACCACTGCGGTCACCCGAAGCAGGGCTGCAAGGGGAGGCCCAGAAGGTGCCTGTGGGTCTCAGGCTGCCAGTGGGAGGTGGGACTGGGAGGGGCCAGGTGTTAGGATGGAGTCTGGCTCCACCACCCAAGCCTCAGTTTCCCTGTCTGTAAAAGAGGGATAAAAGCTATGCCCAGTGACCATGGTGGTCAACAAAACATGCCATGAACACCAGCCATGCAAAGCTCGGCATGTTCAGACAGCAGGAGCTGAGGAGGACAGTGGCCTGGGAAGGCCTCACAGAGACACAGGCCATGGATTCCCAGGAACGCAGGACTACAGGAAGCCATATGCACACCAGCTGCACGCGGGGCGGTGAAGAACGTGTTGAGGACAGGACCCAGCCAGGCCGCAGGCTCACGGCAGCCTCAGGGTACAGGGAGCCTGAAAACCAGCAAAGAAGCCACTCCAACCACTAGGACATCTCAAAAGACGCCCACACTACAATGCAGTAAAACAAGTTATGCTTATGTGGGGATGGGGCTCTATGGGAAATCTCTATGCCTTCTTCTCAACTGTGCTGTGAACCTGAAACTACTACGAAAACTAGCCTTAAAAAATAAAAAGCAAACCATAACCAAGAGAAATAAAAACACACACCCACACCAAAATTTGTATAGTGACGTTCAGAATGGCATTACTCCTAAGAACCCAAAGGTGAAGACAACTTAAGCGCCCGTCAGCCAGTGAACAGATGAACCGGGCATGGTCCAACCACACAGCGGAGTATCGTGAGCCGTGGAAAGGAATGACATGCTGACAACTGCTACCACCTGCGTGAGACACGCGCTCAGTGACAGAAGCCAGTCACAAAAGGTCGCACAGTGTATGACTGTTTATTTGAAACTTCCAGAACAAGCACATCCACAGTGATGGAAGTAGATGAGTGGTTGCCAGGGGCTGAGGGGGAGGCTGGGGAAGGAATGTGGACAGGCAGAGCGTTTCTTCTGAGGGTGACAGAAGTGGACTGGGGTTACATGGTGGTGATGGCTGCAAAACTCTATGAATACTCTGGAACTCCATTTCCAGAAGGTCTGTACCTTCTACGGTGGGGTCACATCTCGAGAAACCCCTCAGAAGTTCAAAGTATGAGAAGTCAAAAACACACTTAATAATACACCTCGCAGAACTTGAACACGCTCAAAAACATCGGCCTACAGCGGGTAAAACCACCTAACACAAAGCAGATCTCATAATTTAGTGCTGAGTATCTCACATGATGTACTGAACACTGTAGTGAAGGAGGAAAACAGAATGGCCACCAGTTTGTGGTCATTTACGCTCGTGACCATGTGGCTGACCAGAAGCCATGACTCCTGCCGCCTGGAGTCCTGAGCGAGGACTCCATTGCTAGCCCAGGGAAAGGGGAAAATTCAGACTTCGAAGTGCAGTTTCTATCCAATGTGCGTTGCTTCTGTACCATCGTAAAGTCGAAAACTCTTAGGTTGAACCATCTGAAGTCAGGGACTATCTCTACGGTAAATATCACCAAACTGTACACTTTAAAGGGGTGAAAATTAGACCTCAATAAGCTGTTTAAAAAAAACAAGAGACATCACATGAGGACTTTAAGATGCACAACAGATGAACATAGGGAAGGGAAGCAAAAATAATATAAAAACAGGGAGGGGGACAGAACAGAAGACTCTTAAATTTGGAGAACATACAGAGGGTTACTGGAGGGGCTGTGGGAGGGGGGATGGGCTAAATGGGGAAGGGGCCCTAAGGAATCTACTCCTGAAATCATTGTTGCACTATATGCTAACATGGATGTAAATTTAAATACATACATACATACATACATACATACATACATAGAAAGGAGAAGGCCAGAGGAAGTGGCTCTGGGAATTAAAGCAGAAAGGTAAAGCCAGCAGGCAACAATGCAGTGGAGACAAGAGTACTTATCCTCTGGAAATGTATCCACACACACTGTTCACTGCATTCATGCTCAGATAAGAGCTTTGCCTTCAAGGAGTATGTACTTCAAAGGGAAAACATAGGTTTTTGAATTTAGATAACTCATTATGTGTAATGATGTATCAGAAAATGACTTTCAATGATTGTGGGGGGAAAAACAAGCTACAGAATACTATTTCTATGCATGACGGCATCTTGACAACAAACAAATGCACAAGAGAGAAAAGTCTGGAATACATCCCCTAAATGGACAGAAGTGGTTGCCTCTGGAGAAGATTCAACTGGAGCGCGTTTTGCCTTACAAATTCTGTATAATTTGCACATTTTACAATAAGCATACATTACTGTTGTAATCTTTAAATAGGCAAATCCAGGAAAATAGCTAGAAAGGAGGATGGTGAGAGGGCAGTTAGCCGTGTCTGGGACATCCCTGGTTATCACCACTAGGGGGGGCTCCTGGCACCTGGCGGGTGGAGGCCAAGGATCAACATCCCACAGTGCCCAGGACAGCCCTCACCACAGAGAATGATCTGGGCCCCAGGGCTCAACAGCACTGAGACTGAGAAGCCCTGGTTGAGGAAAAATCTGGGTTTGGTGCCCGAGTATCTGTCAGGCTTCTAACACCTGCCAATGTCCGCTTCAGCACCTTCGGCAGTCAATGACACAGTGACAGGACATCATAACAGCTGGCTCTCCATACAGCTTAACTTCCAGAACCTTCTAACTATGGCAAGTTTAAGCAGTTTCCCAACTATGGTAATAACTGATACAGTTTCCTTTTAAAAACACATGTAGGGGCACATGGGTGGCTCCGTCAGTTGAGTGTCTGACTTTAGCTTGGGTCATGATCTCGAGGTTTGTGGGTTCGGGCCCTGCATTGGGCTTTGTGCTGACAGCTTGGAGCCTGGAGCCTGCTTCGGATTCTGTGTCTCCCTCTCTCTCTCTCTCTGCCCCCCCCTACTCATACTCCGTCTCTTTCTCCCTCTCAAGAATAAATAAACGTTTAAAAAAAAAAAAAGAAGAAGAAGAAGAAGAAGAGGGGCGCCAGGGTGGCTCAGTCAGTTGAGCGTCTGACTTGGGTCAGGTGATGATCTCACAGAATGTGGTGGTTCAAGTCCCGCATCTGGCTCTGCACTGACTGCCTGGAGCATGCTTCGGATTCTGTGCCTCCCTTTCTCTCTGCCCTTCCCCTGTTGGGACTCTGTCTCTCTCTCCCTCTCAAAAATAAATAAACATTACACAAAATTTTTTGAAGAAAAAATATAAATACACGTAATAGAGGGGAGAATGGAAATGACCGCTTAACGGGTGCAGAGTTTCCCGCTGGGGTGATGAAAATGTTCTGGGACTGCACAGAGGTACGCATAGAGGACTGTACTAAATGCCATAATGGTAAACTTTGTTCTGTGTATTCTATCGCCAAAAAAAAACAAAAAAAACAAAAAAAACCACAACGAAGTGAGTTGATTTCAAAAACACACTAGCTGCGGTGATCACCAGAGAAGGCAAAGGCAAGGAAAGGTCCTGGGGTGACTCCACACTGGACAGGCCCGGAGTGGCCACCACCACTCCACGTGGCGCCTACCACCACCCCAGCCATGGCCGCGTTGCCACATGCTGATGACCTGGGATGTGGGCCTCCTGAAGCTCTAAGGGAGGAAGGGAGGTGCCCGTGTGTGGCACTTCAGACTGGTTTACGAGCCACGTGTGCCCCCAGGACAACTGGCCTCACTGGGGGCTAGCACCCGAAGTGCTGGCTGACTCAGCACACCTACAAATACACAAGGACCTGTTCTGCGGCCAAAATACCAAGGGACGCACTACACACGGAGGTCACCAAACAGATGCGGGCTCAACCCGGTCCTCCCCACAATGACCGCAGGGTGAGGGCACCCACGTGTCTGTCTAGCCCCTTGCTGCCCTCTCAGCCCCCCTCTCTTTAAGGAGCAGCTCTCCCGCATTCACAGGAGGGCGGGCAGGACTGCGTGCAGCCGCTGGGTATCCCAGCCAGCAGCGTGTGGACACTGAGATGGAGCCACGTGCTGGAACGAGGCCGGGGGCCGGGCTGTCCCAAGGCCTGGCTGTCCAGCTCTTCCTGGGGCTCCAAAAGCCCCATCCTTCTTTCAGAAGACTTCCTCACATGAGCAGTAGAGGCAGCTTCTGCTGCTGGCCACCAAAGCGCCCTGACGAACGAGAGCAAACACCACGGTGTGGCCTTCACCTTCTGACACAGCTCATGACCCAGAACCCACCTGCCCAGCTCCTACACCATCCCACGCCCCACTGCCTCCACTCCTTCCCCATAATGTACTTCAGTAATACATGACTACCTTCTTTAAAAAACTAGAGAATTCAGCCAAGTGAGAGCAGCCTGATACAAAAGGCCACCTATCGTATGATTCCATTTATATAAAACATCCAGAAAGTACATGAGGACTTACCAGGGGCTGGGACTACAAACTAGGATTAACTAAGAATGGGCATGAGAGACCCTACTGGGAGGACAGAAACATTCTAGAACTGGACTGTGGTGACCACGGCATAATTCATGAATTTACTAAAAATCGCTGGATTATACACTTAAAAGGGGTGAGTTTTATGGTATGCAAATTCTACCTTAAAAGACCTGTTCAAACAACTCAGACACATATATATACTGCTGGCACTCACACTATTCACGTGCAGAATGGGCTCGTGCGTGTGTAATGCAGGACTCTTTGCCTTATATCAAGACCCTGCACAGAAATAACCACCATGTAGTTCATGGGCATCTTCTCCAGTTTCTCCTTGAGCTTTATACACACATACGGACACCTGCGGAAATGGCTTTGTGCATCTCTCTTGTCACGTGCGTGAAATTACACTGCACCTCTGTCTGCAACAGACTCTTCTCCAGACCCAGGAGGGGCTTTCGGTACCGGTGTGTACGGTACACACGATCCCTTCCATCTGCTGGGGCTGCACGGCATCCCATTACGGAAACGAACCACGGTGCCCATATGATCATATGGTTCCCATAACATCAGTGAATAAGCAATCCCTTCGTCACGGACAGACAGGTTATGTCCAAATTTTGCTGTTACAGACAAAGCTCCCACTGCCATCCTTCATGTGATATAAACTGCCAGCCCCAGCCAAGAACCAGAAGGTGGAAGGGGCCCTGCCAGACTGCAGTCCCACAGCCCCGACAAGGCACCACCCAAGCCGCTAACTGGAGCTTCTAACTGCTGGCGCTCTGTCCGTCCTCAATCATCCAGTCTAGCCAACACTCAAATCAAACCCCGCTCCCTGGTCCAGCGCACGCCCAACTGAGCACACATACACTCCTGAGGCTTATCAGCCACTCGAGGAATGTGAGCAGACAGGCCTGTGGCGATCGGACGGTGCTCGGGAGAGGGCTGGGACGGGGGCCAGGGTACCTCATCATCCTTCCACTCGGAGAAGTCGATCTTGAAGGAGGGCAGGGAAAACTGCTGGCTCACCCCTCTCTTGTAGTGGACGGTCTCAGACTGCAGGGCAGGGCTCCTGGGGTTGTACCTGAAGGGGCAGGCGAGAGAAAGGCCGCTGAGACTGTGCCCAGAGCAAATGGTCTGCTGTGCCCGGTCCTCAGTCTCAGTCCCCTGCCAGCCCAGGACCTGTGAGGCAGGGGCTGGCAGCCACCGGTCTGTGGGGACTGAGCAGAAATCAGACGTGAGGACCCCCTACTTCACCTGCGAGTCCTCACCCTCCCCCGGCGAGGCAGGGCCCTCAGTCTATTTGCCTCCAGCCCTGCCTGGTAACTCACCTGCTTACAAGTCCTCTGGGGCCCACACCTGCCCCACAACTGCCTTTCCAGATCTGGCTGCGCTTTTCCATTTGGCTTTTGAGGTGTGTTTACTTTAGTGAACAAACATGGGACAAACATGTGCCCGGCATGCCGTGTCCCCACGGCCCACCCTCACGCTCACTCCCTGCCATGGGCTTCTCTGTCCCAGCCACAACCCACTAAGCACTCCCAGAAGAGCAGGGCATGTTCACACCCGCGTGCATGGTGTCTGTTCTTGAGTATTCACACGGCGGCCCGCCTACACCGGCTCCCTCACTACTGATGGCCCCCAGCGCTGTCCCCTAACCGCCACACGCAGGGGTGTCGGGTTCTGCAAACATTGCATGTGCTCCACTGTGCGGTCACTAACTCTGATCCGACCAGGCGACCCGCTGGTGAAGACCAGACTCCAGTATCTCGCTATTCCCAACGGTGCTTCCAGGACCCTCTCTACATACATCTTAGCCACGTATAAGAGCACGTTCCCAAGGTACGTTCCCAGAAAGGGTACATGCATTTTCAATTCTGACCAACTCGGGCTTCTCCCCATTCAGGAATCCAACACACGGCGCTGACCTGCTTCCTCCACCCGCCCCACAGCAGCCACTCTTGGGGCTTCCCTCAGCCTCTTGGACAAAAGACACTCTGGAGAGCCTGACAGACTGGTGGGGGGCGGGGCTGCTCTTGTATGTACAAAGAGAGGGGGCCCCTCCACCCCCTGGAGGCCACAGGGCCTTTCTTCCCTGTGACATCACAGCCCTGAGCCTGTGATAAAGCCACAGGCTAGGACTCTGCTCCCAAGCAGACCTGGGATTTTCTCTGGGACCTCAGATCTGCCCCCTTTTCTCACTTGTCAAGAAGCAGGGAGGAGACCAGGGAAGGAGCAGGAGGGTCACTGCAGCTCAAATGGAAACAGAATTTCCAGGCTCGGATAAAGGTGCTTGGGCACAGCCTTCTGGGTCCTAGAGACGGTCTTTGTTCCGTTGACTTCTATGTTCACCCCACTCAACTCCAGCAAACTGAGAAGGGAAGCAGGCTCCCAGTCACTCCCGCCAGGTCTCAGGAAGGGAAGAGAGGGGACAGAGCAGCATTTCTGTCCTCTGTCCCCAGTGGTGGAGCCCCCCGGGGGTTCAGGACAAAAGCTCCAGGGACAGCTAAGCTGTTTGCTCACGCATCCACTATCCTTCTGGGGGCATGTCTTCCAGGTCCAAATATGACACAGACCAAAGCCGAGCTGCGCACCTTGTCCTCTTGTTGCTGCAAGGGAGGGTGCGAGAGAGGGAGCCCCGAGCCCAGTGACCCGACGGACAAAGCGTTCACTCCCTGCAGGGAGTGCTCCCCACAAACCCCAGCTACAGGTTTTCTCCAACAGCAGCACCAAGGTCCTTATACCGACCGCGAGGGGGTGGCTCCAGCCACCCCCACCCCCAGCTGAGGAAACTGAGGTACCAGCAGTCCCAACCCTTGACGCCTAAGCTCCAGCACCAGAGCCAGTCTGGCCTTCAGGTGTTTTTCCTCCAACAGGACATAAGCGGGTATGTTTCTGCCCATCTGTCTGAGTCTGTGGTCACGCTGAAGTTACAGATTTCAAACTTTCGGGGCCAGCGAGACCCTTATTGCAAAGAAAACCTCCAAAATCTCAAACGCACAGCACAGACAACAGAAGCACAGCTGCCGGGCCAGCCGCCACCCAGGCCGCAGACACTCACACAGCCGTCCCGTTCAGGAACTCCTCCACCGCCTGGCAGTAGATGGTGATGGCCACGCGGGCGTCGGCATCAAAGGTGAACTCCAGGCTGTAGAGGATGCGCGGCTTCTCGCTGTCCTCGGAGGGGCTGTCGGCACCATCTTTGTACCTGCCGGGGAGCAGAGGGACAGAGGTGGCGGCCTCCACCCAGCACAGCAGGTGCGCCCCCCACGGGGCCCCTCAGAGGCGGCTGCCAGACGCGTGGAGGCCCACTCCCTGTTTGGGCAATAAGGCCGGACACTGCAGAGCCCTCCCTCCCTTGTGTCCCGCCCACAGAAAGAGAGGGGTCCTCTGGCTTTAGACCCAGACGTCTTCCAGGTTTAACGTGGTTCTCAGCCTGCTGACGTGCGAGGCCGGATCGCTGTTGGTCGTGGGGCCGTCCCGTGCACTGTGGGGTGCTCAGCAGCATCCCTGGTCTCTGCCCCCACAGGCCAGGGGCACCCAATCCCCCAAGTGAAAGCGTCTGTGGATGCGGACCGACATCCCTGGGGGCACGGCCGGTTTGAAGACTAGAGTCCCATGAGCAGAGCCCTCTGTACTCACACCCTAGGAGCCCCTCTGGGCTCGAGACCTGTCCGTGACCTTCTGGCTCCACAGCTGAGGGAGCAGGGACTGGGGCCACTAGCTGCTGCCTCCCCTCACAGGCATCTGTGACCGCAGCATGAGGCAAGGCGAAGGCTCACCTCACCAGTCGGAGAGAGTCTTTCCGGATGTTCACCAGGCTCCTCAGTGTCTTCACCGGCTCATGGGGGGCGGGGGTGACATAAGGAAACTAGAAGGGAGAAACCCAAAGCCATGCCCGGTGATCCCCAGGATGTGACAGGGATAGAAAACAGGGATAATCGGAGCACAGGCACGACTCTGTACACCCCAGCCCTTGCGCTCATTCGTACAGAAGGAAACCACAGGCCCAGCAGCCGCCACAAGGGACAAACAACAGGGACCAGAACCCTTAAGGATTCTGGCCACATAGATCCAGCCATGGTCCTCCAATTCCAGGGGGACTCTCAGTAAGCATAACCCGGCCCGAGGGACCCTGGGGCTCTGAGGCCATGTTCCCAGAGGCGGGACCTGGTGCCCACTGCTGTCCTGAATAAAGTGGGCCTGCAAGGTAAGGATGATGCTCAGGAGAGACTCTGGAAGGGACTCGCACACAAACACGCGCACACACACACACACAGGGGAGCACTGGAAAATGGGAGATCTCTGGGAAATGTGCTGCAGCGGCATCAGCTCCTGCCCATGACAGTGCAGCACAGCTCTGGAAGATTCTGTCCTTGTGGAAGCTGAGGGAGGGAGGCACAGAGGACTGGAACCCCTTCCCGCCACTGCAGGGGAGTCTACGATGGCCTCAAAAGAAAAGTTTAAACAATAATAGATTTACGGGAGGTCTGTAAGAGCCAGGCCCTGCCTGCGAGCTGAGGCTTCGAAGACGGAAGGTGAGGTTGCTACTCTTGCTCTCACAGACTCAGGAGGGCGGGGGACTCAGCACAACCTGGAAGTCCCAGTGGTCCCATGGGTCGGGGAGGGCAGCACTCGAGGCCAAAGCTCCTCGCCTCCCACACACTAAAGGATCAAGATTTCATGTCAACCAGCTGTTCCACTGCTAAAACAGCCTAAAGACCCCCGGGCCAGTGGACATCTCATCCCCTGCCAGGACCAGGGACACCCCAGGACTCAGCAGCCTTGGGAAATGGAGTCCAGCATCTCCTGAAAGAGACAGTCTCCTGCCTGGCTCCTCACCCACACTGAGGCCCACCATTTTAAAGTACAAGACCCAGTCCCCTGGTCAGCACCCCCTCCCCAGAGGCCCTCACTAGTCCCTCTCGGTCTCTTTTGTCTCCATTCATGAATCTTTTCTTCACTGCCTGCACCCCAGGAGGGAAGAGGGTAGGATATGTCCTCCATCCCCAGCCCCTGGAGGAGTCCTAGGCACCCAGCAGGTACCAAATGTGTGCTGGACAAATGGACAGCAGCATGTAAACGTGTGCTTCCCTGATGACTATCGAAAGTGCATTTGTAAAAATGCTCACTGGCCATGTGCATGTCTCTTTTGGGTCACAACTCTCACCCACTGCTCTACAGAGTGTGGCTTCTGTTTTTTCTTTTTTAAAGAAAGTCATCCAAGAGGCCTGGGATCAAATCCATAACTATCCATAAGCCCCATAGCCTGGCTGCATTGGGCTCAGCAATGGCTACCCTGTCCCCCAGTGAGCTATCTGCAGCCATCCAACCTCTAAGGGGGCAGTGCCAGGACATGACCCCTGCACAGACATACACACATCCAGCCAGTAGCTCTGCCCATGTGAGGTGACTCAGTGCCTGCTTATCCTCAAAGCTAGCTATGGATAGCGGAGGGGAGGACCTTGCTGCCACTGCCCACGTGCCTACCCCACTGTGACCCACCTGGACCGGTCGATTGCCCAGGAAATTCAGATCCATGTTCTCTCCAAAGAGGTAACCTTCAGGGTGAGGGGTGTCGAATTTCTCACCTCCCATGAAAAAGTGAGAGGCAAAGTAGTTTCCTGGTTAGAAAAGGAAACACAATTGTAGATTATAAGGCTCGACACAGCCCAGGGGAAGCCGGTGATGGTTAACAGGCTCAGCACTGAGAACAGCTCCATTTGGAGAGAAGCCTCGCAGGCTGTCCTTACCACTCGGCTCTAGCCCCAGCCTCAGCCCTTCAACCTGGCCCATTCAACGTCTGCACCCCAACACCCTTTGTGCTCCCAGACCTCTCTTCCCTGCTCAGGGGCATATCAGGTCTTCTGGTCCATTAACCTTTCCTTCTGTGGCAGTCGGAGTTGTGTGCTCCTCAAGGATATGTCTCAGTTCCACACCTACACCTGTGCATGTGACCTTAGTTGGAAATAGGGTCTTTATAGATGTAATCAAGAGGAGGTCACACTGAAGCACAAAAGCAGTAAAAATAAGTGTACCTGTAGAACTCAGTCAAGGGACTCACAAAATAAAAGGCTATAAAGTATGACTATTTACCTAAAACATGGGGAGGAGAGGGCTAAAGAATGGGTTCAAACTTAAACGACCAGCAACTTCATACAGACTGCTATATGCCGAAGAGGTGACATACAAACCGAATGGTAACCACAAATCAAAAACCTGTAAAGACATGAAAAAAATAAAGAGGAAGGAACCCAAGTATATCATAAAGAAAGCCAACTAACCATGAGAGAAAAGTGCAGGAGAGGAGAGGAGAGGAATGGAGAAAAACAACCATAAAAACAATCACAGAACAAGTAACAAAAATGGTAATACATACATACTTATCAACAATTACTTTGAATATAAATGGAATGAACACTCCAATCAAAAGTCAAAGGGTGACAGAATGGGTAAGAAAACAAGGCCAATCTGTATGCTGCCTGTAAGACACTCATTTCAGACCTAAAGACACCTGCAAATGGAAAGTGAGGGGATGGATGAGCATTCATCATGCTAATGGTGTGAAAAGCAATCTGGGGCAGCAATACTTACATGGGACAAGATAGACTTTAAAACAAAGAGTGTAACGAGAGACAAAGAAGGGCACTATATAACCAGAAAGGGGACAAACTAACAAGAAGTAAATATCTGGCAACCAAATACACAAGTTAATAACAAATATAAAGGAAGTAATGGACAGTAATACAATAATTGTAGAGAACATTAATAACCCACCTACATCAATGGATAGATCATCCAAACAGAAAATCAACAAGGAAACAGTGGCTCTGAATGACACACTGGACCAGATGAATCTCACAGATATATTCAGAACATTCCATCCTAAAACAGCAGAATACACATTCTTTTCAAGTGCACATGGAACATTCTCCAGATTAGATCACATTAGGCCACAAAACAAGTCTCAACAAATTCAGAAAGATCAAAGTCATTCCACACATCTTTTCTGACCACAACACTATGACACTAGAAGTCAACAAGAAAAAATCTGGAAAGACCACAAATACATGGAGGTTAAATAACATGCTACTAAACAATGAATGGGTCAACCAATAAATCAAAGAAGAACCTTAAAAATACATGTAGACAAATGAAAGTGAAAACACAATGGTCCGAAATCTATGCAGCAAAAGCAGTTCTTTTTTTTTTTATTTAAAAAAAAATTTTTTTTTCAATGTTTATTTATTTTTGGGACAGAGAGAGACAGAGCATGAACGGGGGAGGGGCAGAAAGAGAGGGAGACACAGAATTGGAAACAGGCTCCAGGCTCTGAGCCATCAGCCCAGAGCCCGATGAGGGGCTCGAACTCACGGACCGCGAGATCATGACCTGGCTGAAGTCGGACGCTTAACCGACTGCGCCACCCAGGCGCCCCATCAGTTCTAAGAGGGAAGTCTGTAGCAACACAGTCCTACCTCATGAAGCAAGAAAAATCTCAAATAAGCAACCTAATGTTACACCTAAAGGAGCAAGGAAAAGAAGAACAAAACCCCAAGCCAGCAGAAGCAAGGAAATAATAAATGTCAGAGCAGAAATAAAGAAAATAGAAACTAAAAAAAAAAAAAAAAAAAGTAGAACAAATCAATGAAACCAAGGCACCAGTTCTTTGAAATGATCAACAAAATTGAGAAATCTTTAGCAAGACTCATCCAAAAGAGAGAGAGAGATAGAGAGAGAGGACTCAAATTAATCAGAAATGAAAGAGGAGAAGCAACAACCAGTACCAAAGAAACATGAAGGATTATAAGAGAATATTATAAACAATTACATGCCCACAAACTGGACAACATGGAAGAAATGGATAAACTCCTAGAAACATACAACCTCCCAAAACTGAATCAGGAAGAAACAGAAAATTTGAACAGACCAATTACCAGAAATGAAATTGAATCAGTAATCAAAAACCTCCCAACAAAAGTCCAGGACCAGATGGCTTCACAGAGGAATTCTAACAAACATTTAAAAAACAGTTAATACTTATTCTTCTCAAACTACTACAAAAAATAGAAGGAAAGCTTCCAAATTCATTCTATGGGGCCAGCATTGCCCTGATATCAAAACCAGATAAAGACACTACAAAAAAGAGAAGTACAGGCCAATATTTCCAATGAACACGGATGCAAAAATCTTCCAAAAATATTAGCAAACAGAATCCAACAATACATTGTCAGGCTCTGTGCTGACAGCTCAGAACCCGGAGCCTCCTTCGGATTCTGTGTCTTCCTCTCTCTCTGTCCCTCCCCTACTCACATTCTGTCTCTCTCTCTCCTTCAAAAATAAATAAACATTTTAAAAAAATTAAAAGACTCCAACAATACATTAAAATAATCATTCACCACAATCAAGTGGAATTTATTCCCAGGATGTAAAGGTGGTTCAATATTCACAAGTCAATCCATGTGACACATCACATCAAAAAAAGAAAGGATAAAAACCGTAAGATCATTTGAAAAGATGCAGATACAACATGTGACAAAGTACAACATCCATTCATGATGAAAACCCTCAATAAGGTAGGTTTAGAAAGAACAAACGTCAACATAATAAAGGCCATCTACGAAAAATCCACAACCAACATCATCCTCAATGGGAAAAAACTGAGAGCTTTCCCCTAAGATCAGGAACAAGGCAAGATGTCCACTGTCACCATTTTTACTCAGGATAGTACTGGAAGTCCTACCCAAGCAATCAGACAAGAGAAGGGAACAAAAGGCAGCCAAATCATTAAGGAAGAAGTAAAACTCTCACTATTTGCAGATGACATGATACTATATCTAAAAACCTTAAAGACTCCACCAAAACAGCTACTAGAACTCATAAATGAATTCAGGAAGGCTACAGGATACAAAATCAATGTACAGAAATCCACTGCTTTCTATACACTAATAATGAAGCAACAGAAAGAGAAATTGAGAAAACAATCCCACTTACAAGAACACCAAAATAATAAAATACCTAGGAATAAATTTAACCAAGGAGGCGAAAGACCTGTACTCTGAAAACTGTACAATACTAATGAAAGAAACTGAAGATGACATAAACAAAAGGGAAAACATTCCATGCTCATGGATTAGAAGAACAAATATTGTTAAAATGTCCATACGACTCAAAGCAATCTACAGATTTAACGCAATCCCTATCAAATACCAATGGCATTTTTCACACAACTAGAACAAAGAATCCTAAAATTGGTAGGGAACCATCTAGAGACCCCAAATAGCCAGAACAATCTTGAAAAAGAGAAACAAAGCTGAAAGCATCACAATTCCAGATCTGAAGATACATGACAAAGCTGTCGTGATCAAAACGTCTGGTACGGGCACAGAATAGACAACGTAGATGAACGGAACATAACACAAGGCCCAAAAACAAATCCACAATTATATGGTCAACTAATCTTTAGCAAAAGAGGCAAGAATATGTCATGGCAAAAGGACAGTCTCTTCAACAAATGGCTCTGGGAAAACTGGACAGTGACATGCAAAAGAATGAAACTGGACCACTTTCTTACACTAGACACAAAAATAAACTGGATTAAGTTTCTAATGTGGTGAGACCTGAGTGGCATCTCGGTGGCCCAGTCGGTTGGGTGTCCGACTTTGGCTCAGGTCATGATCTCACAGCTCGTGAGTTCGAGCCCCACGTCAGGCTCTGTGCTGACAGCTCGGAGCCTGGAGCCTGCTTCGGTTTCTGGGTCTCCCTGTCTCTCTATGCCCCTCCCCCACTTGCACTCTGCCTCTCTCTCTCTCTCTCTCTCTCTCTCTCAAAAATAAATAAACATTAAAAAAATTTTTAATAAATGTGAGACCTGAAACCATAAAAATCCTAGAAGAAAGCACAAGCAGTAATTTCTCTGACATCGGTTGAAGCAACAGTTTTTTAGATCCGTCTTCTGAGGCAAGGGAACAAAAGCAAAAATAAACTATTGGGACTACACCAAAATAAAAAGCTTCCATACAGCAAAGGAAATTACGATCAAAGCTAAACAACAACCTACTGAATGAAAGAATTTGTAAATGACATATCTGATAAGGGGTTAGTATCCAGAATATAAAAACAACTTATACAACTCAACACCAAACAAAACCAAATAATCCAATTAAAAATAGAAGACACAAACAGATATTTCTCTAGAGAAAACATACAGATGGCTGACAGACACATGAAAAGAGGCACAACATCACCCACCATCAGGGACATGCAAATCAAAACTACAATGAGATATCACCTCCTACCCATCAGAATGGCTAAAATCAACAACACAAGAAACAACAGGTGTTGGCAAGGATGTGGAGAAACAGGAACCCTCAGTGCACTGTTGGTGGGAATGCAAACTGGTGTAGCCGCCTGGAAAACAGTATGAAAATTCTTCAAGGGCACCTGGTTGGTTCAGTGAGTTAAGTGTCCGGCTTCGGCTCAGGCCACGATCTCCCGGTTCGTGGGTTCGAGCCCCGCGTCAGGTTCATGCTGACAGCTTGGAGCCTGAAGCCTGGAGCCTACTTCAGGTTCTGTGTCTCCTTCTCTCTCTGCCCTTCCTCTGCCTGTGCTCTCTCTCAAAAATAAATAAACATTAAAAAAAAAAAAAGAAAATTCTTCAAAAAATTAAAAGCAGAGGGGAGCCTGGGTGGCTCAGTTGGTTTAGCATCTGACTCTTGATTTCAGCTCAGAGAATGACCCAAGGGCCATACAATCAAGCCCCGTGTCAGGATCTGCACTGAGAATGGAGCCTGCTTAAGATTTTCTCTGCCCCTTTCCCCTGCTCACATGCGATCTCTCTCTAAAATTAAAAAGAAAAAAAAGTTAAAAATAGAACTACCCTACGATCCAGTAATCTCACTACTGGATCTTTACCCAAAGAATAGAAGAACACTAATTCAGAGGGATACATGCACCCTGATGTTTACTGCAGCATTATCTACAACAGCCAAATTATGGAAGTAGCCTAAGCATCCGTCGACTGATAAAGGATAAAGAAGAAGACGTGGTATACATACGTGTACACACAGCCAGAGGAATGTTACACGGCCATAAAATAAAGAATGAAATCTTGCCACTTGCAATGACACAGATGGATCTAGAAAGTATTATGCTAAGGGAAATAAGTGAGTCACAGAAAGACAACTACCATATGAGTTCATTCATATGTGGAACTGAAGAAACAAAACGAACAAAAGGCGGCAGTTGGGACTGGACGCGGCAGGGGCAAAAGTGCAGACATTCTGCTTACTGTTAGGTCTTTCCATGGAACATGAACCATGCAGTGCTCTTAACTAAAGGACTGAGACATGGGGCAGCACAAGGACCCTTCCAAAATCACCTAGGATCTGCACTGGGTCCTATGTACTGGAACTATCAGTGCACTTTAAGGTGCAGACTTGTTTTAATAAATGTGAGACCTGAAACCATAAAAATCCTAGAAGAAAGCACAAGCAGTAATTTCTCTGACATCTTCCCCACAACGGCCCTGTAGGGGCAGGGAACAAGGCACCCAAGGCCTGGCACGCAGCCTGTCACTGCACCTGACCCTGGACCTGGGCTTTAACCTTGCCTGGCCTTTGGCCCACCCCTGCTACCCTGCTTGCTGACCAAACTGCCCCCATTTTCCCTCTCTCTTTACTCTCCCCCACAGCACTGTGCATGACCCGATGGAACTGTGCACAGGAGGCCCCAACATCTTAGTCCAGTTTTAAGCTTTTGTAACTGGAGGTATAAATGCTACAATCTAGGGGCGCCTGGGTGGCGCAGTCGGTTAAGCGTCCGACTTCAGCCGGGTCACGATCTCGCGGTCCAGGAGTTCGAGCCCCGCGTCAGGCTCTGGGCTGATGGCTCGGAGCCTGGAGCCTGTTTCCGATTCTGTGTCTCCCTCTCTCTCTGCCCCTCCCCCGTTCATGCTCTGTCTCTCTCTGTCCCAAAAATAAATAAACGTTGAAAAAAAAAATTTAAATGCTACAATCTAAAACCTCCTGATGAAGAGGCAACAGACGATTTTTTTTTTTTTTGGTTTTCCCTATATTGTTTACATTTTCTACAATTAACATTACTTTTTTTTTTTAATATTTTATTTGTAACTAATCCCTACATCCAAAGTGGGGCCTTAATTTACAACCCTGGGATCAAGAATCTCACACCCTACCAACTGAGCCTGACAGATGCCCCAATTAACATAATTAACATTACTTTTAAAAGAAGAAAAAAAATTTTTTTAAGATTTTTTTTTTGTTTTAAAGAAGGCTCCACGCCCAACGTGGGGTCTGAGTTCACAACCCTGAGATCAAGAGCCTCCTGCTCTGAGCCAGCCAGGCACACAGTCCAAGAAAAATTATTTAAAAAAATATATGAGGGACACCTGGGTGGCTCAGTTGGTTAAGCGACTGACTCTTGGTTTCGGCTCAAGTTCCTGAGTTCCAGCCCCACATCCGGCTCTGCGCTGACAGTGTGAAGCCTGCTCGGGATTCTCTCTCTCCCTCTCTCTGCCCCTCCCCCACTTCCTCTCTCTGTCTCTCAAAATAAATAAATAAACTTGAAAAAAAAAAAACAAAAGACATGGTACAAGATGTGGTAGTATCACAAAACTGGAAGCATGTTCTGGAAAGACCAATGAATTGTCCACTAGTAGACTTAAAGGTGTGTGAATTATACCTACAATAAAGCTATTCTTAGGGATTGGGGGAACCTGAGTTGTCAGCTAGGAGTTCATCAGTAAGTTTTTTGATATTAATCTTTAACGTGATTTTTTGGGGGGGCACAAAACTTGGAATTAGATGCTATTCTTTATCAAAACCCTGTTAATTCCCATCTACTTATTTACGTGACATGGGTTCTCAACTTCAAATGAAAACCAGAACCAGAGCTTGTGCTGACCTGGTCTCACTCTAGCCGTGGGTTATGTTCAACCGTGACCACAGGAACCAATCAGGGACGAAAGGAGCCCACTCACCTAAGAGACACCTTTTTGATGTATTTTACGTTCGATGCGTATTTAGGTTTACTATTTATAAAAACTGTAACCTCAGGGGAGGTGCTGTGGAAAGACATATACAACGTGAGGAATGGGAAGCATGGATTCTGAAGGAAGGGCATTCGCTGTGTTATTCTCTGTGTTTTGCTAGGTTTTTCAAAAGTTCACGTTTTTAAAAAGGAACTTTTAGGGGCCCCTGGGTGGCTCAGTCGGTTGAGCTTCCGACTCCGGCTCAGGTCATGATCTCACGGTCTGTGAGCTCGAGCCTCGCATCGGGCTCTGTGCTGACAGCTCGGAGCCTGGAACCTGCTTCAGATTCTGTCTCCCTCTCTGACCCTCCCCTGTTCATACTCTGTCTCTCTCTGTCTCAAAAATAAATAAACAAAAAAAAATTTTTTTTTAAAAGGGAACTTTTAAAGGAAGAATGTGTGCGCAGAGGACCAGGGAAGGAGTGTGTGTTCGTGCGTGTCTGCGCGTGCATACAGGTGTGTGGTGTACCCAGCTGCAGGGGTGTGCTGTGCATGTGTGTGTGTCTGGGCGTGCGTGGTGTGTGTGTGTGTGTGTGTGTGTGTGTGTGTGTTGACACGGTTTAGGACCAAGAGGAGCAGGCCGAGCTCTAAAGACGAGGGAGGGAAAAGAGCAAGAAAACACCATGAAGGGGAGAAACGGAAAGGCAGACAGACAGGAAGATGAAGAAGACAAACCACCACCTCAGCCACCGGGCTCTTTCCTCCATGCCCCCTGATACGGAACCCACGGAGGGGACACAGATCCTGCCCCTCCTCTCCATTCAGGACGATATCAGAGGTCCCCTCAAAGCCCCGTGACTTAGCCCCATGCTGAAGCCACCCCCACGTCCACCCCCAACACACACAGGGACAGCAGCCAGTGAATGGGGTCATCTCACTGATCTCACTGCAGGCTGCAAAGGGTGGCTGTTCGCACACAAGGAAAGAGCCGCGTGGGAAGACCGTCCCCATCAGAAGGGCTGAAAATCCTATGGCCACGTGGAAGGCCTGCTAGAGGCGATTTGGGCCCAGAAGCCCTGGCTACGGGGCACTGACACGCACCAGGACCTCACGGCCGCAGGGGAACCCAGACGCTTCACCTCCTATGCGCCGGAGGGATTCACACTCTGCCCTACTTACAGGTGGCCAGGTGACCTGGATAACCAACAGGTGACCAGCCACAAAATTAAGACCAAGGGAGACCCCCTCCCCTGGGGGCCTCCCAGCATTCCCACACACGGCTCTGTTGTCCTTTAGACGTGGACGGACACATGTGTTCATCATCTTTTACAGATGAGGAAAATCAAAACCACGAGGCTCCCGTCAGAGGCTGTTTCAGTGATGCCTGGTGCAGGTGGGAAGGTGCTGTCCCTTCCTCACAGGCCACAGAGCAAGCCAGGAGGGCTCCTGGGGCTGTTTTGTCTGGTCACTCTCAAATGACTGGTGGTATATACACATGGTGTACCAGGATCACCATTCACAACCCCAAAAAGGCAACACTCTAAATTACTTAAATGAACTAATAACCCTGCTAAGGAGCGAGGCACCAGGACACTCAAACTGTCCCTGGGATCAGAGTTAAAGGTCAAAGCCCGGAACATTCCACACCAAAACTGTCAGGGCCCCCCAGCAGGCAGGGTGAGGAGTGGAGTGAGAAAAAGTGGGATCCTAACATTCTCCCCAAAACACCCGCTCCACTCTAACCCTTCTTAGCTACACATTCACAAAACCCAAGTTTCATCAAGAGACCAGAGTTTGGGACCCTGCTACAGAGCGAATGTTTACTTCCCACCCCCCTCAAATTCACATGTTGAAATCTGACCCCCAATGTGATGGTACTGGGAGCTGGGGCTTTGGGGAAGTGACTAGGTCATGAGGAGGTGCTGTGATGCATGGGATTAGTACCGTTACAAGAGGCCCTCCAGAATCCCCTAACCCAGCCGTGTGAGCACAGCGAGTAGACAGCTGTCTATGAACCAGGAAGAGGCTCTCACCAGACACCGAATGTGCTTGCACCTTGATCTTGGACTTCCCAGCCTCCAGAACTGTGAGAAATAAGTGTCTGTTGTTTATAAGTCACCCAGACTGTGGTGTAGACACAGCAGTGCAGACAGACTTGGACATACCCACTGGGTCTAAGGTCCCAAGTCTGGACCCCTGAGAAGCATGTGCAGCAAACCCACCAACCTATGGGATCCCCACAACAGAAAGAAGCTGGGCAGGCTCCAGCCACCCAGGATCACCTGGGGACAGCCACCACCATCACCGCCAGGGCTTCATCAACTCTTGGTGTCACCCAAGACCTCAGCGAAAAGCCCTCACTAGGTGAAGCAGCGAGGGCTCCTCCTCCTAGGCATCTGTTCCAGTCGTCCCCGAGGGGCCTCTACACTGCTGGAGGGAGCCTGGGATGTCCCAAGGGACCTTGGGAACTCTAGGGCCAGAGTTCTTCATTGAGGATGAGAATGGAATGATGTGGAGAATGAAGTGACTAGTGCCATGTTCTAGCAAGCTGACGGTCTCAGGAAGAAGCAACACCTGTGGGCTTTGGTGAAGGGAGCCCCCTAGAGGCTACACCTGGGAGCCTGGACTCCTTCAGAGCCCCTGCCCGCACCCTGGCTCCTCGTGGGGACTCAGGCCGGGGGGGGCCCCCACCTCCTGCGATTCTCAGCAGCGGCCCACCTTCCTTCCCCACCCTTCCAACACACCCGCACCTCCTGGCCTCAAGTCTCTGTGTGGTTCTAGGTAACGCAGGACACGCAAACTCGGTTCTAGGTACCACAGGTCCCTCCTTGCACTCCAGACGTTCCAGACCAGAGACAGTGATGCTATCCCCCGCAGCCAACATCCCCATGCCTCAACCTACAGGGCCACGAACGAGTGATTCTGCTCTGCCCTCTGTGCTGCCTACCTCACCTTGCACCACCTTCCTGGGCCATCCTCTGGGATTCAGGCACTTTCTCCATTCCCTGTGACCCAAGAGGCTGCCCCCACCCTGCCGCTCAGCAGTAAGGCCTCTTACGAACTCCCTGCAAGCCCGCTCCATAGCAAATCCTCCTGCCCCAACAGTCTTCACAGTAGGATCATCAGTTTTTCTTTATTTGTTGGTTGGTTCACACTCTGTCCTCCTCCGCCCACGACCAGGGATCACATGCATGTTCACTGTCCTGTATCCCAGTGACCACCACCCTGGCTTGCACACAGGAGCCTGGTAAAAACCAGTTGAATGAACGGAGGAAGGTGGATGACACAGTTACTACGATTTGACAGCAGAGGAAATAGGAGGCACAGAGCGGTCACATGACCCGCTCAAGCCACAGCACCAGCCAGAGGTGGCGTCCTCACTGAAGACCTGTGTGGACCCCAGAGCTGCATGCTGCACACTCAACTACTCCAGCCCACTGTGTGCTCTTCCCGCACCGCCATCCAATTCTCCAGTCTTCGGTGGACACCGACTGATGACCTACAAATTCAGCTCTATCCTGACACCATCCACCTGGAGACAGCATCAGATCCCACAGATGAAGGGCTCAGCCCACACCACTGCCCCCTCCCTTCAG
The DNA here is from genome assembly GCF_027475565.1 of Acinonyx jubatus. Taxonomy (NCBI): domain Eukaryota; kingdom Metazoa; phylum Chordata; class Mammalia; order Carnivora; family Felidae; genus Acinonyx; species Acinonyx jubatus. The sequence goes on along the minus strand of NC_069398.1, from coordinate 40,249,388 downwards.
ATGCCAATCCCCAGTCCGGGTGGTCACCTGTCAACCGGCTATAAGCTGGACATTCCCACGACCCCCAACTAATTTGCTCAAGCTGCTCACAAAACTCAGGAAAACAGCTCACTTACCAGATTACTAGGTCACCAGCTTAATATAAAAGGACACGCCTCAGGAACGGCCACATGGAAGAGATGTCCAGCACAAGGATGGTGGGAAAGGCGCGGGGCTTCCACGCCCCCTCTGAGCGCTCCACCCTCCCAGCCTCTCGCTGTGCTCACCAACCCAGAAGCCCCCTGAACCCGGCCCTTCAGGGTCTTTGTGGAGGCTTCGTCTTATGTGGGCTCGGCTGATTCAATCACTGGCTGCTGGCGACCCTCTCGATGTCCAGCCTCTAACCACAAAGTTGGCTCCAAACGCAGCCAGGCCCCATCCTTAGGTGCTTCCCCGAATCTGATCAGCATAAACTCGGGTGTGGTTGAAAGGGGCTTGTTATGAGTATCAATACCAAATTCCAAGAGTTTTTTAGAAGCTCTGTGGCAGGAACAGAGAAAACACATCACAATGTCCCCTGTCTACCCCCCGGGTAAAGCAGGACTTTAGACACCCTGCACAACCCACTGCTAAGAAACACACCTGGTGCTGGGCCCTGGGACACAGGGTGTGCGTCTCATGCCGCCCCAGTCTCCCCTACTCCAGTGGGGCTCGGAGAGTCAGGGCAGGGGGCGCCGCTGAGCAGGCGTGGGCAGGGGCTGGGAACAGTTCACTGATTCCGCAGGCCATAAATTCCTCTCATTCCCTAACGGGACAGATGTTCCCGGTTACCAGCTTCCCGAATCCGCTGTCACTAGGCCCCAACTGGGCCTGACCAATGCGAGATGAGAACATCACAGTCCCCGAGTGATCTCAGGAAAGCATCTTCAGGCTCGTGAAACACCCTGCCGACTCCCCCTGAGCCAAAGTCATGCACGTACAGACAAGAGCACTTCTCTGCTGGCCACATGCAGCCTAGGTGACCTAGTGTGGCCTGGCCTGTGTCCCCATCAGTAACACGCAGGCCTCAGTAAAAAACACTGGGAGCAGACTGATGAGGACAGCTCAGGATGTCCTCAGGATAAAAGGAGCCAATAATGCACATGTGAAAAGGCATCTGAGAAACATTCTATTCCCAGCCCCTCCCACCCCCCTCCCAAGCATGAAAGCTTTACCACAGCTGGACCGTATTAAACAAAAATCTCGGGGCGCCTGGGTGGCTCAGTCGGTAAGCGTCCGACTTCGGCTCAGGTCATGATCTCGCGGTATGTGGGTTCGAGCCCCGCGTCTGGCTCTGTGCTGACTGCTCGGAGCCTGGAGCCTGTTTTGGATTCTGTGTGTCTCCCTCTCTCTCTGACCCTCCCCCGTTCATGCTCTATGTCTCAAAAATAAATAAACGTTATAAAAAAAAAAAAAAAAAGATGGGCACTGTTATGTGTACTTTACCACAATTAGGGAAAAAATGGACCCAAAGAAATCTGATCACAGGCACCAATGCAGCCACAAAAGTGTGCACAGCAGCGCTTTTCATAAGGGCTCAAACTGGAAATTCCCCCAACGCCCCTCCCCATGGATGAAGATGTGGTGGCATCCACAGACACTGGACTCTAACACAGCAGAGGCCAAGCTGACTACTGTCCCCATGAACGGAATGAGGGCCTCATCACTGCAGAGGAGCAAAGAGCGGCCAGTTCCATCTGTCACATTCAAAACAGGCAAAATCACCTCTGGTGGACTCGGAACGGAGTTTCCCAGGGAGGAGGGAGGCAAAAATTGGGAGGGGGCACCAAGGGGGTTTGGGGGCTGCTACTGTTCCATTTCTTCAACATGTTCACTTTGTCATCATTCATCAAACTTACGATTTACACGTTTTCTAAATGCATGTTACTCTTCACTTTTTTTAAGTTATTTACTTTGATGTTAAACAAACACATGCAGACAGTCCAGCACTTAATGGTTTGTCTTATGAGTTTTAGACTTTACAATGGTGCAAAAGCAATATGTATTCATCAGAACCCACATTTCAAATTGTGAATGTGGATCTTTTCCCCAGATAACGATCTGAGGTAGGACCCTCCCCTGGGGATGCTGGACAGGGCAGGAGCCCCAGGTCCAGGCAGCCATGCGGTCACAAGGTAAGCACTCATGCTTGTGACCATTCTGAGCCCAGAGAACCATTTTGGTTTTCGCTGTAAGTATGGTATTCAACAAACATGAGATGTCAAACACTATCACCAAACCAGCTTCGTGTTGGTGATTTTGCCCACCCGTAGGCTCACAAAAGTGCTCTGAGCGCATTTAAGGGAGATGAAGCTAGGTTCGGCAGGTTCGATGTATTCAATGCATTTTCGATGGGGACACAACCCCATCATAAGTTGAGGAAGATCTGTGTATTGTGGATATACGCACACATTTTTTAAACAATGCACAACCGAACACAACCCCGAAAGGCCCCCAGGGAGTCTGGTCACTCAGGGATGTCCTGTGGGTCAGGTGTGGATAACAGAAGGCTGCAGTTATCACAACGGTGGATGCCAGGGCCGCCTGGAGGGAGCCAGCACAGCGGTCTGCCCACTTGCGGGGGTCGGGCACCCAGGACCAAGTGAGAGGGCACGACTCAGGATCAGGCAGGATGAAAGAGCAGGGAAAGTGGCTCCAGGACTTCTTTTAGACACAGAGGTGGGGAGACGTTCCATCAGTCATTCCTCGAGGCTTGCGCCTCCTCACCTGGCTCCATGACTAAGCAAACCAACTGATCTCGTGTTAGGCAGCGAGGGCCCCTCTCCCACGCGGTTCCATGCCATCAGCTTTTCTGCAAAGAGCAGAGGGTGTGGGCCTCACTCTTCCTCCTTCCCACTCCCATCCTGGAGGGGCGGCCACCCCCTAAGGCACAGGCAGGGGCTGAGCCTGCTTCTCCCATCTCTGAGGAGCTGGGCAGACGCAGGGGCAGTGAGCGGAACTGAACAATTCCCCTGTTATTTACTGAGGCCGAATCAGGCGCCGCATAGGTGGTGCATGTGACACCATCTGCCCTTTTATGGGACACCATTTTATGGAGCGACACAGAATCCTGAGGGTGAGTGACTGTACACAACCACACAGAAACGCACACAGGAAATGCCAAATGGAACACGACCCCATGAGAACGACTGGTCCGGACAGCACTAGGCTTGGGAAGCGAGGCAGGCGGCAGTGGTCACTGTCCACGGGGGCCATCCAGGAAGTGGAGGCCGGCCTCCAGGAAACTTCTGGGCCCGCTGAAAAACAAAAGTTCAGCAGGGCAGGGTACGGTCCCACCCTGCCAGCTCACGTGGACTCTCAGAGTCAGAACTGGAAGAGGCCTGGGGAACCAGAGGTTAACCCCAGTGAGTCAGGGAAATGGGGCCAGAGAGCAAGCGCCTGGCTCAAGGCCACAGATCGAGGACAGACTCAGGCCTCAGGACTCTGAATCCAGTGCTCCTCCCACCACACAGGCTCGATCTCATGTGCTAAACTGATCTTCCGTGAGTTTCCATGTTTGCGGATGGGTGTGTTACAAACACAATAGAGGCCGCCCCAACTGTGAGGAAGAAAACACACGCATGCGCTCACACACCAGTACAAACCCACACTCCTTTTATCTTGGGCTACTGGGCCCTCAGTGCCACGGCTGACTGGAATGGCAGCAGCCACCTCCCTGGCATAGGATCAAAAGCCCAGTGGCCGAGCGGCCAGACCAGCACAGGCCTGGGTTTTCTTCCCCGAGTGCCAGGCTGCACAGGCACGTGGAGCCGGCTCACGGACGTGAGAGTCCAACAAAGCCCAGGGCAGCGAGGCTGGCAACGAGGTTAGCAGGAGCTGACGGTCTTGTTATTTTCAAGTCAACAAAAAGGGATGGTGTGTTAACAATTCCCAGAGAAACTATGACAAGTCCCCAGAGTCACTGTGCCCTGACGCATGCCCTGAACTGAATACACGATGCAGGGACCTCAGAAACAAACACAGAGCTCCAAGCCTCTCAGAACCCTGAGGGCAGGCCGCACTCCCACCGGGGGACCCACCACACCTCAGCTCCCGGGCCCCAGTGGCCAGCTCCTGAACCCCAGTAACCCAGGGTCGCTGCTGCAGGGAAACGGGTGCTCGGATGCCCACCCACCATGGCCCGTTCAAATTGTTTCCTGTTGCTGTTGGTTTTTTACTGTTTTTACCTAAAGCATAACGGAAGCTTAGAAAATACAGCCTGTTTATGCAGCTCTTACAACGATAAAACCCAAACCAAGTTCACATGAGCAGAAGAAACACAGAACTAGTTCTCTTATGAGCACGGCACAGGTGACACGGGGAAGCTGAATCTGAATCCAGCTGAACCACACGACGCTGGTGACGATGGTGCAAGGTCTCTGAGCAAGAAGGTGAACCTGGCCCTGGACAGGTAGAGTCTCCTTCTCCCCATCCGCTATCCTACTGTCACGGACACACGGGGCTCAGAGCACAAGCTCACTCCCTTGGGACATGATGGCCCAGGGACCCAGAATGCCCCTAATGATAGAGAACGTCCGCCTTCATCTCAAACTTCGGCCTCAGTTCGTTTCTTCAGTTGCCAAATAAATCAGTCAGCAAGGCCCCACCCTGGAAATGGGAGACCCTGACACGAATGTTCGGGATGTTTCTACACTGCCAGCAAGACCTAGGCTCACAGCAAAGGTCTTGCACATGCCCTGGGCCCCTCCACCACCTGGCAGCAGACCCAGGCGTCCTCAGACCCCTGCCAGACACCCCAAGGGATATGAGGAAGCCAGCTGTGAGCAGTCCGTACACCGAGGAGGTGAGGTTCGTTTCCTTCAAGGCCAGGCCTGTTGCACGAGCATCTGTCAAACGCCTACTGTACACGAGACTCAGATGCTGGGTGACGAAGGCCCGGGCTGATTTCCAGTTCCTCCACTAGAGGAGAAAAGTCTAGGGTCACAGGACATGGCAAGGCTCCGGCAAGATAAAGGAGGTGAAAACACTGTGAGAGCACACGCACAAACAAAAGGTTTACATCTCGGGCATATCTCCCCCCCCCCACACACACACACACCCTCTCCCCTGCCTGGGCTGGTAGGTCACATGTCTGATCGTCCCTCCTTCTGACCCTTCTCATGGGTGACCTGGTCCCAGCACGACCTCCCTCAGACACCAGGGCAGGGCAGCCAGCAGCGCTCTGAGACACACAATTAACAGTAATGAGAACAGCGGGAGGACAGACCGCGGCAGCAGCTGCCCACGGCCACGTCCTCTGTGGCCGCAGCCTGCACTCGCTTCCGCATGTCCGCACCTTCTCTTTAGGAGCTCGCCGTGGTGGCCTAAGTCCTGCTCTGACCCGCAACTGGAGACCGGCCGGCTGTGTGGTCACGGCAAGGCAGGCCAGACACAAACCCTCACAGTTACGGAGCTGACTTTTTGTAAAAGTGCAAAGGCGGCCTGATGGAAAAAGGACAGTCTTCTCAACAAATGATAATTAAATAACTGAATCCCCACATGCAAAGAAAAGACCTCGTAGTTTTACCTGAGACCATACACACAAGAAAACATTAACTCAAAATGGATCATAGACCTAAATGCATGAGCTGAAACTTTTCTAAAACTTGTATGGAAAAAACAGAAAATCTTTGTAACCTTGAACAAGGTAAAGATCTCCCAGCTATAACTCCAAAAATATTAACCATTAAAAAAAAATCGACAAATTGGGGCACCTGGGTTAAGTTGGTTAAGCATCTGACTTCTTGGTTTCAGCTTGGGTCATGATCCCATGGTTTGTGAGTTCCAACTCTTTGCTGACAGTTCGGAGCCTGCATGGGATTTTCTTTCTCCCTCTCTATCCCTCTCCTACTCGCGCATGTGCTCTCTCTCACTCCTTCCCTCTCAAAATAAATAAATAAACTTTAAATCACAGAGCTGATAAACGAACTGTATTACTGTATCCAGAATAATGGAACTACTACTCAGTAAGATTAACAATCCACTTTTTTAAAAAAATGAACAGGGGCGCCTGGGTGACTCAGTCGGTTGAGTGTTGGGACTCTGGCTCAGGTCATGATCTCATGGTTCATGGGTTCGTTCCCCGCGTTGGGCTCTGTGCTCACAGCCCAGAGCCTGAAGCCTGCTTCTGATTCTGTGCCTCCTTCTCTCTCTCTCTCTGCCCCTCCCCCTGCTCATGAACGTTGTACCTCTCTCTCAAAAATAAACATTAAAATTTTTTTAAAAATAATAAAATAATAATTTAAAAAATGAAAAGACAAAAACAGACTTCTGCCATGTGCGCCTCTCTCTCTCTCTCTCTCACACACACACACAGAGTATACAAATGGCTAATAAGCACATGAAAAGATGCTCCACGTCTTCAGTCATCGGGGAAATGTAAATCAAAACCACAATGGGATACCCATTGTATCCCACAAGGATGGCTACAATTGTATCCCACAAGGATCCCACCCTTGTAGCCCACAAGGATGGCTACAATTAAAAAGGTAGGCCAACAGGGTGCCTGGCTGGCTCAGTCTGTAGAGCATGTGACTCTTGATCTCAGGGTCCGGAGTTGAAGCTCAGCTCCAAGATGGGCAGAGAACCTACCTGTTGGGCGAAGAGCCCAGTTTAAAAAAAAAAAAAGGTAGATCATAATAAGTGTTAGCAAGGATGTGGAGAATTGGAACCTTCACACACCGCTGGCAGGAATATAAAATGAAGCAGCTGCTGTGGAAAACAGTCTGGCACTTCATCAGAAGGTTAAACACAGAATCACCATATGACCCAGCAATTCCACTCCAACGTGTATACTATAGACAATTAAAAAGGGCCACACAAATGTTCAGTGTTCAGAGCAGCGTTATTCATAATAGCCAAAAACCAGAAACAACCCAAATGTTAACTGGTAAATAAACAACATGTACTATATCTGTACACAAAGGTACAGACACCTGTTACCACGTGGTAGAACGCCAAAGATGTTGTTTTTAAGTGCAAAAAGCCACACACGAAACTACATGTTGTGGGGCACCTGGGTGGCTCAGTCGGTGAAGGGTCCAACTTCGGCTCAGGTCATGATCTCACAGCTTGTGAGTTCGAGCCCCGCATCGGGCTCTGTGCTGACAGCTCAGAGCCTGGAGCCTGCTTCCAATTCTGTGTCCCTCTCTCGCTCTGGCCCTCCCCTGCTCGTGCTCTGTCTCTCTCTCTCAAGAGTAAATAAAATGTTTAAAAAAAAAAAAAACTTAAGGGGCACCTGGGTGGCTCAGTCAGTTGGGCATCTGACTTCGGCTCAGGTCATGATCTCACCCTGTGTGGGTTCGAGCCCCCCCCCCCGCCCCCCCCCCCCGCCTCCCGTCAGGCTCTGTGCTGACAGCTCGGAGCCTGGAGCCTGCTTTGAATTCTGTGTCTCCCTGTCTCTCTGCCCTTCCCTACTCACACTCTGTCTCTCTCTGTCTGTCAAAAATAAACATTGAAATAAATTTTTTTTAATTAAAAAAAAAAAAGAAACTACAAGTTGTATGATTCCTTTTCTTTCTTATCTTTGAAAGAGAGTGCACACATGTGCACATGAGCAGGGAAGGGACAGAGAGAGAGGGGGAGAGAGAGGCAGAGAAAGAATCCCAAGCAGGCATGAGGAGGGGAGGGACAAAGAGAGAGGGAGAGCGAGGGAGAGCGGGGAGAGAGAGAATTCCAAGAATGCTCTGCACTGTCAGCACAGAGCCCAACACGGGGCTCGAACTCACAAAGCCATGAGACAGTGACTTGAGCCGAAACCAAGAGTCAGACATTTAACCAACTGAGCCACCAAGTGCCCCTGTATGATTCCTTTTATATGAAGTGTCCAGAGAGGGCATATTTTAAAGACAGAAGCCAGATCAGGTGGAAACAGAGATGGACTACAAACAGGCACAATGAAACTCTGGAAGGTGATGGAAATGTCTAAAACTGATTTGCACAGTTGTATAAATTTACTGGAAGTCAACAAATCATACATTTACAATGGATGAGTCATATGACATACAACTCGATAAAGTTGCTTAAAAAGTAAAATGAATAAATAAATACAATGAAAAAGCAAATGTAATTAAATTTCAGCTAGGTACTGTTGCAGTACATGCTGAAAGTCCCACAAACAAAAGAAAATTGGACAGATGTTAAAAGTTCTCACCACAAAAAAAAAAAAAAGTGATGAGGATGCTAACTCACCTTATTTCCTGACATGTACATGTATGAAATCATTAGACTGCACACCTTACGCTTACACAATGTTATATGTCAATTAAGTCTCAATAAAGCTGGGAGGGATCAGTGCTACAGACATGTTAAAAAATATTAGCATCCAGGGGCGCCTGGGTGGCTCAGTCGGTTAAGCGTCCGACTTCAGCTCAGGTCATGATCTCGTGGACCGTGAGTTCGAGCCCCCGTTGGGCTCTGTGCTGACAGCTCAGAGCCTGGAGCTTGTTTCAGATTCTGTGTCTCCCTCTCTCTCTGACCCTCCCCCGTTCATGCTCTGTCTCTCTGTCTCAAAAATAAACGTTAAAAATTAAAAAAAAAAATATTAGCATCCAATTTTTCTCTCCTCAATATTATCGATGAAACTAACAGAGACCTGAGAAGATAACTTTCTCATAAAGCGATTGAATGGTCCACAGGGCCAACCCCTAAAAATCATCTGAAATACCCCTGGGGACCTTGTCCACCCTTGGAGAAACATACTAAGGTCCTGCTAAGGTCATTTCTGCCTCGGACTGACCGTCCCTGAGCAAGGTGGCCCAAGGGACAAGGAAGCCCAGGGGACAGGTTTCGGACTGGACAGGTCCAGGCAAGCACTGCTATGGTGCTCTAAGGTAGCCCATGACATTCACCTGCGTGCCACCCTAATCGATTAGTTGTGGCCGACTTGCGTGTTCATTAATGGCTTCTGAAACCAAGTCCAGGCTTGGTGACAAAGAGTGTCCTGAATGATTAGCCAGGTCTACCACACAGAATCTGAAAGTTGTGTTATAAAGGCCTTGTACTTGTGGTTTCGTCCAAACACCCAAATGAAGGAACATCAAGTATGTGGCCCTCGTCCTGGATTAACATAGGAAATGCCACATTAAACTCTGATATCTCTGCCATGCTACTGCTAACCGCTATTAGGGTCTGAAATGTCCACCTAATTTCTTCTCTAAACCTTTACAGCAATTAACGTTTTAGGACTTTCAGTGCCAGTCACTGTTCTAAATACTGTACAGGGCTCAACCCATTTTACAGATGAGGAAACTGTGACCCAGGGGGCTACGCAACTTGCCTCCAATCACTCAGCCAAAGACAGGCTGGAAGAACATCGGAGATGAAAGAGAATGAATTCAAAAAACTGCTTCATGAGATGTGGGGATGTCAGCCCGCAGGCCTCCAGGGATCCCCACACCAGCCTGGGCTGCCCTGCGCTTATGCCTGGGACACAAGCAGGCAACAGTGGCTTCTGCCCACTTCGGCCTCATCCCCTTCTGACTGCCCCAAAACGCTGTGCTAGTCTCCACCCCTCTAATTCTCCCAGACACTCCCCCTTTTGGGGCTTCCAAAATCAGCACAGAGCAGTTCTTAAATCTGAGTGGACATCAGACTCATTTAACAAATGAGTTTAAACGCAGGTTGCTAGGCCCCAGCAGGTCTGAGGCAGGGCCTGGGAAATGCATGCTTAACAAGCTTCCCTATCAGTGGGAGTGGGTGGTCCGCGGCTACACTCAAAGGAAACCTGGCCTGGTGGGTGCGTGAAGGCCAACTGTGAGCCCTACAAGACCCCGATAGCAGATCAGATTCTTCAGAAGCCAGGATCAGGTGATCCAACCGAAAGACCCCCTGAGGTCCAAATTCTCTGTTTTCTTCTTTCCAAGGCAAATGACCCCACGAGGAGATGGAGAGGAAAGAACCCAAGCTAAAGTCCTGGGTCGGTCCACACTCTTTAGAGGCAGCAGAACAGAGTGTAAACAAGTCCACAGAGGTCGGATTTGTGGTCCTGTGCCTAGATGTGCTTCCACCCAGGTCTAAGACCTTGGGAAAGTCACTTCCTTGCTGCAGGCTCAGGTCTCCCTGCCACGGAAAAGGAGACCAGAGAACCAGACAGGTCTCCTCCAACCAGTCTCCTGTTCTCCAGCAAGGGCTCCAAGCCTTACCCCATCCCCATCAAATAATCTCCTTGGGCCCAGCCCCTCTCCTCCCACCCCCCATTCACGTACACACAGGAGAGCTAAGCCTCTGTCCAGATGGCATGAGCAGTGTTCAGAACTACTGGCCCAGTCTTCACAGCAAGCCACCAAAGAAAGCCCAAACTGACGATGGTGTGATGTCAATCCCTTTGACAATGACCACTTTGTAAGCGCAAGCTAAGCGCCGAGCACCGTGCTAACCCCTCACCAGCATCGCTCCCCGAACCTCATCCCAGCCCTAAGGCTTTCCGCTGAGTCTCCCCTGTGTGCAGACGAGAAAAGTGAGGCGCCCAGAGGCGAAGTGACTGACCCAAGGTCACCCAGCCGGGACGGGGCAGGCAGCCCGGGGCCCCACCCACGGCCTGAGTGGAGGTCGCGCGGAGCCCCGGGCCGGGAGGCGCAGGGAGGGCAGCGGGCCGGTCAGAGCCCCCACCGCACCCTCTGCGGAGAGCCTCGCGCGGGCGCGCCCTGCCCACCCGGGTTCCGGCCCAGGTCTCGCCCTCCGCTCCCGGAGCCCAGCGGCCGCTCACCGGACTTCGGGGGGTAGCGATAGGCCGAGTTCGCCTGGATGTCGATGTCCTCCACGCCCGCGATGCGGCGGCTCAGGATGGAGCCCATGGTGCACGGCGAGCCGGGCCGGGCCGGCCGGGGCCGGGACGCTGGCGGCGGCGGCGTCCTCAAGCGGACATGGCCCGGACCAGGCCACACGGACACTAGCCCACGGCCGCGGGCGCCTCGGCCTCCGAGCCCCAACCCTCAGCTCCGCTGGGGGCCCGTCGCCACGGCGGCCCTCCGCCCCCCGGGCATGAGGCACTTCGGGAAATGGAGTCCCTTCACGTCCCTTCGCCGCCCAGGGCGACGGGCTGCGGCACGGGCACCCTGCCTAAGAACTACATGTCCCAGGATGCCCTTCGCCACGGCCTCGTGAAGTTGTTGACCAGCGTTCAGGAACAAACCAAATGGACCTGAATCCAGAGGGGAGGATTCATCACCGCAAACTGACCTTCCCTCTACATTCCAAGCACGGTACTGGCATCGCAACTCTTTAGCCTCCTAATCATCTGTTCATATACAGATCCTCATAGGAATCCAGCGCCTTCCATTTACCCCCTGTCTGAAATATCTCCCCGAGCCACCATGGTTCTCCCCACTTCCCAGGGTTTATCTCCGGTCCCGGCCAGAAGAGGGCATACCTCTACCTGCCGCCCGGCAATAGCTGGGGTGGAACCCAAGGCCGTCAGGAGTGGGGCTCCCTGGCGAAGCCAAGGGCTTCCTTCAGCCCCTTTCCAAAACTCAAAGCTTCTCTTTGGCTCCACGTCCAGAACAATCACTCTGAAAACATAATTTTACAGCCCCACACCGAGGCAGTAGACCTCTTCTCATTTTACGTATAGAGAAGAGACGGCTGCATATGAGGTGTGGAAGGCAAGTTTAAAAAACCGGTCAGGATTCAAGGTTTGCCGATTGCAATGTACTTTCCTGGCTTTTGAGTCACATAAAATTCTGTAAGCAGGCCAAGTGGGGGTCTGTTTGGCCTACTTTTCAGTTGAGAAACGGGTTTCAAGAAGAAAGTGACTTTCTAAGTCAAGTCTGCTGTATCAAGAAAGCTGGGAGAGCAGCAGCTGCTGAAGGGTCTCAAATGGTAAATGCACCACATTCCACGTTAAAGTGAGTCCACATTTCCGGTGGCTAGAGTCCAGAATACAACCTTCTATTGTCAGGGTACCTGGGAAGCCAAAGTTAATAGAAGAGGTGAAAGACTTATGTGATTATGAGTAGAGTTCCAGATCTTGGAAGATCCGGATTAAATCTGTGCTTCACAATCAAGATCCCCATTTACCGAGCACCTAGTGTGTGCCAGACATCACGTTGAGGACTTTATACAGAGTCATTGAATTTTCTGATGTAGCTTTTATTTTATTTTATTTTTTAAATGTTTATTGTTAAGAGAGAGAGGGAGGGAGAAGATGAGTGGGGGAGGGGCAGAGACAGAGGAAGACACAGAATCTGAAGCAGGCTCCAGGCTCTGAGCTGTCAACACAGAGCCCAACGCTGGGGCTCAAACTCACAAACCATGAGATCATGACCTGAGCCCAAATTGGACACTTAACCGACTGAGCCGCCCAGGTGTCCCTCTGATGTGGCTTTTAATTCCCAATTCACAGAAGAGGAGAGTGAAGCTGGGAGATGTGAGGTACCCAACTCAGGCTTCATTGTAGATACATGGTAATAAAGCTGGAACTTGAACAAAGCCCCTCCTTTTACTGCCACACTCCCCTACTACTCCAGAGGCAGGAACATTCAGATGTACGATGTTTCATGGCTCTTGCCACCGGATGGGCCTGAAGACGCCTCCGCTCTTTGTGATCTTTCTTCCCCTATCTTTCCTTCTGTTAAATCACATAACGCTTGTGTGTATACACACACACATATACCAAAACTGAATTCAATTTACTGGCCTTCCTGTTTGGGGGATAGCATAGACCCTGACGTTCTCATTGAAAAACAATCCTAGGAGCATGTCCTTCCTATACATCCTGGGCCAGGACAGCCATTTCCATGGGCTGGATGTTTGATTAAACATCCTTCTTAATAGAGCTTTGGACTTGTTCTGTGCTTATCCATGCCCCGCTGGGAGACAGGCCTTTTTTGATTTGTTATTAGTTCTCCTGTCAACATCTGTGCTGATTCATTTATTTATTCAACAAATATTTATTACTCAGGTACTATGTGATGGGCAATGAGCCAGACTATGAGCCAGGCAACAGGGATCAAATGCGAGAATGCTAGATGTGGACCACACAGGCTAGTGTAGAAAGACACTAAAAAGGTGAACAAAATGTGGTGGGTGCTATAGGAGAATAGAGGTGCAAATAAAGGATAAGAGAGGGGCGCCTGGGTGGCTCATTTGGTTAAGCATCTGACTTCGGCTCACGTCATGATCTCAGGAGTTTGTGAGTTCGAGCCCTGCATCAGGTTCTGCACTGATCATGCAGAGCCTGCCTGGGATTCTCATTCTCTCCCTCCCTCTCTCTCTACCCCTCCCCCACTTGCTCATGTGTGCGCTCTCTCTCAAAATAAATAAAGTTAAAAAAATAATAAGAGACACCTACTTATTGATAGGGGTGTCAGGGAAGGCTTCTCTGAAGAGGTGACATTTAAGCCAGGACTTGAAATACAAATAAGAGCAAAGGTGGGGGGGCAATTCTGAGGAAGTAAGCCAATCCAGGTTCCAAGCAGAGAAAACACCAGGTGCAAAGGCCTTGAGGCTATAAGGAGCTGAGTAGGATCCAGGAGCTCAAAGGCCAGCGTAGCTAAAATCAAGGTGGGGGGTAGAGTATAAGAACAGAGGTCAAGAGTGAGTCAGTGGCCAGATCTCAAGTCCCCTCAGTCAACCAGCCTTGGGTCTTTTACACTTCATTTTAGCCAAATGACCTAAAAGCGATAGCATTGGGTCTTTTGAAAGACACTGGGCACCTGCGGTGAGTCCCTTGAGTCTAGCTTTCTGAGCCTTCTGAGGGGGCAGGATCCTTGCCTATTCATTCCTGTGCTCCCAGAGTCAGGCACCCAATGATCTATGGAGTGTTTGAAAGAATAGAAGCAGCTGGCTCAGTCAGCAGAGCATGTGACTCTTGATTACAGGGTTGTAGGTTCAAACCCCACATTGGGTGTGGAGATTGCTTAAATTTTAAATCTTAAAAAAATAAAAAATGGAGGTGGGAAGGAGGAGGCCAGGGCATGCTGGGGAGGCTCTGGCAGAGCCTCCAATTCCCTGAACTTCAGGTAAGATGGTACTGCTAGAAATACCTTTTATTCCCCTGCCCCCATCTACTGGTCCCAGCTGTCAGGCGCCTGCTAAGAAATCCAAAGTCCATTCTTTAGCCAGGCTGCTCCTGGCTGAAAACAAGGTTGTTTTTTCCTCCCCTGCTGCCCTTGGGAAAACTAGCAAGCTAGCGGGGCCATGGGGACCAAAAGAGTGACCTTTGCTCCTGCTAGCCTCATCTGCCCCACCCCAGCCAGAACAGCTCCTTCTGAGCAGGACAAGCCTGGGCAGGTAACTGAGTGTTGCTGGATAAGGGTAGGGGGAAAGGTGAAGGTGCTTCCCATTTCCTTGAACAAGAAAATCCCCTAGCAGGCCCTGCCAGGACACTGCCCGTTCTCACTTGCCAGACATACACCCTTGTGGGCCAATGGGTGCCTATTCTTCTCCACTGGCTCTGAACACAGGCAAGAGTGTAAGGAGGTTTGGATTCCAGCCTTAAAAGTTTCCTCATCTGTAAAATGAGGCTTGGGCTCCCTAGAGTGGTCCAGATGGAGGCAAAGAGGTGAGTACCAGAAATAGTGCTGAGCACTTCACAGCTATTAATCTACCTTCAGCAGTCCTGGGAGAGCTCCACACTCCTACCTTGGGTTCCACAAATGAAATGAAGCTCAGGGCTGCGCTACTTGTATCCAACATCAGTCACTAAGCAGTGGAGTCAAGACTGACAACCAGATCTATCTGGCTCCAGAAGCATCTCACCGTCCATCACGCTCCGTCTCAGTGGAATAGTGATGGCAGAAACCACATCCAAAGCCCACTACCTTCTGCTGAGCGCTTTACCCACGTTAATTCATGCTTATGATGCTTTGTTAAGGTGAGGCGCCATTCTTTTTTTTTTCTTAAATTTTTTTTTCAACATTTATTTATTTTTGGGACAGAGAGAGACAGAGCATGAACGGGGGAGGGGCAGAGAAAGAGGGAGACACAGAATCGGAAACAGGCTCCAGGCTCTGAGCCATCAGCCCAGAGCCTGACGCGGGGCTCGAACTCACGGACCGCGAGATCGTGACCTGGCTGAAGTCGGACGCTCAACCGACTGCGCCACCCAGGGGCCCCAGGTGAGGCGCCATTCTTAACAAGACCAGGAATCTCCTGGCACTATCAGGGTTTGCAAAAAATGGCAGAGCCTGAGTGATCCCCATGTGGCAGAAGAGACACCAAAATCTGATTTCCCATGAGGACAGGATACCTCTACCAGGCTGAGGTGCACACCTGGCAGAGGACACTGAGAGTCCACCCCCTGCCTGTAGGCTAGGCCAGGGAACCTAGCCCTTGGAGGCCGCTTAGCACTCTCATTGTGCAGGTCTCCCTGGAGCTATCCTGGTGCCCCAGCACTCCCCAGGCCCCCACAACCCTGGATCCCTTCAGGCCCTGTCCACCAGGCTCCCATCATCCTCCTCCCACCAGCTAAAGACAGAACCTCTGGAAAGATGAAAGGATCCAGGAAGGGGTTCCCCCCACCCCTCCGGTGTGGGATAGCTCCCTCCATCCAGTGCAATTCTAACAGTGAAGCGCTGGGTAGGGAGGGCGGGGTGCTCCCTTAGAACCAGACGCATCCAAACATTTCCTGATCCAGACTGGACCCTTCGGCCACCATCTGGACGCCACACTGAGCCTAAAGTGGACAACTGATCAGATCTAGTAAAACCTCTCAATGACTTTTAACCCTAACACCCCAGGGCCTGTATCAGCTTCCAGAAGGCACTTTTCACACTTCTACATTTCCACAATTGTACATCCGTTCCTTGGGATTTTTGACACACAGCCCCAACCCACCCTCGCCACCAGGAGACCCTTCTCGGGTTTGCTCTCCACTGTAACCCCGGCTGGCTCAGGGCAGGGCAGAGTAAGGGCCCAAACAACGGTTGCCCAACGGATGAAATTGGAGCCCAGGAAGCTCTAGGAACCGGGCCAAGGTCAGTCAGAGCGGGGGGTAACCGCGCCAGACTCCTCCTCGCCTCCCCGCCCGGGATCCCTTTGCGAGCACGCCCTGGTCCCACACGCCCGATCCTAGACGTCACCCGGAAGCGGCGCGTGCGGAACTGTAAACACTACCCGCAACTCCCCCCTTCTCCCGCTTGCTCCAGTCCCGCCCCCGCCCGCCACGTGACGCGCCCCCGCCGGCCCCGGCCCAGCGCCCGCCCCCGCTGCAGCCTCATTGGGCCGCCAGCTTTGTTTACCTTATATGGCCAGGTCCTAACACTCTGAGGCCGCCCATTGGCCAAGGCGCGGCCTCACTCACTTGACGTCATTCGGGACAAAACGATGCAAATAAACCGGGGCATTCTGGGAATAGAAGTTCGGGGCTGCCCCGGAACTGGCTCCGCCGGGTCCTTGCGCCCGCTTTCCAAAGCCGAGATTTCCGGCAGAGCGCACGAGATTTTGCGTGGGAAAGTGGGAGCCCCGCGGGGAGGGAAACCGGAGGCACCAGGGTCTGTCCGCCTCGTGTTTTGTCCGCGCCATCCCATCCCCAGACGTAGTGTGTGTGTGTGGCTGAGCGCCAAGCCGGGGAGGGACCCGCATCAGGAGTGGGCGACGTGAACTTGTTGCTCCGGGTGTTGGGGTGGGGGACTGGAAGGCTTCCTGGAGGCGGTGACTTTCTGCAGAGCCCTTAAGGGCAGATTCATTCATCCAAGGAAGGAGTATTTTTTGGCGCCTATTGTGTGCCAGGCTTTCGGGTCTGTGTGTCCTAGAGCTGCCGATTGTGCCAAAATTCCTAGGGGACCCCCACCCCCAAGTGTGCGCCCACTCAACAGAGGGATGCCAGGCATACCGGGCAAAGACGCCAGCGGGCCCGCCTGCTGGACCCCTGAGAGCGTGACGGCCCGCAGACACGGCCGCCTGCTTCCGCACACAGCAGGGGCAGAGTCCAGACACACCTCTTCGCGCCCCCCGGCCGGCCAGGCGGCGCGGGACTACATCTCCCAGCATGCCCCCGCGGCCCCGAGCCAGGGGAGGCTCGGTGAGTCACAGCCGCACAGTAAATATTTGTATTAGCCGGAGCCGGCTCGCTAATGGTGGACGCGTGAGGCGGAGGAGAGCGGCGGCGGGAGGCAGCGGGCAGCGCGGCGGCGGCGCCATGTCCGTGAACATGGACGAGCTCAAGCACCAGGTCATGATCAACCAGTTCGTGCTGACGGCGGGCTGCGCGGCCGACCAGGCGAAGCAGCTGCTGCAGGCGGCCCACTGGCAGTTCGAGGTGCGCGGCCGGGCCGGGACCGGGGGCTGGGGGTCCGTCCCGCCAGCCACGCGTGTTTGGGTCGGTGTGGACACGTGCTGGTGCGCGCTCCGCCCGGGCCGGGGCCGCGCACTCGGCCCGGTGTCCTGGCGTCCGCGCGCCCCGTTGGCCGGGCCGCAGCGCGCACACGCGGCGTGCGGGTCCGGCCGGGCGGTGCGGCCGCGTCTACGCGGTCCCCGGAAACGCCGCCCGCGCGGGGTGGGCGGGAGGGGCGGCCCGCCCCCACCGGGGCCCGAGATCCCCGCCCCCCCGAGTCCCCCGGCGGTCGGGATGCGGGGTCCCCCCTCTTTTGTTCGGGTAACGGCCAGGGCGGGGCGTCGCCGCGGCCCGGACGGACAGTCGGCGGGCGGCCGGAAGGAGGACGCCCCGGGCTGGGGCCGAGTTGGGCGCGCGCCGCCCCCACCTCGGGAGCCGCCTGCTGGGTCGGGGAGCTCTGGGGCCCGTGGGCAGAGCCGCCCCGCACGAGTGGGTTTGAGGGTCTGCGTGCCCAGTGGGCAGCTCGGCGGCGCGTGTGTCCACGTACATGTGCATTTGTATTTACGCACGCGCCACGCTACGTGTGGGCATGTCGGCGTGTGTGTAAACACGCAGTCCACCCGGCGCGCGGGTGCGGGCTGTGTGCTCCGTGTACACACACGTCGCCGTTTTGCAGATGGTGCCCACGCGTGTACACACACGAGTGTACGGGTGCTGGGAGCCCCACACTACAGCTACGAGTGTGTATCTGTGCACCCCGCCCTAGAGGCGTGTTCGGGTGGCCTCCTCTGTGCTGGCAGATGAATTTACCTGCACAGTGCACGGCGTGGTTTACACGGTTCGGTGGCTTTTCGGTCAGCTGGGTAGGAGGTGGGGCTGCCCCAGTCAGGACCCCACCCACCAGGCCTCCCTGACCCACAGAACACTAGTGCCCACAGCTTGTGCTGCCAAGAAGCCTCCTGGCTTTGCCTAGCTCAACTGCCCCAGAAATAACCCAGGGTGGTATCTAGGGAAGAGCCCAGAGTCCTTGAGCTCCACCCCTCACAGGTGTAAGGTCACAGCTCAGACGGTGTCTGTGCCCTGCCTGCTGGGAGCCTGGTTTCCTGATGGGGAGCCATCCCAGGAAAGGTGTTCGGGCCTGCAGGGGATACACTGAGGACTCTAGGACTCAGCTTCTTAAGAATGGGATGGGGGATCAGAATTCCAGCCCAAAGGTTTGGACAGCCTGGGGAAGCAGTGGCCTATCCAGCCAGGGGAATCTTTGCTCACACCTTTCTACCCGCGCTCTCAGCAGGGACCGCCGACCCTGTGTGGTCTTCACACAACGTGGGAGGTTGCTCTTTCTGGGCAATTCCCTTTCCTCCTCTGGCCTCAGTTTCCTCCCTACCTCCAGCGTGGGAGTTGATCTCTAGAGCCAGTGGCCACTCCCTTGTGCCCACCGCCCCCAGGGCCTGCAGCCCCACCCTGCAGGAAGCTCCCTAAACAGCCTGTTTGTCTCAAGGGCTAGATGTGGCAAAACTTGCAAAACCACATTCACGGCAGTTTGCTTGAGTCCCACATCTGCACACATGGCTCCCTCCCTGCTTGGGGCTGGGCGGGCAGGTGTCTGGTGGAAGGGCCTGGCCTGTCTGGACTCTCAGCCCAGCGCAGGGAGCCTGGCACCAGCTGGGCTGTCACTCAGCACGGGTTGGTGTCGCTCCACCACAGGAATTAAAAGTGTTGCCTTGAGAATTGAAATGCCTGGGGAGACCCTGTCCCCAAGAGGGGCCGGAGCTGCCTGCAGATTTGGTGGCCTCCTGAGGTAGGAGCCATATGCTTCGGGCTCGCGGAGTTTCCGTTTCACATCTGTAAAGTGGGGGATATGGATACTAGGGAGGTTTACTTCAGGTGAAAATGGGTTGTGAACCCCCAAACCTTAGGTCCTTGCGTGAGAGTGAGTGAGGGGCTCCCCGGGGCTACTCTTTCTGTACCCTCCCTCGCAGGCTCACAGTGTTTTTGGGTCACATCTCTGCGATTCAGGTGTTAATGAGGACAGGAGGCTGCTGGGGGAGGGGACCTGTGTGTTTAAGTGGTGGTGCTTTAAGGCAGCAGCGGTGCTGGAATCCTCACTCAAATGGCCTTTAGATTTGCTGTTGGGAAGGAGTAGTTGGGGTGTGTCCCCTGGGGCTCCTGGGTGGGAAGGAGTCCTGAGGAGGCGCTTAGAGACCAGCACCCACCCCAGCCTGTTCCCACACCCTGTCTGGGGACACTGGGGTAGGGCATCTACAGCAGGAAATTCCCAGAAAAATTCATTTGAATGTAAAAAAATAACAAAACCCCAGGGCAAGCCCTGGGAGCCAGCTTGGGTTTCTGGCTGTGTTGGAGGCGGGGGAAGGGATTGGGTCCGGGCTGGGCTGGGGAGGGTGGTGAGCCTGGGGGTGGGGGTGGGGGGCTGGTGATGGAGGGCAGCTGGGGCTGGGGCTGGGCTTGGGCCTGGGCAGGGCCCGGCAGACCCTTCACACACTCCCTCACCCAGCACTTTCGCAAGAGCAGCTGGTTCCCTTATTCTCCTCAGTGCCCCTCCTGCAGGGCCCCAGCCAGGACAGACCAAATGCAGCACCTCCCTCAGGGCTCCTGGAGCCCTCTCTCCCCGGGCCTTTGTCTGACACTCTGCCCCCTCCCGCTCCCCTTCGCACCACCCCAGGTGCCCAACCGCATGTCTGCCATCCCCCTGCTCTGACACCTTAAGAACATTCTGAGGGAGGCTTGGGTGAGGGGGCCAGCGAGTGCAAAACCCAGGCCATCCTACTTAATTCTGGCTCTCTCAGCTGGAACTGGGGTCTTAAGAGGTTACTGCGGCAAGGGACGGGAATGTGGAAGCCACCTGGTCAGGTCTCCTTGTGGTGCAGTTGGAAACACTGAGGCCCAGGTCATGGCAGGCTCCTGTGGCCAGCCAAGGAGAGGGACAGGTGGGTCACAGACTTCACATCTGGGAACTTTTGCTGTTCCCTGGCTCCTAGATGAGGAGATTGAGGCTCAGATTAGGGAGCTGCCACCCATGGAGTTGGTGACTGTCTGGCTCGAATCTCCCAAGTCAACAGCTGATCTCTGCTAAAGGCCTTTCCCTGTGACACCAGGAAGGGGTGCTGCCTGCTCCCCTCCCGAGGTCACAGTGCAAGCTGGAGGGAGGCAGGCAGTGTGAGGGTCTTCACCGCCTGCCAGACCTGCCTGGGAGCCTGTGGCGCCTCCTTGGGAGGTGGCAGGCGTTGAGTTGTGACAGACACACTGCTTACACTCACTTCTCTCCCTCGGTAGCCAGGCTCAGGGCCACTCCAAGCCCCAGAGATCCTGGGAACGAGGGCGGCGCAGGTCCGTGGAGGGGGTGGGGGTGGGGGGCCGGAGGGTAATTAAGCTTGGGCCCTTTCTTCCCACAGACGGCCCTCAGCGCCTTTTTCCAGGAGACCAACATCCCCTATAGCCACCACCACCACCAGATGGTAAGTGTCCCTCCAGTCCCCGGGGTGCTAGGGGGTGCTCCTGGTACAGGGCAGGGGAAGGAAGCCGCCGTGGCTCTCCGCAGTGGAGAGGCCGCTGGCTCGCACGAGAGGGTCCTCCGGGGACATGGCCCGTGGGTCTGGAGCCCCCAGCTCGGGGACTGTCCTACGGAGCCAGATGCATCCAGGGAAGAGGCACAGAAGCTCCCAACGGTGGCTGGGTGTGTGTCTGCTCCTAGGAGGCAGTGGGAGGCCGGGGGCTCCCGGAAAGGGGGGGTGCTCACCCCCCACTCTGTTCTTCCCCCCAACAGATGTGCACTCCTGCCAACACCCCCGCCACGCCCCCCAACTTCCCCGATGCCCTCACCATGTTCTCCCGTCTCAAGGCTTCCGAGAGTTTCCACGGTGGCGGCAGTGGCAGCCCAATGGCCGCCACGGCCACGTCCCCCCCGCCGCACTTTCCCCACGCCGCCACCGGCAGCTTCGCGGCACCCAGCTGGCCGACCGCGGCCTCGCCCCCAGGGGGGCCACAGCACCACCAGCCACAGCAGCCGCCCCTGTGGACTCCGGCACCCCCTTCCCCAGCGTCAGACTGGCCGCCCTTGGCCCCCCAACAGGCCGCCTCAGAACCGAGGGCCCACCCCGCCATGGAGGCCGAGAGATAAGGGAGGCCCCTCCCCCCTCCCGGAGGCCAGGATCCTGTGGGGCGGGGGAGAGGATGTCTCCGCGGGCCCCCTTCACCCTCCTCTGTCCGCACCCCCGTTCCCCGGAGCCCTGGAGGGGAGAGACCGGACCCTGGTGCCAGCACACAGGCCGCCCGCGCGCAAACATGGAGGCGCAGGCCCGCGGCACCCAGCTTGCATGGATGTGGTTCAGAGTCGTCTTGGTGCTGGTGGACGGAACTTCAGAGAACAAGCAGCCTTCCCCAGAGGACTCGCTCGCCCTGCCCCACCCCAGGGGGCTGCGGAGAATCACCACAGCAGCGGAGACTTGGCTGGCTCCTGCCTTGGAGCTCCTTGGGGGCCAGCAGGCCTAGATCCCCACCCTCGGGAATGCAGAGCCTTCTCCGCATGTGTGTGTGTAGCTGTGTATGTATTTATATGTATGTCGCTCCTCAAGACGCAACCTAGTTTACGGGGCAGCTGGACTTTGCATGTTAGAGTGAGCCCCCAAACCCCTTGCCCGCCACCCCTCTCCCCAGGGCCCTGCCCCTCTCTCCTACCCCCTTGTCAGCCAGCCTTGCTGTTCCCTGCAGAGAAAAGAATTGTGGGAAACTCCAGGACTCTTCCCACCCATTCCCCAGCGCTTGCCTGCTGGGGCTGCCTGCATGCCTCCCCCAGAGCCCGGGGGTACCTCACACCCTTTCCTTCCCCCTTTTAACAAAAGAGAAGAAAAGAGTTCAAACTACCACCAGGCTTTGTGGTCTTGCCTCCTATCCCAAGCTTTGCTGCCAGCTGGCTCCATGTGGAGAGGCAGGGCACTGACAGAGCCCAGACCCCACCCCCACCCCCCCAGTCCTGCCTGGCTCCACACTGCTGCTGTCTCTTGCTGTCTTTTCAACCATAACGTGGCTCTGGAATCTTCCTGCCCATCCAAGGTTCTTCCCAGGAAGTTCATTTCTGGCCAGTGTTCCCAGAATCCCAGCCCTCCTGCCCATCCTTCCCCTGTCCGGCTGGACTGGTCCTGACCTCCAGGGCTAACAACTCCTTCCAGTCTGCTTGGGTTTCACATAAGGACCTTTTTTTGTGTGTCTTTAGGGCCCCAATGGCTGGCTGCAGGCTGCAGGCTGCAGGCTGGACACTCCAAGCCCAACCTCCAGCAAACATGCCTGGTAGGGCAGGGCCCTCCCCTGGGGAGCCGCAGACCACAGCGCCCGTGGTCAGATAGCAGGCTTCTGCGCAGAGCCAGTGGGGGCTCGTGACAGGAACAGGACAAGCCCAGGGCAGAGTCCAACCTGCACCTCAGACCTTTTGTCACTAAGGAGACCGGCAAACCAGGGAGAGCAGATGGGATCCCGGGCTGCTCCTGAGCTGGGCTGGGACAGACACCTGCCCTCACCCCAAGGGAGAAGCCAGGGATGCCCCACTCTGTCCCCTCCCCCTCCCCCCACAGCTGCCCACGCTGGGGGATACGGTTCCCAGGGCAGCCTCAGCCTTGCACCCCTTGTGAGGGACTGGGCTTTGGGGAAGGAGGGAGGCCACGGTCTCTGCCCAATCCTCAGTAGAGGCAGATCTCACTCCCTAACCTAGGATGGCCCACCTGGCGCCCAGCCCCTCAGGTGCCCCCTTCTGCGGATGATGACTGGGTTGGAGAGTGTCTTCTGTTGCAGAAGGTCTCCTGTTTTGATGTCTCTGCACTCCTCACCGCAGTCCTGCCCTTGCGCCCAGGGATGAGGATGCTCCTGTGCTGGTGTCGCCACTGCTGCTCCCTGGCCTCCCCAGCTTTGTCGCCACCCTGCTGGACCCTGGACAGGCTCCTGGTTGACTGTACCCTCTGGGTGTCACTGAAGACTGACCACTGGGCCCCCGCCCAAGCTGTTGCTTAGGTCTTGGAGTTGTGTCCTCATCTTGAAACCCACCCTTCTAAGGGCCTTCCTCTTGAAGTCCAGAGGCGGGGGCACAGCTGTTTCTGGGGTGCGTGTGGGGAGGGTAGGGAGGGGCGGGATGGATAAGAGTGAGGACATCTTGGGCCCTCCTGAATCTTCGCTACCGCTGCTGCTCCGTTCTTTTTGATGAGGGAAAATTCTCATAACTGCCACACCTCCCTCAAGTGGTGGGAGAAATGCAGAGACAAGTATGTGTTTATGGGTTACCTGCTGCGGAGGGGTGAGTGCGCCTGGGCTGCCCCAGGGAATGATGACTGTGTCAGAGGCACCAGAGAGCCAGGGCTCCATCTAGAATTTGCACTCCTGGAGACACAGGAGGCTCTACCCTGGGCGGCTACACAGTCTGGTCCCCAGACCAGCAGCACCACCTGGGAGCTTGTTAGAGGTGCAGGACCTCGAGCTCCACGTTGAGAAATGTTCCTCCACGACATCTCTACTCAGTGCTGATCTCTTGGAGGTGAGGTGCATTTTTCTGTTCCTGGGGGACTGCCATGGGCTGTGCCTGGAGGTCGCAGGTGGTCACCTCAGGCCAGAAAGGACTGGGAGTTCCTGTAGGGCATGGCTTTCCAACCTGGGCACTGTGGACATTTGGGGCTGGCTCACTGTCTGCTGGGGGTGTCTTGTGCCCTGTGGGATATTGACCAGCATTTTGGCCTCTACCCGCTAGACGCCAGCAGCATCTCCCAATTGTGACAACCAAAAACGTCTGTAGACATGGCAGAATGTCTCCTAGACCTGTGGTTCCCATGGTTGGCTGCACAGTAGAGCCTCCTGGGAGCTCCGTAAAAAGACAAACCATAGACTCCCAGACCCCACGGCATCAGAGTCTCGGGGGGGGGAAGGCTCGACGGTATAATTTTAAACGTTCCCCAGGCTATTGGTTGATCGGCTTGGGAATAAAAATTACTTAATTGTACATGTTGAAAGGGTGAACTTAACAGAGCGTCACAGCTGTTAATAAAACAGCTCTCAGGTGATTGGGATGCGGAGCCTCAGCGCACCCTCCCCCCCCCAGCAACTGGGAGCCACCAGCCTTGTGACCCCCAAGTTTGTGGGGCATGAAGGTCCCCTGGGTGCTTGAGACAACTGTTCTGGAGGAGAGCCCAGGAATTTGATTCTCCCTAAGTGCCTCAGCCAAGGTGGGTACCTGGACAGGAGGGGGCAGAGAGCAGGGTTGGAGCTAGGGCCGGGGGCTCTAGTACTTTCCAGCAATGTAGAGGCCCTGCCAGGTGTGTCAGGATCCCCTGGTCTGAACATCCCCCCGGGCAAGGGAAAGGCTGTAAAAGTGGGCCAAACTCAAAGGGAAGCCAGAGGTGGGAACAGAGAACCTGGAACCTTCTTCAACTTTCCCAAGCCTGGAAGCTCAGAAGCAAAGTCAAACGAGTCCGTAACCGTCTATTAACATGTTCAAAGTGTAAGTTGGCTGAAAAGCAAAGGTACTGGGTGCGTGAGTGGAAGGGAACAGACACAGCCATCCTTGGCTGTCCACCTTGGCACCTCCTTGGACCTGGCCTTGTCACCTAAAAGCCCAGCGTCTTCTGGGCATGGTCACCCCCTACCTGCCTGCCAGACTTGAGCTCAAATGACTGTTTCCAAAGTTCTGCTCTAAAAAACCCTGTCTGCATCCTTGAAGTTGCTTGAAAGGACAATTTGAGCTCCGAGTATCTCATTCCTAAAGAGTGGACGTGGCAGCACGTGGGATGGTCTAGCCTCTCCAGGTGATGAGCAGTGGGTGCATCTTTCCGGTCTGCCGTTAAAGCACCTGGGCATGCTAATTTGGGGCTTTGCAAACCCATAGTCCCCTGACACGTGCAGCTTGGCTCAAACGATGCTCCATCTCTCTCAGGATGGCCTGCCGACATTTAATCACTGGAGTCTGCACAAAAAGTCTCACTTCTGGCCGATCTTGGAAATAAACAGCTGGCCCGGGTTCCCGCGAGGTCACAACGGGCTGAAGCTGACCATCAGAGGGGGGACCCAACCAGCCTGCCTGTCATCAGTCAGCCCCCTCCACTGGCCACAGACGTGTGTCCAGTTCCTGTCTCCAAATCGGGATCTGGAGGGGATCTTGTTTTTCACCAGGAAGAGCTTCAGAAGTAAAAGCCCTGCTCCGTGGGGACGGAGGGGGGCACCTGGTAGATGGAGACGCTAAAACGCTTTCTGTGGGCAGGCAGGGCTCCTCCTTGAGACAGCTGAAAAAAGGGGCTTGTTCTTCGGATTCTCTCGGATGAAAGGGATGTTCCCGGGGTCTTCCCGGGGTTCTCTAAGAACACGTTGTGGCCGGCCGCAGGAAAGCATGCTGTCCCCAAGGCCGGCCCCCGAGCCCGGCAGTGGGCAGGGCTGCCACAGCCCTGGAGGTCTCTGAGGGGCTTTTACGTCAGGACTCCTCTGAGGACAGATGAGTGCTTTGAGGCTGGTTACTTCCCAGGGCCAGTGCTGGGGAGGCCGCCTGTGCCGGACAAAAGGAGATCTCTTGATGCGAGGTTCTTTGCAATTCCTGCCTTTGGGAAGGTCTCTGGTTGCTTAGCCACAGCTTATGTTTTGGCGATATGTGTTTCATAGGAGCCTTAGGAGAACTCAGCTCCTTTAGGGGAGGGGGGCGCTGGGTCCTCTCAGACCCACTCCCAGGCTGGCCGAGGGCGTGTCGGGGGCATAGCACGAGGTGCTGGGAACCCGATTGCAGCGATCTGCTCTGCTCTCGGGGGCCGTTTCTCCTCTTCTGGGGGATAAGAGCTGCACATGTTGGTGGGGTCGTTTTCTGTGGATCCTGGGGAAGCCACGAGCAAGATGAGGGGGACTGCGAAAAGAAGCCTTTCTCTGGCGGTTGTGTGTTGGTTTGGTGGTTCTCTGCCTACAGCCCCTAGAACCGCAGCGAGTCGGGGGTCAAGCCAGGGACACCAGTGTGCGCTGATTTTAGTGGAGGAGGTCCCTGCACAGAAGGCCCGCCCTTCCAGCACCTCAGCTCTCCGCTGTTGGCGACTTGCCTTGGGAACCGGCTCTCGTTGGTTGTTTGTTTATACCTTAGAGTTATGGAGTTCGTCGTCTTTGGAAGGTAGAAATGTTCAGTGACCCTTTCACCTGCAGCGGTGGGCTGTGGGCCGTGTTGGGGGTGCAGGGTGGTCGTCAGTCAGCATCTCCTTTCCAGCAGCCCCTCAAAGCAGGACCCTCCGCTTGGCAAGAGGCCTCTCTCTCCCCCTCCTGCCCAACTCATTTTGCAGCCCCACACCAGGCCAGCCCGCATGACTGGCACGGTTGGTTCCCTTCCTCCTGGTCCAGCCCGGCACGGCCGCTGCATCCCAGGCCAGGAACCATGTCCCCCTGGCAGAGGAGGAGGCTAAACCCAGGACCTCCTGAGATTCCCACTCTGCTGACCCCATCTTGGTTCTGTCTGCTCCCCAGGCACCTTTCCCAGCTGGCCTGGGGTGGCTACTTCCTGAGCACCTCCCTCCCAGTTCCCTGCAGGCCCCACCCTCTGGGGTTGGAAGAGGGGAGGGGCAAGGATTCTGCCTGCAGCTCCCATCTGGGACCAGACCAAAAGCTGGCTTGTTCCCCCACAACCCCTATGGGGGACAGGACTGTCATCCTCTGGCATCGCTCCCGGCTGGCTGCTGTTGGGTATCCCCACCTTCCAAAACACCAAGGAGCCTGTCGGGGGCAAATGGTTACACAGTGACCTCCTTGGGCCTCACTCCTCAAATGCCTGAGCTACAGGAACCAACTCAGGCACGATTCCCTCTGTAAATCTGAGAAATGGCTGGGAAGACAGCTTTGCGGGGGCCAGCGGGGATGGAGAGGAGGGTCTGAGAATCCTGCCTGTGTGGGTGCCTGAGGGTCAGGGCTGCAGGGGACAAGCCTGGCATGGGACGCTTTGCCGGAGTCCGGGCTGCACCTCTCTTTCCTGACGTGGGAGGTGATGGAAGTTGGGGACCTCATACCTGTGAGCAACACCCAAAGAGGACAGCTCCTGGCCGGGCGCTGGAGAGCTGAGGCCTCCCTGAGCAAACCTGGGCCAATCACATCACTACCCCTGCCCCCAGACCTCCGATCTTCCCAGAACACAGGGCTAGGGCAGGCTCAGGACACTTTGCCGTGGTGGGAAATGTGGCAGAGGCAAGAAGCTTTGCTGTTGATTCTCTGCTGGGACTCAGCCAGGGTGGTTCTGGCCAGCGGCTCTGGGAGGTTGACCTTGGGGTGGGGGCCTGAGTAGGGACCAGCAGGTCCACCCACCCACGTGGGGCAGACAAGGCCCCCTCTGCAGGGGGTGCCAGGCCAGTCACCCTCATCCACGGTCAAAAAAGTGAAAGATTTTATTATGGGGAGAACGTGCCAAAAATACTCATCTGTGATACGGGGGTGGGTGCAGGGTCCAGGACTGCACCAGCCGGTGCCCCCCAAGGTGTCTGGGACAGGTAAGTCACCCGGGTCAGGAAAAGCTTGGCCTCATTTAGACACAGTCCTTGGAGAAAGAAAAGAGAAGTCGGGCTGGGAGTGGTCATAGGTGAGGAGCTGGGGACACGGCCGGGAGACCATCAGGAAGGGGGTAGGCAGGCAGCATTCCCAGACTCTGATGGCCTCCAGGTCCAGGGCTCCCACTCCATGCCAGCACTCTGGCTCCCCCAGAGCAGACCCCTGGGCAGCTCCCTCCCCCCACTCCCTTGCCCACTCAGCCGCCCTCCCCAGGGCCTCCAGTGCATGGTGGGGTGGGGTGGGGGAGTCACGCCCCAAAACCATACAGGGAGAGATTGTGAAATGTGGAAGACGTGTCAGAAGTATGAAAAGCATAGTGGGCACAACTAGCCAGAGCCATGGAGTGGACAGGGAGAGGAAGAGAAGGGGAGAGGCAAGGAGGGCAAGCAAGCCGGGCGTGTACAATGCTGGAAGGCAGGTATGCGCCCTCTGCGGTCCTGGGCTGCCCACTGAATTGCCAGATCAGGTCATCATGACCTCCCAGTCTGCTCCTCGCTCCACCAAGAGTATGGGCAGTCACCCCCCAGAAGAAACAGAAGGACGTCAAACAGGCGAGCAGGATTCTGGTCCTGGGGAAAGGGCAGCCCAGGGCGTTCCAGGGGCCTCTGCTCCCAATTCCTCGAGGACTGGCCAAAACGTAAACATCAACAATCAGGTTTTAAAAATATCCAATGCATGACTATAATGACTGGTGGGAAGGATCAGCATGAAATACAAAAGGAGGCACACAGTAATATTTGGCTCCCATGAGAAAAGTGGTCTGGTCAGAAATAACGGCCCCCAAAGAAAACATACGTCGGCAGTAGCTGTACTAGGAACTGATTCTGATAGAATCATTTCAGCAAAATAAAAAAGGAAAGTGATTGTTTTTAAAAGCATGTTAGCTGTTGTATTGAAGACTGGTCAAGGAATTATGTTGGCTCAGTGGAAAATTCAATCTAGAGAGCTGTGTTCTCCACGAAGTGCAGGATAAAAAAGGATTGTGTTGTGTGTGTATGTATAGAGTTAAGGGGTGTCCAAGTCTTGATTTCAGCTCAGGTCATGATCTCGCGGTCATGAGATCAAGCCCTGCGTCAGGCTCTGAGCTGACCGTGGAGCCTGCTTGGGATTCTCTCTCTCTGCCCCGCTTCCTCGCTCACTCTCTGTCTCTCTCTCAAATAAATAAACTTAAAAAAAAAAAACACAAACAAAAACAGCCACTGAGTCAAAATCAGTCCCTTATGGAGGCCTTTCACTCATGTCCAGGTCCCCTGCACCCTCCTCAGGCTGAGCTCAGGGCCCAGTCTCTGCCAGCAGGGGGAGAGGAGGGATGAAGGGAGGGGTGAGGGACGCAGGGCTCACGGGTTGGCAGGCTGCATGCTGGCTCGGGACTCGAGGCGCAGAGGTCGTGTGTGCCGGGCAGGCCGCGGGACCTGCTGGGGGTCCCCCTGGGATGGCATCAGTGGTGGCAGCAGGGGCAGGGGCGGCAGTGATGGAGGCCGAGCTGGCATCGGAGGCTGGGAGCCCGAGGTGGCTGAGCACACACTCTTGCGGGGGTGCAGGCCTGAGAGAGGCAGGAGAGACGATGCTGTGTCCCAGCAACAATCATGGGGCAGGCGGGGGGTGGGGGGGTGGGGTGGGGTGGGGAGGGGGGCGGCTGGCCTGATGGGTCATACCCATTAAGTAGACAAGACCGGAAGTGCTTTCCCATGGCTCACCCTGTCCCAGACACACCCTAAAGTTCCCCCGGGGATGACTCCAGATAAATGACGCCACAGTCGGATGCTCAAGTGCACATGAACATGGAATCCAGGGTCAGGGTTGCGGTGCCTCAGCTCCGCACTGTGAGCTGGGAGAGTAGTGCACACCCACCCAACTGGGCCGAGGTCGGCGTGGATGAGAAGGGAGAGAGCGCAGCACAGGCTGTAAAGCATCCGCAGGTACCTGGTACGTGGTGATGGCAATCAGAGGAATCCCCCCAGCCCAGCTCATGGGGCCCCAGGCAGAGAGGCCCAGGATGGTGAATGGGCCCCTCATCCCACCCCTGCAGCTAGGGGACAACCACCTGGTCTCGGCCCCCTGGATGGTGCTTGGCCAGGAAGCCCCGCTGAAGGGTAAACCAGGAGCCCAGGATGGCTTGAAGCCATGGCCAGGGAGCTGGGTGCTTGGCAGGGGGATGGGACACCTGAGGGGACTTCTTGGACCTGGCATACACAGAGCAGGTGAGAGACGGATGAGGTGGGTCAGGAGCACCCCAGGCTGGGACGGGTGAGCCCCAGAGACCCTGCCAGGACCCCAGCTGGGCCAGGGTGTTCGGAGGGCAGGTACTCACAGGGGTAGATGGCACCAAACAAGGCACTCGGGCGTTCACGATCATACAGGCTTCGAGTTGGGGGATGCGGAACCTTCACAGCTTAGAGGAAAAGAAAGGAGAAGACAGAGGAATGGGTGAGGACTCTTGCAGAGTTCCGCCTGACCCCAGACTCCCCACTTGTCCTGCAAAGGCCCTTTCACCGTTTCCCAGACCTGCCTGCCTTCTGCACACACCTGCCCCTCAGCCTCTCTTTCGTGGAAGATCCCTCCTCCCATCCAGAGTTTCTCAAGGCGTAGATGTTCTCCCTGGGGCCAGACCACGGCCATCATGCCCCCACCCCCACCCTCTCATCCCTCACCTTGTGTGTGTTAATTTTTTTTTTTTTTTTTTTTGAGATAAAATTCACACAACACACAGTAAGTAACCTCTGTGCCCAGTGTGGAGCTCAAAATCACAACCCCAAGATCAAGAGTCACATGCTCCACTGACTGAGCCAGCCAGGCGTCCCACAAAATTAACCATTTAAAGCCAACAATTCAGTGACATTAACACTCATTCACAATGGTGTGCGACAACCACCTCTAGCTAGTTCCAGAACATTTCATCCCACCAGAAGGAAACCCTGTGCCCATGAAATATTCATTTCCCTTCCTCCCTCCCCCAACCGCTGGCAGGCACGAATCAGCTTCTTGTCTCTGTGATATTCCTGTTCTGGACCTTTCACAGACCAGGGATTGTACAACATTTGGCCTCTAGGATCTGGCTCCGTCCTTCACTTTTGAACCCAACACATCTCCTTCTCCCTATCCAGCCAAGAAGCCCCATGACTGGCCACCCAGACCAAAGGCTGCACAAGAAGAGGGACCCTCAGGGTGAGGATGCGGGTGAGGGGAGGGCCCGGGCCTGGCTCTCAGGACGACTTACAGGCACCAAGCTCCTTCCCACGATGGACACCAGATTGTTCCTTCTGCCTGGACACCTGTGTCCTTCCTGGCTGTCCTGACAACTCCTGCTTCGTGAGCTCACCAGGGACTCCTCCCTGGCCATTCTCTCCCCAACTTCCGTGTTTCATCTTAGTCAGTGAACTTTTTATCTATTTATATCCTATGGTCCTTCATGGGGTAAGAACTCCAAGGGGGCAGTAACTTTATTTTGACCACATTGGGTCTCCCCAGTGGTATCTAAAATATGCCTGACACCAAGAAGGGCTCAGGAATGACCAAATGAATGACCAGGGCCGTGTGGCAGCAGGTGTGCTCTGTGGACCTCCCTTTTAAGAAAGAATTCACTTTATACCCTATGTTTTCACTCTTATGTGGATCCTGAAAAACTTAACAGAAGAAACAGAAGAAGATCCTGAGAAACTTAACAGAAAGAATTCACTTTATACCCTATGTTTTCACTCTTATGTGGATCCTGAGAAACTTAACAGAAGACCATGGGGGAGGGGAAGGAAAAAAAAAAGAGAGGGAGGGAGCCAAACCATAAGACACTCTTAAAAACTGAGAATAAACTGAGGGCTGATGCGGGGGTGGGAGGGAGGGGAAAGTGGGTGATGGGCATTGAGGAGGGCACCTGTTGGGATGAACACTGGGTGTTGTATGAAAACAATTTGACAATAAATTTATTATTAAAATAAATAAATAAGTAAATAAGAAATAACCCAGGTCAAAAAAAAAAAAAAAAAAAAAAAGAAAAGAAAAGAAAGAAAGAAAGAAAGAAA
The DNA here is from genome assembly GCF_027475565.1 of Acinonyx jubatus. Lineage (NCBI taxonomy): Eukaryota > Metazoa > Chordata > Mammalia > Carnivora > Felidae > Acinonyx > Acinonyx jubatus. The sequence goes on along the minus strand of NC_069398.1, from coordinate 40,217,597 downwards.
GGACTCACTTTATAGCAGACTTTCAACAACAGCCAAACCATGGAAAGAGCCCAAATGTCCATCAACTGATGAATTGGTAAAGAAGATGTGGTTTTTCTATACAATGGAATACTACTTGGCAATGAGAAAGAATGAAATCCTTCCATCTGCAGCAATGTGGATGGAACTGGAGGGTCTTATGCTGAGTGAAATTAAGTCAGTCAGAGAAAGACAGATACCATACGTTTTTACTCATATGTGGAACCTGAGAAACTTACCAGAAAACCATGGGGGAAGGGAAGGGGAAAAATAGTTTCAAACAGGGAGGGAGGCAAACTCATAAGAGACTCTTAAATACAGAGAACAAACTGAGAGTTGATGGGAGGGGGTGGCAGGAGAAAGGGGAAAATGGGTGATGGGCATTGAGGAGGGCACTTGTTGGGATGAGCACTGGGTATTGTACGTAAAGCAATGAATCATGGGAACCTACTCTGGAAACCAAGAGCATGCTATATACACTGTATGTTAGCCAACTTGACAATAAATTATATGAAAGAAGGAAGGAAGAGAGAAGGAAAGAAGGAAGGAAGGAAGGAAGGAAGGAAGGAAGGAAGGAAGGAAGGAAGGAAGGAAGGAAGGAAGAAAAAAACAACTCACTGTTCAGCTGCAGGGGTACAGGGAGCCAAGAGCCTCCAGCTGTTAGCACCTCAGGGGCTGTTAGCACCTCAGGCCAAAGACAGGAGCACAGGGCCTGGCCACTGGGGGTCTCTGCTTGCCTCCTCCCTTTCCTCCCTCCTCTCTGTTAACCACCCCATCCCCAAACCTCTTGCATTCCTAACTATGTCTTAAGGTCTGTATCTACTGTTCCTTGAGCCTGTACTAAGAACTAACTCCAGTGTGTTTTGTGGGTTCTGCATAAAAGCAAATGCCCAATCAAGGGGCGCTCTCAGGCCCCCGTTCTGATCACCTGGTGGCACCTGGATCCGTCCACAGGTCTCAGGCCGGACCAGCCAACCAGCCAACCAGTGAGACTGTCATATTGCTTCCCTCCAAGGTGAGGGATGTGGGCCCAGAGCACAGGTTCGAAATCGAGACTCAGCGAGGCTTGGAAACAGGGTTCTGACCCAGCACTCTCCCTGAGGTCTTACTGATGCCCTGGATTCTGTAGGTCAGAATTCAAACTCGCCATCTGACCCCAACACCTGCTCCTTCTAGGCCCTCCTCTGTGGCTTTTCCACCTCTGCATAAGCCAGAAGCTGAGGAGCCGTGAGGCTCTCAACAGGAGGGGACCCTGAGCTCTGGCAGATGAGACAGATTCTCCAGGGCTTGGAGGCAGATGCACAGCCTGGGCAGAGGTGGGAGATAGCTGGGCTCACTGAGAGACAAGCAAACAGTTCTGAGATGCTGAAGGGAGGGGCATACAGGGGACAAGCCCCCCCCGCCTCCCCACCACAGATCAGCCAAGGAGCCTGACTCTGGGGGCAATGCCCCTGAGATGTCCCTGTTCCAATCCCCAAAACCTGTGACTGTCACCTGACTTGGCAGAGGGGGACTTGGCAGATGTGATCAAGTTAAGGATCTCAAGACAGAGAGTATTCTGAATGATCCAGGTGACCCAATGGAATCACGAGGTTCTAAAGAGGAAGGCTGGAGGGTCAGAGTCAGAGAAGGGGAGGTAAGGACGGAGAGACACATTTTGAGCTGGAGGAAGGGGCTACAAGACAAGGAATGAGGTGGAAACGGTAAGGAAATGGTCTCCCCTAGAGCCTCAGAAGGAACTAGACCTGCTGATCCCTTGATTTTAGCCCTGTGATACTCATTTCAGATTGCTGATCTCCTGAACTAAGATAAAATAAATGTGGGTTGTTTTAAGCCACTCAGTTGGGGTAATTTGTTACAGCATCCATAGGAAACTCCTACCAACAGGTTCTGAGCTGGGGAGGGGCCCGGTCACTGTGCGTGTTTTAGGCAGTTCACCCAAAGCTGGTGAGGAGGGCTGAGGCTGGTGACGCCCCCCTGCCTGCCTCCTCCTACGTCCTGAGTCCTGCCTGAACTTAGCCTTCCTTCCAGGGCACTTCTTCAAAAGTCAAGCCTGAGAACCACTAGCCTCGGCACGTCCACCACCCTCCTATGGGGACACGGCTCACTGGGGACTGACTGGGTGTTCCTCTGCCCCGGCCTGAGCTCCTGACTCAGTGCTAGCACCTGGAGGGCACAGGCCGGCCAGATGCCCTTCAGTGGCCCCCAGCTGGCAAAGAACTGAGTAAATGGCAGGGCACGCTGGACAGTGATATGAACAGACTAATGCATCTGGGGCCAGGCTGGGCCTGGGCAGGGCTCACACTGGCTCATTTAGGTTTAGATACTGAGTCCGTTTTGGATTAGAATGTTCTTTTGAGTAAATAGATGAGTGATAAGAGCAATCTGGTCAAAAGATCTGGCCACAGGCGGGTTTCGAACCAGCTTCTAAAAGTAGTTAGACTTTGTTGTCCCCAAGTAGAACAAAGCAGTTGAGGTGTCCTTTGATTCAGTCCTACTTTGCTGCGTGGGTCTCAAGAATGACTGAGCCATGGGGAGAGAAGCCCTGCCCTCTGGGTGACAGCCCAGGGGAGGTAGGTGGAGAGGGGCCCTGTCTAGTGCCTGAGTGGAGATAAGGGCTCCCCCACCTTCCAGCAAGCGGCCCTCACCTGCTCGTTGCTGCAATGCCTCACTGGGTTGTTGCCAGCTGAAAGGAGACGGTGCAGGCCTGACAAGAACTCGGGGCTCATTAAATATTAGCCACCATGGTTATTACCCTGCCCGGTGACCCCTGAAGCTTAGCCTGAGTCCCCTCCCAACAGCAGCCACTGCTGGGGGGTTGAGGCTTGTCCAGGGGGAGCCGGACCCATGCCGGGGGAATGCAGGGCTCAGATGGTGTCCTGACCTCCTGGGCCAGCGCAGGGACCTGTAGTGTGTTGAATGGTGGTCCCCAAAGAGATACGCTCCCCAGAACCTAGGAATGTAAACTTATTCAGAGAAAGGGTCTTCGCAGATGTAATTAAGGATCTCGACATGAGCTCATCCCAGGTTAAGGTGGGCCCTAAACCCGATGACAAATGTCCTTCCAGGAGAAAAGGAGAAAACACAGGGATTAGGCCACAAGAAGACGGAGGCAGACGCTGGAGGGACACGGCCATGAGCCAAGTTACGTGTGGAGCCACTAGGAGCTGGAAGATGCAGGTAGAAGCCTGTCCTGGAGCCCTGGTTGTGAACTCAGCACTGTGACAGCTTGATTTTGGACTTCCAGGCTCCTGAACTCGGAGAACTTCTTTTGTCTTAAGCCCCCCAGTTTGCGGCCATTTGTTGCATGTGTCCCAGGACACTAATGCGGGCTCTTCTTTGCCCAGCATTCCCAATAAAACAGTCCCATTTCCTTTTCCTGCATACCTGGTATTTAGTCCTCAAGTCAATGGGGACAAAGCAGGGTGAGGAAGAAAACCATGGGCAGAATTTAACCCTCCAGCCACTTTGGGACTCCAGGGTCCCTCTACAATGGAGAAGTGTATGGCTCTTCCGGAAGGAGAAAACCCTGAAGAGTGGTGCAGAGGAGGTACCCCTTCTAGCACTGCCGGCCCATGGCTGGAGCTGAGGCCTGGAGTCCCGGGTAGGAGCCAGCTGGAGCAGGGGCTTTGATGCTGCAGCAATCAGAGTGACTGATCCATGTGTCCCCACCTAACCCAATCCTCACCTACCTGGGACATTAGGACACAGGCCTCCAGTGTCTATGCATATCTCTTCATCATACCCAACCCCTTCCCAGTCTCCATACCGCAGGGAGACTCACCTTCCTGACTCCAATTGTGCCTGGCTTCTCCCCACCGCGGGCCTTTGCACCTGCTATTCCCCCCCACCTGGACCACTTTCTTCCCACCCGACCCCTTCATCCAGCTTACCCTATTCCCTCATCAGATGCCTCTCCTTGGACTGGCATTCTCCTTACAACCCTCCCATGCCCAGCCCAGCATCCTTCTTGGGGAGGCCATCTGGCACCCCTCCCTAGGCCAGCATCCTTCGTCACCAGGGCGCTCCCCTCTGGTCAGCTATTCATTGCTATGGCTAACAATGGATCCTCCCCTTCAGGTTATTTGCTTACATTCTGTTTCTCCCACTCATGTGGAGACCCCGGGCAGCCCATCTTTCTTTGCTCCCCACTGCCTCTCCGGTGCCCGGTGCATCACCTGGCATATAGTAGGGCTCCGTTTTTTCAAGTAGCCTTGTGAAGTCCTCCTGCCACTTGAAGATCCCCAAGTCAGATATGGGGCCAGCTCTGAGCCCTACCTGCACCTCCTCATGCTGCCCAGCAAAGCCAGGACATTGAGGGTGGGGGCTCCCCGGAAGGCCTGATACCCCTCACCTGCCAGCTCCTTCTCCACGCCCGTCGAAGGCCGTGCCCCATCCTGGTTGATCATTCGGCCCTTGTACAGGATCCCGTCCACTCCCAGAATGTCCACCTCGGCCTGTTAGATGGCCCGGGCCCCAGGTCAGGGAGAGTCCTTGCCTGCCTCTCCAGGACACACAGAGGCCAGGCAGAGCACGGCCTCCCCCGGGGGTCGCCCATGCCCAGGGCTTCTGCCGCACTCACTGTGTCATAGTCCAACACCTCAGGGTCCCCGTAGGGGTAGAATGTTGACAAGTCATAGGACTTGAACTTGAGGTTAGCATCATTGCCGGGGCCGTCGCCCCAGTCCTGTTGGGGTCCCAGCGCATCCAGACTCCTGTCCTGGTCTTCAAGATCCTGAAGCTGCTGTAGCTGCTGGTGTTCCCTGGGGTAGGACAGGTAGGACAGCAGCTGCTGGGAGACCCCTCTGCCCCAGAGGAGCAGCAGGGTGAGCCCAAGGGCCTGACCAATAGCAAGACAAGATTGGAATTTCTTCCAGCTTGAGTTTGAGGGGCCACTATGGGCTGGCGAGTGGATATGGACATGCACAGTTGGGGCAGAGGGGAAAAATCGAGTCCTGTGCTCCCCCAGACCCCACCTACCCCTGGGACCCCAGTCTGGCCTGCCAATGGAAGGCTTTGAACCTTTGATCTCAAGAAGGAATCAGGCATGGGAAGGTGGGGGGTGTCAGGCACAGGCCCCCCCATGGCCCTCCCCTTTACGTGGCTGTGATAGTTGTTCAGCCATCATTTCCCCACCTGGGCAGTGGCTAAGTTATCTGAGCCTCAGTTTCTTCAACTATGAAGTGGGGTGATGACAGAATACACCTCAAAGGGAAGGCTTGAGGATTCACTGAGGTCAGGTATGCCCAAGCGCTCAGCGCAGTGCCCGCCTGGCCACACCAAGCCGGAGGCCACAGTCCTCGCTTATTTCCTCCAGCTGGAAGCAGGCACCTCAATCCTAGCTCATAAGAGTCATGAGACTTAAATGAGAACCCTTCCCCAGTCATCTCGGCCCATAATAGATGCCCAGTAAATAAGCCCATCCCTCTCTGTGATTCTCTCCCAGGCCATCTGCTGCCCCAGCCACGGCTGTCCCAAAACGGCTCCCTTGCAGATGGCTGACAATGCCCTGGGACCACCTTTGGATCCCGGGACTGGAGCTGACGTGTCTGCAGGGCTCCCGGGCCCCTGAGGACCCCCTCTATGGGACAGACCCCCAGCCCGCTCACCTCATCCGTTGCCGCTGCAGGTACTCATAGCTGTTGGCACTGGCGGGGCGCAGCCGCGAGAGGAGGTGGGCTTTGCGGATGGTGATGAGTTGCCTGTTGGGGGACAAGAGTTAAGTGGGAGGTGCCAGTGGCCAGCAGATGGCCCCGGGCTCCTTCCTCCAGGAAGCCCTCCCTTAAACCCAGCCGTCAAGTTTATTTATTGACTTTGAGAGAGAGAGAGAGAGAGAGAGAGCATGAGCATGTATAAACAGGGGAGGGGCAGAGAGTGAGGGAGACAGAGGATCTCACGCAGGCTCCATGATGTCAACGCAGAGCCTGATGTAGGGCTTGAACCTACAAACTGTGAGATCGTGACCTGAGCTGAGACCAAGAGCCGGATGCTTTACCACCCTGAGCCACCCAGGCACCTCAAACCCAGCCTACTTTCTAGAGACATCTGCAGCATGGGGCCACTGCACAAGGGCTCTGAAGAGCCCCAGTGATCTTTGAAATGTCATAAAGAACAACCGTTCTGATTATAAAACTAAAAACCAGAATAGGTAAATCCTTGAAACAGAGAAGTTGGTGGAAATGCCCTGTTGCCAGCCGGAGTGGCGGTTACACAATATTGTCAATGCACTAAATGCCACTGGCCTGTTCTCTCTAAAATGATTGATTTGCGCTATGTGTATTTTACCTAAACAGCAAAAAAATGAAAACAAAGTAAAATATCAGCTTTCTGGGCAGCGGGAACTGTTGTACACTTTGATCTGAGAGGTGGTTATAAAGGTGTATACACACATACAAATTCACCAGGTTGCACCAAAAACATTCATATACTTTACCATATTATTTAAGCCACAATAACATCTTATATTTTATAAGGTATCTTTAAAAAAAAATCTTAAAAAAATTTTTTTTAATGTTTTATTTTTGAGAGATTGAGAGAGAGAGAGAGAGAGAGAGAGAGAGAGAGAGAGACAGAGGCGAGTGGGGGAGGGACAGAGAGAGAGGGACACAGAAACCGAAGCAGGCTCCAGGTTCCGAGCTGTCAGCACAGAGCCTGACGCGGGGCTCGAACTCACGGACTGTGAGATCATGACCCGAGCCAAAGTCGGATGCCTAACCAACTGAGCCACCCAGGTGCCCCTAAGGTATCTCTTTATTTTTTTTTAATTTTTATTATTTTTATTTTTATTTTTTTTTACGTTTATTTATTTTTGAGACAGAGAGAGACAGAGCATGAACGGGGGAGGGTCAGAGAGAGAGGGAGACACAGAATCTGAAACAGGCTCCAGGCTCTGAGCTGTCAGCACAGAGCCCGATGCGGGGCTCGAACTCATGGACTGCGAGATCATGACCTGAGCCGAAGTCGGCCGCCAAACCAACTGAGCCACCCAGGCGCCTCCTAAGGTATCTTTTTAAAGAAATGTTTATTTATTTAAATAGAGAGAGAATGGGAGAGGGGGAGGGGCAGAGAGAAACAGAGAGGGAGAGAGAGAATTCCAAGCAGGCTCCACACTGTCAGCCCAACATGGGGCTTGATCCCACAAACCATGAGATCATGACCTGAGCCAAAGTTGGATGCTTAACCAACTGAGTCATCCAGACGCCCCCTGAATTGTTCACTTGAAGATGGTTTATGTTATGTGAATCTCACCTCAATAAACAAAAGTTTTAGACTCTAAAAATACATGCAACAAAGTCCCACAAAGTTCAGCTTTTCCCCACTTTCCTTCCATCCTTTTGCTTTTGGAGCTGACCTTGACCCTGGCACACACGGGACACCAGACAGGGCTGGCAAAGGAGGGGATGCCGGTGCTCCTGCCCAGGACAGGGAGCAAAGGACATGATGTGTACAGAATGGTGTATAGGGCCAGATGAACATCTAAATCACGTACCTACCACCCCCCCCCCCCCCCCCCCCCCCCCCCCCCCCCCGCCAGGGCAGGTAGGGCTGGGCGATTCTGGGGAATCCAGAAGAGAGGGGTTGGGCTCAGACGCCCCCTGGTGGCGGTACTCACGGGCCGGTCATCATCTCCATGGGCCGGTCGCAGGAGATGCATTTCACCCGCTCAAACAGTTTCCTGGAAGACAGCCGGCCATCAGCTGCTGCCCCGTGGGGAAGGCCTGTCTGTACCACAGGGTCAGGACTTCCCTCCACAACCCACTCCCGCTGGCCTGGCCCAGCTCAAGTCTGCCCTGCTGGTCCCTGTGGATCCCCACCTGTGGCCACCTGCAGCAGTGGGGGACAAAGTGTGTGCAGCTTATGTGTCTGGCCCAAACATAATGGAGGTCTTTAAAACCAGGGTCCTTCTGGAAAGCTGCCCTTCACAGGGGATATTTGGAAGGATGAGGGGTCATCTTAGGACAGGAGACCGCCCCCCCAACATTGATCTCCTCTGCCTAGGACTCTCTCTAGATGGGGGTGGGGGAAATGGTGACAGGCTCCAGTCCCAGATCCACCCAGGCTCCCTGTGAGGCCCTGCATGGCCCCTACCGTCCGTGAGCTTCAGTTTCCTCATTCACAGCAAAAGGGCTTTGGAGCAGATACATTCCTGGAGCCCCTTTGCCAGCCAAGACCAGAGATGCCCCCCTCGGGGGTGCCCTCAGCCCCATCCCATCCTCAGCCCCCAAGCTGGGAAGCCCCACTCCTTCTCCCTGGGTCCACAGGTCTGGAATCCTTCCTTCCAGAATCAGCTGGGATACCCATCTCATTTCCTCTCTGGAGAGAGGGTATTGTCCCCAGCCTCTGGGAGGTGCACCCCCACCCAGGAGGGGCTCACTTCCTAAAGCCAGCAGCACTGTCAGGGTCAAACCGGAGGCCTTCAATCAGCAGCTTCCTGACTATTTTCCAGACCTCATCCACGTCTTTCTTCAGGTCATCCAAATCACTATGGGCCAGCTGCACACAGCCAAAGGGAAGAAAAGAGGGTTTAGTCAACTAATTCATACCCCACCTTGCTCAAGAAAAGGATCTGCAGCAAAGTTACCCAATGTTGGGTAACAAGATTAAACAGCAAAAGCGAGGGGCGCCTGGGTGGCTCAGTCGGTTAAGCGGCCGACTTCGGCTCAGGTCATGATCTCGTGGTCCGTGAGTTCGAGCCCCGCGTCGGGCTCTGTGCTGACAGCTCAGGGCCTGGAGCCTGTTTCGGATTCTGTGTCTCCCTCTCTCTGCCCCTCCCCCGTTCATGCTCTGTCTCTCCCTGTCTCAAAAATAAATAAAATGTTAAAAAAAAATTTAATAAAAATAAATAAATAAATAAATAAATAAACAGCAAAAGCGAGGGGGTCAAGCAAAGGGGACACGATCAAGCTTAGGTTACGGTTCATACCCCTAACGCACACCGTTGCCGGAATGGAGCTGCAAAGTGAGCTCCCCAGTAGCCAAGGCAAAGAAATACTGCCGGTTACTGCCTCCAAAAGATAAAATCAGCACTACTGCTCAACTGAGGCCCTCAGGCCCAAGACACATTTCTCCCAGTGGTCCCCAGACCTGAGATTCACACATGCGACACATAGTCACTGAGTATGAAGTATACTTACAACGGCTTTTAGTGTATCTACAGAGTTGTGTGACCATGAGTGCGACCAGTTCTGGAACATCCTAATTACTCCCCAAAGAAACCCTGTACCCACTAGCGATGGCCCCTCGTTTCCCCCCAAACCCTCAGGTGTAGGCAACCACTGATCCCGTTCATGTCGGTGGATTTGCCTGTTTAGGATACTTGATATAAATGGAGTCACATCCTCTGTTGCCTTTGGTGTTTGGCTTTCACTTAGCACCATGTTTTCAAGGTTCATGGGTTATGCCATGAATCAGGGCTTCATTTCTTTTTATGGCTGAATAATATCTCATTGTGCCCACTGTACAGAGAGACCACAATTTGTTTATCCATTCACCCGCTGGCTATTGTGAGTAGTGCTTCTTCGAACATTTCTGTACGAGCTTTGCATGGACCTGTTTTCATTTCTGTTGGCTACAGGGGTTGGAAGTGCTGGGTTGTATAGGACTCTATATCGAACTTTCTGAGAAATTGCCAGACTGCTTTCCACGGGGGGACTTTTGAATTTTTAAGGTGTTCGTTCCAGGGGCAGCTGACTGGCTGGCTCAGTTAGTAGAGCATCCAACCCTTGATTTCAGCTCGGGTCATGATCTCACAGTTTGAGTTCTAGCCCCACATCAGGCCCTGCGTTGACAGTGTGAAACCACTTGGGATCCTTCCTCTCTCTCTCTCTCTCTCTCTCTCTCTCTCTCTCTCTGCCCCTTCCCTGCTCACATGCTCACACACACTCTCTCTCTCAAAATAAATAAACTTTCTGAAAAAAGATTTAAAAACTTGTATGTGTATGTTCACAGAAGCATTATTCATAATAGTCAAAGGTAGAGACAACCCGAGTGTCCATCAACAGATGAATGAATAAACAGAATGTGGTCTATCCGGCTGATGGAATATTGTTCAACCATGATAAAGAATGGGGAGTCTGATCCATAAATGAACCTTGAAACCATGATGCTAAGGTCAAGAAGCCAGTCACAAAAGGTCACAGGATGTATGATTCCACTTATATGAAACGTCCAGAATAGGCAAAGCCACAGAGACAGAAAGTAGCCCAGGGTTTGGCAGGGACTGGGGGCAGGGCGGGCTGGAAAGTGTCTGTATAAATGGGCACAGGCTTCTTTGTGGGGGATGGAAATATCTTAAATAGGGGAGGTGTTTGCACAACACTATAAATGTACTGAATGCCACGGATTTAGTCACTTCAAATGGTTAATTTTAGGTTGTGTGAGTTCTGCCACAATTAAAAATACAGGAAGAAAAGAAAAAGCACTTAAAACAAAAATTTACAAAGCTTTCTATTAGGAAGAAAGCGAAACACCCAGAAAAGTGAAAAGACCAGAATCATTAACCCCATACACCCACCATCCGGAGTTCATCATTCTTAACAGATTGCTACATCTGCCTTATTCTTTTGATGGGGTATCTTTTGAAAACTTACAAAGACCATGACACCTCACTCATGAATACTGTCGTACTCGTGAGGACATTTTCCTACGTGATACCCAATGCATGAACAGTAATTCCTGACTGTTCTCATTCCCAGCCCTTTTGTAGACTTGGCTCAATTGAACCAGGACACAAGCCAGGACTCCTCATGGACTGCACTGGGTTGTTTTGTCTCTGGAGACACTTTTCATCTAGAACAGTCTCTCTGTCTCCACTTTTTTTCCCACCCTATCATTGAATTACTGAAGAAAAATAGGTCAGTTGTTCTGTAGATGACTATAGTTCCTCCGGCTGCAATTCTGTACTGATTTGTGTGATTTTTCAGACAAATGTGTTTCCAGGGGCGCCCGGGTGGCTCAGTCGGTTAAGCGTCCGACTTTGGCTCTGGTCATGATCTCATGGTCTGTGAGTTCGAGCCCTGTGTCAGGCTCTGTGCTGTCAGCCTGGAACCCGGAGCCTGCTTCGGATTCTATGTCTGTCTGTCTGTCTCTCTCTCTCTCTTTCTCTCTCTCTCTGCCACTGCCCTGCTCACGTGCTCTCTCTCTCAAAAACAAATAAATAAACATTTGGAAAAAAAAGAAAGACAAGGGCATCTCCATGAGAAACACATCCCATATCTGTTTTGATTGTTGTTATATCCCCAGTGACGAGTGTCATACGTGCCCAGCGCATAGCTGATGAATGAACAAATCCTTGTTTTGTAGATGAGAAATCTGAGGCTCAGCGAGGTCGTAGCACTCGGGGCACACTGCTGCTCAGAGGGGCTGCCTGATTCTGAGCCCACGCTCTCCTGGCCATACCAGCAGCCCCTGCTGCAGGAACCACACAGAAGTATAACTGTTGGTCTGACTGTGCCTGTCTCTCTACTGGATGGTACAAATCAAGGCAGGGGCTGTGACTCGTTAGCAACATTTATCACAGGTGGTCAGTAAAGGATGCATGGATAAATAAATTATCAGCAGACACCCCACTCCATCCCACCCTGCCCCCTTGCTTGCCCAGGCATGAGAGTATGGCAGTCAGTCTCCAAGATCCTCCCTGCTCACACCCTTTCACAAGGGGTAGGGCTGGCCTGTGGAACGAGGCTACTACAGAGATGATGCACCGTGGCTAAGTCATAGAAGCTGACAGCTTCCATTGCGCTCTCCTGGGCCACCCGCCCTGGGGACGTTGGCTGCCACTCTGTGAGAAGTCTGTGTGGTGAGGGAGTGAGGTGTCTCGCCAACAGCATCTTGACTGCAGCCTCATGGGAGACCCCGAGTCACTCAATTAAGCCGCTCCCCAATTCCTGACCCTCGGCAACTGTAGAGCATTTGTCGTTTCAAGCTGTCACATTTCAGGGTCACTTGTTACACAGCAGGAGACAACTGCTAAGGGGTACTCACCTTGGTGCTCAGGTCCTTGCTCAGCTTTTCCGCAGTCTTCTTCCAGTCATTCTCGTGGGTCACGACCCGGAAGAGCATGCTCTGAATCATCTCATTCAGCTCCATCGCCACCGTCTCCAGGTCAGCTCGGCTCGCCTTGCCTGCCAGGGTGCTCCTGTCGGCTTTCTGGGGACAGAGGGGACTCAGAGTGGCAGCGATGCTGGGGTGGCAGAAGAAGGAAGCTGGAGGGGGGTGGGATCAGACCACTCTGGTCCGTGTTTTCGAGTTTGGGACCCTGAACGCCTGGCCTTGGCTGAAATTCAACCTCGGGGTCTAATTGGCTCAGACACAGCTATCAGGTGTAAGCCAAGGTTTTCCCGTGATGGAGAAGCTGCTGCCTGATTTTTAAGTGCAAGTAACAAACCGTCATTCATCCTGAGTCACTGAAAATAGGAGTTGATGGGACAACTTTGGGGAAGCTGCCCCAGCCCTTCTATATGATACAGGTGGAAGGAACCTGGGAGGCTCTCTGCCTGATCTCGTCTTGTCTAGATGACTCCATTGCCCTGGGTGGGAGAGCTGGGTTCAGGATGCAGGGGCGGGAGGGGAGAGGAGTCTCTGCTCACTCACCTCTTTCAGCTCCTGCTCCATCACACTTTTGTCCACCTTGTGCATTTCGAGGTTTTTAATTTGAGCATGGACAATCTAAAAAAAAATTTTTTTTACATTTATTTATTTTTGAGAGAAAGAGACAGAGCACAGTGGGGGAGGGGCAGAGAGAGAAGGAGACACAGAATCAAAGCAGGCTCCAGGCTCTGAGCCGTCAGCACAGAGCCTGACATGGGGCTCAAACTCATGAACTGTGAGATCTTGACCTGAGCCAAAGTTGGATGCTTAACCAACTGAGCCATCGGGGTGCCCTGAACCTAATTCTAATAAATGCCAAGTTCCACCATGTCCACCTTCCCCAAAGATGGGTCCCAAAGTCTAGAATAGGAAATGCAGGTGTGGAAGGAAGGTCCTGTTTTGGCCTCAAGTCATTGCTTCCTCTAACCCCACATCAGCAGGGATCCCTGACCTTTTGGAGTCATCAGGCCTGATGTTAATATTTAGATCTCCACTTGGCTCTTTCTAATTAAAATCTGGAAATAAAGAGGAGTGATTAGCTGGGACCTTCTAACTTCTACTGCTAGGATCACCTGTGTACTGAGTTGATTAATGTCCTCCCCAAAATTTGTGCCTGCCCAGAACCCGTGAACGTGGCCTTGTTTGGAAATAGGGTCTTTGCAGATGTAATTGGTTAAGATGAGGTGATACCTGGGGTGCCTGGGTGGCTCTGATGGTTGAGCGTCCGACTTCAGCTCAGGTCATGATCTCACTGCTTCTGAGTTCAAGCCCCCATCAAGCTCTGTGCTGACAGCTCAGAACCTGGAGCCTGCTTTGGAATCTGTGTCTCCCTCCCTCTTGGCCCCTCCCGTGCTCACACTCTGTCTCTCTTTCTCTCTCAAAGATAAAATAATAAAACATTAAAAAAAAAAAAAAAAGATGAGACGATACTGGATCAGGGCAGGCCCTAAATCCATTGACTGGTGTCCTTATAAAGACGTGACGTGAAGACACATAGAGGGAAGAAGCTATGTGACGACAGAGGCAGAGACTGGAGTGATGTGGCTACAAGACAAGGAACCCCTGGAGCCACCAGAAACTGGTCGAGGCAAGGATCCTCAGTCTGAGCAAGGCCCTGCCAACACCTTGCATTCTGGCTTTTGGCCTCCAGGGCTGTGACAGAATACGTACCTAGCGTTTCAAGCTACCCAGTTTGCGATCACTTGTTACAGCAGCCACAGAAAACGAATACACCCAGTAAGTGGTATACTCACTGGCCGTCTTTTCGGTCTCCTCCTGCACCGAGCCACAACTCAGAATATGATGGTCTCTTCCAGGAGTGGTTCTGGAATGCAGCCTCTGGCTTATAAAAGACACTCATCCACTTGCAAAAGGCAAATCACGTTTTCTACAAAGCCCATGAGAAAGAGTTCTGCCCCCACTTATGTTCTCGCTTGGTTCTCAGTGGAAAACTCTCGGAGAGACGCACAGCAAGGGGATGGAAACATCTCCCTCCTGCTTGCGTGGTGGCGGTGTGGCTGCATGAACAGGCAGACGTGGACTGAGCTCTTAGACTTAAGACGTGGGCATTTTGGGGCGCCCGGGTGGCTCAGTCGGTTAAGCGTCCGACTTTGGCTCAAGCCATGATCTCCTGGTTCAGGAGTTCAAGGCCCACATGGGGCTCTGCACCAGTGGTGTGGAGCCCGCTTGGGATTCTCTCTCCCCCTCTCTGCCACCTCCGCCATTCGTGCTCACTCTCCCTAAATAAACAAGCAAATAAATAAATAACAACTTGAAAAAAAAGGAAATATTTAGCAAAGCATGTGTTGTATACTAAGTCTGCTCCAGGTCTTTCCAGGGTTAACTTTTATAAGCAACTAATTCCTGTTGGCACAGGGGCAGGAAGGACAAAGGCTGCCTTGTTCCATTTGGCACCGTTTGGTCAGGCCTTGTCCTCTGGAGTTTCCCTCAAGTGACAGCTACTTGGAGGCAGACACTGTGCACAGGGCAGGGCAGGGTGCTGGCCACTCAGCAGACGTGCCGAACGGACGGGCTCCGGTCTCCATCGATTTGTCCGCAGGGTGTGGCGGCCCAGCCTCTCCGGAGGGCAGTGATAAGTAAGGGTCCAGAGTTGGCAGGAGATGAAGTCGTTCCTGACCTCGGTATTCACAAAGGTCTGAGCCTGCAACCCCAGATACCCACCGCCCTCACCCGGGCTGGGAACTGGCTCCCTTTCCAGAAGTTCTTTTCCCCACCAAGTTGCCCTGTGTGTGTCCTAGCCTGGTACCTGCATGGGGGCGGGGCGGGGGGGGAGATGTGCCTTTTTCTTGTACCCCCTACATCCTAGTGCACCCCACCAATAGCCCCCTGACTTGGATCAGAAGCCCCCATGGAAACTATATTGGGTGGTTCTGTTTGGGGTTTTGTCTCTTTCATTCTGGGGGAAGGTCCTGTCTTCCTGCTGGGAAGGACTTCGGGCCCTCCTCCAAAGCCTGGGGACACCTTGGAGACAAGGCACGGATGGGACTGGCCCTGAGGACCTTAGGGCCAGGGTCATCAGGCCAGTTGAGTCAGACCCTCCAGGCCCATGGGAGAGGGTGTCCAAGGGGGCCCCCACTAGGTGCTTGGTGTCTGTGTGCACAATTGTCATGTCAGTAAACCTGCCATTCTGGGAAGACCCACCGGTGCTGAGCTGGGTTAGGGGAAATGTTATGAACCTAACAGTTGGTGCAAGAAATCCCCTCACTCATTCGCTGATGCCTTCAGCACATGTTGAGTGTTGGCTGTGCTCCAGGCACCTTTCCGGGGGCGGGTGACCCAGGGGTCAACAACACAGATGTTGCCCAGGCCCTCTTGCTTATATGTTTGGGGGCGGAGGTGGCGGGGGGGCCCCAGATTTTTTTGTTGGTTTCAATTGAAGTGTAATTAATGCAAGATGAAATGCCAGTGCAGGGTCCCTGGTTCCCCTGCCTTGGGTGTAGCTGTGAACCCTTGAAAGGAGGGTCCAAACGTCCTAGTATGGAATCCTCCCCCTACCTGCCCACCCAAACCCCCAGACTTGGGGTGCCTGGGTGGCTCAGTCAGTTGAGAATCTGACTTTGGCTCAGGTTATGATCTCACAGTCCATGAGTTCCAGCCCTGCGTCAGGTTCTTTGCTGTCAGTGCAGAGCCTGCTTCGGATCCTCAGTTCCCCTCTCTCCCTGCCCCTCTCCATCTCTTGTGTGCATCCTCTTTCTCTGTCTCAAAAATAAAAAATAAAATATTTAAGAAAACCAAACAGACCTTCAAGTCACCCAGGCGAGTCTGGAGCTTTTCCACTGCCCTGTCCAGCACGAGGTGGTGATCCTTTATTATCTCTATTTGGTGGCCCCAAATTCTTTCAAGTTCCTCCTCCTAAAAGGGGGGAGACACAGACATGAAGCCCTCGGCATCAAAGGTCACCATGGCAGGGAAGGGGCTTGAAGAGTGTACCAGGCCAGTGCCGAGAACCCTCGTTGGTGGGGGACCACATAGCCACGACCCACTGGGACTCCTGCACCTGCCAGGTCTGTCTCTTTTGCCCCACTCACTCCCCCAGGCCGCCTTTTAGCTACACAACAAATTCTGGTCCTGGGTCAGCAACTCAGCTGTCAGCCTGCCTCAAGCCACCAACCCCTAGTGTTTCTGCCCCGGGGCACTGACCTTCATCCTGGATCTCTGGAGGTTCCCAATCTTTTCCTGCAGTACGTCCACTGTCGTGCCGAGCTTAGAAGAGGCTCCCAGATTAGCTGAGGGCAAAGGAGGGGGTGGCTGTTAGGGGCAGAGATGGGGAAAGACCCTTCATCTAGGGCTCCACTTGCTTCTGCCAGGAGACATCCAAGGTGGCACTGACCACCAGAAAGATACTGTGAGCCTGGGGCCTTCCAGGTCATTTACCTTTTCTAGTAGTCATTCTTTTCTTTTCTTTTTTTCTTTTTAAGTTTATTTATTCATTGGGAGGGAGAGAGAGAGAGCGTGAAAAAGCGGGGGAGGGGCAGAGAGAGAGTGGGAGAGAATCCCAAGCAGGCTCTGTACTGTCAGTGCAAAGTCTGATGTGGGGCTTGAACTCATGAACCATGAGATCATAACTTGAGCCGAAGTCAGACGCTTAACTGACTGAGCCACCCAGGCGCCCGGAGTAGCTAGTCTTTTAAAAAAAATCTTAAAATGGGGCACCTGGGTGGTTCAGTCAGTTAAGCGTCTGACTTAGGCTCAGGTCATGATCTCATGGTTTGGGAGTTTGAGCCCTGAATTGGGCTCTGTGCTGATAGTGTAGAGCCTGCTCGGGACTCTGACTCTCTCTTCTCCCTCTCTCTGTCCCTCGTCCACTCTCTCTTTCTCAACATAAATAAACTGTATTTAAAAAAATTTTTTTTAATGTTTATTTTTGAGAGAGAGAGAGAGACAGAGCATGAGCAGGGGAGGGGCAGAGAGAGGGAGACACAGAATCCAAAGCAGGCTCTCAATTGTCAGCACAGAGCCCAAAGTGGGGCTCAAACTCACGAACCTGAAGATTATGACCTGAGCCGAAGTTGGATGCTTAACTGACTGAGTCACCCAGGTGCCCCTAAATACATTAAAAAAAATATTAAAAGGATCAGATAAAATTAATTTTGATATTTTATTTAACTCAATATATGATATAAAAGTATCATTTGAATATATGATACAAAATTATTGAGATGTTTTACATTCCTGTTTTCATCAAGGTTTCAATATCTGACATGCACTTCACACTTGGAATACACCTGCACTTGAACTTGCCCCACCTCAAGTGTCCAACAGCCACAAGTGCCTCCTGGTATTATATTAGACTGCACAGGCCTAGGGAGGCCTTTCTGGAGTTTATTCCAGTCTCAGAAAAGGCCCTGAGCTGGGATGCCTGCCTAGCTCAGTCAGCGGATCAAGTCAGACTCTTGATCTCAAGGTTATGAATTTGAGCCCCACATTGGGTACAGAGATTACTTCTTTTTTTTTTTAATTAAAAAAATTTTTTAATTTAATTTCGAGAGACACAGAGACAGACTGCAAGTGGCTTAGGGGTAGATAGAGAGGGAGACACAGAAGCAGAAGCAGGCTCTGAGCTATCAGTACAAAGCCCGACGCGAGGCTCGAACTCACAGACTGTGAGATCATGACCTGAGCTGAAGTCAGACGCTCAACCGACTGAGCCACCCAGGCACCCCAGAGATTACTTTAAAAAAAATCTTCAAATAGGATAGGGCAACAGGCCTCACAGTGGGTCCTCTGAGCCAGCAGCATCAGAATCAGATGCTGGGGGGCACAGATGCTGTGGCTCAGTCAGTTAAGCATCCAACTTGGGCTTGGGTCATTGATCTCACAATTCCATAAGGGGCTCTCTGCTCTCAGAGCAGAGCCCACTTCAGATCCTCAGTCCCCTCCCTTTCTCTGCCCCTCCCTTGCTTCTTGTGCTGTGCATACAAATGCTCTCTTTCTCCCTTGCTCAAAAACAAATAAACATTAAAAAAAAATCAGCTGCTGGAATGGGTCAGAAATGCAAATTCTTGGGCCCTGCTCAGACCACTGAGTCAGAAACCCCAGGGGTGGGGCCCAGCAGTCTGTGCTTTAACAAGTCTCCTGGGGATGCTGAGGGAACCACAAGGTTGAGAAGCAGTAAATGAGGCTACCCTGCCCTCCAGTCCCCTCAGTGAGCCTCTGTCCAGCATGGGCGTAAAATGGGAGCACAAATCTACAGGTACCACTGCCACCCACAAAGCTTCTGTGGTCTTTAAGGACACATTTGTTTGCCTGGCAGTGGCTCCTAACCTCAAACTGACCACTTCATCTGGGGCCTGTTCTGTGCTCTCGGACATTCTGGCTGATCCAGACTTATCAACACATCGTACAGTAGTGCTGCGTCACATGGGCTGTCGAAAGGAAGTTTTCCAGAGTAATTGTGATGTGGGATTCTCCTTCTTCGGGGCCAACTTTAGACCCTAACCACCCCTCTCCCCTATGATAAGACCTCACTGTACCTTCATGGCAAAAGAATAGACCAGTAAGAGGCTAATGCTGAAGCCGAAGGAAAGAATGGCTAACGGTTAATACAGATTTTGCTGGGGGAGCTACATGAAAGCGATGAGGGACTTCTCGGAGGCCACTGGGAGGGCCTGAGCCCCTGCCACCTCCCCCGGAGCCAGGCAGAGCCTACCTAGATAAGTCAAGCGCTGCTGAAGGCTGGACAACAGCTGTACAAAATCTTCTTTCAGGGAGTCGTGTCTAATGGGCATCTGGGCTATGTGGCCCATGGAGTACCTGACAGCCTCCTTCTTGTCCTCGGTGGTCACGGCATTCTGGGCAGCCAGCATGGCCTGGGACAAGGCCCTACCAGGGGAGATGCTGGCAGCAGAGTATGGGGGATGGAAGTCTTCGCTGTACCCATGCAAGTCTTCTGCCTTGGTGTCCTCAGCCAAGGACACAGAGGCCAAGGCCCCACGGGAAGATCCCGCGCCCAGGATGTCTGCGAAAACCTCTAGGGGCCCAGATGCAGCCACAGATGTTGCTATGGTGGCCAACTTGGTGGCCGGGGCATTTTTGATGGCCTTGGTGGCGGCCTCAGCTTGCTGGGCTGCCAATGTGGCGGCCTTTGCGTAGGAGGCGGCGGCGGCAGCCGCAATGGTGGCGGTGGTCTTCAACCGCTGAAGGGCAGATGGGGGAGCCTTGGGGGGTGCTGCTTTGGGGTCCTCAGCCCTGGGGGTCCTGGCCTGAGGAGCTGGCATGTCGTGGGATAAATATTCTTCTTGATTTTCTGAGACAGCCGGCAGCAGATGTACCTGTGCATGGCTGGACTGTGACCACAGTGGACAGGGCCAAGCGGAGCCAAACTCCGTGGCTGGTGGGGGGGCCCTGAATCCCTGGGACTGTGCAGGCAGGAGGCCTGATGGGTCTGGGCCAAGCTGCAAGGAGCCCGAGACCCCGGAAGGCCAACTGCTAGCTCTGGACCAGCCTCTGGGAAGACGCCAGCCTGCTGGTGGTGTGGGCTGAAACCCTGGGGCAGGTGCAGGCCCAGAGACAGCCTCAGGGGCAAGGGCGGCCCCAGGTCTGAGGGCAGGCCCAGGTGCTAGTAGGAATCCAGGTGTCAGACTAGGCCCCACCACAGGCCCTGGTGCAGGAGTGGGCTTAGGCTGTGGCCTCCGCGTGGGCCCAGGCCCAGGTTCGCGCGCAGACCCAGGCTCGGGCCCAGGCTCAGGCTCGCGCGCAGACCCAGGCTCGGGCCCAGGCTCAGGCTCGGGCGCAGACCCAGGCTCGGGCCCAGGCTCAGGCTCGGGCGCAGACCCAGGCTCAGGCACTTGAGGCTGCCCCGGCCTCTGGGCCCCGGCGAGTAGAACAGCTTGGGCAGATTCCTCCTCCTGTAGCTCCTCCAGGATTTCGTAATGCCAGGCAGACTCCGGTAACCTGGAGCGCTCGGTGACCCCTGAGACCGGGACACGACGAACAGCTTCAGGGTACTCCGTGGTCTGGGGATGATCTGTCTTTGGGGGCTGATCCACAATCTGCAACAGCTCTGAATCATCAAACCGTACTGAACTGGTTCCTTGTGTTAAAGTTCCCTGTGGACAGGGGTGAGGCTGGCCAGGGCTGCTCCAGGCCAGCTCAGCGGTCCCCCTGCCCTCTCCTGCACCCTCAGCTGCTGCCCCTCCGTTTCCCCCTTCACTCACGGGGCTGAACATGGCTTCATGGAGGCTGCTCCAGAGCACCATGTCCTCAGCTTTGGGAATGGTGAGGATCTTGCTCTGGAGAGAAACCTGTGGGACAGGGTTGGGAATGATGGGCGAGGCCCTCAGGTGGCTCCTTGGTCCATACTTGCCTTTTCTGATTGTGTTCTCCTCCTTACCCCTCCCCCCCCCCCAGCCCCCTGGGCCTGGAGGTCAGGGGACTCAGGACGGAGGACAGCACCGAGGCCCTCACCACTTTCCGCTGCAGCACACTTATCTTCTGGGTCTGTCCTCTCAGATCCTCCAAGAAAGTATCCATTCTTTCTGGGTGCATCTGTCAAATGAGCCAAGTCTGTGGGCCTGCAGGTTCTGGTCCTGGCCCTGCTTCTCCCACAGCTCAAAGACAAGGACTTAGCTCTAGGTGACAGAATTGGAGAAGGAAGAACAGATCCCAAAGCAAGTGCTTCCCGGGGAGTGGGAAAGGGGTAGAAGAGGGTTCCCTGGGAAAATAAGTTTGGAAAATGCTGGGCTTAAAAGGATTCAATGGGTTTCTGTACTGCAGAACTTTTCAGAGCCTTTAATGGGCAAAAGTACATCAAGAATCTCCAAGAGGTAGGCTGAGGAGGCATTTATTTTTCTCCATAGATTGGTCAAAGAAACCTTTTTAGCGCTTCGTGATGCCCTTTCTTCTCAGATGGGAGCTACTCAGACTGAGTTTTCACAGGTGCCATAACAATCAAATGTGTACAGTGACCTGTGAGTTGGGAATAATACACTAAACCATGCTATCTGGGGGCAAGTCGTAAAACCTCAGTCACAATACCAGCCTGCAGGAGTGGAGACCTGGCCTCTGAGCCCAGCTCTGACTCACCAGCTGTGACCTCATGCTTCAGGGATGCTGTGTCCTTCCACATCATGGTAAGGAGTTAGTATACACCTGGAATGATGTCCTTGTGACTCCAAGGGGAGATAGACTGTATGCCTATGCTAGGTTTGTTCCACTTTGCAGCGTGGACAGAGCTTTATAGAATAGGAAAAGCTGTAATCTTTCTGCTAAGTTGGTGGAATATAAGCCTGGAGTTACCAAGACTTAGGGAGTACCTGTCTGAGAATGAAGCCAGTCCAGAGGAGAGCATCAGTGACAGATGTTGATGTGGCATGAGCACCTAGATCTGGTTGTACCTGAAGGCAACTCTGGACATTTTAGTAAATGAGACACTACATTCTCTTATTTTGCCTAAGCCAGGATGAACTAGGTTTCTGTAACTTACAAATGGTCTCCTAACACAGCAGAGTGAGGAGCATGGTGGGAGCCACGGACAGTTTAGTGGCACGGGCTAGGTGGGAGCCATGAAGAGTTTAGTGGGATGGGCTAAGTGGCTGGTCAATGTCAAACCCCTTCTCCTGATCTCAGGGCTGTGTTCTTTGACTAAGAACAGGCTCCCTAGATTTACCTTGTCCCCCCCAACCATCTGAGGTCCAAGCAGCATGGCCAGACAGCATGGAGGATGCTAGAGAGGGTCTACCTTTTCAAGTATGTCCTTCAGTTTGTCCATATCCTTTCTGAGAGTTTCAGTGGAGACCTTGAGTGCATAAATGTCAGTGAGCAAATCCTGCAGAATCTTCATGGACTGAAGGGGAAGAAGAGGGGAAAATGTGAAGTTGGGTGTGGCTGGGGGGAAAGGTATGTAAAGTGCAGAAGCTCTTTGGTGATGCCCATGGTCTGAGAAGGCCTCTTGGCTCTACCAAGGGCCAGGCTGGAACATACTCAGAGGCTAGCATATGACACCAAAGTCAACAGTGCTGAGCTCCCAGGTGGTCCGGGTGGGAAGGAGGCAACTCTATATTTCAATCTATTCAGTAACCAGGAGTCCCTCATTAGGAAGCATCTCATGCCCTTTGGTGGGACATCAGCAAGGGAGTTATGATTGGATATACATTTTAAAAGGCTCCCTCTGGCTGCATGTGTAGATTGGCTCCCGGAGGTAAGGGAGAAAGCCAGAGGACCAGTGAGGAAACTTCCAGGCAAGAGCTGATGGGAACAGTGAGTGCTGGGATCATAGCTCAGCTCCATCACTCATTGGGGCTGTTATTGCATCCTCCCAGGTTTTAGGATCCTCAATCATAAAATGTATATAAAAAATGTGATGATGAAACAAAAATGTGATGATGTATTTAAAGAGCCCAGTGCAGGGGCGCCTGGGTGGCGCAGTCGGTTAAGCGTCCGACTTCAGCCAGGTCACGATCTCGCGGTCCGTGAGTTCGAGCCCCGCATCGGGCTCTGGGCTGATGGCTCAGAGCCTGGAGCCTGTTTCCAATTCTGTGTCTCCCTCTCTCTCTGCCCCTCCCCCGTTCATGCTCTGTCTCTCTCTGTCCCAAAAATAAATAAACGTTGAAAAAAAAATTAAAAAAAAAAAATAAAGAGCCCAGTGCATAGTTAGGCATTCAGCTAACAAAAATAACAAACAGCAAAATGGCAGAAATCCTTCTTATCAGTAATTACATTAAATGTAAATGGATTAAACTCCCATTTAAAAGGCAGATATTAGGGGCACCTGGGTGGCTCAGTCAGTTGAGGGTCCAACTTTGGCTCAGGTCATGATCTCTGCATGATCTCAAGCCCTGCATCAGGCTCTGTGCTGACAGCTCAGAGCCTGGAGTCTGCTTTGGATTCTGTGTCTCCCTCTCTCTCTGCCCCTTTCCTGTTCGCACGCTGTCTCTCAAAAAAAACAAAATAAAACATTAAAAAAAAATTAAAGGCAGACATTAGGGGCATCTGGGTGGCTTAGTTGCTTAAGTGCTGACTCTTGGTATCAGCTCAGCATCTCATGGTAGTGGGATGAGCCCCATGTTAGGCTCTGCACTAACAGAGAGAAACCTGCTTGGGATTCTCTCTCTCAAAATAAATGAATAAACTTGAAAAAACAAATAGGGGCACTTGGGCAGTTCAATTGGTTGAGTACCAACTCTTGATTTCTACTCAGGTCATGATCTCATGCTTTGTGAATTCAAGCCTGCATCAGGATCCGTGCTGACAGTGTGGAGCCTGCTTGGAATTCTCTCTCTCCTTCTCTCTCTCTGCCTCTCCCCTGCTCACCACCTCTCTCTCTCCCTCTCTCTCTCCCTCCCTCCCTCTTTCTCTCTCTCTCTCTCTTTCTCAAAAATAAATAAATAAACATAAAAAAACAATAGTTGAGCTTTCAATACCCCCTTTTCAATAATGAATAAAACTAAAGAGGATCAGCAAGGAATCAGATTTGCACAACACTATAAACCAACTAGACATAACAGACATCTATAGGGCACTCCAGTCAACAATGGCAGAATACACATTCTTCCCAAGCATACACAGAACATTCTATAGGAGAGACCATATGCTAGTCCATAACACAAGTGTCAACACATTTTTTAAAGGACTGAAATCATGCAAAATGTGCACTCTGACTGCAATGGATTCAAATACATCAATAATAGAAGAAAGTATTAGAAATCTGCCAATAAATGGAAACCAAACAACACTCTTCTGAATAAGCAATGGGTCAAAGAAGAGATCACCAGGGAAATCAAAATCCAGTTTGAGATGAATTAAAACAAACAGAACACACTAGAACTTATGGGATGCAGCTGAAACTAGCCTTCAGACACTGGAAAAAAGCAACGCAAAAAAACCTGAAGCACGTAGAAAAAGTGAAGCAATAAAGAGTAAAGTGGGAACTAATGAGATAGAGAATAGAAAAATAAGAGAGGAAATCAATGAAACTAAAAGCTGGTTCTTTGAAAACATGGACAAAGTTAGCAGATCTTAAGCGAGACTGACCAAGAAAAAAGGAGAAGAAATCAGAAATGCAGGAGGGAACATTACCCTACAGAAATAAAAAGAGAGGCACCTGGGTGGCTCAGTCAGTTAAGCATCTGACTCTTGAT
Source organism: Acinonyx jubatus (assembly GCF_027475565.1). Taxonomy (NCBI): domain Eukaryota; kingdom Metazoa; phylum Chordata; class Mammalia; order Carnivora; family Felidae; genus Acinonyx; species Acinonyx jubatus. The sequence goes on along the minus strand of NC_069398.1, from coordinate 40,193,394 downwards.
TTCAGCTCAGGTTGTGGTCTCATGGTTCTTGAGTTTGAGCCCCGTGTCAGGCTCCACACAGACAGTGCAGAATCCCACTGCTTAGGATTCTCTCGCATTCCTCTCTCTCTACCCCTCCTTTGCTCATGCTTTCTCTTTCTCTCTCAAAATAAATAAATAAACTTAAAAGAAATAAAAAGAATTATGAAGGACTACTGTGAACAACTGTAGGCCTACAAGTTAGTTACCTGGGTGGCTCAGTTGACTTTGGCTCAGGTCGTGATCTCATGGTTCATGAGTTCAAGTCCCACATCAGGTGAGCTCAAGCCCTACTTCAAGGGAACATGAGCCCTGCTTCAGGTGAGTCCCATTTCTCTCTCTCTCTCTCTCTCTCTCTCTCTCTCCCCCGCTCTCTCTCTCTCTCTCTCCCCCTCCCTGCCCCTCGTGGGATTCTCTTTCTCTCCCTCTCTCTTTTCTGCCCTTACTCAGTTGAGCCCTCTCTCTCTCAATAAAAAAAAAAAAAAAAGAAAGAAAGAAGAGAAAATTTGAATAGATCTAAGACAAGTGAAGAGATTTGAAACAGTGATTTAAAAAAAAGAGAGAGAGAGATGCCTGGGTGGCTCGGTCAGTTAAGCATCGGCTCTTGGTTTCAGCTCAGGTCACGATCTCACAGTTTATGAGTTCGAGACCCTCATCAGGTTCTGCATTGGCAGTGCAAAGTCTGCTTGAGATTTTCTCTCTCTCTCTCTTTCTCTCTGCCCCTCCTGTGCTCGCTCTCTCTCTCTCTCTCTCTCTCTCTCAAAAAAAAAAAAAAAACACTTAAAAAAAAAAAGAGACCCAGGCTGGGACGGCTTCACCACTCACTTCTATCAAACATTTAAAGGAGAATTAATACCAATTCTTTACAGTCTTTTCCAAAAAAGTTGAAGAATTCCAGACTTATTCTATGAGGCCAATATTATTCAAAAATCTCAATAGGCATTTCTCCAAAGATGATATACAAGTGGCCACTAAGCACATGAGAAAAAATGTTCAACATCATCAGTCATCAGGGAAAAACAAATCAAAACCACAATGAGATACCACTTCATACTCACTAGGATGTTTACAATCAAAAGTCAGCTATAGTAAGTGTTGGTGAAGATGTACAAAAATTGGAACCTTCACATACTGTTGGTGGGAATGTGATACGGTGCAGCCACTTTAGGAAACAGTGTGGCAGTTCCTCATAAGATAGAACACAGAGTTACCAAATGACCCAGCAGGTCTACTCCTAGGTATATACCTAAGAGAAACGAAAACCTGTATATGAATGTTTATAGCAGCATTATTCATAACAGCTCCAAGTAGAAACAATCCAAATGTCAATCAACTGGCAGATACACAAAACATGATATATTCACAATATGGAATATCATTCAGTCATAAAAAGGAACCTAGTACTGATTCCAAGGAAAATGAACCTCAGAAACATGACGCTAAAATAATCCAAACACAAAAGACAGCACATTGCATGATTCCATTTATATGAAGCATATAGAATAGAAAAATTTACAAGACAGAAAGCAGATTAGTGGTTGCTTAGGGTTGGGGGGTGGGGTGGTTTGCAGTGGAGCCTGAGGGGATAGATTGGTGACAAAGGGTACAGGGTTTCTTTTAGGGGGATGAAAATATTCTAAAATTGACTGTGGTGATGGGTGTACAATTCTATGAATAGACTAGAACCACTGAATTGTACACTCTTAAAGGGGTGAAGTGTATGGTATGTGATTTTTTTTAAGTTTATTTATTTATTTTGAGAGAGAGAGAGAGAGGGAGGGAGGGGCAGAGAGAGGGAGACAGAGAGAGTCCCAAGCAGCCTCTGCACTGGCAGCACAGAGCCCGATGCAGGGCTCGACTCATGAACCATGAGATCATGACCTGAGCTGAAACCAAGAGTGGGACGCTTAACTGACTGAGCCACCCAGGCGCCCCTGGTATGTGAATTTTATCACAATTAGGCTGACTGATAAATAAATAGCACCCCATGTTCTTGGATTAGAAGGCTTAATTCCCAAATTAATCTACAGATTAAGCTTAATTCTTATAAAAATGCCAGTTTGTTCTCTTTCATAGTAACTGACAGCTGGATCTTAAAATTCTTTTTTTTTTTTTAATTTTTTAATGTTTATTTATTTTTGAGACAGAGGGAGACAGAGCGTGAGTGGGGGAGGGGCAGAGAGAGAGGGAGACACAGAATCTGAAGCAGGCTCCAGGCTCTGAGCTGTCAGCACAGAGCCCGACACGGGGCTCGAACCCATGGACCGTGAGATCATGACCTGAGCTGAAGTTGGACACTCAACCAACTGAGCCACCCAGGCGCCCCCCTAAAATTCTTATGTTAATGCAAGGGACTCAGAATAGCCAAACAATCTCAAAAAAAAAAAAAAAAAAGAGCAAAGCTGGAAGACTCACACTTCCTGATTTCAAAACTTTCTGCAAAGCTACAGTAATCAAGACAGTGTGGTATTGGCATAAGAAAAGATACATAGGTCAGTAGAAGAGAAATGACAGTCCAGAAATAGTCACGTTTACAATAAGAATGCCAAAACAAATCAAAAGGGGAAGAGCTGTCTTCAACAAACAGTACTGAACAGATGGATATCCACATACAAAAGAATGAACGACTCTTACCTCACACTGTATACAAACATTAACTGAAAATGGCTCCTATGTCTCAATTTAAGAGATAAACTATAGACCATTTACTCCCATGTTGTAGAAGAAAACATAGCAGTAAATCTTCAAGACCTTGGCCAGGCCATGGTTTCTTAGATATGCCACCAAAAGCATAAGCGACAATCCATCAAAAAGCGTGACAAAAGAGATACATAAATTGTACTCCAGAAAAATTTAAAACTTTGCCTAGCAAAGGACACTGTCAAGAAAGTGAAGACAACTCACAGAATGATAGACAACATTTATAAATCACACACATGGCATCATATATGCAGAATATATAAAGAACTCTTACAACTCAACAATAAAAAGACAATCCAATTAAAATTGGTCAAGTAATCTGAATAGGCATTTCTCCCAGGAGGAGTTATAAATGGCCGCTAGCACAGTCACCAGAAAAATGCAAATCAAAACCACAAGGTATATGCCCAAATGAAAACATATTCACAGGACAATGTATACACCATTGTTCATAGTGACCACTACTCCTAACAACCTACAGGTGGAAAAAACCAAATGTCCACCAATTGAGAAAAAAGTGTGGTCTATCCACTCAGTGGAATATCATTTGGCAATAAAAAAAAATAAAGTACTGATACATGTGACAGCATGGATCAACCTTGAAGACATCATGGTAAGTGCAAGAGTGGGGCTCAAAAAGGAGCAGGAAGAAGAATGATAGCTAATGGTTAAGGGGGTTTTGGGAGGAGGTTGTAGGAAATGTCCTAAAATTGACTGTAATTTTTGCAGAACACTGTGAGCATACTAAAATCCCTGAACTATATACTTTACTTTTTAAAGATTTTTATTTTTAAGTGATCCCAACATGGGGCTCAAACTCGCAACCCTGAGATCAAGAGTCACATGCTCTACCGACTGAGCCAGCCAGGCACTCCATGAACCATACACTCTAAATGGATGAATATTTTGGTATGTATATGAACATATGTATATCTCAATAAAAATGCAAAAAATAGCATTTTTGTTTTAGAAAAAACTGGGGGAAATTTCAATACAGTCTATTGGATGGTATTTGGGAGTTGTTAATTTTGTCAGGAGTGGTAATGGTATTATAGGAAGGGTTTCATGAGTCTTTATCTGCTGTAGATGGAAAACATTTTTCAGGGAAATCTCTGAAGTCTAGATCTTACACCAGTGCAGGAATGCTTCCCTCTCCCCCTGTCTCCCTGGAGGCAACCAGGGGCCTAAGTTATAAGTTACCTGAGCAGGAGTCACCCCCCCCCCCAACCCCCATCACACACACACACACACACACACACACACACGTAGTCCAGGGCAAACCCAGAAAAGGTGGCAAACCCCAGAGCTTTGGGAAATGGGAAGGCAGGCTAACACCTGCCTTCCCTGCCTTTCCTTCCCTGCCTTTCCTTCCCAGGGAACAGCAATACAAAGGTACTTGCCAGCACCCTGAAGAGGTGCTGGCCACATAGAAAGTTCATTACTGTTATTGCAGTAACCTTGACCCTATTCTCTAAAACCCCAGAGTGTTTTCACACCTTTCAGCTTTGTTATGAAATTTTCAAACATTAACTTAAATTTAAAATCATTTTAGGGGCACCTGGCTGGCTCAATGGGCTAAGCATCTGACTCTTGGTTTTGGCTCAGATCATGATGTCACAGTGTTGTGAGTTTGAGCCCTGCATCAGGCTCTGCGCTGGCTGTGCGGAGCCTGCTTGGGATTCTTTCTCTCTCTGCCTCTCCCCCACTGGCGCTGTCTCTGCCTCTCTCAAAATAAATAAATCAACTTTATTTTTAAAAATAAATAAATTTAAAATCATTTCAATTTGTGGGATCTGCATCAGGAGTTTTTCAGCGAGTCAAATGGGAAGGGAGTTTTGAAATCAGAAAAAGCAACAACAGGTTGTAGCAATCCCCACAGGGACCTCGACTTTATTTATGGAAACAGGGTCAGCCAGAACGGTATTTTGTTGTCGTTGTTGTGGTTGTTGTTGTTTTTCAGTAGGCTCCACCTGCAACATGGGGCTTGAAGTCATGACCCAAGAGATCCAGAGTAGCCTGCTCTACTGACTGGAGGCAGCCACGCGCCCCCAGAATAGTCTAAATAAACAGTTGATGCGGTCTCTTCTTCTCTCCTGTGAGGCTAATGGCCAGGGGTTATCATCACAACTGTGATAACCGAGGTCTCAAGGACACAGTCAAGGACCTCCAGACTCAGCTTTTTAGAATCTGGCTGGGCTCATTGGCTCATTCAGCGTGCACTTTCTAAAACTCACGTTCAGGGCCAGCGGCCGGGGAGATGCGCGCAGGGCCTTGGAGCCTGCAATTCTGGGAAAGCTCCGCAGGTGGGGCTGGCGCTCCCGCAGGCGCAGGAGGCCCCGGGTCAGAGCCTCCCCAGGGGGCTGCGGGGACAATACGCAGGGCGAGCGTGGGGAGCACAGTTTTCCTAACTCAGCAGTCCTCAAGGTGCGGGGCGGGAGGAGCGGGGAGGGAATGAGTTGGCTCCCAGCGGGCATTTGGCAGAGTCTGCAGGCAGTTTTGGTTGTCACCACGAGGGGGCACTTCTGGCACCTGGAGGCTGGAAGCCGAGGACGCTGCTTAACATCCCACAGCGCACAGGCTGACCCTCACGAAGAAGAATTATCTGTGAGGGTGACGGCCGCTGCAATCTCAGCCTGCAGTGCCCGAGCCCCAAATCTGGCGTGCGCTAACCATGCCTGCAGAGCCCCGCAAACCTTCTCTCAAGAAGCCTCCTTGGTGCCGACCCTAGTTTTCTGGGCACCATTCACTCTGTCCGGGGTGGGTGCCAGGTCCAGCAGGCTTTTCTTTCCACACTTTGGGCCTTTGCACCTTGATAGGCGCTCGTAGAGGACAGCACAGGACACCAATCCGGCCAGCCCCAGAGAAAGGGGTGGGGGGAGGCAGGGGCAGGGGACGTGACCTGGACATCCACATGGTGTTTGGTCTGCGGGCCTGACTGGCTGGTGCTGCAGATACTTAGGTAAGCAGCTTGCACCATCCCAGAACCAGTTACCATAGCAACCCCCTTGAGGGAGTAGGGTGGGGACCGTCGCTGCGGTAACCCCAAGCAACCTCAGCCAAGGGCAGGCCAGGGGACGTTCTCTAATCCTAGATGCACAAATAGTCCTCTGAAGCCATGCTGGAGCCCGTCCAGCAGCGCCCTTCATGTGCTGGCTGGGTCACTCTGGGTACTGTGCATTCTAGAAACCTCCACCCACTAGGGCAAGTCAGGGACAGGCTGCTTGGACACTGTGTCCACCTCTCCAGCCTCCGAGGCCTCTGTAATCTACACTGGGGCACCCATTCAGCCTTCTTTGTCTCTGGCAACAATTCTCGTCTTAAAGTCTGTCTTGTCTGATAGGAGCAGTGTGACCACTCTAGCTCTTCTGATGCCTGCTTGCATGGAGTACCTTTTTCCAAACTTTTATTTTCAACCTATTTGTCTTGGAATCTAAAATGTGTCTCCTGTAGACAGGGCATAGTTAGATCACGCCTTTTTTCTTTTAAGTGATTCTGCCAACCTCTGCTGTGTGTGTGTGTGTGTGTGTAAAATGCACAGGATACCGAAACAAAATTAATTCAATGGGGCATTTGGTACATTCACAAGGTTGGCAACTGTCACCATGACCTACTTCTAGAACATTTTCATCACCCCGAAGAGAAACCCAATACCCATCAGCAGTCGCTTCCCATAGTCACCACCACCTCCCAGCCCCTGGCAACCACTAATCTACTTTCTGTCTCTACGGACTTGCCTTTTCTGGATGTTTCATGGTTTCACTCATAGGTGGAATTTAAGAAACAAAACAGATGGGGGCACCTGGGTGGTTCAGTCGGTTAAGTATCTAACTTCAGCTCAGGTCATGATCTCGCCATTCCCAAGTTTGAGCCCCACACCAGCAGGCTCTGTGCTGAGAGATCAGAGCCTGGAGCTTGCTTCAGATTCTGTATCTACCTCTCTCTCTGCCCCGCTCCCTCACATTCTGTCTGTCTGTCTCTCTCTCTCTCTCTCAAAAATAAACAAACATTTAAAAAAAAACTTTTTAGAGAAACAAAACAGATGAACGTAGGAGAAGAGAAGGGAAAAGTAACAGGGAGGCAAACCGTAAGAGACTCTTAAATACAGAGAACAAACTGAGGGTTGCTGGAGGGGAGGTGGGGAGGGGGAGGGGCTAAATGGGTGATGGGCATTAAGGAGGCCACTTGTTGGAATGAGCACTGGGTGTCATATGTAAGTGATGAATCACTAAATTCTACTCCTGAAACCAACACTACACTATATGTTAACTAACCTGGATAAGAAAGGAAAGAAAGAAAGAAAGAAAGAAAGAAAGAAAGAAAGAAAGAAAGAAAGAAAGAAAGAAAGAAAGGGAAAAAGAAAAGGAAAGAAAAGAGAAGAAAAGATGGAAGAAAAGAGGCACAGAATCATGCCCTACGTGGTCTTTGCATCTGGCTGCTTTACTTAGCATGAGATTTCACATTGGTCCGCATTGCCTTGCCTCGCAGCCCACCTTGGCCAGACTTCACCCTCTCCCTGTCCCTCAGGGCTCCCGGTGCCTGACTTCGCTGAGCTCACGGTGACCCCAGTTTCCCTGCTCAGTTCAAGTCTCTGGATAACGCTCCTAGTGACTGCTGCCTGGGCACCCAGAATACCTCGAGCTCTGTCTAAGCACTTCCGACGCATTACCTTGTCTCATACCAATCTTGAGGCAATCCTGGGAGGAGGAAACCACGATCATCCCCCACCCCCTGGTCCAGTGGGTAAGCAGCACCATGCTGAGCACCCCCACATTCTTATGCCCCTCACCTGCCCCTCCCAGCTCAGGTTTGCGCCGGCAAATGAGGACATTTGCTAACACTGTGTGGCCCCAAGTGGGTTAAACTTCTCAATGCCTCACCTAAGCTGGGGGTGATCATCACACCTGTCTCCTGTGGGTGCTATGAAAATGAAAGGGGTTAACAGACGTAAGCCTCTAACTCACCCGGAGCAGGGGAGTGCTCCTTCTACTGGGAGGGAGCCAAACTTCCCTTCCCTGGGCAGGGAGCCAAACAGAGCCTCAAGGGCAAAGGGGACAGTGAGGGAATGGCAGAATCTGGTCTGTGTTTCTGAACTCTCTTCACCTGAAAAGGAGACCCCATAGCCACTGGGCTATCTTTCCCCTTTCCCCCTTCCCCCAGCCCCTGCCAACCACCTGTTGGCTTCCTTTCTCTATGGATCTGCCTGTTTCACACCACAGGTGGCTTTCTGTGTCTGGCTTCTTTCCTCAATGCTTGACAAAGGGTGCAAGCTTGGGGCTTTGGTTCTGCCTGACTCCAAAGCCCCATCCCCCCTGTTTGGTGGGGGACAGCCCATCACAAGGGGCACAAAGGGAGAGGGAGAAGGCGCCTGGGTGGAGAGCAGGAAGGGCAGGAAGCTTCCAGACCAGGTGGTTTACCTTTGCGATGGCTTCTTCATTGCTTTCCACCATCTTCCGGAGCTTTATCAGGTGCCACAGATCCTGGGCGGGCTGGCCCTTGCCCCGGCTGCCCTCCAGCAGCTGGGAAGTGGATGGCAGGTCCTGCAGCATGGCCAGCTGGCTCTCCATCTTGTCGATGCGGCTCACCACGTGGTCAAAGACGTTGCTGAGCCTCTTCATGGGGTGCAGGAAGGGCTGGGCGTCTGCTTCCCGGGGCATGAATGCGGCCAGCGGGGTTTGGAGAAAGTCCTCGTCTCCCGAGAGGACCTTCTTGAGCTCAGCCAGGTGGATGTGCTCCAGGATGCCCTGGAGCAGGAGGTGCAGGGCCTTGAAGTTCACCACCCCGCACTGCGGGATGGCGATGTTGACCAGCTCAGAGAATGTGAGTGAGAAGCTCATTCTGCAAGGAGGGGAGGCTGGGCTGGGCTTCTGGGTGTCCACGGGGACAAGTGGTGGCTTTCAGGGGACACACGAGCTGTGCAGACAGGTCCTCAGAGGCCCAGGGAGGCTGCAGGTCATGGTGGTCAGAGAGAAAATGGCCTCTGTGCTGGCCGGAGCTCAGGTGAGAGCTTCTGGTTGCTAGGACACCAAAGAACGTGGGCAGGTCGGCGTGCTTCCGGGGGCCTGGAGTGGGGCAGGGTGGGCGTTCAATGAAAAGTTGATGAGTGAACAGAAGGAGGGTCAGCCTTTCATGTCAAGCCCTTCAGTTATGTAAGACCCATGACCCCTTCTAAGAAGCATGCAGTGAAGGTGATGGGGAGGAAGCTTGCTCTTCGGAAGCCTTTAGAATTAGGACAGGAAAACAGTTCTTGGAGTTAGGAGAAAAGAGGACGTAGAAAGGAGTCTGAAGAGCTAAGCTGGTCTCCAGACATGAGCCAAAGGCCCCACAGATGTTCAGGCTTCTGGTGGGGAGTGGGGGTGGGGGTGGGAAGGGCAAGAGGCAGCTGGCTTTCCACAGGTCTGAACTCTGCATGGCCCTGCCCACCCCGGTGAGGACATCCCCACCAGGGTGAGGACACCCTTGCCAAACCTTGCTCTGCTCCCCACTAGAGCCAGGGCTCCAGAAGCCCCCATGCCCCGAGGACACGGCTGTAAGCCAGCTGCCACTTGGGCTCCTATGTGGTCAGGCCCTGCTTGTGTCAATTCTTGGACAAGAATGCTCATCCTGGTCTCCTGGGGAAGTCTGCAGGGAAGGTCCTTGGCTTAACCCCAGGAGCCCCACTCCTGGCACATCCCTGGCACACAACACACGCTGCTTCTGCACAGTGCACGGCATGAGCCCTGCTCAGGGGTATAGTTGGCTGAGGGGCGGTCTCCCCCAGCTTGCCCACAAAGGGTGGAGCACCTGTCCACTCTGGGTTCATGGAGATGTGTGCATGTCTCTTTCTCAACAGCTGTGGGACCTTGTGCAAATGACTTAACCTCTCTGAGTCTCCGCTTCCCCGCCGCCTAATTGGAAACAAAACCTTCCATGTGAGGTTGCCGAGGGGAGGGGCAGTGTGTGTGTGTGTGTGTGTGTGTGTGTGTGTGCACGTGTGCTGCAATAACACATGTGAAGTGCCAGCCACTCTGACTCAAAAGAATTCCTTTCCCTCAGAACTGACCTGATATTCCACTCTTGCCAGTCAATGATCATGGCTCAGTCAGGTGAGCATCCAACTTCCACTCAGGTGGAACTCACAATTCATGAGTTCGAGCCCCGTGTCGGTCCTCTGCTGTCAGCACCAACCCTGCTTCAGATCCTCTGTCTTCCTCTCTCTCTGCCCCTCCCTCTCTCTCTTAAAAAAAGAAAAAGAAAAAGAAAAAGCCACCGAGATGCCTGGGTGGCTCAGTTGGTTAAGCGTCTGACTCTTGATTTCGGCTCAGGTCACGGTCGTGGGGCCATGAGATCAAGCCTCCACACCCAGTGCGGAGCCTGCTTGACTCTCTCTCTCCTTCTGTCGCTCTTCTCCCCCCAACCCCTGCTCTCATCGTCTCTCTCTCTCTCTCTGTCTCTCCCTCTCTAAAAAAAGAAAAAGAAAAAGAAAAAAAAGCCCCCTGGCTCTCTAGGGAAAGACCAGCTGGAGTCTGGGGCACGTATTCACAGACTGGGGTTGGCAATCAAGGCTCCAGTTCAGGACCTGGTACCAGAGCAAACCAGGACACAGGTTTGCTTCTGATAATGAACTGTGTGGCGGGTGGCTGACGTATTCTGGGCAGTCGGTGCAGCGGCTGTCCTATGAGGGGACAGGACGATTCACTGTGCAGGACAGCGGGAGGGTGGTAACCACAGCCCAGCTGCGATGGCTTTCTCTGAACAACCTCCTGACCAGCAACACTTGGGACAGCGAAGCTTGGGACTCTGTGGGCCAGGTTTCTGAGGACTGACTGTGTGTGCTTTTGGCTACGTGGGGGTAGAGATGGAGGAAGAGAAAAGCGGCCCCTGACATCGGGACCTTGCCTGGCACCATGGTCCCTGGGGCGCCTGTGAGGCCCAGTCGGTTGAGAGTCTAACTCTTGATTTTGGCTCAGGTCGTGATCTCGCTGCTCACGAAATGGAGCCCCACGTGGGGGCTCTGCACTGCAGCACCCGATCCAAGACATTCCCCCATCACCTAACATGGACCCAAGTCCTGTAAACCCTTCAACTTAACCCTCCCAGAGAGTCCTGTGGGTTCCCCCTTGTGCTACAAGACCCAAAAATTCAAGTGCCGCCCTGAAACCTTCCAGACACACAGCCCCCCGCCCTCGTCCAGATGTGCACCCCCATTGTCGGGCAAGGCTCCCCCCAGCCAGTCCCCCAGTGGCCACACCAGCCAGGCCACGCTCCTCCCTGTTCTCAGCATGCAGGGCTTCAGTTCCCTGCCAGCCTGCAAGCCAATCACATCCTCCTGCAGGCACCCCACCCCCTCATTAGAAAGAGCAGCCCAGAGCTCCGTGCTGGTTCACTGTGTTCCTGACTGCAACCCCGAGTGGCCCCATGTGGCGGGCGGTGTTCTTTTTCCCCCACCAGTGAGCGTATGTGGCTGATAACTGCTGTCCTGGCCAGCCCTGGGGGTTGTACTATTGAGGGCACATGTCTCCCCCTGCCCCACCAAAGGGGTGAATGGGAGGTAATCAGGACACGGACTGTGTGAGTTCTCTCTTGTGGCAACAAGTCAACAAGACCAACTTTGCTCAACACAGTGGCTTCTTGGCTGGAGGGGTTCATTCTGCGACTTAACGGAAAACCTTTCAGTGGGCAGAGTTTCGTGGCTTTGGGAACCGCAGGCAAGGGGCTGAGGAGCTGTATTATTACAGAACCACGGGCAAGGCTTTCCTTAACAGGCAAGGGAAAATAAGAGGAAACAGGCAGGTTAGCACAGAAACAAGACGGGACAGGTCAGCACGGGGCCAGACCAGGGGTTCCCCATGGGCCTTACAAAGAAATGTGAGTGACAGAATTGGAAGCAATTCTTGGTCACTGGGGGGCCAGGGTGGGCAAGTGGGTGTGAGGGTGCTTTGTCATTTGCAGGGGATGCCCGGCATCCGGAACCACCCGCGTACTGGCTGGCGAAGCCTCCACTTTAGGAATCCTGGTTGGAGGCGACCACAGCCCACAGGTTCCCTGGCTCGCTTTGAAGCGAGGGCATGACCCCGTGCTTGGCTTTGGCAGCTCTGGGGCCCGAGGGGTATGTTCCTCTGGGGTCTAAGAACGTGAGGCTAGTAAATGAGCCTGGGTTGCAACAGTTCAGAGAGGTGGAAACTCATCTCAAAGAACCCAGTCTGGTCTCAGGCCTTCAAGATAGGGCTGCAAGCTGACTGCAGAGACACGGATGTATTTCCCAGCACCAAGCACTGGGCCTGGCAGTGAGTCTTCATTCTTTTCTTCAACCAGTATTTATTGGGCACCCCGACACATGCTGCGCTTAATTATGGAGGAGACCACAGTAAGCAGGTCTGGGGGGTGGTCTCTGATCTCACAGAGCTTGCTGGCTAGCGGGGGAGACATTTATTTTACAGGAAAGAAATAGACTAAGGTCAGGGAGGGATAGGAGTTAGAAACATAATAAGACGGGACAAAATGAGAGTGTGGGAGGGGCACTAATTTAAGCGGGCTGGTGGGGTAGCCAGCCTCTAAGACGGCCCCCCCCCAAGATCTCCCCTGGCAAAGACCCCCTTCTGTGGCCCCGCCCACACTGCAGCAACAACCCTGTATATCTGCCCCAGTGTATCCTGGATACAACGTATGAATGTTTACTCCCAGTCTGCATCTATGGACACACATGCATCCACTCACTTCACATCACAGAATGGCAAGATTTGAGAAAGCGGTGTATGTTGCAGGTGATGTGATGCCGCTGAATCAAAACAGTTGTGATCAAATGCAGGAAAAGAAAAAAGCCAACGTGTTAGAGAAGATCCAAAAACTTTAAAAATCATGTCATTTTAGGTCTGGAAATAGAACACTTGTTACAAAATCAAAAGACCTAAAGACCAGACTGCCTGAGTGGAAGAGGTCACAATGCTGCTCCACAGGGTGTTCCCTGCTTCCTGGAGGATTTGCTGTCCCCAGGAAGCGACCCTGCCCTTGGGTCACCGGTCATCACCAGTCATTTGGCAACGCTGAGTTCTGACGGCAGAACCGTCGCTCAGACAATTTCAGGACAAAGTTGTCACTGGACATTCTCTGAGCAGCTGGTCGGAGCCAGAAGCCAATTAACATGGTTGGAAATGACCATTAGCGTTTTTTCCCTCCCAAATAAGTTAACATCAATGATTAAATCTGTTTTGTAAAATGCCATTCATACATTTTTCCCAGACCAGCCATTTTTCATGCTGCATAGATGGCTAAGAAGGATAACCAGGTGCCTTTTCCTCCCAAGCTCCAGGAAGAACTGGACGCCAGGGCGAGTACTGCTGGTGAAGGCTCGGAGTTTGTGGTTAGTCAACGCGTGCCATTTCTGGCTGCCTGGTATCTGGACATTCTCCTAACTTGGGGTGAGGGTTAGGGGTTGGGGGGGATCTCATGACAGGTGCAGGCAACCTGCCCCCTGCTCAGAGACTGTCTGTCCAGTCAGATCTCTGCCACCCCACTCGCCTCTGTCTCATTTGTGGTTAGGTGTGAAAAATCAACAAAGCAACTGCTGCTCCTGGTTCTGAAATTCAGGACCAATATTTTCAAGTGCAAATTACCTGTGGACTGGTCTGCTGGAAGCTGGGGGGCCGTGGGGGTGGCGTGTGGGGTCGGGGGACTCAGCCACTTGCCACATTAGGCAAGACACCTGATCTAACGAAGGCCTCTTACCTCCCTGGGCCTCAGCTTTCTTGTGTCTAAAGTTAATGGCTCTAATCTCACTAGGGTAAAGAGCAGATGGAAAGGGAAGGAAGCTTTCAGGACGGCCCCGGTGGGGTTGAGGGGCCAGTGGCTGGGTGCACTCTGTGATTCCAGGCAGGCTGTCCTGGGTTGGCTTCATGACCAGCCCCAGCTTCCTGGTTCCCACGTGAGCTCTGTTCCCCAGCCAGGAACATAATTCTGTGAGCAGTCAGACCTTCCATTTGAGCCCTTTTCTGTTCAGGAAACCAGACTCAGGTTCTGTTGCCCCGACTGATCCAAAGCGCTCACTTGTGAGGCTGGTAAATGGTGAGAAACCACAAATGGAACTCAGTGAAGGTCAGGGGGACGTGCGTCTAGGGAGGACACAGCCAATCCGAGCCTGAACGATGCCCACCCAGCCAGGAGGGTGTGTCCAGGTGGGAGTGCAGGCTGTGGGTGCCCACATTTCTTCTTGCGGGGGGGGCATAAAATGTAGGTTTACATTTGCACAGGGACCTGGACAGAGCATTGCTCCTTAATGAGGCCTCAGACCAGAGGTTTCCAGAACCTCTTGGGAAATGACCAAGGATCTCGGGGTGGGGGGGGTGTCTTCCTCTCCCAGTCACTCACATCACATCCTTCACTGAGCCCTGTTTTCTTCCTAAATAACGACCAATGTCACTCACCCTTCCTTGTCCACCAGCAGCCCTGAAATCCTTTGCCTAGGACAAAGACCAAACCACATGGTGTGGTCTGTAGGCTGCATGGCTGGACCCACCTCTCCCCTCTTTGGCCTTAATTCCAGCAGCTCCTTCTACTCTAGCCCCCCCTACCTTCTTCCCCCCCACCCCCCAGGCAACCACTGTTCTGCTTTCCATCTCTATGGTTTTTGACTACTCTTGGGACCTCATGTAAGTGGAATCATGCACTATTTGTCCTTCTGTGCCTGGCTTATCGCACTTAATAGTGTCCTCAAGGTTCATCCATGGTGTAGCCTGTGTCAGTTTCCCTCCTTTTTGAGGCTGAATAATATTCCATTGCACATATATACACATTTTGCTTATCCCTTCATCCGCTGATGGGCGACGGACCTTTGGGTTGTGTTCATATTTTGGCTCCTGTGAATAATGCTGCCGGTGAACATGACGGTATAAACGCCTGTTCTAGTCCCTGCTGTAAGTTCTCGAACCCACAGGTGGAATTGCTAAGTCATACAGCAATTCTACCGTATGTAGAATTCAGCGCGTCTGGGGACCTGACACGCTGGTTTCTGTGGTGGCTGCACCATTCCTACCAGGCTCCAGTTTCTCCACGTGCTCACCAGAACTTGCTATTTTCTGATAACAGCTGCCCCAGTGGGTGTGAGGCGAGAACTCGTGGTTTTCATTTGTGTTTCCCTGGTCACTGGTGATGCTGAGCATCGTTTCACGTGCTAACTGGCCATTCGTATACCTCGGGAGAAATGTTTATTCCAGTCCTTTGCCCATTTAAAATTTTGTTGTTGAGTTGTAGGAGTTCTTTATATATTCTAGATATTAACCCCTTATCAGACATACAATTTTCCAATTAACTTTCTTTTAGTCCTTGTTGAGGAACGTGATCAAAAAGATGTGACCTCCAATTGACCCATGAAAAGGACCCGAACACCTGGAGGCTCCTTAGCCCCTCCCCTGTCCTTGGCATGTGGCTGAAACATTTTTCCTGCCCCTATTTATGAGAGAAACGAAAGTCCTACTCATCATTCAGACTTCAGCTCAGCCATTACTTTCCAAGGGAAGCCTTCCCTACCTCCTTGACTGGAATAAACATTCCATACTCTGGGATCTTAGTACTTCCCATGTCTTTCCTTCACATGTTGGCCACGGTCATTTGTGTGGCTATCTGGTTAGTGCCATTCTCCCCCATCACTCTGAGTTCCTGGAGGCAGATGTGAGTTCTAACGGGAGATGGCTTCTAGCAAGTACACAGTTGATACTTCATAAATACTTGCTGACTGAATGAATAAAACAGAGTCATTTGCAGAAAGCCTTTTTCTGGGGAAGGACCACAAAGGAGGCATTTGCTTCCTTTGGCTGAACCTCCAGATGGGTATAGAAGGGCTGATTTCTACCTTCTGCCACAACCACAGGGAACTCCTCCTGTCGCTCACACAGGGTGGATTAAATAACACAAAAGAGGCAATCAGAAACGACACTGTATGATCCTTAATAATGTGTTCAGGAAACCGCTGTGATCAGACACTGAATTTTCAGTTCCTTTACTTGAAACAATACTACTACAAGACAAGGATCACCCTTGGTTTTTTTTGTTATTATTATTATTATTATCAGCACTTTGGATATATCATCCCTCTGCCTTGCAGCCTCTGTTGTTTCCGAGGATAAGTTAGCTGCTGATCTTATTTGGGTTCCCTCGTAGGCGATGAGTCATTTTTCTCTTGCTCTTTTCAAAATTTGTTTCCCTTGTCTCGTCTTTTAACTATGATGTATCCGGGCATGGCTTTCTTTACAGTGCTCCTACTTGGGAGTTTGCTGAGATGCTTGGATGTGTAGATTAATGTGGGTTTGTTCTTTCTTCTTTTTGTTTTCTTCTATTACATTGTGGAGTTTTCAGGCATTATTTCTTTAAATATTTCTTCTGCTGGGGCACCTGGGTGGCTCAGTCAGTTAAGCGTCCGACTTTGGCTAGGTCATGATCGCATGATGCGTGGGTTTGAGCCCGGTTTCAGGCTCTGTGCTGACAGTTTGGAGCCCGGAGCCCACTTCGGATTCTGTGTCTCCCTCTCTCTCTGCCCCTCTCCTACTTGCACTCTGTCTCTCAAAAATGAATAAATGTTTAAAATTTTTTTTTACTATTTTTTCTGCTCCTTTCTCTCCCTCTTCTTTCCTTTGGTTACTCCCATTACACATGTGTTGGTGCACTTCATGGTGTCCCACATTTCTCTGAGGCTCTGTTCATGTTTCCTTATTCTATTTTCTCTGTTTTTCAGATTATATAATTTCTACCAATTTAGCTTCAAGCTCATTTGTTCTTTCTTTTGCCAGTTCAACCACCCTTGTTTTATAGATGAGGAATGAGGATCAGAAACTTAAATAATTTACTGACAGTCTCACACAGCTAATGAGGGGCAGAGCCAGGATCTGAATCTAAGATCTCAGGTCTCACTCCACCTATCACTTACGTATTCAATCATTCATTCACCCAATAAATATTTACTGAATGTTGACTACGGGCCAGAAACTACCCTCCAGGACAGAGAACCCCCAGCAGACAAGATTCTTGCCCTCACAAGAGCAGCAAACATGTCAACAAACGGGCCATGAGGTGACGCGGGCAGGTGCTCAGGGAGGCCTCGGGAGGGACATCTGAGCTGAAGACAGGATGTCCCTGGCGTTCCTTCAGGACAGAGACCTTTCTTCCTTTTGTCTGTCTCTCTAGCACCAGAACACAGAGCCCCGCACTCAGGAGGGGCTCAGTAAATGTTTGCTAAGTGGATGACAGCTCCAAAGGAGCGGTCCACTCTCACAGGCTGTGTCAACGACAGAAATATTACAAAACAGAAGCTAACACTGAAATCATTCATGTTTCCATTTAGAATCATTTAGCATTTAGGGGCGCCTGGGTGGCTCAGTCGATCAGACGTCCGACTTCGGCTCAGGTCATGATCTTGCAGGTCGTGGGTTCGAGCCCCGCATCGGGCTTTGTGCTGACATCTCAGAGCCTGGAACCCACTGTGGACTCTGTGTCTCCCTCTTTCTCTGCCCTTCCCCTGCTCATGCTCTCTTTCTTTCTCTCAAAAATAAATAAACATTAAAAAAAATTTAGAATCATTTAGCATTTACGTTGGAGGGTTGGGTGGAGGGTCTGGAAATGCCAGGTGTTGGTGAGCCTATGATGAGCAGAACTCCCACCCTCTGGTGGACTGTAGATTGGGAGAAGGACTTTGGGAAAGTCTGTGACAGGGTATGCAGGGCTGGACACGGGTAGACCCTATGACCCAGACGTTCTACCCCACAGTGGGCAGCCAAAAGTAAGAGACTCATAGCATGCACTATAATGTCTGTGACAGCAATCTCACAATCCCTAAGAATTCCCATCCGGGAATTACCCAGATACCCAGGAACAGCACAACAGATGAACCATGCTATATTCACACAATGGACCATCATATGGCAATGACAATGAACACTGGCAGCCTTGTGCACCGGCAGGGATGACTCACTGGTAGAAAATTGAGCACAAGAAGCCTTATAGAAAGGTGCTCATACTGTATGAATCCTTTTCTATAAAAAGCACAAAAATGGAGCATGGTGGAACGGTCTTTTCTGTTAGAAGTCAGCAGCGTGGTGACCCTGGGGTGACCTCACACCCAGGGAGGGTGAGGCGGGCTGCTGGGAAACACGCACGCCAACGTGTTCCGTTTCTGAAAATGCACCGTGCCGTGCACTTGCGATGAGAGCGCTTTTCTGTATCAAAGGTCTGAGAAGCCGCCACCATTCAGACAAATCACTGACCTCACAAGGTGGGTTCCACGGGGGTGGCACGCTTCCTTCCCTTCCTGTGCTGAGTATAAAGGCAGGTTTTTACAAATGTGACAGTTTCCTGGCTCATGCTGTCTCTGGAGAGCAGCTTGGGTGGTGAGGAGACCACCGGTCTAGAGTCACGTCTGCCAGCCACTGGCGTTGCAACTCTCTACTTAGGTTTAGGTAAGTGTATGCAGGCTCTTTGTGGGGTCAAGAGAGGTGTGCATGCAGAGTGCTTAGCACAGTACTTGGCGCCAAGTAAGTGCTCAGTGATTGTTGGTTGAGTCTCCCAAAACGATCACATGATTTTGTTTGAGGCTTTTGAGCCAATGATGGGAGAGAGGGTGAAGGAGTAGGCAGAGGGTTGTGGCAGGAGGGCAGGGAGGTACCCTTGGTGATGCCTGGGTTTTGCTCCATTGGAGAAAACTGCACTGAAAATGCCCTTGGTCACTTGGAGTGTTTGCTGCATGACAAAAACTGCACACTGCATGCTCCAACCGGCTCCAACTTGCAATGAAGATACAAATGCATGCAAACGAATCTACTCTTAGGAGTCGGGCTGGTGACTTCCTTGTGGGCGGACAGTGAGTGGTGGGAGGGGGCACAGAGGAGCTTGCTGGGGATGGTCACTCTCTGTGTCTTCACTTGGTGTCTGCTGCACTAAGAGTGAGGTTCACGAAAACGCATCAGCCTCAACACCTAAGACACGGGCACTTTTCTGGGTCTCGATGTGAGAATGAGGTCTGGCTTAAACTCTGATCTAAGTGAACTATGAAGGATGAACATTACCTCCAGGACTCTGTAACGCAGGCTCCAAGTCCGGGAAGGAAAGGCAAGCAGAGGAGACACCATGTCCCCTGCACCACCATTTGGCCAGCAGATGGCAGTGGTTGTAGAGAGGATGGAGGAGCTCCCACTTTCCCCACCTTTGGGCTGATTCTGTAAAACGTGGGAAGCCGCGGCGGGCTAGGGGGCGGGGGGGGAGGACAGTCCAGTTGAAAGCCGACAGGTGTCCATCTGGAGGCAAGGGCCAGCAGAAGGACCACTGAAGCTACGCGCTCCGGCTGACCCAGTTAGGGTATAATCTGGACTAAAAATAAAGTGCTGCTGGCTTTGCAGTACAGGTGTGAGAACAGGTGTGAGGCTCAGGGGCTGGAGGAGGGGGCAGTAGGTGATGTAGAAGCAGCCTCGTGTGTGCATCTGTGAGAAAGGCAGGTGTCAGCAGAAAGCAAACACTCCTGGGAAAAGGTGAGATCACCAGTTATGCTGCAAGGCCACAAGTGACAGCTCCTGACGCTTCCTGGGACAGTCCTGGGATCCTGGTCTCAGATGCGCCCCATGAGGATTCGAGAGCAAATAACACGGATAGCATCACTCTCCACAGAGGTGTGTCTTATGATGTGTCTGATTCTTCCTGAGTTGCTTTGGGTAGAGTCTCTCCCTGGTTGTTTGTTTGTTTTGGTAACTGCTTTAAGATACAATCCACATTCATCCATTTAAATGTACAATTCAGTGGCTTTAGTACCTTCACTACGTTATGCAACAACCATCATGACAGTCAATCTTAGAACATTTTCATCACCCCAAAAAGAAAATCCGCACCCATTAGCCATCACCCCCTGCCGTTTTCCCTGCACTCCCCCAGCCCTAGGCAACCACTGATCTTCCCATCTCTACTGACCAGCCTGTTCTGAACATTTCATACAAATGGAATCATACAATATGCGTGGTCTTATTGTCTGGTTTCTTTCACTTATGCATGATGTTCTCAGGGTTCATCCACGGTGTAGCCTGTGTCATCACATCATTCCTTTTTTAAAAAAAATTTATTCATGCATTTTGAGAGAGAGAGAGAGAGAGAGGGAGAGAGAGAGAGAGAGAGAGAGAGTGTGTGTGTGTGTGCACGCATGCGCGTGTGAGCAGCGGAGGGGCAGAGGGAGAGGGAGACAGAGAATCCCAAGCAGGCTCTGTACTGACAGTGGGCCTTAAACCCACGAACTGTGATATCGTGACCTGAGCCAAAATCAAGAGTTGGACACTTAACCAACTGTGCCACCCGGGTACCCCAACACTATATTCCTTTTTATGGCTGACTAATACTCTACTGTATGGATAAGCCATGGTGTATTTATTTGTTGGTGGGTTGTTCCCACTTTTTTGGCTCAAGTGAATGTGAACATTCGTGCTATGCATATGAACAAATGCTATGGACGTTTGTATACAGGTTTGTGTGTGGCCATATATTTTCATTTTTTCTTGGCCATATTCCTAGGGGTAGAATTGTTAGTGGCTCAGTTTAATCTGAGGAATATTTGCCTTTAGTTTTTGGTTTTTTTTTTTTTTTGTATGTATTTATTTTTGAGAGAGAGAGAGAAGGAGACAGGGACAGAGTGTAAACTGGGGAGGTTCAGAGACAGAGGGAGACATAGAATCTGAAACAGGCTCCAGGCTCTGAGCTGCTGGCACAGAGCCCGATGTGGGGCTTTGAACTCATGAACCATGAGATCATGAGCTGAGCCGAAGTTCGATGCTTAACCGAATGAGCCACCTGGGCACCCCACCTTTAGTTTTTGTTTTTTTTAAATGTAAACTCTGCACCCAACGTTAGGCTCAAACTCACACCCCGAGATCAAGACTCACACATTCTATCCCCTGTGCCAGCCAGGTGCCCCTGCCTTTAGTTTTAAGTGCAAATACAGTTCATGGGAATGCAAGCTGGTGCAGCCACTCTGGAAAACAGTATGGAGGTTCCACAAAACACTAAACACAGAACAACCCTATGACCCAGCAATGGCACTACGAGGCATTTATCCATGGGATACAGGTGTGCTGTTTCGAAGGGACACATGCACCCCCATGTTTATGGCAGCACTATCAACAACCAAAGTATGGAAAGAGCCCAAATGTCCATCGATGGATGAATGGATAAAGAAGATGGGGTATATATTTATGATGGAGTATTACTCAGCAATCAAAAAGAATGAAATGTTGCCATTTGCAACTACGTGGATGGAATTGGAGGGTATTATGCTAAGTGAAATTAGTCAGAGAAAGACAAATATCAAGGATTTCACTCATATGAGGACTTTGAGACAAAACAGATGAACATAAGGGAAGGGAAGCAAAAATAATATAAAAACAGGGAGGGGGACAAAACAGAAGAGACTCATAAATACGGAGAACAAACAGAGGGTTACTGGAGGGGCTGTGGGGGGGGGGATGGGCTAAATGGGTAAAGGGCACTAAGGAATCTACTCCTGAAATCATTGTTGTACTGTATGCTAATTTGGATGTAAATTTTAAAAAAATAAAAAGTAACATTAAAAAAATACAGTTCAATAATCTCTTTTATTCTTTGATTCCTTTAACAGCAAGTTGGAGATGGAAGTTCCAATTTTGTAAGCAGGGGAATTGGGGCCCAGGGCACTCTAAGGAGAGCAAATAATAATAGCTCCCATCTGGGTCAAGTGCCAGCCTGTGCCAAGCATTGTGCAAAGGGACCTAGCTACAGTAAGCCATTCCATCCTTATGAGAGTCCTAGGGGGCTACTATTATGTTTATCCCCACTTCCCGGTCAGAAGATTAGGTGTTCTCAACAAGGCCATGCAGTGGTGTGGCCCAAGACTTGACTCCAGTTTGATCTTACTCAATTTTAGGCTCTCACTGGCCCCCTCTGCTATTGGGTGGACTCTGGAGGGTCAGAGCATCTCTCCTGAGCCTCTAGCATAGTGAGGTTTACCTGCCATCTTCTACTTGACCTGTACCACACAGGATACTCTGAACCACCCTTTGCCCTCCTTTCTCTCTGATCGTCCTCTTAGTGTCCCTGGATTTTCCTCTGGATCCTGCCTACAGCCCCTTCTCTTCCTAATGGCTCTTCCTGCCCACAATTTCCACCCCTTGCACATTGCCAGATGATTTGTAGAAAATGCAGGTCTGGTCATATCACTCAAGATACAATGCTTCACATCCCCCATTACTATGGAAGTGGATAAAGTTCTATTTTCCATAGACTGGTCTATAAGATCCTCCTCATCTTTTCCCACCCACTACTCTCCCTTTTCACACCCTACAATCCAGCCATAAAGAATTGCTTGCATTTCCCCAGAAGCACCTCCATATGTCATTTCTCTGGGACTTTGCATAAGCAACTCTCACTGCTAGGAGTGCCCTTCTCCTAACTTCTTTTACCTGGGGAATTCTTACACATCCTTCAAGTCCTATCTTAAATGTCTATCTCCTCTCTGAAGCTTTCCTCATCTGATTGCTCCCTCCCTGACCTCTCAGAGCACCTTGTTTTGATGTCTTCAACACAGACTATTATAGTCGTCTCCCTAGCTGGACTATGTGCGCTTTGAGAACGGATATTGGGCTTTATTCCATTCTGTATATTTCCAGGCAGAGACCAAAACTTTGCACGGTTGAACAAGCAAATGAATAAATATTCCATATCTGCACTGTTCAATATGGCATCTACAAGCTACATGTGGCTACTGAGCCCTGGGAATCTAGCTGATCCCAAATGAGATCTGTTTCAAGTCTAAAAACACACTGGATTTCCAATACTTAGGGTTGGAAAAAAACCCATAAAATATCTCATGGATAATTTTTTATACTGACTAAATACTGAAAAATAGTATTTTGCATGCATATTGGCTTAAATGAAATATATTAGTAAAATTAACACCACCTGTTTCTTTCTACTTTAAAAAAAGTTGATTTATTTATTTTGAGAGAGTCAGAGACAGAGTGAGTAGGGGAGGGACAGAGAGAGAGGGAGAGAGAGAATCCCAAGCAGTCTCTGTCCACACTGTCAGAGCACAGGCCGACATGGGGTTCGAACCCATGAAACTGTGAGGTCACAACCTGAGCTGAAACCAAGAGTAAGATGCTTAACTGACTGAGCCACCCAGGCACCCCACTTTCTACTTTTTTTTTTAAATATGGTTAGAACTTTTAGAATTACATATGTGCTTGTTTCTCAGCTTCTTTTGGTATAAACCATTTTCCACACGGCAATCATAATGATTCCTTAAAATGTCAACTGATCATAAACAGTGGAGTCTCATTATTAGTGGTAGTTATATCGTATGAAGTCACTGTAAACACTGGATTAGCGAGTAGTGAACTACTACTCCTAGGAGAAATACAGGGTAGGGTTCCTGCCAGCATCCGGTCACATTTGCATTAACCAATCAGTACATAACCATGTTTTATGAATGTTTCTATCTAAAGACATCTTATTTACTCTATGCTGCTGATTCAGTAACACTGAACTAACAGCCAACACCACTATAACTTATAACCGTAACAGTTTTTCTAACACAGGTTATTTTCTCCTGAAGGCACATCACAGCCTTTCTGTGCTTAGGAACGCTGGACAGTGCTTTGGGGCTATGCTCAGACACCATTTTAAACAGGAAAATCAACAAAAAGCGCAAGAAGGCAAAAGACGTGGTACTGAACATACACAAAGACCCGACTTCACGGTATGAGAGCTAAAATAGGGCAGAATGTTGCCTTAACTGACCTCAGCTTGGCCCCTTCACACCAGGCATCTAAAGCTTCTCCCATTCTGCGCACATTCGCAGAACTCACAGCACCTCCTCTCAATAAGCATTTGTTGACTAAATAATGGAAGGAAGGTGCACCTTGCTTGGACGGATGCCCTGGTGCCCGGAAGGTGGGAGGGAGCGCTAATTGGGTCCTTCCCTTAGCTTCCGGCTCCTCTTTCGCTGGACACATCTATCCCGGCCCTCCCACGTGTCCAGCTTTCGCCGAAGCGCCTCTGCTCACCCTGACTTCACCAGGGATCGTCACGTGTTGCCAGAAGCCCCGCCCCCGCGCTGACCTCATGGCTCCGCCTCTCACCGTGACGCCCTGCTCCAAAGCCTACCCGCCTCCTTCTGACAGACGCGCGACGGCAAGCTGCGGAGGTGGCCGTTCCAGCTGCTGCGGCCGCAGCGGGTGCCGCGGGGTCGGTGAGTCGCCTCAGCCACTGGAGACAGCTTCCCAGGGAGCCTCCCCCAGGAGCAGGGCTGGGGGTTTGCGGCCGCCGGGGGGAGGGGGGATGACCTCGGACCGCGGAGCCCCCAGCCCCCGCCTGCGGCGCCTGCGCGGTGCATGTCGGGCACTGTGGTCTCCCCGGCCCGCGGAGCGCGCCTCAGGCGCACAGACGGACTACATCTCCCAGAGACCTTTGGGCGGGCGGGGGGCGGCGTGCGCGCAAAGCCCCGCGGGGCTGAGGGTCTGGTCCTCCCAGCGCCTGGACCCCGGCCTGTTTTGGCGTTCGCTCGGCCTCGGGCGCCCGGCCTCCCGAGGTAAAGGGTCCCCGGGGGCGGCCCAGCGGGAGCTGATGCGGTCCAGAGCGGCCCTCGGGGTTTTGACGTCGCACCGTCGCTGGGTTGGCCGGCTCCCCGCGGGGCTGTGGTTCCAGCTTCGCCAGGCCCGGGCAGGCGCCGGGGCCCGGTACCCTGGGGGCTGCCGGCCCGCTCTTCGGGGTCCTGCTCGCTCATCACCTCTCGCACATCCCCAGTAGGGAAGGTCGGGGAAATACCGTCTCCGGCTTTCCGCGGCGGCTGTGTCCTCGAGGAAAGGGGGTCGGGGGCAGGGTCCTTGTGACGGAAGCCCCTGCTGAGCTCCTCGGTGACCTTGGCAGGCCCGAGGGGCCCGCGCGCCTCTCCCTCCCCCGCCCGTCCCCGCTCGCCGACGTCTGTAGGTTTCCGCGTCCGCGCCCGGCCGGAGGCAGTGACCTGGCCTGGCTTTGAGCCCGGCTTCGTGCCGTCGAGGACCTCGGTGTAGTTGAACTCTCACAGCTTTTTCTAGCCCGGCTTTGGGCACTTGTTCGTGGGTGTGCGTTTCTGTTTTCCTCTAAATGTTCCCAGGAGGCTTCTCAACAGGTGTCAGGTAAGGAGCTAGCGACTCTGAGTTTCTCCTGTGTGGGTTTGAGATTCTCTGCCTCAGAATCACCAGGGCAGGGCCTTTGTTAAAAGGGTTGGTTCCTGGGGGCAGCCCCCGCTCCCCCGGGTTCTGATTCAGCAGTTATGGGATGTGCCCAGGACTGTTTAATAAGCTCCCCACCTAATTCTCAGTCACATTTGGGGTTGAGAAGCTTTATCAAAGTGAAGGACGGAGGTCCTGGGGCAGAGCATTTATACCAGGTTTGTATGTAACCTGGTCCCTCCTGCAAGGTGGGCAATGCCAGGATAAGTGTGACCTCTCTCCTTGGCACTTGGTTTCTTATCTCCGGGCTGACTTAGGAGTTGGGTGGGAGGAGGTGTGCCAGCTCTGCCTTGCCCTCAATTCCCACATTTAATTATGAAGATTTTGAAAGATACCTAAAAGTTGAGAGAACTTTATGCTGAATGCCCATAGGCCACCACCTAAGATTTAGAATATTTTATTGGATTTTATCACAAATCTAAGCAACAGGCCACCTTTTTTGTTTATGTATGTCAAAGTCAGTGTGGACATCAGTCTGTGTCCCTCCCAAATAGTTAAACACGTATATAATAGAGTTGTAGAATCTTGCATGTTGTTTTTTAACTAACAGAAGCCCTGGGTGTTGAAGGTTTATTTCTCTGTTTCCCACCCCTGTGGAGCTGAAGGAGTTTCGAGGTTTTTCCATAGGATGGGCCTGTGGAACCAGGAAAGAACTTTACACGTGCTCTTACAAAGACTTGGAAAACAGTGGCCCATGGCTCCAAAATCACTAAGAGCAGAAACATGGAGTGTGGGACGTAGAGTAATATGTCAGGGACCAAAACTGTTTTGAGGGGCCACGAATGAAATGTATCCTAATAGATTGCTCCGGCATATCATGCCAGCCATAGTGATAGGTTGTCAGCCTGAATACTCCGTCTCTGCTCTTCACAGAGTAAGCTTGCTTGGTTTGAGCCTGCCTGTTTGGTGTATTTTCTAAAACTCCAAGGGAACAGTGCTGCATAGCCCAGTTGACAAGCTTTGAGTCCCCTGGGCTGAGTACTTTGTTCTGTAGCCACAAACACCAACCCTTAATCCTTTCTGGTTGTCTGAGAGGGAGAGAATTGACCAGTCCTGTGGAAATTTGTCTCCAGTTTCAGAAACACCATTCAAAGGGCATGCACATCTTTTTATCCATGTAGGACACAGGGGACTGTGGCGGTTAGAGTCATGGCACCTTATATTGATGTCTGTGTCCTTACATGAATGGAAGCGGTCACGCTGGTGGGAAGGCAGCATGCAGGGGGAGCTCAGCAGCTAATGTTGGCCCTCAGTGGGGAGGAGAGAGGAGAGCCAGGCTCACAGGGGTGGCGTGAGGTTTATTATGCCTCCACAAAGGGACTTGGAAATGGAGTGTACAGAGGGGGAGCGTGCCAGTTTCTAGAACCCCACAGACGGCTTCCAGCTTCTCATCCTTGCAGTCGGGACTCTCCCAGGCACGTCTCCCCAGGAGATGGGAATACTGCATTGCAATTTAGTGCTGCAGAGGAGACGGGTGCTGGGCCTGGGCCTGTGGCAAAGCGTCTCCCCGGAGAGGGCAGCCCACCCAGGGAGAGGCAGGTCTGGTTGCTCTTGAGCCTGCAGACCAAGCACCTTTCCTGCTCTGTGAGTCATCAGGTTCTGGTGACAATGGTGGGGTTCTGGGGCCAGTACTGTCTAGACTCGGCAGACCATGCTGGGGGCACTTCTGTCGCTTCCAAGCTGTGTGACCGGGCATTTGCCCTCCCAGAACCTCACTTGCTACATTTGTGATAGGTGAAAAGCAACACCCAGGTGAGATAGTCCTGTGTCTGTTCTCACTAAAAGATTAGTGTCCCCTCATGTCAGACGAACTAAAACCAGCACAGAATCATGCAGTGCAGGGTAAGGAAGTCCAGTGACCTGATTGCTTCCATAAAAGTGGTTGTGATGTTTTTTGGGAATGTTGGATCAATTTTCCAGAAAGCGTTTGTCATCGTCATTTTGGTGCTCCTTATCCATGGGTACTATGAGCCCCTTCGTGTCCCCTTTGTGGTCTGGCCACTGGGAGTCCCAGCACCATTGATTCTTACCACGAGTTCTCATGAAAGTCCAGTAAAAACTGGGGATGTGCTGGATACATGATGTGTCCAATAAGTGTTGATTCAGTCTGAATTCACATCTTTTCAATGTCTTTGTTTTCCCTTGAAGGAGAAATAGAGGCCAGGGAAGGCAGAGGAGGTAGAGAGGGCTGAAGATGTGTCCGGGGTGGGGTTTGGGGAGAATTCGAACCCTCTGTTCCTCCGGGAGGAAGTGAAACTTGTCACAGTCCTAATCAGTATTAAGGGCAAAGGTCTTAGAGGCTGGGGAGGCAGCAGCGAATGCAGCTGTGTTTGCAGGGAGTTCTCCCTGTACCTGCTTTGGGCCCACCTGGCAGCGTCCTCACCTGTGTTGCATCTCACAGCTGAGGGATGATTTGGAAGATGGCCAGATAGTGGCACAGCAGGGCTGAAGGGGGTGATGCTGAGGGGAACATGGGCTGTCCTGGCCTCATAGTGAAAAGTGCTCCAGGGCATTGCCTGTGACTCTAGAAAAGGGGTCTTTTGGATTTTTGACCATAAACAAAGGCGCTTTCATCAGGAAATCAGGGACTCTATCTCTGCTACGGCTGTATTCTGGCCCCGTGGCTGTGGGTGGTGGGCATTTGGGCCAGGAATAGCACAGGAAACCTGATTAGGCTGACCTCAACCCTCACGGACTCGCTTATTTTGTATACCCATGCCAGGGGCTGGGCAAGGCCTGTGGGGACCCAAGTGGGAGAGCCCCCCCAGTTGCTCTGGTTGGGAGGTGAGTAAAGTGTGAAGGGAGTCACAGGGAAGGCAAGGGGTCCGGGGAGGTGTGTGGAGGTTGAGGGAGGGTTCTGGGTAAGGTCCTTCCGTAGGGGTGGGGTTTGCTTTGTTTGGAGAAGAGTGCATAGCAATCTGGGTGGCTGCAGTAGAGTGCAGTGGAGAGACAGGGAACATGGGGCCAGGTCTAGACTCTTCCCCCTTAGACCTTGACCAGTAGGTGACAAAGTGGATCTCAGACCTTTCTGAACCATGACATTGGCAGGGCTTGCCAGAGCAGGGCCAGAAAAGAGTCTGGAACACCTCTCAGACATCCGTCTTGGGGACGGCGTACTGCTAATGACATAGGGCCTATGGGATGGGGAAGAGCCCCTGCCCAGAGTACCAGCCACGCTGCATTACTTATCCACCGAGTCAGCCAGTATTTGACGTGCTTCCCAGAGCTGTGGAGATACTGGCCCCAGACCCTGTCCGTGCTATCCGGGAGCTGCTGGTTCTGCTGGGGAAGCTGAGCCCTTGACCCTAGTGTTCTGTTTCCCCTCTGCTCATGGTGACTCTGGTGTCCCAGGCCTGGAATCCCCACCCTCCTTCCTGCAGGGCCCACATGGCCTGAAGCCTCTTCAGTGCCCTGACCCACAGAAGCCCCTTCTCACCTGGAGCATCTGCTGTCCTGGGTTCTCATCTGGGTTTTGCTCAGTATCTTTTGCAAATTCTTCCTGAGTGTGAGCTGGCTTGGTCGCAGGATGTGCAGCTCCCTGAGGGCGGGGACCACAAGATGAGTGACCTCCATGGAGGGGCCCATGAAATGTTGGCTGAATTAAGGAGTGAAGAATCTAAGTCCCTTGAAAGAAAGAAAAGACAGACTTAGATAGTGACAGCTGTGCTGGTAATGCTGGCCCTTGCCGGTCCTGGGAGAGTTCCGCACTGCTCCAGGCTGGAAGGCCCCCTCGGGCCCCTTCTCACCTCTTGGACTCTTGGGGCATTCTCTGCTGTCTGAGGCTCAGGCCTCAGTTTCTGTCCTGTGTAGACAAGCTGTGGTTATGTGTATTTCTGTGTGCATTTACCTGCTTTGCCTGTCCCATTTTTCTGTGGCCCCACTCAAACTGGCCAAAAAGAAGGCATGCCTCCTACAGGTGGGGGCTGAGTGCTAAGGGTTCCCAACCTCTAGCAGCCCCCTGTTGATGTCAGGACTTTGGGGACCCACATTAGTACACCAGACATCGTGTAGGAAGTAGAGAGCCGTGGGACAAACGGACAACCTGATTTTCCAAGCCCTCCATCTCACTTGGAATAAAAGTGGATTTCCTCTAGCTGCCTGAGGACCTGGCCTGCCTCCCCCTGAGGGCCGGTCTCTCTGCCCTCAGCTCCTCCCACTCTCCTGGCACCCACGCTCCCCAGCCCCCAGCGTGGTGTGGGCACACTGCAGGTCTGTGCGCTTAACCCTCTTTGCTTGGACCTTCTTTGCACAGCTGTGCACGTGGCCTGTCCCATCTTTGGCCTGAGGGCTGCCCACTCTGAGAAACCCTCCCTGTTTAAAATTGCATCCCTGTAGCACTTCCTTCCCTGCTCTGTGTGCCTCCATGGCATGCATCACTGTCTGACAACTGTAATCTTTACCTGTTTCAGTGTTCTATCTCCCCCCAAATGTAAGGTCTGTTAAGACATGTCTTTCCCCATCTTCAGGGCGTAGGTAGTGCCTGGCTTATAGGTGTGCTGGGTGTTTATGTATTGAAGAAAGTTGCATAGTGTGTCTGCATTTCAGCTGTCCTGTCTTTGTAAGGGCTGGTAAAGTCGTGAGGTGTAGGGACCATGGTCTGCGTGTGCCCTGGTGCTCTGTGAAGTACAGGTAATAATACATTGTTGAATACAGGGTTGAATTCCCAACTGAACATTCAGTGGCTGGGTTCTAAAGTCAGCTGGTGGAGCAGACACCTCATGGTCCATCTGCCCTAGAGAGGCCTTGAGTTGTCTGTGAGCTCAGAGGCTTGCAGGAACTGGGCTCCTGACGAGGCCGCACGTGCTCCCACGTTCTGGTCCTCCCCAGTCCGGCCTTCACTGAGGGAAAAGCAGGGGGACTGGTCAGCTTACTTGAGTTGTTTCTCTTTCGGTTCTGAGTGAGTGAAATCCCTGTAAACTCATGGTGGCATTCCTGTGTGCGCAGCCCTCTGTGGGAGTGTGGGATCCACTGGAGCATACTTTTGAGTACGTGTAAGAAAAGAGACCGGGCTGAGACCGGTGCGTCGAATGCACATCGGGCACGAGGCCAGACCCCTCTCCGAGAAGCTGGGCCGGCTCGCAGTCCGAGAGCAGCCGGGGGGGTGGGCGCTGCCTGTCCTTGCCCGTCACTGGCTGCGGCACTGCCCCCTGCCTCTGGTGGGTGTTTAGGCGATGTTTGAAGAGTAACGAATGTCAGCTGAGACTCTGGACTTTGTGATCTGTGATGATATTTCTCGCCTGAAAGGTGGTCTCTAGATGTGTGACTCATAGAGAAGTATGCACATGGCCATAAATAAGGCAACTCCAGATATAGTGTGAGCTCCCATTTTCCCAAGGAGAAGATCGAAAATAGTTCTTCTGTCCCAAGTGGCATGAGTAAACTCTTTGGGCCAGATGTCCATTGACAGTGATAGGAATTTCATTAACCTTCCATATACTATTTCTTGTAAGGTAATTCAAAATACGGGTTAGGTGTATTCCTCACTCACGTGCGGAGCACTTTTGTTCCCGCTCTTCCCTTTCACCTTTGTGGACATCATGTCGTCGTGGACACCAGCCCCACCTGACTGGCACGCTTCAACTGGAGAGCGTATCCCTGGACTGTTCTGGTTTCTCAGCTTTTTCCATTGATCCTGCAACATAGCTTCTTACTGTGTGCTCCTCAGATGCTTGTCTCTGACAACATCCAACCATTGCAGTGGTCTCCAGGAAGAATTACTCATCTGCGACATGTCGACTAGTTTTGGCTTTTTTCACTTGGTGCCATCCAGACGACCTCTAGCAGCATGTCATGCTGGCACTGGTGAGGTTGTTGCAACTCCTGTTCTGCACCCAGCTGTGCTTTGTTTAAGATAATTGGGAGAATGCCCTGGAACAGGAAGGATGTAAATGATGTACGAATACTTCCTCACTGCTCTGGGCAGGGAGACCTGGATAAGGTCTGGTTAAGCTCCCCTGCTGGGCCAGCAACGACGCTGTAGTCATTTGTGTCTGAAGTAAGATTCTTCCAGCTGGGAGGCCGTGACTGTCGTGGCCATGTGGCTTGGTTGCACGTAGGGCCTCGTGCTTTTACACGGATCAGAATGGTATGTCTTGATCTGAGATAACTGATTAAAATGGAGTCAATGCAAAGATTGCTTTGTGTCAGCTCAGTGCAGGCAGAGGTAAGGATTCTTTCTTTTCAGGGCTTCATGGTTGTCTGAGTGATGGTTCTGTAGATTCTTCCTGCTTCTAAAATTAGCTGGCCCTTTAGTTCACAAGCCCTGCCTGTCGGACAGGTGCAGATGACTTGTTTATTCATTGGGGGCTGCGGCTCTGTTTTCCACCCTCGTTCCATCCTCCTCCTCCTCTGGTCTGCGTTTCTTCCTCCTCCTCTGTCAGGCTCCGGAGGCCCATCCTGCCGGGGGGCACCTTTGAAGGCGGAGGAGATGCTGGACCACAGGTCAGAGGCCTGGCCTGCACTACCAGCGCCTGCCCCAGCTGCTGGCCTCAGGCGAGCCCAGTAACCTTGTCCGTCTCGGTTTTACATGCGTCCATTGGGCTCTTCTTCCTGCCCTCCTCTGCCACGTGACCTGCTGGCTCCCCAGGCAGGGTCTCTGAGGTTAGAACACCCTTGGATAGCCTTTATGTTCCAGCTTACGGGTCCGGACCCTCAGTTTTACTGGAGGACGCAAGGTGCCCTGGTCCAGAGAACCGGCTCCTGCTAGCAGACTCTTATGGGACCAGCGTGAAAACCATCACACCGCTTCTGAGAGGAGAGCTGGGAAATCGACAGTCCTCGGGTGTGCTTCTTGGACTATTGCTTTTCCTGTAGGCAAAATTCGATTACAATTGGAGGTATCTTTCAGGATTGAGGAGGAATATGCCTACATTTATGAGCCTTTTTGGGAAGGAACCAGTCAAAGGAGCCGCTCATCCTAGAAAAATTAGAAACTACAGGTAAAACTTTCAGTATGTGTGTTTGTATATAAACAAGTGATCCAAAATCTTATTACCTAGAGAAAACAATTCTTCACATTTGGTGTGTAATTTGTATGTAAATATATATCTTTAAAGTAGAATCACAGGGTGCCTGGGTGGCTCAGTCGGTTAAGCATCCGACTTCGGCTCAGGTCATGATCTCACAGTTCTTGGTTCGAGCTCTGCTCTGTGCTGACAACTCAGAGTCTGGAGCCCACATTGGATTCTGTGTCTCCCTCTCTCTCTGCTCCTCCCCCGCTCATACTCTGTCTCCCTCTCTCTTTCTATCAAAAATAAACATTAAAAACTTAAAAAAAAAAAAGACAACCTTTCTACCTCTGAAATGGGTCTGTATCATGTTCTGGGGCGAAAAATATTATGCTGTATGGATAAACCACGTGGGTAACCAGTCCCTTTGGTGGAACACAAGATGTTGATACATACAAACACTTTGCATGTGACTCTTTGCTCACGTGTTCACTTATCTCTAGGACAAGTGCCTTGAAATGGAATTAGTCAAATAGAATGAAGAGGTAGCAAAATTGTCCTCCAGACAAGCCCTACTAACCTGCTCTGCTGTGGCCCGCGTGCTCCTGACACTCGGGGACTCAGTGGTTTGCCGAGGCTTTGACAAGAATTCAGCATGATGTAAATGGTACAGTTATTACCGTTGTCATCGTCACAGCTCCTGGAGATCTTACTGCTTTTTAGTTTAGACCCATTCTTTGAGTCCTGTCTGTCTGCCTTTTGATTTTGCTTCTAAGAGCAACCAGTGTATTTTCTCTCTTTTAATTGTGGACTTCTCATGCTCTGCTTGCGGCTCCGTAAATACAAGTGACGTGAGCAAGAATTTGCGTTGAGCACCGTGTGACAGGCTCTGAGCTGTGTACTCCTCCCAGCCTCATTTATGCCTCTGCACATGTCTGCGGGGGCAGGGGCTGCTGCTGCCATGTTACACATGAGAAAGCTGGGGGACCAGACGGCCGGTGTGGGGTCTGGCGCCCGGGCACCGGGTGAGGATTCTGTCCTTTCAGCTCGACCTGGGACTTGAGGGCGCAGGCCTCCCTGTGAAAGGGCACCGGTGATGGCTCGTGGGGCCATTGGCTTGGGCTGATGTACTAGCTGTTTGGCGCGGTGATCGTGATCAGGGAGGAGCGTGCAGGCTGGGTGGGATGAGAGAGGCAGATGGGAAAACCAGATCTGCTTTCTGGTCCTTTCCGTGTCTTTAGCTTGTTTTGAATATTTAGAATTCCCCTGGCATCAGATAAGCCCCTGTTCACGTGTAAAAATACGTCGTTCGGCAGCCACCAGCGATGCTATCTGAGGGAAGGATTGTCTCTCATCCCGCCTCCATCGGTAAGAACAATGGAAATGGGCCACAGGCAGGATTTCCCAGGCCCTCTGGGGCTAGAACTTGGCAGCTCAAGGGCCTGCTTGGTGAACCTGTGCGGAGGCTAGAGAAAGCCAAGTCCATGGGAAGTCCACGATGGGAGCTTTTCAGCTATGGACCACTTGTCGACATACCTTCAGCCTAACTAGCACTGTACCTTCTTTTAAAGCATTTTTAATGTTTATTTTTTGAGAGAGAGAGAGAGAGAGAGAGAGCAAGTGCACGCATGAGCCAGGGAGGGGCAGAGAGAGAGGGAGACACAGAGTCTGAAGCGGGCTCCAGGCTCTGAGCTGTCAGCACAGAGCCCGACACGGGGCTTGAACCCACGAACTGTGACATCATGACCTGACCCCAAGTCAGATAGTTAACTGACAGAGCCACCCAGGTGCCCCTAGCACTGTACACTTTTTTTTTTTAATTTTTTTTAACATTTATTTATTTTTGAGAGACAGAGAGAGACAGAGCATGAGCAGGGGAGGGGCAGAGAGGGAGAGAGGGAGAGAGACACAGAATCCACAGCAGGCTCCGGGCTCTGAGCTGTCAGCACAGAACCAGACGTGGGGTTTGAACCCATCAACTGTGAGATCATGACCTGAGCCAAAGTCGGATACTCAACCGACTGAGCCACCCAGGCACCCCAGCACTGTATACTTTTAATGACACTTGCATTCCTTCCTTGAGAATAATCAACTTGAAATTTACCAGTCACAAGTAATTTCCGACTGTAGTATGAGAATTGCTGGAAAACTAGCACTTCTGTTTCTCTTTGATTACTGGAATTAGGTCTGGCTGCATTTACGAGGAAACCCAAAGAAACCAACTTAAAGCAAGTTTGTTTCTTTCTCACACGGAAGAGACGGGAAGTGGTAATCTCAGTGCCTGCGTGGTGTCTCTGGTCTTCCACGGCCTGGGCACCGTCACGTGTCTTTGGTGTGGCTTCCATGCCCAGAGTCACCTCGTGGTCAAGCATGGCTCTGGGAGCTGCTGCATCCATATTCCAGGCAGCGGACAGGAGGGCAGGAGGACGAAAGGTGGCTCCCCTCTAGCACCTTCCTGCCAGTCCTTACATCACTACTCTATGACTCACTGGCCAGAGTGTAGTCGTGTGGTCACAGGTGACTGGACAAAAGGTTTGGGAGTATCTTAGCTAAGACGTTGTTGCCCTGAATAAAAATGGAGTGTGGTGGTCCACATAAGGAAACTGGGTTCAGAGAGATTCAGTAACTTGTCCAAGGTCCTACAGTCTGTCATAGTGGGCAGGATGCCCTTGAACCCTGTGCTCTCAAAACTTTATTGCTGGTTGAGAAAGAAAGTTGACATCTTTGTTCCTGAAGACTGAGTGGTTGGGGATGCGGGGCACCATTTAGGATCACAGGCCAGGAAAGAAGAGGCCAGGGCGCTGCTGTGGAGGTGCTGTGGGCTTCCCGGCCCTTGACCCTGACTGTTGGTGCAGCTCCCCCATGGGGGTCCACCGTCTGTGTGCTCCGGCAGAGCAGCCCCCTGTGGCCGTGCAGCTTGAACAGGGGCTCCAGGCTGGGATCTGGCCACCCACAGCGGTGCGGCCTCTGTCCTTCACCTGTCACTCCCCATCCAGCCACTGCTCCCACCCCCTCCTTGGCCTGCTGGTCTCATTAACTCCACCTCCTCCTGGCTTGCTCAGAGAGCCATTCCCTGACCCCCAGAATGTGTCCAGTTTTTCTGTGCTTTCAAAGTCCCCTAGACTACACTGCACACTTTGTAATTAGGTTTGGCGTTTGGTGTGGTTATTTAATGCCTGTCTTCCCCCGGTTGATTGTGAGCTTCTGGAAGGCAGGGACTGTGCTGTCACTTCCTGCATGCTACACAACTACTGTTGTGAACCAACAGTTGGTTACTCCCAGAAGAAGCACCGTCCCACCCTGCAAGGACCTCTGTGAAGTGGCGATCACACAGACTGTTAAGCCCAGCCCGGGGGGCTTGGGATAACAGAACAGTGCATGGTGCTGCCCCGGAAGTCTGTGACTGTCCCTGGCAAGTAAGTCTCCCAGTCATTGACACCTCCCGTTGGCCTCGTCCTTCCGTGGCTTCTCCACATCCATGTCTCAGTTCTCACACAGCCTCCAGGGAGGGCAGGTAAGGTTGGGATGATGCACTCACATGTGGGCCGGGCCTCCTGTGAGGGGGTTCAGCAGGGGGCAACGCAGGCTCTCCTTCCCCCTTTTCTGGGTGGCTCTTGGACACCGAGAGGGTGTTTGGCTTGTGTACCCCGGGCCTCTAACCTTCCTGGGCAGCGGGTGCCCATCTGTCCAGCACGTGGGAGGCTGTGGGCAACGTGGAAAGCTGAGTTTCCCCAACAAATCCCAAAGTCCTGCTCCAAGCCAGGTACCTGGAACATGCATCCTGGGGACAGAGGAGCCCCTCTGGGGCCAGCTGGCTTCCTAGTGCCACTGCTGCTAGGAAGGTGGTTCCTCCAGAGGGGGGCAGTGCGCAGGCCAGCCCGCCTTCAGAAAGGTCCCGCAGCTGCTGCCGCCCGGCCACCTTGCCCCAGGCTTTCGGGCAGATGCCCAGAGTGTCTGGGCTGAGCACCCTTTCCAGGGGCGTCACTGCCTGTGAAGGTGGGCCCTTTGGGAGCAGCCGTCTGGTACCTCGTACATAGCATCTCTTCAGGAGTCCCACGGAGCAAGTGGCCTCAACTTGGCTCTGTCACCAAGGAACTCTGCGGGGCTGAGCTACTCAGAGGGGGTTTGATTCTGAGTCACCCCAGGATCCTGTGGGGAGCACACACCGGGACCCCCGCAGTTGTAGGGGTAGGAGCTGTGTGGCAGAGGCCTTGGTGCCTGTTTCCTTTTCTTTCCTGTTGCAGGTTGTTCAGAGTGAACGATGATAATAGCAGGTGCCATTATTCGGTGTTCTGTGCTAGGTCCTGAGCTACTGCACACACCGTTGACCTTAAACCTTGCTCCAACCCCCCGAGGTAGGAATGCTTTCCTCTATTTACAAACTCTGGAATCTGAGACACGGTGAGGTCACACAGCTGGAAAGTGGTCAGCTGGTGTGAGCTGGTCAGATGCTTCCTGGAAAGCCCACGTCCCTGGGCGGGGCGGGCTCACCGGCTGGGCCACTCCGGCTCTCCCAGCTCTCCCTGGCCGTGGAGCCCCTTCCAGTCTGCGGGCTCCCCTAGCCCAGCAGTACTCGAGCGGTGATGTGTGCGGTCTCCTGGAGGCTTCCGGGAGTCTGACGGTCACAAATCCAGTGACGCTAAGACATGGTATCGCCCTTCTCAGCATGCTGGCTTTGCTTTTGTGGTGCAAAAGCAGCGAGGGCACCAAACTGCTGTTGGGATTCTGTTCACCACACCCATGACTCCTACGAGAGAAAGCAGTAAAAATGATTAATTTTATTAAATAATCCTGACCCTCGAGTACACATCTTTTTAACATTCTACATGATGAAACGTGA
This sequence comes from Acinonyx jubatus, assembly GCF_027475565.1. Taxonomy (NCBI): domain Eukaryota; kingdom Metazoa; phylum Chordata; class Mammalia; order Carnivora; family Felidae; genus Acinonyx; species Acinonyx jubatus. The sequence goes on along the minus strand of NC_069398.1, from coordinate 40,156,654 downwards.
CAGATCAATGCACACACCAAGTATGATGGATGCCTCAGGAAGAAGCACATGTATAGTCATTTGACTTGTGAGCTGAACTAGCTTTTTCGTGGTGCTCCACGTTTCCTTAAAAGAACGACTGATATACAAACCATGGTTACCTAGGCTTGGAGATTTAGTGGGCATTTTCTTCAAAATGAACAGTGAGCCCGCTACTTCAAGGAAAACAATTGCCCTCTGTTTTTAGAATTGTCGCCAGTGATAAATTTGTTCTTCTGTTTGTGGCCAATGATAAAATGAACTTTCAAGGGGAAGTTAGAATTATGAGAAACTTGTATCTGCCACTGTGAGCTTGACAGTTTCCCATTAGTTACAGACTCTTCTGATGAGATTGGAGGTGTTATGGTGTGATTTGAGTGTGGGGAATGCTACGTAACGTAAGGTGTGTCCCCACTGTTAGTTCTACGTAGTTGGGGCTCCGTGTTTTCCATATGAGCCACGCGTGCCGTTAGAAGCCATGCATGTGTAAAAGAGCCATTCGAAATGCAGAGTAGAAGAATGAATTGTTACCAGGCATGGGAAAAATTCACTAAGGATTCAGATTCCATATTGTAGCTAACCTTTGAGAAGGTACCACTTGTCAGGTTTGGCTGTGGTATGGAAGAATGTCCACAATTACGGATCTGAAAGGACTATTCAAATGCCCCTCCCATTTCCAGATACTTATCTGTGGGAAGCTGGTTGTTCTTTAGTACTTCAACCAAAACAACATAGCACAGCCGACTGGAGGGAGAGGCAGACAAGAGAACCCAGCAGACTTCTCGTAGGCCAGACATTAAAAAGGATTCCAAACATGTAAAACAATGCCGGTTGTCTCATTACAGTTGTTTAGGAAGGTAGTTGTTTGGGAAGGTAGTTATTTTAACTATTTATGTTGACATGTAATGCATTTATTGTTTTTTAATGAATAAATAAATTTAAAAGTCCTCATTTTTCATTTCTAGTATGGCAAGTATTGGTAGACCACAAAAACAAAACCTTTTTGGAGTCCTCAATAATTGAGTGTGAGGGAGTCCGGAGACTCACAACACTAGAGAACTGCTCTTGCAGGCCCCTGGGGAGACTGAGGTCACAAATTCCTCCTTCTGGGCACTGTCCTCCGCCTGTGCCCCTCCTCCGTCCTCCAAGAGAGCCCTGTCATGCAGAGATGGGTCTTTGCACCAGGCATTCTGTCCCTGCCCTGGGTCTGGGGTCCTGTGGGAGCAGGGCTGGGTAGCTCTTGGCGGTGTGCGGGGGACGGTTCAGGTCTGCAGGAGTGTGTCCTGTGGGCCTGGGCCCGGCTCCACCCAGCTCCCGTGGGAAGCCCGCCTTGGATCAGCAGCAGCTTCTGCAGCAAAGGGTGAACAGTTGGGAGCACAGTGGAGCTCAGAGGCATTTCCCAGGGCCCCGAGGTCTTGTGCTTGTAACTCCTCCCTGTGATGTGAGGGGACAGAGGAAAGCAGCTGAAATCGGTGCACCAGGAGGTGAATGCCTCCTCTGTGTCACCAGGGACCAAAGCTGCCCATTGCTGCTCTGTCCTAAAAGTGTATTCTTTTCAAGATTTTAGTCAAGCAAATAATACAGATACCTCTTTGTTTAATAGATGTGTGTGTGCTTGCGCATGTGTGTAATGAAAGAAGTCTCACTTCTCTTGACCGTGACTGCCAGACTTCAACCCCAGAGATGATCATCTTGGTCTGGGTGTTTCTTCTCTGTCTCTTTGATTTATAACGGTGCACACACAGAGACAGATAGCTACACCTGGGTGGGTTTTGCTTTTGAGGGATGTAATTGTAATTCACATGCCATCCAATCCACCCTTTTAAAGTAAACAGTCTGGGGTGCCTGGATGACTCAGTTGGTTGAATGTCCAGCTCTTGATTTCGGCTCAGGTCATGATCCCAGGATCGTGGGATCGCGCCTCACGTCAGGCTCCATGCTGAGCATGGGGTCTGCCTAAGATGCTCTCTCTCTCTCTCTGCCACTCTCCCCCGATTGCAGGCTCTCTCTAAAATAAAGATAAAGTGCCCAGTTCAGTGGCTTTAGTATGTTGAAAGAGCTCTGCCACCTTCACCACTGTCTGATTCCAGAGCCTTATTGTTCCCCCCAGCAGACGTGTGTTTTGACCCTAAAGGGCTCTGCTCCCCTGCACAGTGAGTCTGCCAGGCACGTGTCATTATCACTGTTCATGCAGCCTGGTCAGGAGGCAGGGGTTCTAGTCCCAGGAAGACCGAAGCTCACAGAGGGTCTGTGACTCGCTCAGGGCCACTGGCTTCAAGGCCAGGGCTGACTCCAGACCTCCACACTCTCCATGTATGCCCTGTTTTCCCGTTAACCAGTGACTGACATGAGGCAGATCCTTGCCATGCTGTGAAAGGGAGAAGGGGGTGGGGTCTTGGGTTCTTGCCTTCCTGCCCCCACATTGGAACCATGTCCTGTCCTTGGAGCTATCCCGTTCCTCATCTGCTTAAAGTATTGTGTTGGATGCAGACAGGGCCTGGGATAGGTGGGGTGGGAGTAGGGGTGGTGAGGCAGTAAGACAGTTTTGCTTGGTTTCATGGCCCCACAGCCTAAAGCCCCTAGCAGGCACCTCAGGACATCATTTCTTTCCTCACACCTGGGGAAGCCTCACTTGGCCCCTCCAGCTCATCAGAGGAGAAGCAAGAACATGTCCATGGGCGTTAGGCCTGATTATTCTCTGTGGTACGGCTTAGGGTGGAACCCACCTTGGGGTGCAGGGCAGAAGTTTGTATTCTGCAGTGGGCTTGCGCTGAGTGCCAAGTGGGGCCAGGCTCCAGTGGCTGCTGGTCGAGCAGGTGGCACTCAGGACTCCACGGGGCTGAGGGAAGCTGTGGGCAGCTTTGCAGAAGGGGCCTGGCTCTGTGCCTGGGAGATCCATGCTGTCCCCCCTGCTGCCCTTGGGAAAGTGAGATCACGGCAGAGAGAGGCCAGCCGTAGGTCCACAGACAGACAGACGTGGAGGTGGCTTTCATCTCAGTTTAGGGTGACTTGAGTAATTCCATTCTACGTGGACGCACAGTGGGTCCTAGCCTATGTTGATTGTGGGTGTGGGGGCCAGGCTGGGCCTCAGGTGGCCCCATCCTGTCTCTCAGTGGGCCAAGAAGCATGTGCAGGCCTGCCCATGCATCTCTTGCCAGCGACCACTCGGGACCTCTCTCCTGGGCATACTGCCCCCGTCCTTTGGGGCTCTCCTGAATCTGTCCTCAGCTCCCCAGGGCCTTACTGTCCTGTGGCAGGCCATGGCCCTTTCCATTCTAAGGGTTGTCTTGCTGATCTCAAGGAAATGAGTGTGCAAAGAATCACAGTGGACAGCATGGGGGGTGCTGCAGGCACAGGGTGTATCTTACAGTCCACAGCACCTTCTCAGGAGTCTTGAGCCTTCTAATTCATGAGCCACCTGGCCCAAGCTGCCTCCCTCCCCCAGCAAAGGTCAGGACTGTTACTTCCAGGGCAGCCTCAATCCTGAAAATGCAGTCAAGGGGACACTGATGTCCTCTGTCATTTTGACTCGAGGCTCCTGTGACCAGGTGCCAACCAGTAACCTAACCTCCACCCTGCACACATTTCCAGATCCTGCTTAGTTTCAGCCTCTGGAAAGCAGCTCTGTTTCCCAAGGGTCATTGGCTTGTAAAGTAGGAGCTGTTGAGGCTGGGGCATCACTTTCATCCAGGACTAAGTGGGAAATCCTTCATTGTCCCTAGACCTTCACTGGAAAACAAGGAAACAGGAACTGAAGGGTAAAGAGAAGCCATTGAAAACACCTGACACTGTGATTGTAAGGATGTGTGACCCTAGGTGTGACAGGAGTGTGCTTACTTTCTCAAGGTGGGGGTGGTAGGAGGGCTTCCCCGTGGGACTGAGGGGGACAGGTTAGCACCCATAGCATGCACCCCAGGAGTGTCCAGAGACTGCCTCACCAGGTCCTCACTCAGGAACATCTCTTGGACTTCTGAGGTTGTGCAAGGTGTGGGGGGTCTGTGTTCCTGGAGTACACTGTCCTTGAAGCCTGCATGGGGCGTGCCCCTGACTGGGGTGCCTGCACTGTGACTCTGTGACATGACCACTTCGTTTAAGAGTTGTCCTTTTTGGGGGGCACCTGGGTGGCTCAGTTGGTTAAGCGTCTGACTCTTGGTTTCAGCTCAGGTCATGATCTCACGGTTTGTGAGATTGAGCTCCGCATCTGGCTCCATGCTGACAACACAGAGCCTGCTTGGGATTCTCTCTTCCTCTCTGCCTCTCCCCTGCTCACTCACTCTGTCTCTCAGATAAACAAACTTAACAACAAAAAGAATCATCCTTCTTGTGTGATGTGCTTTGGCTCACGGAGGGCACCTCTGCTCCCGTATGGAGTCCTGGTGTCCTGGGTGCCCCATCTCTCTGCCCTCACACCCGTGCGCTGCTGGGGACCGGACTGGGAGACTGAGAGGCCAGTCTTGGGTTTCCGGGACTGCATGTTGACTTCACCGAGCTCCCAGGACTCCTGGCCCCCAGACCCCCCTCTTCTGTTGGGAACTGCAAACCGATGGGGACGGGGTCTGGTGGCCTTCCCTAGCCTCTGGTGATACATGCTCCGACCAGGGTGTGATCTCAGATTACACGTTTGCATTTGTAGCTTAATTTGAGCAGTGTGCATTTTTATTGGAAAACTTGTGCTTTTGGACATGTGGGTTGGGTTTGTTTTTTTTTTTTTAAGATCATAGCAGTCTTACAGTTTTTATTACACCTCACATGATGCAGTTTTGTGGCATGCACATTGGTTTTATATTGGGAGGCGCTGGGGGGTGGAGATTGAATTCCAGAAAAGTTGATGATCCGTTTTTCAGAAACCTTTTTCCATACCGAAGGGGCCTACCCCAGTCTCTGCCACAGGACACAGTTCCAGAAGGCAGCTGGAAGATGGTTCGGTTTGGATGTAGAGGGGAGGGGAGGGAGTAGGGGTAAGGCAGTGAGACAGGGGAGCAACAGAGCCCTGCTGTGCAAGGGAGGCATGGAGGCAGGTGGTGGTAGGGTCTGTGGCCTGAGTGGCAGTGTCCCTGTGCACACTGCAGGTGTCCATGTGGCTGGCAGCTGTGCCTGCTCTAGGAACAGCAGTCGACTCAGTCGGGTGGGTACCAGGGGAGGGCCTTGCCCTGTGTGGCGGGCTCGTGCCATCATTATGATGGTGGAATTCCAGAAGCAGAATCTCGTGCTCTCAGAAACCATGGAATTAGATCTAGTGATGATGGTGAAAAGGCAGGCCACTCTTGTGTCTTCAGAGGTGGCACAAGTGCGCATGTGGCCCCGGGACACGGGGGTGCCTGGAAGACCCAGGCGTGCCTGGAAGACCCAGGCTGGTTCCTCTCTCCCAGCACCCGAGAAGCTCTTCTTCCTGGCCGGGTCCCTGGTGAGCTGAGACCTGGAGATAGACAGTGGTGCCACCTCAGGGGCATCCCAGATGGTTGTAGGATAGGAGTTTAAGGCAGGTATTGGCCCATATCAGAGAGACTTAGCGTAATACAGTGTTCCGCCGACGCATGTCAAGTCTCTTAAGGAAAGCTGCCTTTTCCTGCCGTCGGGAGGGCGCCTGGTGGGCTAGTAAGGATCCCCAGGCCCAGCACACACATTCCAGTCCTGCCTAAGCAGACCTCGTGTGATGCCCTTTAGAGACTCTGTGGCCTCCCTTTCTTGACCGTGCACTATTGAAATTCTCCTGCAGGCAGGGTTGGTTGGTGGGAGAGTCGTGCCAGGGTCCTAGACTTGACTATACCTCTTATATGCCATGTGACCTCAGATAAGTCTCCTCCTCTTCTTATATGCCACATGACCTTGGATAAGTCCCCATCTTTTCTTGGTTTCCATGTCTTTAAAGGATTATTAGAAGTAGCAACTCAAAAGAACAGGTCATAATATATAAACTCTTGGGAGATGTTCTGCTTCATAGTGGTCAAAGAAGTAAGTAACCAAGTTGTCATTTTAACATTACACATTAGCAATTAACAGTAGTATCCAAAGTTTGTACTGTAAGTTGCCATCATCCTTCCCAAAAAGCACAAAGTGGCCATACCCTTGGACCTAATAATTTCACTTCTGGCAGGTTTGACCAAAGGAAATAACCCAAGAAAATGAAAGAGTGTTAGCCAAAGGTTTTCTGTCTCTCTTTTTTTTTTTTTTTCTGAAAGTAACAAGAAGCCTTCTAAATGCCTTAATAAGGGTTGGTAAACCGTGATGGGCCCATTTTAGGGAATATTAAAATTGATGGTCGTGGTGTCTTGTAAGATGGAGAAAATACACGTGATACATATTAAAACCGTCACACCAGCAACTATATAAAAATAAGGGTGACTGCATAAGACAGGCAGGGATATACAGAGAGAGTGGCTGCGTGAGATCAGGCAATTTTTTTTTAATGTTTTGTTGACATAATCAAATATCATATGATTTCCCCATTTAATGTGTGTGGTTCACTCTTGTATTTTTAAAATTTTCTTTATTTTGAGAGAGCACAAGCTTGAGCTGGGGAGGGGTAGAGAGAGGGAGAGAGAAATAACCCTAAGCAGGCTCTGCATTGTCAGTGTGGAGCCTGATAGGGGCTCGAACTCTAGAACTGTGAGATCATGATCTGAGCTGAAATCCAGAGTCACAGGCTTAACCGACTGAGCTACCCAGGCGCCCCAATTCACTGGTTTTTAATATATTTTGCAACCATCATTACTACCAGTGTTGGCAAGGAAACCAAAAGGAAACTCTGTATTCATCACTCTCTGCCCACCCCCACCTCCTAAGCCCTGACACCCATGAATATGATTCTTGTGTCTGGATTGGCCGGTTCTGGATGTAAGGAATCACACCGTATGTAGCCTTTTGTGTCTGGTCTCTTTCACTGAGCGGCCTGTTTTCCAGGTTCATCCAGGTTGTAGCATTCCACTGTGGGCACACATCAGCACATGTACAGTTGGGCTATCGACCTATCAGTGGTTGGATGCTGTCAGTTGCGTACGTTTTTTGGCTACTATGAAGAATGCTGCTGTGAACATTTGTGTACAAGTTTCTGTGTTTTCCCCGTTCTCCTGTATACACACCTGGGAGGGGAATCACCTGGGTCATGTGGTAATTAACTGTATTAACCTTTTGAAGAACCACCAGGCAGTGTAAAGGTGCTGTGCTTTCGTGTGCCCCACCCCCAGCAGTGTGGGGGGGTTCCAGTTTCTCTACATAATACTTGTTACTTTCTCGTTGTGGTAACAAGAAATGGTACCTCATTGTGGTTTTGACTTGCATTTCCTTTTGGCTAGGTGTTCAGCTTCTCATGTATTCATTGAACATTTGTTTTTATCTTTGGAGAAATGTGTATTCAGATCCTTTGCCATTTTTTAATGGGGTTTTTTTGTTAATGAGTTAGAGTTCTTTATATAGATATTGTAAATACAAGTTCTCTAGCAGGTAGAGGATGTGTAAAAATCTGTGCCGTGTGCAGTCTCTCCACTTTCTTGGTGGTGCCCTTGAAACCCAAGCTTTTAATTTTACTGATACCCATTTTATTTCTTTTGCTGCTTGGACTTGGTCTCTCAGGCCCTGCCACGGATGTGTGAAATTTAACGAGGCTCCAGGCTCCCTCTGCCCCCTGTAGGGTCGTCTGGGGCCCTTCATCCCCATGTGGCTCTGAACTTCACTCGTGGGCCTCTAGGACAGAGATGGTTTCGCTGCATATCTCTCTGTCCTGTTTAGAGTTAGTTCCTATTATTTCATTTCACTTAAAAAAACATGAAGCCCTACTTCAAAATGCTAATTTCTAGCCTTCTATGCTGGGCACAGTGAAAAGGAAGGGCCTTGCTGAAGGAGACAGGATGCCAACCCAGGGCAGGAAGGCCCCAGGTTTCCCGTTTCTCCCCAGGGCCTAGCAGCAGGTGCTCAGGGAGCCTTGGGAGGGAAAGAAGTGAGGGAAATGTTTCACTCTGCATCTTCTTTCCTACCCATCCTCAACAAGCACAAGGGCCTCTGTGCTGCAATGCACAGCGGCTGTGAGAGCTGGGGAGTAGGGAGACGCCTGTTCTCATTTCTTCCTGCAGTGGCTGTGGGTCTGTGGGGGCCAGTCTGAGCCTGCTGGGGAGGGACTTGGGACCAGAAGCGGAGAGGAAGGGGACCTGAGTGGGTGGGCAAGTGGGAGGGTGCTGTGCTGGGAGGGGCGGAACCAGCCCCGAATGGGGGAGGGAGTGTGGCTGAGGCCTGCCTCTTCTCCCCCCCCCCCCCCACCCCCCAACAGCTCCCCAGAGGCCTGCGTGTCTGCGTGGCAGTGGAAGGAGCCTCTCCTGCTTCCCCTTCTGACTGCCTGGGATTCGAGGTAACAAGTCTCCCAGATCCTCTCCCACAGGCAAGCCACGCAGTGCTCTGGCACGGAGGCAGCTTGCTGCCGTGAGGGAGGGAGGGAGGGAGGGTCTGCCTTACCATGTGCTGCCCTCACAGGGCACCCTTGCCCTCTGGCTCGGATACAGGGGCATGGGTGATGGTGCAGGATGGTGCAGGTGGCTTTGGTCCTGGCATATCCTTGGCAATGGTGGGGCATCTCCAGGGCCTAGAGGGAGCCCACTGACTCCAAACCCCTTTCCTGAAGGAATTAGCCCTAGTCCATAAGCCCTGTCCCCACCCAGAGCACAGAGATTTACGTGGAGGAGTAAAATAGACTCGAGCTGCAAGGGCAGGGCACACCTGTGGGAGCACTCACGGGAGGCTGTGTGCTTGGGCTCCGAGGACGGTCACAGGCCGATGCCAGACCAGCATGCAGAGGCTGGGAGCTTGGTTCACGTCTGGGTTTTTGTTCCAGGCCCAGGAGAAACAGCAGAGATGTCCAACGAGCCACCCCCTCCTTATCCTGGAGGCCCCACGGCCCCCCTTCTGGAGGAGAAGAGTGGAGCCCCACCTACCCCAGGTAGGGCTCAGTGCCCCTGATGGTCCCAGCTCCTAGAAGCTGGTGCCTGACTCTGCGGCCACTGCCCTCTGAGCTCCCTCTTCCTGCCCTTCTCTGTCCAGGCCGCACCTCCCCAGCTGTGATGCAGCCCCCACCAGGCATGTCGATGCCCCCCGCAGACATCGGTCCCCCACCCTATGAGCCACCAGGTCACGCGATGCCTCAGCCCGGCTTCATCCCCCCGCACATGAATGCAGACGGCACGTACATGCCTCCAGGTAAGTAGGATAGGGGAGCACAGGGTCTGCCCTGCCCAGCACCCAGTGTGTTATCTGGGCTGCCATCCACCCTTTGGTGTAGGCAGGTGGTCTGCCTGCCGTGTGTTCTCTAGTAAGGGGCGGGGGGGGCTGCCTCTCAGTGTGGACAGTTGAGGGGTGGGGCACAAGTGTCCTAGAGCAAGGCGCTGCTGTGCAGGTATTGTGGGCAAACCATGTGAGCCCTGGGCCCTGCTGGGGGTAGGGTTAGCTCCTGGGAAGGCTCCTCAGGCCTGTGAGAGGTACTGACTCATGGGTGCTGCAGGGGCCTCTCCCTGCCAGGGCGTGGAGTCTGGTGGAGGTCTGGGCTCCTGCTCACCCAGCAGTTCTCCAGAAGGACTCCTCAGGCTGGAGAAAGTCCCAGGGCTCTTGCACAGGCGGCCCCAGGTATTTCAGTGCAGGATCTGACGCTGGTGGGAAGGAGAGCCCTGTGTGCGTGAGAGGGGCTTGGGCTGGTGTGCGGCGAGGCTTTCCCTCCTGTGGGACACAGCGCCCCGTCCGTCCCCTTTGTGCCAGAGGCAGGGAGCACACACATGAGGTGGAGACCAAGGAGAGATGAGGCCTTCTCCCAGCTCTGCCACGTCTGGCTGGACCAAGTAGCTGCTCTGTCCTGGTGCTCGCAGGGTCGGGACCAGGAAGGGCTGGGGGACTGTCATGGTCACCTTGGCCCAGGACCTGGTCCCTGAGGCCTCATTTTGTGTCCTGGGGTCCTTGGGGCCTTGTGCTTACCTCTCACGTGGGGCAGGTGGCAAGCCAGCCACATCTTTGTTCTGTTTTCTGTGCCATTTCAGGTTTCTACCCTCCTCCAGGCCCCCACCCACCCATGGGCTACTATCCACCAGGGCCCTATCCGCCAGGGCCCTATCCTGGCCCTGGGGGCCACACTGCCACAGTCCTAGTTCCTTCAGGGGCCGCCACCACGGTGACGGTGCTGCAGGGAGAGATCTTTGAAGGTGCGCCTGTACAGACGGTATGTCCCCACTGCCAGCAGGCCATCACCACCAAGATCTCCTATGAGATTGGCCTGATGAACTTTGTGCTGGGCTTCTTCTGCTGCTTCATGGGGTAGGTGGTGTGGGCGCCTAGAGGGTAGGGGCTGGAGTAAGCTTGGGTGCCCTGGGTGCCCTCAGTGCCTTCTCCTCTGACCTCCCTGCCTTCCCGGTCTCTGATCCAGGTGTGATCTGGGCTGCTGCTTGATCCCTTGCCTCATCAACGATTTCAAGGATGTGACGCACACGTGCCCCAGCTGCAAAGCCTACATCTACACGTACAAGCGCCTGTGCTAACGGAGCCGGGACTGGACTCCCTGCTGTCAGTCTGGCCCCCTGTGCTTCTGCTCCCCTTGCTCAGTGGCTCGCTTCCCCGCTCCCATTTGGGGATGGAAGCCGTTCCACCGGTCCCCTGGAAGTCCTGTCCTTTTTGGCTTGCCCTTCCCTGAGCATCTGACTCTTCGGCAAAAATTCTGTTGGATTTAAGGCCAAGGGTCAGCGAGTGGCAGGGGGATGGCACTGAGCCGCATGTTGCTGGTTTGCCTGGTGTTTGTGATGAGGAAGATAAACTGGGAAGGGTCTCCTCGCACAGTCTCCCTGCTGGGGTCTCTCTCATTCCTCTTCTGTACAAAGTATAGATTTGGTCCTGACTCTCCCTGGGACCAAAAGCAACCAGAGCAGAACTGGGGCCTGCACTGGGGCTGTATCTGTAGCCACGGTTATTTCTGATCTGCTGGGCTGAGAGAGGGGGAGTGGACCCAAGCAGGACAGGGACATAAGGCCTGGCTCTGTTTTGGGGTGCCAGAGGTGGGCATGAGTATTAGAAGGAATGACTCTGGCCCTCAGAACTCAGAAACTCAACACCTTTTCCAAGTGCCCAGGAGTCACCTGGGGTAAGGTAGAGAGGTTAGCACACCTGCAAGTAACAGGGTAAGCTTGCCAAGAAGGGACTTGCCTCTGGCCCCTGCCCAGCTCCCTTTCTGGCCACCCCTCCACAAACCCATCTTTGCTAGTGCCAGAAGGAACGCCCAGGAGCCTAGCTCATCTGCCTATACCACATCCTTGCTGTGTGTGAGCAAGACCTTTGCCCAGGGGCTGGCGTAGCCCGGCCAGGACTGGAGGGGACAGGGACCGCTTCGCAAACACGCTCAGATTTGCAGTGCGTTCATGGATCCTCTTCCCAGTAAACGCTGGGCCCCTTCTCCTGGCTGACTTGCTGTCACTGTGCTTGTTTCAGCAGCAGGTACTGCAGCAGGAGCAGCTGTGGCACTGGACTAGGACAGGCTGGGGATGAGGAAGGAGCAGCCACACGTGGCGGAAGTGCCCTGGTGGACACCTGCCCTGGGCCTGAGCCCACACTGTATTTCCTGGTTTGTCTGTGAACTTGATCATGTGGACCGCTGTACCCGCCGCCCCTCTCCTCGTCTCGCACTGCCACTGCATGGCCTCCTGTCACTGTGAATCATGGCTGCTCTCAGTTTGTAGTTTCTCATTAAATTGGCCCTTTCACTCCCCTGCCCTGGGCCTCTGCTCTCTTGCCTGGCTTCCTTCTTCAAGGGAAAGAGGGTGGGGCTAGAAGTGGTCAAAGGGCAGGGGCTTGAGTCCTCAGGGTCTTAGCGCTTATGACCCACTGACTGCCCAGAGAAGACAATAAGCCACTTGGGAATCCAGTGTGGAGGTGGACGAGCCCTGGGATGCTAGCTGTGACCTGGCTGGGATATGAGTCCACTTCACTGCACTGTAGGGTCACCTTACTGTCTCTGATCCTGGTCTCACCCGTCTCCACATCATGGCATCTGCCCACACGGTCTGCAGGCTGGAGCCCCCTGGCTTGAGCTCAGGGTCATCCCACCCTGCAGGCAAATACCCTTGCTCCCTTAAGCAAGACAGCAAGCCCCTGGGGCTGAGGCCTCTGGTCTGAAGGCTAATGGGAGGTAGGCAATCGGCCCCCAGGTTGAGCCAGCTCCTTCCCTACCCCTCATCTTAACTGTGAAGTGGGTTGGCTTGGTCACGAGTTGAAGACAAGTTTTCCCCACCATTTAATCCTTTTTTGAATAAAAGTTTTGCAGATCCTCAAAATATAAAACAGGAAACAGATTCCTATCAATAAAAGTATTTAAATTCACATTTGTATTTTAGACCATGAATTGTTACATAATGCTCTTGATCCTTATTTATAAACAACCTATCTCAAAATGTAGGAAACCTTCAAAGCACTTCTGAGAGAAAATCACAAGACCAGATGATAGATTTGGCTCTGGGCAGAGGGCTGTGAGGTGACCAGGAGTGTTGAGGGCACAAGGCCAAGACTGGCTGCGAAGGATAATGTTGGCGCCAGGAAAGAGGGAGGCAGCTGTCAGAGTCCACTTTATTGAGTGCTGTAGCATTTACACAGGTCAAAGGAGGGGATGCGCCATGGCTAAACAGACCCCCTCTCGGGTTTCTGCTTGAGCAGGAAGAGGACTGGCTACTCAGGATGGAGCTCCCAGGGCCTCTGAGACAGGATGCAACCCCCCCCCCCCCCCCCACTCCAAGGAGAGGCCTCCTCCCTCCCACAGAGCTACAGCAACCTGGGCTTGCTGGATGCTCTGTTCCCACTAGGGGAAAAATACCCACCTAAATGCCAGCACGAGGAATGATGAAGGGAAGGAGCCTCAGGATAAGCGGTGTGGGTGCCCTGGGAGCAGAGCTAGTTCCAGACACTCAGACTGGCCTGCTGAGCTGCACTGGCTGCTCCTGGTACCATGGCCCAACGGCTGCAGGAATGGAGGGCCTGCACCCTGCTCGGCATCTAGCCCACACAGAGGACGCTACAGGCAGAGGCTTTAGCGTCTGGCTTTTATTGGTTGCTTGTTTTCTCAAACCCAGCATTTAAAAAAAAAAGTCACCTGAGGTGGTAGTTTAGTCACAGGTGGGGATGGGCCAGTGGTCAATCAGGAGGATGGCGCCAAGGCGGTACGATGGGTCCTTCACACGTAGTACCAGGCCAAGAAGCCGGCAACAAGGGCCGCACCAGCGGCCAGAATGAACTGAAGGCTAGGCTTACTCAGCACAGCCAGGGCTGTTCGGAAGGGGCAGCTGCTGCCCTCCAGGGCACCTGTGTGGCGGCACCAACAGGGGACAGGGCATCAGTGGAGAATGCTGACACGCCCACCCTGGAGGAGAGTTTTGGACAGGCAAGACCTACCTCCATCTTGTTTAGCAGCGTAGTAGGGGCATTTACGCACATCTCCTTTCCCATCGTGCATGGGGAGCCCATCCTCCAGGGTCTCTTTGGCCAACAAGAAGCCAGCCTGGTCCAGTTCATCGAAAATCTGCAGGAGCAGGGGATGAACAGCTTTCAGCGGACTCCAAAGTGCAAACCAGTCAAGGAGCAGCCCGAATCTGCAGCGGGGGCAGCCACACAGACCCAACGCTGCTCCCTGGCACAAGCTCAGAGGTGGGGCCACACCTGTGCTGCTGCTGACTGTGGGAGCTCCTCCCTGGGCACTGACCAGACACACAGCCCACAGCTGGAGCTACCAGGACAGAAACAGAGAACAAAAGCGTTGCCCCAAAATACCATGTTAACATTGGTCCTTCCCCATTTGCAGTTGCTAGGTATTTTCAGCAAGAATGACGGAGAGGAACGTGGGAGAACTGAGGCCCCAGCAGGGCTGACCCATCCTGAGTGGCCCACGGAGGCTCACTGATGTGGGACTGATCTGATGGGCCTGTGTCGGGCCTGGTGCTTCCTTTCCCCGCCTCGGCCACCCTCCTGGTGCCGAGGGCCAACCTGGACTCCAGGACAGAATCTGCCTCCCCAGGCTTAGCCCCATTTAAAAAAAACTTGTCAGCTGAGTTCTCACCCTGCTTGGTTCTCTCCTTGAACTGATCAAGTGGGGCAGCCCTTGCTAAAAAGGAGGAAATCCACTCAAGACCAGAATCCTGTGGTGAGAGGGAGTGACCTCCCTCTACGTGCTAGGGCCTTGCCCTCCTCAGAACAAAAACACAAAAGCTGTCCATCAAAGCGAAGCCATCATGGGCTCATGCCCTCTGTGGCCTATTTGGTCCTACGATTTTCTCCCTGGAAGGCTGCCCCGTATCGGGCCTAAAGCACTGGTGCCTGTTACGGGCAGCTCCGGATCACCCCCCCCCCCCGTCAGGGGCCCCCTTCTGCCTGACCTCAGCAGTACCTGCATGTTGTACTCAAAGGCCTTGTTGGCCTCCTCCACGATCTTCTCTTTGGTCTTTAGGTTCAGGTCCAAGGCATTCATCCTGGCCCGGTAGAGCTGCTTGAACTGTTGAGCATTGTCCACGTTCTCAAACTTATAGAACTGGGTCCCTTCTCCCGTGCTGGGGAGTTTCAGGGCCCGCTGGGCCACCTTCTTCAGCACCTGGCCCCCTGAAAGGTCCCCCATGTAGCGGGTGTATGCATGGGCCACCAGCAGCTCCGGCTCATTCTGCCCCACATAGTGGATCCGCTCCACGTACTTTTGGGCAGCCTGGGAGCACTGCACCTGCTCCTCCCAGTTCTCGCCAAAGAAATACTCCATGTCCTTGGTCAGTGCCTCCTTCCGGTGCAGCTCCGTGGGGAAGTACAGGGGGGCAAAGGCTGGGTGGTCCTTGTTGCGTTCCATCTCCTCCTCCAGAGCTGAATATGTGAAGTAAAGTGCAGTAGTGGCCAGCTGTTGAGGGTGACAGGGGAGACCACGGGGAGGGCTGCAGTTCTGGCAGCCCTTGACCAGCAAACACCCCTCCTGAGCCCAATGCCCTTGCGTCTGAGCAGCCATAGAGGAAGGCTCCATCCAGTCGCATGCCCCTCTAATTCCCGCAGGCCCATTTTGATACAGTGGATTATTTCACACACCCAGGCAACTTTTTATGTTTCTTAAAGGAATGACACGGAACGTGGATACTTCTGCTTCACACCATCACTATGTTATTCTATTTAAGCTACCTGAAAACCACAGTCTGCTGTCCAAAGAATGGAGAGCAGGTGGCAAAAGGCCCAGCTTCCACTGAAGAACTGTTCCAAGGGGATGTTCCTGACACGACCGAGGCCCCCGACCTGACCCTATCCATGACCAAGGGCACAAACCTTAAACAGCTCCTTCCTGATGTTGCCTTTCAAGAAGTCCTTGACAAATTGGGTGTTTTCTGCCCGGTCATGTGCTTCCTTGGTCCCTTCCTTCAGGAGCTCGGAGAGGTCAGCCATCCTGTGGAGATGGAAGGTGTGCGCACACGCACGTGTGCATGTGTGAATTAGCCCTTCCTAGTTTCAGGGTGTCCCCTCGCTGAGATAGACGCAGGAGCTTCTGAGAAACTCAACCCCAGCCTGAATACAGGGTCTTGCTAGGGAGCACGGAACAGGCAGATGTGAGTCGGCCCCCAGGACTTGGATGACATGTGGAGGACTGTGGCCTACTTCCTAACAGTGTCCATGTCTGAACCACCTGAATGAACAATGCTTTGCCTCTGTGACCACCTAGTGCCTGATAAAAAGCCCACCTCTAATCCCAGCACAGCGTGTACTGGCTTCTGCAGGAACAGCGAGCCTTTGGGAACGTGTCTCATGGAATCCACACTGCTGTGATGGACTGACTGTGGATGTCCCGGGGCAGCCTTGCTACCTTCCTCCCACCTGGGACCCACAGCCTCTTCAGGACTGCATGTGGCTTGGCCCAGGGGCAGGAGGAGAAGGAGACAAAGAATGAGGAAGTTGGAGCCAGTACCTGGGCTTGTACCGCTTAACAAAATTATACAGGATGGAGCTGTGCTGACAGGTGCCACGGGCAGCAACCAGCGAGGGAAACAAAGAACCCATGACCCTGAAGACGGGAGGCACCGCGCAGTAGCCCATGTGGTCCACACGGTCCATCCACCAAAGAGATAAAAACGCGGCCCCATACAGCCCACCCTCTGCTGGCTTCTTTAGGAGATCGGGCTCCTATCACCTACATGCTAAGAATCATTTCTTACTAGCAATTATTTCAAGATATAAAAAAGCACTTTGTCAATGACAGGGCTCAATAAGATAAGAACAATGAAGAACAGGCTCTGGGAATTCATGAAGTGTCTCTACCCAGTAAGAAAAACCCCTGGAGTCAGAGCTGCTCCCACATCCTAAGGGGTGGAAAACACTGGAAAAGGTGCCAGTTTTGCCTGATTACCCTTTTTCACCACAAAAGAAACAAGGATCAGGGAAACCATCAAATTCTATTCCTCAACACTCCTAGCAGTGCCTGTCCTGCTTCCTCGGGAACGAATGGGGAGAAAGCTGAGCAGCCCAGGGTGCTGCATGCCGCTTCTCTCTGCAATCCCAATCAGGGGTCCCGGGGGAAACAGCAGCGACACTCCCCACACCCTGGTGCCTCCCACATACAAGGCCCCGGGCACATGACTCAACACAGCCAGCCACCACCACTCACCTGGTGTGGTTTTCTTTTTCTGAGGCCCCAAAGCTCTTTTTCTCCGACTCATCCACCCCCTCTGAGGTCTCCAGTTCCACTGACATGGTTGCCGAGTGAGATTCTTGCTGCTCTCACTCTTCTGGTCCTGTAGAGACACAAGGAGCTGGTGATGTGGCGCCCACAACATCACTTCCCCCAGACACCTGCTGGTTCTGCTCTCCTCTGAGCCAACATAACGGAGGAGTCACCCACGCGCCTCAGGAGTGTTTTCTTTAAAAATAAAACTCTGCCATTACTGGGACCATTATCCGGATATGGACAAAATTTGAATATGGACAGGAGATGAGGTAATAGCGTCAAATTGATACTGAGCTTGCTTTTTTTTTTTTTTTTTATAATTGCACTGTGAGTATATAAGAGAATGTCTTTGTTTTAGGAAATACATCCTGAAGTATTCAAAATTAAAGGCCACACTTCTGCAAGTTAACTGTAAAATGGTTCAGAAAGTGTGCGTGCGCGCACATACCTGTTAGGGAGAGGGAGGGAGGGAACACTCAAGTCAAAGCAAATGAAACAAAACACTGGCAGTGAATTTGGATAAAAGGTACACAAGAGTTACTTGTATCATTCTTGCAGCTTTTCTGTATGTTTGAAATTATATCAAAATCAGAAGTTAACCTAAAACACAAAATAACAAATAACATCATAGATAAAGCTTAAAACCAAAAGCAGTGGTGCAGCGAGCGGAGCGACTCTGAGTTGGGCAGCAACCCGTCCCAGCTGTCACAGGCAGGGTGGACTTGTGCACAGAGCTGCGGGCCAGGCCATTTGAAGACGCTAAGAAGAGCAGCTGGAAAGGCACTCGACGAGCTGAATCAGGTATTCAGAGTCACCAAGCAAGTGGACTGTCCCCAGCCTGCTCCAGACTTTGAGGGGCTGAAGGAAGAAAGACAAGCCAGCCGCTCTCCCTTTGCTGCTGAACCTTCCGAACCTTCCTAAACCAGGGAAATACGGTCCCACAAGACAAGCTAACCCTCCACCCCTGGAGGCCTCTGCTCTGGAACACAAAAGAGCAGCCCATCTGGGAAACTTTCCAGATGAACAGCAGCACAGTTCACCAGTTACTAATGTAACTCACGAAACCAGAACTACCCAATCAAGCCAAGGAAAGAAGAGGTCTTTATTTTCCTACCTCAACCAGTATCTATTTACTGAGCATTTTCTACATGCTCTACCCAGAAATAGGTGTCAAGGGGGACAAAAAAAGTGTAAGTAATGGTCCTTTGAAGGTTTAAAGAAGAAAATAAAAATCAACCTCTAACTCACTCCACAGATACACCCACTGTTAACGTTAGTACGTATCCTGAGTTTTCTCCAGACATGTAATTACATCTTATCTTTTGGGATATTATAATACATGGTTTGCTCAGCATGCTCTTTCTGAACCTTTATATTTAGCATTTATACAGTGGGATTGACAGGATTAAGTGAGAACAGGGAAGATAAGGCTTTTAGCACAGTGCCTACCACATGGTAAGCACTCACTAAATAGTAGATATGATTGCCTTTGTATTTTGACTGAGGCTTAACTGCTGTTGTCCTAGAATGCTTAGAAAATAAATAGCAGAAAGTGAAATAAGCCAGACAAAGACATGCAGGGTATCATTTGTATGTGGAATCTAAAAAAAGAGGCTTAAGTCATAAAAACAGAGGGTAGAATGGTAGTTGCCAGGGGATAAGGGTGGGAGCAATAGGGAGATGTTGGTAAAAGGGTACAAATTTTCAGTTATAAGATGAGTAAGACCTGAGGATCTGTGAACAGCATGGTGACTAGAGTTAATAATACTTTACTGCATAACTGAAATTGGTAAGAAATGTAGCTTTTAAGCGTTGTCACAGAAAAATATTTGAGGGGATAGATGTTCATTCAATTATGAGAATCCATAATTATAAATCACATTGTATACTTTAAACATATTATAATTTAATTTTTTAAATAAAATTTTTCATGTTTATTTAATTTTGAGAGAGAGAAAGAGAGCGTGATCTGGGGAAGGGCAGAGAGAGGGAGACAGAATCTGAAGCAGGCTCCAGGCTCTGAGCTGTCAGCACAGAGCAGGATGCTGGGCTCAAACTCACAAACCGTGAAATTATGACCTGACCAAAGATGGATGTTTAACCGACAGAGCCACCCAGTCACCCTCAACAAAAAAATTTTTTAATGCTTATTTATTTTTGAGAGAGAGAGGAAGAGAGACAGAATGCCAGCAGGGGAGGGGCAGAGAGAGAGGAGGAGACACAAAATCCAAAGCAAGCTCCAGGCTCTGAAGCTGTCAGCACAGAGCCTGACACAGGGCTTGAACCCACAAACCACAAGCCTGAGCTGAAGTCGGATGCTTAACCAACTGAGCCACCCAGGCACCACGAAATATATTATAATTTTACTTGTCAACTATACCTCAATAAAGCTGGAAAAAGAAAAACAGAATATATAGAAAATGGGACCTTCCCTTGACTCCCAAATCACATATACTTTCATCTCTAATAATGCTGATGAAGGCTATGGTTCATTAACGTTACGTCCAGGATGTGAAAGTAGGTGGTCATCACATGGAGAGAAGGCTATTCAGAAAGGCTTCCTGGAGAAGGGGGATGCTTACCCAGCTCCCTCAATACCATACAGGATTTAGGGTGGAGGAGAGGAAGGGCCTCTGGATCAAGGAACAATGTAAACAAAGTAAAATGGGACAGACCATAGAGATGGCCTAAGGGTGCCCAGCTATGCATCCTGTGTCCTTTCACCAAGGGGCCAAGGCAGACTTTGTCGGCTGCAGAATAAGCCTCACACCAGCTTGTCCATGCTGACCTCCTTTTACAGACTTAAGAAAGAACATCTGAGCTCCATGCCCATGAGGACCCTCAGAGCCAAGATTTATCTCAGGCCAGTCGGCCCTCAGGCTGCTAAGAGAAGGTGCTGGATGGGCCACCCAGTAGAGGGAAGAGGGGAGAGTAAAAGGTCCCAGAGCCTCTAGACAGGTGGCAGGCCCACATGGCCATGCTGAAGACATACCCCAGGTACCTGAGGACTGCACCTCCCATGCTGCCTGCAGGTGAAACTGAAAGTAGGCAAACACAAGAACAAGTGTGCAATCGGGCTGCCCTAGGTTACCAGCTGCAGTAACTTAGGTAAACTTTCTGCACCTAATTATCATGCTGCACAACAGTCATTATACATGTAATTCAATCTGATCATTAATTGTTTTGTTTGATAATAACTGCACACTCTGGGAGGGTGTAGTCTTGCTCGACCAACAGGACCTTTTGCTTCTCTTACAAATATGAAAGGGGGAGGGAAAGCAGGCTGCCACAGATGCCTCCTCATCAGCACTTTGTGCCAGTCTTCAGGCACACCTTCCTCCCACCTTCTTCAATCTCAGTCCTGCCCTAGAGCCCCTAATCCCCTCCTCTCAACTCAAGGGAGGTCCAACTCTGGCCCCAGGGGCAGGGCCACAGGTGTCTGTTTCATTGCTGGAGCTCCAGAGCCTGGGAAATAACAAGTTCTCAACAAACACTTGTTAAATTAAAAATCCAAAGGTGGGGGAAGGGGGGTGTGCCTGGCTGGCTCAGGCGGAAGAGCATGTGACTCTTCATCTCGGGATCGTAAGTCCAAGCCCCATGCTGGGTGTACAGATTACTTACATAAATAAAAACTTTAAAAAAATCCGAAGGAAAGAAAGCAGGCAGGCAATGGTCTCATGCATCCTGCCAACAACGTGGCACCTGTGGACAACAAAAAGTACTCTGCTGTTGACTACTTCAATAGTTTTCTAAACTCAAAACATGATTTAACAATTTCGTTTTTGAAGGAAAGATAGGTACTGGCCTACTTCACTCAGAAGGAAGAATACAGATGGGGCACCTGGGTGGCTCAGTCAGTTAAGCGTCCAACTTTGGCTCAGGTCATGATCTCATGGTTTGTGAGTTCGAGCCCCACGTCAGGCTCTGTGCTGACAGCTTGGAGCCTGCTTCGGATTCTGTGTCTCCCTCTCTGCCCCTCCCCTGCTTGTGCTCTCTCAAAAATAAATAAATATATTTTTAAAAAGGAAGAATACGGAGTCCTTAATGTGGACTCAAAGCACCATCTGCACAGATGGGAAGAATGCTCTGAGAAAGGCTCAATTAGCACATTCAACCCATACGAGCAGGGTCCAGGCAGGGCGGCCTGTGTCCATCATGTGGCCTGGTCACTGTTCCTCAAGGGGGTGGCTGGGTAGTACAGCATTCAGAAGCCACCTTGCAATGTCAGAAAAAGAATTCACTTCTGAAAAGCTACGTGTCCAAATTTGGTCTGACTGGCCCTCTATGCCTGAATCCTTTTTTCTTTGCAGGAGCCCCTGGAATCCCTAGAAAATCAGAGGTCAAATCATAAATGTAGAACCTTTCTAGACTTCAACCTCTCATTATCGAGAAGCTGCCTCACTCCACCAGGAAAAACAACAACAGAAAATATCCCAAAAGATTAACAGTAATCTGTACCAAAATGATAAGTAGCCATAATATGACGGTAGAAAAAAGTCACACAGCCTAACAATACAGGGTTGGACTGCTCAAACAACAGCAAACAATAGAATCCTGGCACAGCTGGGACAAGTTGATAGGCTGCAACCACTATGGAAAAGTCTACATAAACTTGTTTTAAATAAAGGACGCTGACTACAACCATGCACAAAAGTATGTAAGTAAAAAAAAGAAAAAGTACTGAAGTATACTGACAGTAACAGGAAAGCTATTTAAGAGTATAAAACGCACAATAAATTATATTAAAGAAAAAAGAAAAAAATAAAGCTCAACGTACCAGTTCCAATCAAGCAATCAATCAATAAAAACAAAAGAGTATAAAACTTGTTATTTGACTTTTTGGCAAACTGGCTACTTCTTTTATATAAAGTGGCCAAATTCTCTTGAAAAGGGGGAAGAAAGGCAGGGGAGAGAGGAAGAAGGGGAGGGAGAGGGAAGGAGAGAGAGAGACAGAGACAGAGAGAAAGAGAGAGGAAATGGACCAAGCAAACCAGCTAAGGTAAGATCCTGCACTACATGAGTCCACAGGAAGTCACCTGGGCCATTACTTTGCTCTTACAAATTTCAGAAAGGTCCACCTGCCCTCTGTGTTTTAATTCCAGAAAACTGTGACCCTCTGTTTATAAAATCTACCTCCATACCTCCATAACTCCTGTACTACCTATTCACCTGACTGATAAAGGTTTTCACTCCCATATCAGGTCTGATAGAAGCAGCAACAATGTCCCTATCACCAATGTTCCTTCCAGCAAAGTTCGTTCCTGTGGACCTGCCCAGGAGTTCCAGAACACTCAGTTCAAAGCCTTTGCTCCTGGTAATTTGCAGGCTCAAGGCACTAGGGCTTTTGAAAGAACTCATGTGTTCAAAGATGTTAAATCCTCCTCCATGGACACACATCCTGCAAACCTCAGGAAGTCAGAAAGCTCAGTGCAATGATACCAGACAGACTACATTATCACTCATTCCCCCATTTGGTGATTCAAAAAGGCACAAAAAAGACCTAACCTATAACAATTCTTTTTCATTTTGATTCTTCTTTGCCCTGGAAAGCCAAGGAAGAAGGGGGCAGACTGCTGAGCTCAGCCAGCACTAAAGAGCAAGGTGGGGGAAGGGGGAAGAAAACGCACTGCAACCAGCTCCCTGGAATTAGAACAATTCTCCCACCTGACTCTGGAATTGACAGTGACCAGCTACCAGCTACAGATGCCCACAACATGAGCTAGTGTTGTTATTCCCATGCACAGAGAAGGAAACAGCCACAGGGAAAAGGAAAGCGGCTGCTCAGACATCTGTATGGCTCTGCCACAGTTCCCACCCCTCCCCACTAAACAGCTTGTGGTTGGGCACCAGGAGTCCCTGCCTGCTTACCAGAAGGCTGTTCCCAGCTCAGTTTACTCCTGTATAGAACTAGCATCACATTAATAAGAGATTCTTTGGCTTTCACAAGTGCTGTCATCTTGTTTCCCCAGGTAAACCAGAAGCTTCCTACAAGACAGATCATCAAGACTCCCGTAGGCTCAGTTTCTCAGAGTCCAATGCCATGTTCCAAATCACTTAGGACCCACCCTGGGGAGTCTCCAACCTGAACTACAACTGTTATAGATGCAGAAACAGAATGCCTACTGAGAAAGCTAACTTAAATGGGTGTGGGACAAGAAAATATTGGTTAAATTCTAAAATACCAGGGGCATGGAGCGCCTGGGTGGCTCAGTCAGTTGGGCGTCCGACTTCGGCTCAAGTCATGATCTCACAGCTCGTGAGTTCCAGCCCCACATCGGGCTCTGTGCTGACAGCTCAGAGCCTGGAGCCTGCTTCAGATTCTGGGCCTCCCTCTCTCTCTGCCCCAACCCACTCTCATTCTGTCTCTCTCTCTCTCTCAAAAATAAAAATAAACATTAAAAAAACTTTTTTTAAATACCAGGGGCACCTGGCTGGCTCAGCTGGAAGAGCATGCAACTCCTGACTTTAGGGCTCTGAGTTTGAGCCCCATGTTGGGTTTAGAGATTACTTTAAAAAATTAAATAGATAAAATACCAAATACAATAAAAATTTTAATTAGGAAAAAAAAATTTTTTTTTAATTTTTTTTTAACGTTTTTATTTATTTTTGAGACAGAGAGAGACAGAGCATGAGCAGGGGAGGGGCAGAGAGAGAGGGAGACACAGAATCCAAAGCAGGCTCCAGGCTCTGAGCTGTCAGCACAGAGCCCGAAGCGGGGCTTGAACTCACAAACCGCGAGATCATGACCTGAGCCAAAGTCGGACGCTCAACCGACTGAGCCACCCAGGCGCCCCAGGAAAAAAATTTTTAATTGGGTATTATGCCTCTAACTGGTATGAAATTTAGTTTTATCTTTCTTCAGATTGCCCTCCTTCTTTCCCTTCCTCTCTCTCTTAGGGTCTGGATTTTCTAACTAAGGATTTGTTTGTATTTCCCATGCCTCAGGCTGGCCGAGACCATTCTCACCCCTTAGGGCCCAGTGAGATTAGCTTCTGCGTTTATCTGGCTGTGTTATGTTTTCTCTGCTGCTCCCCTCCCTACAGGTCTCCCCTGTAGTCCCTGCCCTCGGCTGCTGTCTCCACATCAGAGCTGGGCACTGCCTCCCTGCCCCACTCCAACCCCTCCAAACAGGCCCATTTCCACATCCATCCTCCCCTTGCCCAGGGAGGCTGCTCCTCACCCATGTGCCTCTAAGGGCAGGCACTACATTGGACTCTGGTTACTTTTCTTAGCCAGCATTGGAAGTAAAGAGGACTCTAGTTTCTTTTGTCCAAAAGTCTACCTCTGGTCATTGGTGCAGCTTCTTTTCTGCAGCCCATGGTTTTCTGTGTGTGTGTGTGTGTCTTCCACTCTTTGGTTTCAATAAATACCTTTCAATTACATACATCTTCGTCTATGATCCCACCTCACTCACTTAGATATTTTGACATTTAGGAGGGTCACAGTTCAAAAATAATGTATTACCTCTTACAGAAACCATGTACATTGTGTACCCCATAAATGATTTTAGATAAACACAGAATACAAGAATCCCAGACTCTCTTTCCTGGATTATAAGATCTGTTCCTTCTTTATATGCCCTAAAGGCTTTTCACCTTTGAGAGAATACCTGTTTTTTTAAAATTTTTCTTTTTAATGTTTATTTATTTTTGAAGGAGGGAGGGAGAGGGGGAGAGAGAGAGAGAGAGAGAGAGAATAAGTGGGGGAGGGGCAGAGAGAGAGAGAGGGAGACATAGAATCTGAAGCAGGCTCCAGGCTCTGAGCTGTTGGCACAGAGCCCAATGCGGGGCTCGAACCCATGAGCGAGGAGATCATGATCTGAGCCGAAGTCAGACACTTAACCAAATGAGCCACCCAGGCACCCTAGCCACCCAGGCACCTGGAGAATACCTGTTTCCATTTAACAATACCATAATCAAGGGCGCCTGGGTGGCTCAGTCAGTTAAGCCTCGGACTTCAATTGAGGCTATGATCTCATGGTTCTTGAGTTTGAGCCCCATGCTGGGCTCTGTGCTAACAGCTCAGAACCTGGAGCCTGCTTCGGATTCTGTGTTTCCTTCTCTCTGCCTGCCCCTGCCATTCCTGCCCCCCCCCCACCCCCGCCATCCTGCTCACGCTGTCTCTGTCTCTCTCAAAAGTAAATAAACATTTAAAAATTTTAAAACACAACACCATAATCAGGCCAAGTTAATTTTTTTTCTTTTTCTTTTTTTTTTTTTTTGAGAGAGGGGGAGGGGGAGGGGCAAAGAGCGAGGGAGAGAGAATCCCAAGCAGGCTCTGTGTTGTCAGTGTGGAGCCCTATGAGAGGCTCAATCCTACAAACTGTAAGATCAATGACCAGAGCCGAAATCAAGAGTGGGACGCTTAACCGACTGAGCCACCCAGGCTCCCCAGGCCAAGTCAATTCTTAATGGCTCCACACAGTCCCATCAGGCCTCAGGAGACATAAATCAACTGGTTGTTTACCCAAAAGTTCTTTTCGGGGGGGAAAATTCTTTTCTGGATACGTGCTACATAAACAGAGTAAATTCTAACATCCTACTTACAAACCCTATATGTGATCTGGGAACAAAGAACCGTAGAGCTACTATGGAGGGCAGAAACCGGGCGCAGGAAGGCAAATCTCTTCAGAGCCTCCAAATCTAGCTCTACATTATTCACCTACAGCCCAGTGTCCCATACCACAAGACTATTTGGAGGATCAAATAAGATAATGACCGTGAAACCACTTCCTAACAAGCGTTACAAAAGGAATTGAGAAGACGCAGAACTGTTTACCAGCTGGTCTGCGTGGAGACACTCCCAGTGAGCTTTTCAAACCTTATCAGGACACCAGGAAACTCTCAACAGGGGGAAGAAGCCCTGTTCCTGGATGTGGTGTGGAGAATTTGTTTTCCTTAATACTGTTTGAAATCCAGCCCCTCACCAAGCACCAGTTTTGCATGCCACTCAGGAAATGGACAGGCAGAGAAGTGCTATCTGCCTCAGGTCAACAGCCACTTAACTGGCTCTGCTTTGCTTCCAGACCTCAGGGAGGCTAGAATGCAAGTGGGGCCTCCCCAAAATTCTGAGGAAACCAGGTTGTCTAGGTCAACAGCTTCTGAGTTTATACAATACATGGCCTGAGGTCTCCTCTGAACCCTGGCGCTGTCACTGCTCAGGAAATCTTACACACAACCTTCATCCTTTTCACTTTAATCACTGGGTGAATTCAATCCCACAGTTCACTGACTGGATGACTATTAACCTCTTGATAAAGAGCAGTTTCAGACAAAGAATCCTGGAAAAGTAGAGACTCTAGGGACACAAAATTCTTGCATCAGACTTATTAAACACACATTTTTTGCACATCTGGACAATAAGCAACCAGAATGCAATACAACTACTAATTAGTCCAAGAGTACTAGCCTCTTAGTAACCTCAACAACTGGCATCGCTCAGAAGTTCAAGACTGCTCTGGCAGGCTTTCTTTTTACTGAGGACAGGGATGTGCTCATCTGTAGCATGTCCAAATACAAGAGAGCAAGCATTCAAAGCAGACACCAGGGAGGACACCTGAAGCACTGAAAAGAGCTCAGAGTACGGGCCAGGAGTCTACTGTTGATGCTGCCAAAGTCCTGGTAAAGAGACTCCCTACTACAAATGAAACAAATTAAGACTTGCCCTGTTCTGAGTGTCTCCTCACCTCATATGAGAGACCAGACCTCAGGGCTGAGAGGAAGAAGACTCTTTCCCATGAGAAGCATCTGGGTGGGATCAGAAGCCCTGACTGAATTCTGAAATGGGTAGGACCACATTTTGTAAGAATAAAGCCCAGGCATCAGACATCCCACAAGGGCTGGTGTTAACAGAGGAAATGCTGACATGACCATGGGTCACCCCTAGGTACTATCAAGTGAAAATGATTCTAACTTTGGAACAATCTTGAAAGCATGTGTCCTGTGGCTTAAGTAGAGTCATCATATTCCCTTTCACTCAGGTGCAACAGGTGTCACATGTGGCTTCAGCTTCTCTCGTGGATGAGGACTGTGAACAGCATTTGGGGGTGGAGGCAGAGAGTGGCTCAATAGGGTGCATTCTGCTGGATCCCCCTTTTGGAGAACCTAGAAGTGCTACTAGCTTCCAGATGTGTCCCTCTCTACAAACAGACTCAACAGAACCTCAAAAGCACCCTTGAGTGCTTCAAAACCTCAAAAAGCACAGAAGGTCCTTGAGTTCACCCTGGGAGGGTGATACAGACAAAGCACCAGACTGAAGTCTAACACACCTGGGCACACCAGGCTAAGTCACTTTCAAGCAGGGTCCCATTGACCATGAAGGAATGAAGAGTGAGAGATTTAAGTGATATGTCCAATGTCATTTAGAAAGTTAATAGTGGAGTTGGGACCAAGCCGGAGTCCTTCTGAATGCAAGGTCATTCGTCCTATGTCCCAGCTAACATGCATGTGAAATCAGTATGATGTCACCACAGACTACTAACAACATGGAAAATGAGGCTGTACTATACTGCATTTATGTGTGCAGTGGAGGGGTTTTCTAAACCACTGATTGTCATTTGGGTTTTTGTTTTTTGTTTTTGTTTTTAGTATGAAACATTAGCTCAATCCTTTGATTTCTGAGAAGTAAATGCCCAGGCTCCCACTGGAAGCTTCAGAAGCTGCTGCTGCCCATCCTACAACACGTACCTTGGCTCACTCAGATTACAGGCAACCCGAGAAGATTGTTCCCTGGAGAGCCCTGCTTTTAATGGACCAGCAGGGCAGGCCAAGACTGGAGACAGCTGGTCCCAGAGGGGAAGACGGCACCTCCACCTCTCAGGGCATGGAGGGAACCAGCCAGACTTGCCAAGCCCAGGTGGACAATGAAGCCAGTCATCCCTGTACCAAGAAGAGGTCACAGTAAGGTCTGCACATCTCTATAGCACCCATCGCCATAGTAACTACAGAAAAACAGGAAATCTGGTTTCAAGAATCTATAAGTGTGTCCTCCATGTGTTGTGTTTAAAATCTATTCAGTCCCATCTTTGTCTACTGAAAATATATGTCTACTTGGAAAAAGTAGTGCAATGGATAGAACTGTGTCAACATAAACTTCATATAAGATTAGCAACTCCATAGGCCAAGGTATTGGTCAATCTAACAAGGTGGCTCCTATAATCTCACTTTGGACCTATAAGGGATTTTAACATGCTTCCACAGGCCTACAGAGTCAAGTATTATTCCCAGGCTTTTTCACAATGACTGTCTAGATTCTGACAGCAGGGGAAGAGGTGGGTGGGTGGAGTGGGGGGCAAGGAAGCAAGCCCAGACTCAGAATTGCTAACTCCAAGAGGCTGGTTCCATCCTACAAAGGCTTGGTCTATGGCAGCAGGGGACCAGCAACAGTGGCTACTAGGACTTTCTCACAGTAAGGAGTTCAGCTTTCCCAGCAGGCCCTACCTCCAATGGTAGAAGGGTAAGGGGTACAGACCAGTCAGCCTGCTGCTGCCTACTCTGGCTCCCTGTATTAGTGAACAAGGTGACAAGGGCTCCTTGGAATGGAGGCTCTAGTTATTTTCCTCTCTCAGTATACCTAGCCTCATTTGTACACGAATGACTAAGTCCCATAAGAGTAGCCAGGGGCCAGAGTATGGAGAAAACATGTTGTAAGTAATGTGAAATTACCACAGTTAGTTCTAACAGTGGCCCTCTCTTCTATCCTAAAAAATCTCTCAGAATAAGAGCCAATTTACAGGGATAATCCTTAAAAGGCAAGACAGTCATAAACTTTACTGTAACCTCAAAACCATGCTCTTTTATTTTTCTTTAGTTTTTAACATGTTTATTATTCATCTTTGAGAGAGAAAGCACAGGCAAGGGAGGGGCAGAGAGAGAGGTAGACAGAATCCGAAGCAGACTCCAGGCTCTAAGCTGTCACCACAGAACTGAACACGGGGCTCAAACCCATGAACCTTGAGATCACAACCTGAGCCGAAATCGGACGCTTACCCGACTGAACCACCCAGGCGCCCCAAAACCATGCTTTTTTAAAAGGCAGAAAAATCAAAGTGATACAGGGTGTTACTTAGCAAAATGCCCTTAAACTCTAAATATTCCAGCTGTTCAACGAAGCCTTTTAGCATAGAGGGGAAAAAGTAACAGACCATCATGCATGAATTACTCTGCCTTATCTGTGAAATTTCTACAACCATGAGGTTTCTTTTCCTTATTAGTATGAAGTTCCCAGGACACGATCTCCCCATGCAACAGTTGTGGCAATAATTCAATGTCTGCATAAATGCCATATGTGCCTGTTAATTCTTTTCTTTTTATTCAAGTATAGTTGACATACAATATTGTGTTAGTTTCAGGTACAACACAGGGATTCAACATTTATATACATTACAAAATGATCACCTTGTTAAGTGTAGTTACCATCTGTCACCATACAAAGTTATTACAATGTTACTGACTATAATTCGTAAACTATACTGTACATTCCTATGACTTACTTATTTTATAACTGGAAATCGGTACTGCTTAATCCCCTTCACCTATTTCACCCATCCCCTCTCCTCCTTCCCTCTTACAATCATTAGTTTGTTCTCTGTATTTACAAGCCTGTTTCTGTTTTATTAGTTTTGTTTTTCAGATTCTACATATAAGTGAAATCATACGTTATTTGTCTTTCTCTGCCTGATTTATTTCACTTAGTATAATACCCTCTGGGCCCATCCATGTTGATACTATTAATTTAGACACAAATGTAAGTATCTGTATCTCAGTATACATCCTATGACATGGAGACTGAATGCCTCCACCTGAAAGTTTCTATAAGATGGGTTCAACACATCTAATAGCAGACATATCCATACAAGTCCTTTCTACACAGCACAATGCTAATATGCTGACATGACATAGAAGGAGGTGAGGCAATGGCTGAATTGCATGATCTCCAGAGTTGACCTGTAGCAGGCACCTAACAAATGTTAACCTGAACTGAGCTCAGCCAAGAAAGAATACACTGGCACACAAGCCAAAAGGTAGAGTAGGGATATGGTTAAGGCACAGGCTCAGGGCGCCTGGGTGGCTCAATCGGTTAAAGCATCAGACTTCAGCTTACATCATGATCTCATGGTTCACGGGTTCGAGCCCCGCATCAGGCTCTATAATGACAGCTCAGAGCCTGGAGCTTGCTTCACATTCTGTGTCTCCCTCTCTCTCTGCCCCTCCCCACATGCATTCTGTCTCTCAAAAATAAATAAACATTTAAAAAATATTAAAAAAAAATAGGGGCGCCTGGGTGACTCACTCAGTTAAGCGTCTGATTTTGGCTCAGGATCTCGTGGTCCGTGAGTTCAAGCCCCGCATCAGGCTCTGTGCTGCCAGCTTGGGGCCTGGAGCCTGCTTCGGATTCTGTGTCTCCCTCTCTCTGACTCTACCGCATTCATGCTCTCTCTCTCAAAAATAAATAAGCGTTAAAAAATAATAAATAAATAAATAAATAAATAAATGGCACAGGTTCTAGTCAGGCACAACTGAGAGCAAACCCTGGTTCTGCCACATACCAGCTGGGTGGCCTTGGACCAGGTACTTAACTTCTCAGAGGGTCAGTTTCTTTATCTGATAGTAATAACAACTATGCAAGGTATGTAATGAGAATTAAATGATAAGTTACTTATAGAACTGCGACATATCATATAGCATTGATTAACAAACTGAAGAAAGGGCCACTTAAAGTTAACACATGTTCCCATATACTTTTACACAAGAAATGGAAATACCCCTGTCTGTGAAAACCCTTACAGGCAACGTCAAATCTGTACTGGGGTAAAAGACTTTGAGTTGAAGGCTCACTGTGAAGAACCTCTTTTTTCATTCTGACAACACTAGATACCAAGAAAGGAACACAAAAATCTTGGAATTTCTAGCAAAATAAACTTTGCAAAGGCTCTAAAAGAAGATGATCACCTAAGTTCAAACTCTTTCAGGGACACTCTGAACATGAGTTAGATAAAGGCCCCTTCATGCTGTGGAGGGTCAGGATGGAGGCCAAGGGCATGTTATTGTTTTATTTCTTTAGAGTAGCTCATCACTATAAATAAAGGTTTAGATAACTGAAAAATTTACTTGACTTGATTACAATTTACAAATTGTAATCAATTTGATTTGCACTTATATCTTATGACACTCAATCCCCAACCCAATGGTTCTCAGCTTGGGGACCATTTTGGCAACACCCCCCTCCCCCCACCCCCCGCCTGCCCTGCCCAGGGGTTATCCGGAAATGTCTGGAGACACATTTGATTATCACAAGTGGAAGGAGGAGGGGGTTTGGCCACTCAACTGGTATCAAGTGGGTAGAGGCCAGGGATGCTGCTCAACATCCTGCAATGCACAGAAAGCACAAACACAAGTACATTCATGCACACGTGTGTACACATACTCACACACCCACCACCACTACAAACTGTTATCCAGCCCAAAATGTCAACAGCACCAAGGCCGAGGAACTCTGCTTGAATCTCAGAAGCAGTGCTAAGGTCATTCAAGAAAGGACATGCATCTAATACTCTTCCTGTCCCTTTAGTAGTTTACAGAGACATATGAGATTCTGGCACTATGCTTCACACTGTTTGTCACACCTTTATCAAATATCCTTTACAGAGATTTCTGGGGAAACTGAATTTCAACCAGAAAACAGAAGAGGCTGTTACCAAATGGGGCAACTTGGCACTGTCCACAGATCACAATGAAAGGGGTCACAGTACCTTCCTGGGAATAGGACTGATTTGTATTTGGATCACTAGAGGGCAAAACCTTTAAAGCTCTGTAACAAAGCCAGGCAGAGGTGAAGCCCCTGAAAGAAATGTGTTTACTGACTTCTTTGTGGAATGGAACAAAAAACTGGAAGAAATCTAATGACTGTTTAGCGGTCTGGTGTGTGACTGACAAGTAAGCTAGGAATCAGGAGAACTAAAGTTCTACGACCAGGCCCACACTGGCTAACTACATTTTATGACTTCCCTAGAACTCCAACATCCTCATTTATAAAATGAGAGGCATTCCTCAGGAAGCTGCAGGGAGGATGGCATTTAACATGAGGCATAGCAGGAAAAGCTGTGGGCTTCCCCCATCTGTTTCAGCTGGAGCAACTCCCCTATTCCTTGCTATACTCCTCCCAAAATGGGGTTGTGCTACTTCTAAAAATAAGGCCTAGAAAACAATGAACTTGATCATCTTGGAGGCCTGATATTATATTAACAGCGACCTAAGCAAGCCTTTTACAATCTACCATAGCACTTGTATCCCATGACAGTATTTATTTATTTCCATTCCAGATTATAGTTCATTTATCTTTCCCTCCTACTACCCAACACAGGGCACCCAATCAGGGTTTGCTGAGTCAATGAATGATTTCCAGAATTTGAGGTATCCTCAAAATCAAGATTATTCTCAAAAAGCGGATGACAAATACGACAGTTAAAAATGAAGCCCGGAAATAAGAAAAATGGCTGGTGAGTAAGCATTTTTGAGCAGTGTTTTTACTGGAGAAATTTCTACTGATGGTGAGAGATGAGAATGGCCATGTGGGGAGACCAAGCATATAATACTTTGTGCTCAAATAATAGTTTCAGGGTGCCTGAGTGGCTCAGTCGGTTGAGCATCTGACTTCGGCTCAGGTCATGATCTCACAGTTCTTGAGTTTGAGCCCCGCATAGGGCTCTGTGCTGACAGCTCAGAGCCTCGAGCCTGCTTCAGATTCTGTTTCCCCCTCTCTCTCTGCCCTACCCCTGCTTGTGCTCTGTGTCTCTCCGTCTTTCAAAAATGAATAAACATAAAAAAAATTTTTTTTAATTAAAAAAAAAATAATAGTTTCACATTTGAAGGAGAAATGTTGGGTTTGCACTGGTTTCAAAGCGGCTTCCTTACATGCCACGGATACAGATACTGAGAACACACCTTTTAGATTTTGTTTTAAGGACTGTGAAAGCCTGACTGGGAGCAGAGCACTTGGCCTTACTGCACCACCCCCTCCCCCACCTTCTTTTTAAAGAAATGACAGGCAAAATTTTAACAGTCAAGGTAACAAACACTTGCCAGCACTCCACCACCCCAGGCAAGCACAAACTACCTGAAACTTCCTGATGTCTACCTCCATATAAAAACGCTTTATTCCTCCAGCTGGCTTTAGAGAGAAGGGATGCACAGGAGCATTTTCTTCATGTTTGTTACTCCAGCAAAGGGGCCAACCTAAAGAAGGCAATAGCTGTACAACCTCCTAATAAGCCCATATCCTGTTTCTAAGCACATTTTGGAGGAAATACACCAAGGAATTAGGTTATCATTATTGCCAGGGCATAAAGCAAAATGCTACAGGGACCACAACTTACTGAAAAAACAGCAGCAGCAGTTTGCCACTATAAAACTGAGTAAGTTCCTCTTCCATGAGGCAGCCCCCAAAACTACATGAGTTAAAGATACATGAAGTAGGTACCTATAATTCTGAAGAGTTCCCAAGAACTGGTCAAACATCACTGTCTCTATTAATCATTATCAAAAAGAAATTCAAATAGCCCAGAACATCCACTGTTGCCCAAGGACATGATTAGGCAATAATGAATGAATAACTTTAAGGTTAAAGAGGTAGGCAAGATAGGGAGGGCAAATGTTCAACAGCTTATAGGCCCAGAAAGGCAGGGACTGTGTGCTCCTTGGCTCTGAGAGGTATCTCAACCCTTTTTTGAAACCAAACCCTACACAAAAGGCCAATATGGAAAGCAAGTACTGTATAGTGAATGGAGCACCCACAGTTAAAGTGGTGGTGCAGGGTGCCTGGCTGGCTCGGTAGGTAGACCATGCAACTCCGGATTTCCAGGTCATGAGTTCAAGGCCCACGTTGGGCGCAGAGCTTACTTAATTTAAATAAATAAAAAATAAAGCCTTGGTAGCGGCTTTGGTGGCAGGTACTCAGGAGCTCAGCTCCTCCATCACCCTTAGGAATTCTGAGCTCAGCCTAGTTTGCCGGCTGTGGTCTAGGGCAACTAGGTCACTTGCTTTGAAACAGACGGCTTCCATTTCCTGCTACATGTGCTAAGAGACAGTGGCTCTTGGACAGTCTCTTAGGTTGTGTGTGTCCAAGCAACAGAAGGAAACTGGCCCTGGATTAGCCACTGTTCTCAGAGCTGCCCATGGCTTTCTGACTGCTGGGCCAGGGCTACGTATACTCTTTCACACCTTGTTTCCAACAGTCCAGCAGCTTCTTGAAAACATTTTGACCTTCCCAAAAACCTGTGGTTTCTGTGTCTTCAATTCACTCCATCCCCAATACTCCTACTTAACTGTACCTCTGTATCAGCTACACTTGACTGTAAGGTCTCTGAGGCCAGACTTGGAGTCTCAACCACGCTAGAAAGTGAGAGTGCTTAGCTGCCCTGTTCCTGGGAACCAGTGAGAACTCACTGTCCTTTCCATGTGCACTCTTGCAAGTCCCATGACAGTTGGTATTCAGTTAACGTCTGTTTGTCTACAAAGGAATCCTATGGTTTCTGTCTCTAATCTTCCACCCAACTACTTCCTCATCTGAAGACAGAAATTCAGAGACATATACTTCTAAAGATGGGTCGGAAGGGTATTTGCCAGAATAGAAAAATCAGTAACTTTTTTGGTTGCAAATCCCTTTGAGAATCAGATGACAGCTTCAAATCCTCCAGGACAAATGCATATAAAAAATGTGGTCAATGCCATTCCAGAGCAACCACAAGCCCCTAAAGTTTACCCATGGACCCAGAATTCAGGTTAAGAATCCCTACTCTAGTAGAGTCTCTTTATGAGAGACATTCCCTTTGTGAGTAATGTTTTTAAGGAAACCCTGGATAGTTATTGAAGAGGGGTTTCCCCTCTCTTTAGTTCCCTTCTTTTCTGTTCGAATTCTTTTACCTAACCCCAATGGGTTCAGTTCAAGTTCTCCTGTCTTTTCTCTTTCTCAGCCCTTCACTTCCCTGACCTCCCAAAATACCGTGTGCAAGGGACTATCATAAACCTTACAATTTTACACAGTTTTGAGTCTCCCCAAGGTGACAGCCAACTCCATGTGAACAAGGACTATGCTGGGTTTGTTACTGTTTTGCACACCCCCTCAGTGCCAATTCTCTGTACACCACAGAGGCAATACATACTGCCAAAGAGGCAGATGCCACTGCTTCTTTGCCCTTCTACCTTAGGCATTTGCACCTGAACGTTAACTTCTTTAAAACCGGACATATGCCCTGGAAAAGCCAAATATAAAAAGCACGAAGGAATAACCTGATCAACCCCTCTTCTCCTTTCAGGTCCTCTAGTATGACTCCACAAACACAAAAAGCAGGACAAATATGACACTGAATACAGACACCTGTAAATTTTGCTGAGGTTGTCAAAAACACAAGTGTGTGGTGCAGGAATGGAGTGTTTTAAAAGTTACTTTCCAAGGGCTCCTGGCTGGCTCAGTCGGTGGAGCATGTGACTCTTGATCTCGGGGTTTTGAGTTTGAGACCCACACTGGGTGTAGAGATTACTCAGAAGATAAAAAAAAAATCTAAAAAAATGTTTAAAAGTTATTTCCTAATTAGTGAGATACCTATTACTAAACAAAGAGAAAGCCTGACTCTCCCCTTGCCTTCCTGTGGAAAACCAAGGGAGTGAAGGTCAATGACAACTCACTACAACTGCCTTCAAATACTACCTAGATTCCTCTCCCAACCCAAACACAATTCTGCTCACCAATTCTTTCCCTTCACCTGCCCACCCTCCTCCAGCCTGTTCTGGAAATAACTCCAGGTGACAACAGCTCCTCTGCAGTAGTGTGTAGTGGTCCTGCTATAGAGAAGAGCAGATCCAATAACTAAGGAAGGGGATGGCTACACTTGGGCAAGTGACACACCACAGCATCATCACCAAACATTTATAATGCTCATGGGCTCTGTTACTTAAGACCTTAAGAGGCCTTAAGGCCCTGTTTTGAACTTTAAGTACCTTTCAATCAAGAAAGAGAAAGAAGATAACACAAGGTGTACCACAGTATAAACATTAATTGTACAGTGCAGACAACAGTGCTAAAGACTGAGCCTTAGGTGGAGCCTAAGGGTGGCTAAGTCTGTCAAGTGTCTGACTTCGGCTCATGCCATGATCTCATGTTTCATGAATTAGAGCCCAGCATTGGGCTCTGCACTGACAGTGCCGAGTCTGCTTGGAATTCGCTCTCTCTCCCTCCCTCCCTCTCTCTGCTCCTCCCCAACTTGAGCTCTCTCTCTCAAAAAAAAAAAAAACAAAAAACAAAAAACCTGAACCTTATGTTCCACATTTTCCAGGACAGTTCTGCTTCAAATCAAATATCCTGTCTCATCAGTTCCTTTAGTACCTTAGTGCACCTGTATGGTCAGACTATGGGTCCCAGTGTTTGGCATAAAAAATCTGCCCATCATAGCAAGTGATGAGGCAGGCCAATCAATCAGGTTAGCAAAAACATAATGGCAGATTGTTTAAATCATGCCAGTGCCTTCCCACAGCCCTCAGGTAATTGTGGCATTGACCCACAGAACAAGGCCGTGAAACTTGAGTCTTCTGAGACTGAGAAAGCTCATCAGGAGAAAGGCAGGACACTGGGAGTACTTAGAAAAAGTCAGGTATGCAGGGTGCGAGTCACCTGTCTCTGTTATGCCATTCTTCTCCAAAGCCCTTTTAAAGTTACTGAGAACTATGACAATAATTAGGCCTATGATACTCCTGGGAAAGAAACAAATCTGTTCGTGTGACAAAAATTAATTTTTCCCCTAAGCAGAGAGAAGAGACTACTTGCTTGGCCTCTGGCATACAAGCTGACAGCAGTTATCGCCAGGCAACAATTAGCCCTTTCTTTCCTCTTCTGCTGTCCCCTTCCTCATGTACCCCATTCACTTACTTCTCTACCCTCTTGCCAGTCCATTCCCGCTTCTGTCCAGCCTGTGTTTGTGACAGGTGGCCCTAAACAAGAATCACATGAAAAACCTTAAAAAGCAGATTCCCGGGCCCCCAAACTTACCCAAATAGAAAAGTGTGAAAACCCCTGCCCTAGATTCCATAAGCAGCATTCAAGACACAAAAGGTATTTTAACATATTAACCTTAACTTCATTAAGTATTAACCCCATTTTTCAGACACAAAAACTGCAGCTCAAATGATTTAAATGTTTTTCTCATGGTCAAAAATATATCATCACAACTTCCTTTTTTGGGAGAAACGAACCATTTATTTTTCACTCTAATACAAATGAATATGTATGTATTTGGATACACACATGTACATGCAAAACAAAATTGTCTAATTTTGAACAGCTGTGAGTGAAAAAGATTGTTACCAATTGATTAGCTTAATTTTGTGCTTAACAATTCAATCACTTTTTTTTTTTTTCTTTAAGTAAGCTCTAAGCCCAACATGGGCCTGGAGCTCACAACCCCAAGATCAAGAATCGTGTGCTCTACTGACTGAGCCAGACAGGCACCCCAACAATTCAACCACTCTGAAGTACAAACAAAAAGTCAGTCTATCTGTGTATGTTCATACAGTGAGGCATTCAAGCACACATTTGAAAAAAGAACCTTCCTCAACATCACATCATTAAACAGCAAGAATACATGCACTCTGATGAAAATCCTACTCCACAAATGGACTAGACAACTCTTGGATAACTATTACATATCTGCTTAAAGAAATCTATCACAAAGACAAAGCCATGTTTGATAAATAAGCCTTTGAAAATTATATCAAAGCAATAAGAAAAAACCTGTTCACTGATAAGAGCCTTATGAATTTAATTGCTATTTTGAAATGCTGAGTTCAGAGTTTAGAATATTGCCTTGCAAGATGCGTTGATATGATGACCCAGAAAGCATTGTTGGCTCCATTTCAGTCCTCCATGATTGCGATTTGGATGTAGTTCTCTGATGGGCTATTTGTAAATGGATTCCCTTTACAATAGGTGTACACCTTTAAATTATCTATAGTGAACTCCAATAACCAGTGTTATTCTTAAATGGAAAGACAATGGTCATTCAGAAAAGATTTCTTGCAATATATATAAATAAATGTAACTGCATATTCATAAATACACATAACGCTCCTAGGCCAGATCATCAGCTATGGGCTGCTGTAGTTCAACACTGTGTGTCAAATTTATTAGAAATTTAGAAACGAAATTTCTGAGGGACCTAGCTGCCTTGTCAGTTGGCTTTAAAATGTGTAATACAATGGGAGACATCTCATGGTAAATAAACTCAGTCAATATAAAGAAGTAAACCAGGGACGCCTGGGTGGCTCAGTGGGTTAAGCGTCTGATTTCGGCTCAGGTCATGATCTCGGGGTTCATGACTTTGGGCCCTGCGTCAAGCTCTGTGCTGATAGCTGAGAGCCTGGAGCCTGCTTTGGATTCTGTGTCTCCCTCTCTCTGTCCCTCCTACACTCGCACTCTGTTTCTCTTTCTCAAAAATAAATAAACATTAAAAAAATTAAAAAAAAAAAAGAAGTAAACCATACGGTGAACAATATTACAGGGCACCTGAGTGATCACCAGAGTGAAATATCTTCCAGCATTTAAAAAAAAAGGAAAGACATTGGTACAAGCAATTAACTGTTCCAATTAAAAATTCCCCCTCCCTTCCTCCTTTCCCTCCTCCTCCTCCTCCTCTCTCTCTCTCCCTCTCTTCCTTCCTCCATCTCTCCCTTCCTACTTTTCCCTCCTTCCCAAAAACTAATCACTAATGGCACTGCTTCTCAGTACTGCAAAAATATCCTGAAAAATTATTCAGATTACAAAAGACAAAGCTTTCATCTTATGTTTTTGCACAAACCTAACAGATACAATACATTTAGTTAAAAAGCACATAACTCACACTGTGTTGAACACAAAAGAAGATGTGATCCAGAGCTCTTAATTCTCTCATTGACCACTGTAAGAAAAAAATATTGGGGGCCTTCCAGCTGGCTCAGTTGCAAGAGCGAGCACTCTTTATCTCGGGGCTGTGAGTTCCAGCCCGACAATGGGTGTAAAGATAACTTAAAAATAAAATCTTTACCAAAAAAAAAAAATTGCATTAAATGTCTATTTATAACTTTCTAGTTAACTGTGGCCA
Organism: Acinonyx jubatus; assembly: GCF_027475565.1. NCBI lineage: Eukaryota > Metazoa > Chordata > Mammalia > Carnivora > Felidae > Acinonyx > Acinonyx jubatus. Next base: position 40,117,838 of record NC_069398.1, on the reverse strand, counting down.
ATAACACACCAGTAGGTAATTTATAATTTTTCATCTCTTTTCTCTCCAAGGAGTTACAAGCTGAATTCTAAACTTATTATAAATACACAATTCCAATTTTCTTTTTTTTTTTTTATTTTTTTTTTAATGTTTATTTTTGACACAGAGAGAGACAGAGCATGAACGGGGGAGGGGCAGAGAGAGAGGGAGACACAGAATTGGAAGCAGGCTCCAGGCTCTGAGCCATCAGCACAGAGCCCGACGCGGGGCTCAAACTCATGGACCGCGAGATCGTGACCTGAGCCGAAGTCGGACGCCCAACCGACTGAGCCACCCAGGTGCCCCCACAATTCCAATTTTCAAAAGTATCTTTCTCCTGAAGGAGTGATATTCTAGTTTTTGGTACAAAACTGATGCAGAGTTCAACTGTCCTATGAAGAGAGTCAGCTATAAAAGGAAACCAGGGGCACCTGAGTGGCTCCGTCGGTTAAGCGTTTGACTCTGGATTTTGGCTCAGGTCACGATCTCCACATTGTGGAGCCCAGCTTGGGATTCTCTCTCTCCCTCACTCTCTGCTCCTACTCTCCTCAAAATAAATAAACATTAAAAAAAAAAAAAAAAAGGGAAACCAAAAAAATCAAGGTAGCCCAAAGGCCCCAGCTGTCCAGTTATACATTTCAACAGACTTAATAAGGGGCTAGCTAAAGGCAATGAATGCCATCTTCTCCTGAGGCAATGTCATTTCTAGGGTAGCTCCTACTCCTGACTCTGGTGACACAGCATCTCACCTTACTCGCCCAAGCAATAGAAAAACGCAAAGCAACTAAGACAAAAAGAGAACCACAGATTTTCCTCCTCACATTCCCAGTTAAATGGGGTTATTTAGTGAGTGTTTCCAAGGCCCCTCTAATTTCCACACCCTCACCAGTGTTTCGCCTTAAGGTACTGTATTTGAAAGTTTTTCCAATGTCACCACGTAAACTTTTAAATGCCCAAATGAGCTATGAGCTTCTGGAAAGCTTGTGATGTTTTGTCTTGTGATGATTTTGAGGGAGAGAGAGAGAGAGAAAGAAAGAGAGAACGAGAGGGGGGGGGGAGAGGGAGAGGAAGGAAGGAAGGAAGGAAGGAAGGAAGGAAGGAAGGAAGGAAGGGAGAGAGGAAGGAAGGGAGGAAGGAAGGAAGGAAGGACATGCGCGCGCGCGCGCGCGCGCGCACACACACACACACACACACACACACACACACACACACACACACACCTGGGTGGCTCAGTCAGTTAAGCGTCTGGTTTCGGCTCAGGTCATGATCTCACAGTTTGTGGATTCGAGCCCCACATCGTGCTCTGTGCTGATGGCTCAGAGCCTGGAGCCTGGAGCCTGCTTCGGATTCTGTGTGTGTGTGTGTCTCTCTCTCTCTCTCTGCCCCTCCCCCGCTCACACTCGCATGTGCGCGCGCTCTCTCTCAAGAGTAAACATTAAAAAAAATTAAAAAATAAATAAAAGAAAGCAAGAAAGATCCTAAATAAAGCATATATTGGGGCGCCTGGGTGGCTTAGTCGGTTGAGTGTCCGACTTCAGCTAGGGTTGTGATCTCATGGTTCCTGGGTTCGAGCCCCACGTTGTGCTCTGTGCTGGCAGCTCAGAGCCTGGATCCTGCTTCGGATTCTCTGTCTCCCTCTCTCTCTGCCCCTCCCCCATTAGCGCTTTCTCTGTGTCTCTCAGAAGTGAATAAATGTTAAAAAGAATTTTTTTTTAGGGGCGCCTTGGTGGCTCAGTTGGTTAAGTGTCTGACTCTTGGTTTCGGCTCAAGTCATGGTCTCACGGTTCATGGGTTCAGGCCCCACATCCGGCTCTGTGCTGACAGTGCAGAGCCTGCTTGGGCTTCTCCCTCTCCCTCTCTCTCTGCCCCTCTCTGACTTGCTCCGTCTCTCTCTCAAAAACAAATTTAAAAAATTTTTTAAAAAATGTTTTTAAAGAATAAAGCATAGATTTACTAATGTGTATTCTTTAATCCACTCCTTGCAAAAGAAAAACTAACATTTTTATTACTGGAGTTAAAATTTTAATCGAAACACACTGGTTGGGGCGTCTGAGTGGCTCAGTCACTTGAGTGTCTGACTTCCATTCAGGTCATGATCTCACGATTGGGGAGTACAAGCCCCACATGTGGAGCTCACTGCTGTCAGTGCTGAGCCTGCTTGGGATCTTCTGTCCCCCTGTCTCTCTGCCCTTCCTCCTCTCATGCTTTCTCGAGGCGTGCTCTCTCTCTCTCTCAAAACTAAATAAATATTAGAACAAAACAAAACAAACAAACAAACAAACAAAAAACCACAGTAACACCATACCAGAAACTCAAATACACAAAACCAGTAAGCTCCTCTTTCCTTCTACTTGGAATGACAATTAACAGGGAGAGGGAAGAGAGTTTAAATGACATAACCCAACCTCTACAATGCTATTTAGGAAAGAGCGTCAGATCTTGTAGGCAAGACGACCAGGATCAAGCCCGTGTGTGGCATCGTGTCAGTTGTGCGATGCAAGTGAAGTCACTTAACCAGTTTCATCATTAATTCCATTTTATAAGTGAAAAACCTATCAATTCGCAAGGTTTTGGAAGGGGATGACAGTAAGCAGCAGAGCCTTATACGGGGCTGTCCCCCAATCCCATCCTGCCTTGTCTGGTTCACAGAGCCATGAACAAGAACAGCCACAGGCCACAACAACAGGTTCATCAGAATCCTTTTTTTTTTTTTTTTTCCCCAAGTCTATTCATTTATTCCGAGAGAAAGAGACAGGGGGTGAGAGAGCAGCCCAAGCAGGCTCTGCACCACCAGCACAGAGCCCCATGCGGGGCTGGAACCCACAAACCGCCAGACCGTGACCTGAGCCAAAATCAAGAGTGAGACAGATGCTCAAACGACTGAGCCACCCAGGCGCCCCTCCTCAGAATCCATTTAAATAGCATGACACACGGGCAGACAGCCTCCTGCAAAGACCGTGCAAGGCGTTCCTGGCAACTGCAGGCAATCAATACACCTACATCCCCGCGCCGACGAGGTGACCGGTAAACTCCCTGCCCAGACTAACCGGCTGCCCCGGGCGTGGATCCCTCCCGATCGCTGGGCGGCCGCGGGTCACCCATGAAGTCATGACAGTGACTCAATGCGCCCTTCCGAGTGAGGTGAGCCAGGAGGAAGGGCAGAGCCCGCAGCAGCCGCCACGCGGGACACGGATCTCCGGCGCCGGGCCAGGCCCGGGTCCCGGCGGGCCCACTGCGGACGAAGGCTGCAACCTCCGCCGGGGACACCCAGTCCGCACGCGGCGCCCCTGGGGTCACCTCGCCCAACGCACTCGTGACGCCGCGAGGGGCTGGGCCCAACGGGGACCAACGCTGACCGGCCGTTCGGCCTCCCCGGCCCTCCCAAACGACGCGCAGGAAGCGGGGACCCCCAGCCCAGCCCTCTCCCCTCTCACCCCGCTTCCGGCCGCCCCCCGCCCCGGCCCACTGGGTCTCCCTCAGGACGGCGCCGGGGACGCGGAGTGCCGCGTTCGGCCTGGCCCAGCTCCCGAAAGCCCGGGGGGGCTAGACTCGCTGAGGAGCCCGAAAAAAAGCCGGAAAGGGCGCCAGCTACTCACCCGCCGCGGGTCCGCTCCGCCGTCGGTAGGTCCCAGCGTCCGCGCGTCAGTCACCTACTCCCTGAGGCGCCGCGGCCGCCGCAGCCAAGCGGGCGGCGCGAGTGCGGCCCGACGTGCGCACGCAGAGGGGGCGGGTCCTGCAGAGGACACGCCCCTGCGGCGGACACGCGTCCCTTCTCGCGGGGCCGGCGGCTGCTAGGGTAGCGGGGCCCTCCGGTGAGAGTTCGTTGATAAGAGCAGGTGTTAATGACGATGCCCCGGGGCTACATGCTTTTCACGCCCGGTGTCACCACCTTTGGACTCCAACCTTGCCCTTTCTGTTCCAGCCACACTGTCTTCTCGTCATTTCCTTACCTTTCGGGCTGGCTGCAGATTAAATGACCGGTCCATTCAGCTGTTAACAAAGATGTGCGCAATATGCGGTGTTCGTGGGAGTTACTGGGGAACGGGAGACAATTTATTGAGATCTGTTAGAGTTTAGAATGGGTCTTCTCTGTGCTCAAACAATTCCACTTCTCGGTAGCTATTGGAGAGCAACGCGTGCAAGAACCCAAAGAGACGCAACAACGAAGGTCGTTGCACCATGTAAAGGGATGCATGCGCCATTTGGGTGAAAATCTGGAAACCATCTTAACGTTGTTTGAAGGAAGATGGGGTGGGGATTGACAGGGGGACATCTGTTCAACGGAGATGTGCCTCCGTTAAAAAGGGAAGGGCAGAGACCACCTTAGGATGTTCAGCAGAAAGGAAAAGCCAGATGTACGAAAATACAAAAATAACATTTGATAGTGTGTAAATTTAACCTAAAAAAATACATTGAACAGTATGTGAACTGTTTAAGGGTGAAGAGCACTGATGTCTGCAATCTACTTGAAATATATCAAAAAATAAGAAAGTTGATGAATAATAGGTGTCTTATGGATAAATATTAGCAAAATGCTTAGAATTGTAGAATGTGGGTGGTATTTGTATGGGTGTTCATTATACAGTTATTTCAACTTTTCTGTATGTCTACATATTTTCACAATAAAATTGGGGGAAAATATATCCAATATGATCTCTTTTAAGTTTTTTTTGTTTTTTGTTTTTTTTTTTAACTACACAATGTTCTTTCCACACGTTCATGTTTAGGTATCTAAATGCATCCAAAAGCCAGGAAGATTTACACACTAGAATGACAGAGGGAGGTCGAGGGTCACTTGTGGTTTATCTGTACCATTTGCATTTTTTTATGAGATGCATAAACGCATTATACATTCCTTAGCTATCAAAACCCAACTTAAGGAGCACCTGGGTGGCCCATGTCGGGCTCTGTGCTGACAGCTGGGAGTCTGGAGCCTGCTTTGCATTCTGTGTCTCCGGCTCTCTCTGCCCCTGCCCCACTCATGCTTTGTCTCTGTCTCTGTCTCTCTCTCAAAAATAAACATTAAAAAAAAATTTTTTTAAGCAACCAAAATTTAAAAATAATGAATTTTAAGAAAGTAAAAATTGGAAGTACACACTGTACTGTCCCCTGCCTCAAACACATACACAAAAAATGGAATTAAACCAAGTGGCACTGATTGAAGGAGGGGTTGCTCTGAGGGTTCAAATGAGATAATGGGGGGGAGCGCTTGTTGGGTGTAGAGAGTACTCAAAAATAAAATCTTAAAAAAAATAAGGGGCACCCAGCTGGCTCAGTCAGTAGAGCGAGCATGAGACTTTTGATCTGGGGATTGTGGGTTCCAGCTCCACACTGGCTGTAGAGATTACTTAAAATCTTTAAAAAGTAAAAAAATAATAAAATGCATGTATTTATTTTAATATACTTCACTCGTGTTTATATTTATAAATGAAGATTTTTATCTATGTGTTTATTTTGCACAACTCTCTTGCAGTCCCTTCCATGCCCTGTTATGTTATGCCTCTCTGCTCAGACTATAAAGTTTGCCTGGACAGGGCTCACCACATTAGGGCTAACTCCTACTCATTCCTTATGACTCCACATAACCATCACATCCTCCAGGAAGCCTTCCCTGATCCCTAAGCTAGGCTAACTATTCCGATTCTACTTTCATCTCCATCCCACTGGTATAATTGTCTACCATAATAGGAGAGCTTCCTGAAAGCTGGCCTATGTCTTGTTTCTCTGTAGCTCTCTTTTCCTGGCACAATGCCCAGCACTTACTAGAAGCTCAATAAGTACTTATTAAATGGAACCCAAGTGCATATTACTGTGATAATAAATGAGGCTTTTTAATGTTTGTTTTTGAGAGAGAAAGAGAAATCGGGGGACAAAGAGAGAGGGAGACAGAGGATCCTATGTGGGCTCGATGCAGGGCTCAAACTCAAACCATGAGATCGTTACCTGAGCTGAAGTTGGATGCTTAACTGACTGAGCCACCCAGGCGCCCCTATAGATGATGTTTTTCTTTAAGAAAATAAACCCAGGGCCACCTGGGTGGCTCAGTTGGTTAAGTGTCAGACTCTTGGTCATGATCTCATGGTTCATGGGTTCAAGTCCCGGGTCAAGTCCCAGGTCAAGCTCCAAGCTGACAGTGCAAAGCCTGTTTGGGATTCTCTAACTCCCTCTCTCTCTCTGGCCTTACCCCACTTGTGCTCTCTATCAAAATAAATAAGTAAAGGGGCGCCTGGGTGACTCAGTCGGTTAAGCGTCCGACTTCGGCTCAGGTCACGATCTCGCGGTCCGTGAGTTCGAGCCCCACATCCGGCTCTGGGCTGATGGCTCAGAGCCTGGGGCCTGCTTCCGATTCTGTGTCTCACTCTCTCTCTGCCCCTCCCCCGTTCATGCTCTGTCTCTCTCTGTCTCAAAAATAAATAAAACGTTAAAAAAATTTTTTTAAATAAATAAATAAATAAATAAATAAGTAAACATTAAAAAGAAAAGAAATCCAAACAAGCAGTAGGACCAGCTACAGAATTTGCACACCTGGTGCAAAATGAAAACTCAGGGTTCCTTGTTTAAAAATTATCAAGAATTTCAAGAAAGCAATAGCAGAGCCTTAAACCAAGCATGGGTGTCCTTCTCAGAGTGGGATCCTGTGCAACTGCTCAGGTTACAAGCCCGTGAAGCCAGCCCTAGTGCCCAGGTTTAATTGAGTAGCACAGGGCCACAGTAGGACACAAGGAACTCCACTGCCTTTTGGCCTTGCTGAATCTACAGCTTGGAAATCAGAGCAGGAAAGAGTGGCAGAGAATGGTGTCTCTGCCCCTGGGCTTCTGGTCAGTGGTGCGGGTGCCAGGGGTCTCTCTGGAAGTGAGCGGGCATTATTGGTAGCCTGGGCAAAAGTTTTGTCTCTTGAAGCCCCACCCAGCCCACAACCAAGTGGTCTCTTGAGGCCTGAGGAGAAAGATTTGGCTACCGACTGGTGTTCTTAGCTGAGACTCTGTGCTTCCTGTGGGACTTTATATCTGAGGAAGACTTCCTGCAAAGTTCTTGCCAATTCACCCAGCCCAGTGACATGCTCATAATGATAACAGTGGGAATCCTTCTCTGAGCTTCCCCTGTGTGTCAGGCATAAGCTAAGCCCCACATTATCTCATTTGAATTTCATTTATTTATTTCCTTTTTTAAAGTAATCTCTAAGCCCAACGTGAGGCTCGAACTCATGACCTGGGAATAAAGAGTTACATGCTCTACAGACTGAGCCAGCCAGGCAAAACTTTATACATGCATTTTATAATAAATAAAGACTGATATTTTACAGATAAATTACACATTACAAAAACATTTAAAAATGATAAAACAGGGGCACCTGAGTGGCTCAGTCGGTTAAGTGTCTGACTTCGGCTCAGGTCATGATCTCATGGTTTGTGAGTTCGTGCCTCGCATCAGGCGCTGAGCTGAAGCTCAGAGCCTGGAGCCTGCTTCAGATTCTGTGTCTCCCTCTGTCTGCCCCTCGGCCGCTTGCACTCTGTCTCTTGCACTGTCTCAAAAATAAACATTAAAAAAAATTAAAAATGAGAAAACATAAGGAAGCCTAAAATGCACATTACCTTGTGGGTTAGTTATCTCCACCAGTAGATTGGGGGAAACAGCAGCAGATTTAGTTGGGTTTCCCGGTAACTCCAGTGCCAGGGTATTTAGACAACAGGTCAATCAACAAATATTTACTGAACGCCTACGTGCCAGGTGCTCTGCTAAGTGCTGGAAATTTAGCAGTGAATACAGAGATGTACCTGATGTTATGAAGATGACATTCCTGGACGGGTCAATACATTTTGGAAGGAGTGAGTGAATGAAAGAAAAAAAAATGAAAGCTCTTATCCATTAATAAATTTTCAGGCGAGGAGCGACAGGAGAGGAGTGTTTTAGTTGAACACAAAGAAATCTCACTTTTTCTGTAAAAAAAATAATTCAAATCCGTACAACTAGAAGCAACCTCAAACATGAGTTCAGGCCTTGGGTGTTGAGAGTCGCAGATGCAGATTTAATTATCCTTAGGTGACACCTATATCTGCAAGTTCAGATGTTCGTGCAGGATAAAGACGTGCGTTTCTGTTTCTGGTCTTGGTTTTCGGCTTCCGCAGGCTTCAGCGCCAGCATCCCGCTAACCCGCTCCGCACGCGAACTCAGAAGAGCCCCGAGGCCCGCAAATCCGGTTTCTGCACGCCCGTGGGGCTGCTCGCCGCGAGAATTCTAGCCTGGGTGGGACGAACCATCCGCGCCCGCCACGGGGGTGGTGGGTCAGCTCCGCGCGCCAACAGCGCCGGGACCGTGGGAGTTCAGAAGCCGCGCGGCCTGGGGTCCCCTCACGCAGGACGGCCTAGAGGGCGTGGCTTTTCCAGGACGAGGCTGGAGCTGCGGGCGGGACCCGCCTTCTCAGGTTCCGCCCCTCCTCCCCCCACCCGCGGCGGTGGACTCGGCTGCAAATTCCGGGGCCCTTGTTCCCTCCTCCTTAGTTTCCTGCCTGGTCTGAGGCAAGGAGGTGCCGCAGGCCCGGGCCACCGCGCCGGGGTGTCCGGCGCGGAGAGGGGGCGGAGCGGGCCGGGGGTCGCGGGGCCCCGACTTCTCTCGGGCTGGCCGCCCGTCGGGCCCACGCAGTGCGCTCCCGGGGTGGTCCCAGGCGGGGACCCCTGTCCTGTTCGCCAACCCGAGCGTCCCACGGTTCCCAGGCTTCAGGGACCGCCCTTCCCGCTCCGGCCCGCATGGCGGACAAGAAACTGGTGGTGGTGTTTGGAGCCACAGGTGAGCGAGCCCAGCGCCGCCCCGCAGAGCCTGGGAGACCGAGGGGGGTGGGGGTGGGGGTGGGGCAGGGCTGGAAGGAGGGTCCTGTGGCCCGGACCCCTGACCCGGCCAGGGACCCTGGAGCAGGACCTGGGAGCACATTCTGTTTGAATTAAAAAAAATAATAATAATTAATTTAACTTCTTGAAAAAGTGACAGTTGCACATAATACCAAAATTAAATCTCCCTCCTACTTCTGTCTCAGCAACCCCATCCATCTCTGTCATCGTTTCTTGAGTATCCTACCAGATTAGATATGTACAAAGATTTTTTTTTTAATGGCCAAGTGTCTTGCCATCATGTTTTGTTCTTTTTTGTACTGTATGTTTTTAAATATGTGTACCAGCTTAAGATCTAAATCACATATACATTTCACCCATTTAAAGTGTGCAGTTCGCTGGTTTTTGGGAGCCTCGTTGGCTCAGTCGGTTAAGCCTCCGACTTTGGCTCAGGTCATGATCCCCAGGTTGGTGAGTTCCAGCCCCACCTGGGGCTCTGCACTGACAGTGCAGAACCTGCTTAGGATTCTCTTGCTCTCCCTCTCTCTGCCCCTCCCCCACTTGCTCTCTCAAAATAAATACTTATAAATATTCTTATTCAAAAAAATTTTTTAATGTTTATTACCTTTGAGAGAGGGAGAGACAGAGCGTGAGCAGGGGAGGGTCAGCAAGAGAGAGACAGACAGACAGACAGACAGATCCAAAGCAGGCACCAGGCTCTGAGCTCTGTGCTGACACAGCCGGTTGCAGGGCTCGAACCCACCACCCATGAGATCATGGCCTGAGCTGAAGTTGGATGCTGAACCAACTGAACCACCCAGGCGCCCCTCAAAATAAACTTAAAAATAAAGTGTGCAATTCACTGATTTCTGGTATATTCACAGAGCTTTACGCTCATCCTTGGCAGTTTTGGAACAAGGTCATCTCATCACTCCCAAAAGAAGCCTCACACCCACCAGCAGTTACTTTACTCTCGGTTTCTTCAACTTTCGTCAGCCTTTGGCAGCCATCAGTCTACTCTCGATCTGTAGATTTGTCCATTCTGGACATTTCATATAAATTAAATCATACACTCTGTGGCCTTTTATGCCTGGCTTCCTTGACTCGGCATCGTGTTTTTGAGGTTCATCCATTTTGTAGCAGGTGTCAGTACTCCATTCCTCTTTTATGTCTGAATAATATTCCATTTTATGGGTAGGCTGCATTGTGTTGATCTCTTCGATTGCTGGATGTTTGGCTTGTTTCCAGCTCTTGGCTTTTGCAAACAATGTAGTGAACGTTCATGCACAGGTTTTTGTGTGAACATGTTTTTAATTTTCTTGGGCATATATCTAGAGTGGAATTGCTGGATCATAGGGTAACTCTGTGCTTAGCACCTTGAGAAACTTCCAGACTCTTCGAAAGTGACTGCCCCATTTTCTGTTCTCACCAGTACTGTATGAAGGTTGTTGTGGTTCTGAAGCTTCCCTTTTCCACTCCAGGATAGGTCACGTTCACCTGTCCAAGTCATACGCACAGATCTGCCAATCTGCCAGTGATTACTTTGGCGTGGATTGATCACTTCCTTAACCAGATTCTTACCAAAGGACATCTTGTTTCTACAAATTTCCACTATTGCACGTAGTACTGCATTCACTTTTCTCGTACATGTATTTATGGATGATTTTTTATTTTCTTCCTTTTGATGATTTTACTTTTTGTAATTTTCTCTTAAGTAATCTGTGTACCCAACATGGGGCTCAAACTCACTACCCCGAGATCAAGAGTTGCATGCTCTTCCAGCTGAACCAGCCAGGCGCCCCTCAGTCTTTTAGAGAAAAGATGTAGGTAATGCTTTATTTCTTAAGCTAAGCAGTGGGTACATGGGTGTTGGCATACCTTTGTGTATGTGCTAAATATTTTATAATAGATTTATTTTTTTTACAAGTAAACTCTGCTCCCAAAGTGGGACTTGAACTCCCCGACTTTGAGTTGCATGCTTTATTTACTAAGCTGGTCAGCTGCCCTTGTAATGCATTTTATTTTTTATCTTTTTTTTTAATGTTTATTTATTTTAAAGAGAGTGAGCGTGAGCAGGGGAGGGGCAGAGAGAGGGAGAGAGAGAGTCCCAAGCAGGCTCTGCATTGTCAGCAGCGAGCCCGCTGCGGCGCTTGAACTCACAACCCTAAGATCATGACCTGAGCCGAAGTCAGACACTTAACCAACTGAGCCCCCAAGCGCCCATTTTAAACATTTTACAAAAGGTTTGATGCTAAAACATTGATGAACTTTGGAAACCGTATGCTGAGTGAAAGAAGCCAGACACAATAGCTACATGTTATATGATTCCATTTGTGTGAAATGTCCAGAATACTCAGATCCATAGAGACAGATCAATACAGACAGAAGGTACGTGAGTGGTCTGCCAGGGCTGAGAGGGAGGGGAATGGAGAGTGACTGCTGATGGGTGTGGGTTTTCTTTTAGGGGGCACGAAATATTCTAAAATTGACTGGGATGATGGTTGCATGCTCTGAATGTACAAAAAAACAAAAACCCACTGCACTGTACACTTTCCTTATTTATTTAACTTGAAGCAGTGAGTCTTACCGGTGAAATTCCAGGCAAGTCTGGTGTGTGGACGGCAGCACAAGTCTCAGCTGCCTCATAGAGGTATCTGTTTACTCTGGCTAAAATCAGCCCACTAGTATGGATTTGCCAAAATATTTTTTAAATAAATATAAACCGTATACCCTGTAAAAGGTGAGCGGATTCTATCTCAATAAAGCTGTTATTTTTTTTAACGGTGTAAGGCACTTCATGAGGATCACAGGTGGAAAGGGCCTGGGCGTCTGGCTGTAATGGAGCCTTCCCTGAGGGGCTTTGAGGGGCTTCCCCTCAGCCAGACTCCCAGGCAGGCCCATTCCCGCAGGCCTTTCTGACTCTTCGCAGGTGCTCAGGGAGGCTCAGTGGCCCGGACGCTCCTGGAAGATGGGACATTCAGGGTCCGAGTGGTCACTCGAGACCCTAGGCAGAGGGCAGCAAGGGAGCTGAGGCTGCAGGGTGCAGAAGTGGTGCGGGGAGACCAGGATGACGAGGCCAGCATGGAGCTGGCCCTGACCGGGGCCCATGCTACCTTCATCGTGACCAACTACTGGGAAAACTGCAGCCAGGAGCAGGAGGTCAAGCAGGTGAGGGCAGGGGGGAGGGCGTGGGGAGGCCGGGCTAGGAGCAGGGCATCTCACTAGGAGCTCCCTGGGAGGCAGCTCCAACTGGTTAGAAAGGGACTGACCCTGCCCGTGACCCACTGACCACTGCAGACCTTTCCCCTCCTCTTCCATGCAGTCCACCTGGACTTTAATGAGGATAGGAGGCAGCTGCTTTCTTTTCTGGTGGTTTTTATTTTAATTTTTAAAGTGTATTTATTTATTTTGAAAGAGAGAGAGTGAGCGGAGAGAGAGGGAGAGAGAATCCCAAGCAGGATCTGCGCTGTCAGCACAGAGCCCAGTGCGGGGTTTGAACTCATGATCTGTGAGATCATGACCTGAGTCTAACCAAGAGTTGAGTGCTCAGTCAACTGAGCCACCCAGGCCCCCTGATTTTTTTTAAGATATCATTCAAGTACTATACACTATGCTTTTTCAAAGTGTATAATTCAATGTGTATGTATACATATGTATATATATACACATACGTATATATATGTATATATTGTGCAGCCGTCACTGTTACCTACCTAATTCTAGAATGTTTTCATCACCACAAAAAGAAACCTTTATCGATTAGCAGTTATTCCCCATTCTTCCTTCCCCCCCGCAGCCCCAAGCAACCAATAATCTACTTTGTCATCCATTGACTTTTTACACTTTCTAGAAAAACAACTCTGTTGACCCATAATTTCCTGGAAATAAGATGCACACATTTTAATTGTATAGTTTGATGGAATTTGAAAATCAATGTACTCATATATATATTTTTAAGCTTAGTTATTTATTAGGGGGGTGGGTATAGAGGGGGAGAGAGAGAGTGAGAATCCCAATCAGGCTCTGTGCTGTCACTGCAGAGCTCAACATGGGGCTCCGTCTCACGAACAGCAAGATCATGACCTGAGCTGAAATCAAGAGCCTGATGCTTAACTGACTGAGCCACCCAAGCACTCCTAAATAAACCCACATATTACCAATCTAATCAAAATACATTTCCATCATCCCAGAAAGCCCATGTCCCCTTTGTATGTTGTATGTTTCTGTTTATTGTTTTCCACCCACATTCTCTCTAGTTATGGAGCCCAGGTGGCAGGGGGAGGAATATGGGACGGAGAACATGAGACATAGCCGTCTTTCGCTCTGAGGATGGGGACACTCTCACAGAGCCTGTCACATAGACTCAGGTATCTGTGGGACATATTGTTGGTGGCAGAAGAGAGGCCCCGGCTGTCTGTCGCTTCATCTTTCAGCCCTCCCTCGTCCATGACCAGCTGCAGCTCTGCTCTAGACATGGACCTTCCCTGCCCTGGGCTTTATTAGGGGAAAAAAAGGCCTTTGTAAAATACAGGGAGACTGGACGGGCCCACTGGTCTTTAAAGTTGTTTTCAGCCTTGACATTTTCTTTGAATCCACTTACAGGGGAGCCCTTCCCATAGAGTAGAGAAGGACAGCTTCTCTGGTTGATGGAGGGAATGTTAGGTCATTATCCTGATGGCCTGGGTTCATGTCCCGTGGCTGCCATAACCAGCCAGCTGGCTCAAACGACAGGAATTTACTCTCATTCTGGGGGCCAGAAGTCGAAAATCCAGGAACCTCCAGAAGGAGACTCTAAGGGTGATTCCACTCCTTGCCTCTTCCAGCTTCTGGTGGCTGCTGGCTCTCCTCATGGCCACCTCACCCCAATCTCTGCCTTCACGCAGGGCCTTCTCCTCTGTGTGTTCTCTTCGGTCTCTTGTAGGGATGCTTGTCATCAGATTGAGAACCCACCTGGAATCATCCTTCGTTCCACCTGCAGATTTCTTTTCCCAAGTAAGGTCACGTTCACAGGTTCTGGAGGTTAGGACATGGACACATCTTTCTGGAGGCCACCATCCAACACATCCTTATGCAGCAGGTGGTGTGGCTCTCCCTGTTTAACTGACAGTTAAGTGCATCGCAGCCCCGGGTAGCACCTGAGCAGTCTGTGTGCCTAATTGCTGAGCTGTACCACCTCCCTAGCGGACTGGTGGGGCCTTCCATCGACGGTGGCTTTACACGGAGTAGGCCGAGCTGGGAGACCTCTGTGTGGCCCTCTCCTGACCTCCCACCCCTCCTGTCATAATGCACACACGTGGGCCGCAGTTGAGCATATTGAGAAGTAGGACAACCCAGATGATCTAGAGAAGGGACGCTAAGGTAGAAGGCTCACAGTCCACGTGTGGAACCACGTGTGAGCATCGTTCCAGGAGAGGGACAAGGGTGAAGTGGTGTTGGCCTCTTTGCATCAGGCACGGTGGCAACCAGGGCAGGAGAGCCAGGGCTGTGGCTGGGGATACACTTCTTCCCTCTCAGCTCTGTGATTTCTCCTTTCCTGCCCACCAGGGAAAGCTGCTGGCCGATGTGGCCAAGCGCCTGGGCCTTCGCTACGTGGTCTACAGTGGCTTGGAGAACATCAGGAAGCTAACGGCCGGGAGGCTGGCAGCGGGCCACTTTGACGGCAAAGGGGAGGTGGAGGAATATTTCCGGGACATCGGAGTTCCCATGACCAGCGTGCGGCTGGCCTGCTATTTTGAGAACCTGCTCTCCTACTTCCTGCCCCAGAAAGCTCCGGATGGAAAGAGCTACTTGCTGAGTGAGTGCCCTTCCTCCCTTCTCGAGCATCCGCTGTCACCGAGGGGAGCAGTGGGTGTTGGAGAAAGCTGGCTAGTCCTCAGATGGTTCCGGGTCCAAGCCCTGGTTCTCTAGTGTCAGGCCTGTGACACTGGGCCTCTGCTTCCTGCTCTGTGAAATGGCCATAACTGACCTTTGCAGGGGCGTTGAGAAAATCTGCCAAGAGGCAGTGATGCGATGCTTTACAGAGCGCACTTGTTACTTTTCCTTCAGAAGTAAGAGAGTTGGGAAGGTCAGGTCCAGTGAGGTCGGTGTCCTGACCCAACCACCCCTCACCCTCTGCATGAACACAGGCTCACCCTCGCTTGAGTCCTGCCCGGCAGGGAGGGTGAGCAGTCTGGTCCTAGTGTTGGCACACTGGCACTGCCCTTTATAGTTTGCAAAGCTGGTCGGGGATCCCTCTTGTGTTCCGTCTCTGGTTGGAGCTCTGTCCCTACAAGGTCTTTGGGTGACCTGAACGGGCAGCTGCGGTGGCCCCTTCGCCTGGGCGAGGAATGTGGCAGGACCCACGTGCTCCTGGCGCTAATCTAGACATTGCCCTGCTCTCCACCAGACCACCGTGGCAGGTGGAATCACTAGTAATTCAGCACATTTATGGAGCACCTGCCATGTGCTGCTCTGGTCCAGGCCCTGGCCTTGACTCTCTAG
Source organism: Acinonyx jubatus (assembly GCF_027475565.1). NCBI lineage: Eukaryota > Metazoa > Chordata > Mammalia > Carnivora > Felidae > Acinonyx > Acinonyx jubatus. Next base: position 40,102,518 of record NC_069398.1, on the reverse strand, counting down.
CACTCCTGTTAGCAGACTTGGTTTTCCACGGCAGGAATTCCAGATATGACCAGGTGCCCTGGGGCCAGCGCCTTGGGAGCAGCCCCTCCATTTCCTTCCTGTTCTGGTCTTAGCCCTGAGGGGGTCGTAGGTCCCAGGTTCCCTCCACTCTATAAATGGAGTAACAAGGGCTCAGGGTGTCAACAGGGGACCGTCAGGGTGGCAGAGCTCGGATTGGATCCCGTTTCCTTACTGAGCTGCACTGCCTTGCTGCCGCCACAGACACCGGAGGGTGCTGACGTGTGCACGTGTCTGGGCGATGGGCTGGTGGGAACATCAGCCACAACCCCAGCACATCCCTCTTCCCCCCACTTCCCTCCCAGGCTTGCCCATGGGTGATGTGCCCATGGACGGCATATCTGTGACCGACCTGGGTCCCGTGGTGCTAAGCCTGCTGAAGATGCCAGAAGAATACATTGGCCGGAACATCGGGCTCAGTACCTGCAGGCACACGGCGGAAGAGTATGCCGCCCTGCTCTCCAAGCACACCGGCAAGGCCGTGCGCAGTGCCAAGGTGGGCCCCTGCTGCCCCCCGGGCCCGGGCTGGGTGATGTCCCAGCTCCCACCAGGGTGCTCCGGCAGCCCGGGTCTGGTCGTTCTGATCCCCAGAGGGAGCTATGGTTGGTAGGGAAGTGGTAGGGTATCTAGGGCTGCCCCACTCTGTGGGCAAAGTCAATTCGTCACTGTGAGCATTTGTCATGCTGCTCTTGGGAGCCACGGGTGGCCACTGAGAGAAGTTTTTGGCTTAGGCAATTGACTAAGTAGCAAGGAAGGTTTCTAGGAAGAGGGGACACTAGGGGCCAAGGCAAGGAGTGAACACACAGGGCGTGTTGGGCAGGGAAGGAGGCCAGAGAGATGGGCCCCATCCCTGCCTCCTCCTGGCCTGGCTGTGTCCCTGCTGACCCTCCGTCTTCCCCTTAGGTGCCTTGTTTCTTATTTGTCCTTCCCATTATGGAAGTAAGACTTATTAAAGTCTGAGAAACTCCCACGTTATTAAAAGACAGAAACCACCTATAGAGTTCCAAGACACGAGCAGAGCAGTGATGGGGAGGCCATGGCAGGGCATGTCTCAGTTGGGTCAGACCCCCAGAATGGGGTCCTGCTCCCAGCTCTTACAGCCCACCAGCATGCGGGCCTTGGGCACAATCCCTGACCCTCTCTGCCTCAGTAGCCTCATCTGTAAAACGGGTGGATGAATAGAATTCCCTTCCTTGGTTGTCAGAATTTAACGGAATAATCGAGGTAAGCACTTCCTTAGCGCAATGAGGTGCTCTAGAAAACGTGCCCTAAATGGCCATGCATTACATCTAAACACAAGTCTGAGGCAACCATGGAGGATTTCAGGAGCTGAGGAGTTCAGGTTCAGTTTGGTCAAGAACTGGGAACAGCTTTGGTTTTTGAGCAAGAAAGTGATGTTTGCAGAGTTCTGGTTTGGAAAGGGCTGAGAAGTTTCCATCTTCTGATCTCAAAAGAACAGCATTTATGATTTTTTTAAAGTAATCTCTACACTCACTGTGGGGCTTGAACTTACAATCCTGAGATCAAGAGTCACACATTCTTTGGACTGAACCAGCCAGGCACCCCTTGAACGATTTAAGTTGACTTAGAACAGTGGTTTTTTAGCTTTAATCTTTTTTTTTTTTTTTTTTACATTTATTTATTTATTTTGAGAGGGGGGAGACAGGATCCAAAATGGTCTCTGTGCTAACAGCACAGAGCCTGATGTGGGACTTGAACTCACAAACCGTGAGATCATGACTTGAGCCAAAGTCAGATGCTTAACTGACTGAGCCACCCAGGCGCCCCTAGAACTTTAATCTTTTTAGTAGAGGGGTTTTCACATGAATTTACTGGTAAGGACCTGGGCTGGTACTGAGTTTGCCAACAGCCGGGGTGCTAGTGATGCTGACAGACCCAAAAGACTCCCCTCTGCTTCCAGACGACCCCAGAGGACTACGAGAAGTATGACTTCCCTGGCGCCCGAGACCTTGCCAACATGTTCCGTTTCTATGCCCTGAAACCTGACCGTGACATCGAACTGACCCTGAGACTCAACCCCAAGGCCAAGACACTGGACCAGTGGCTGGAGCAGCACAAAGGGGACTTTGCTGGGCTCTGACCCTGCCATCTCTCAGCCCCGTCTGGGGGCACAGGAGATACAGTCACAGTGATCCGTTCTCGTGTTGCAAAAAGTTATTTTTTTAAATAAAGGCCATTGTTTTCACAGATGGCTTCCAAAAGAAAAGGGCTTTGTTTCAGGGACTGGGGTTGGGGTGGCAGCTGCTGAGGCATGAATATCCCAACAGGAAGCATCAAGTGGTGGAGACGCAGCCCCCTCCCTTTGCAGGGGACTCGAGGGCTGAAGACACACAACTTAAATGCAACTGTAAGTTTAGTCCGGCAGGTGGGAGACCGTGCTGTGACCACAGCCCAGAGGAGCGGCTCTGACCACTGTTTGTACTACGTTTGAGGACAGCGGGGATTCCGCATACCAACCATAAGCAATGCCTTTTGACATCGAGGCAAATACAGCCTTCATCTCCAGAGAGCTGGTGAGGCCAACCACACATTCTTTCTTGAAGCTTAAAGGCGGCAAGACCGGCCCTTTCTCCCTTTGTCTCTCCTCCCCCCAGTGGCAGCAGCCCTAAGTAGGTCATCTTCAAAACAGGCCAGGCAAAACATCTGGAGGGCAGTGACAGACCGGACCAGAGGTCACCATAATTGCACACCACTGAGGAAAAGTAACACGCTGCTTACAGCAAAGGCTGGGGAATAAAGCCAAGGAAGGGAAAGCACTGCCTCGCCTGTAGTGTCCACATAGGACCGGGAAGGTAGGGGTGGTTCAACCTCTCCTCTCCTGCTCACTTTACAGAAGAGGGAGGAACACCCAGAGAACACAGGTCAAATGCCCCAGGTTCCACGGCAGCCATGTTTTTCCTGTACAGATTTGCATATCGTCCGTCACAGCTCTTTACTACCCTGCCTTAGCCTTGGTACCTGCAGTCATGAAGACTGACAGCGGTCCCACCAAATTCATTTGATCCATTAATTGATGACTTGAAAAAGCATCTGACAGCTTACCACTGTGCCAGGTGAACAATGTTAATCAAAAAGGTTATGGTCTTTACCTTGAAGAGCTTTGGTTGGTGGGAAAACCAGATACAGATATGCATGAATAGTTATAGATTGACATAGGGCTGCAGAAAATAGGAAGCACGAGAGCACCTGGGTGGCTCAGTCGGTTGAGCATCCAACTTCAGCTCAGGTCATGATCTCGTGGTGTGTGAGTTCAAGCCCTGCATTGGGCTCTGTGCTGACATCTCAGAGCCTGGAGGCTGCTTTGGATTCTGTGTGTGTCTCTCTCTCTGTCCCTCCCCCACTTCTCTCTCTCTCTCTTGCGCGCGCGCGCTCTCAGAAATAAACATTAAAAAAAAATTTTTTTTTAATAAGCACAAATAATAATGGGAGGAGGGGGCCTGCTTTTGGGGGACAGGGACAGACTGAGGTATAAGGGGAGGGCAGCAAGCCCCTAGACAGGGCGGGAAGGCAAGCAGCATCAGCAATAGAATGTGAGAGGCCATCTGTGTCCAGCCCTATGTGATGCCCAAGTCTCCCATACCCGAGGTTGGGAAACTCACCAGCTTGGGGCTGAGTCACTGTGATGAGATCCTGGAGTGGCCTGTGGTCAGTACAGAGCCTGGGAGGAGTCCACTGTGCCCAGATGCAGAGCAAACCAGCAAGCCTGCGTCGGGTTCCAGGCGCACCTCGCCCAAAGGGATAGGAGCTGGGCACGTTGCTGAGCCTCGCCAGTCCGCTTACCTGGCCAGGCTGTTCTGAGGATGCCATGAGATCATTTGTGCAGAGCAGCGTCTGACATCCCGGGTCACTCTCCCCCTCCTTCTGAGACACATGGTCAAGCCCTGCTAGCCTCCAGTGCCCTCAGCCTGTTCCTTGCCCCCATCCCAAGTGTGGCCAAAGCAGTGGATCTCAGTGGGAACAGCCCAAATCCAGTGAAATAAATAGACAACAGGATGCTCCATGTGCTATGAGCTGTCCACACTGCACACAAAAACCAGATCCCGGGTGGTAGAACTATTCTGTAGGATATTACAATGGACACACGTCACAATAGATTTGTCCACACCCATAGGATATACACCACCAAGAGCAAACCCTAATGAAAACGTGGCTTCGGAGATAAATGATGTTCATCAGTTGGAACAAATGTCCCACTCTTGTGGAGGTGCTGATAGTACGGGAGGAGGGGGGGCTGTGCACGTGGGGCCAGAGGGTTAAAAGACAACAGTCCTATAGTATTTAAACCATCTGATCTGTAATAGACATTCATGTCAATCCTGTTCCCTTGGCCACCATCGATCCCCAAATGGGGCTGGAGAGGAACTGGCCCTTCCCATACCCTGGATACTCAAGTCGAGGTGCCTGCCTGGCCCAGGGTGCTCCTGCCCCGCCTGTGCATCACTACAGGGAGGAAGCATGTGTGGATCACAGCTCACAGAGCCCTGGGGAGTCTGGGTCAGCACCACACGGAGGGGATGACTCCTAGCACCACGACATCTGCTGGTGGAGGCGTCCCCAGCTGGGTGGATGCCACGTGTGCCTGGTTTTCTGAAATTTGGTACCTGAAATACATTAGTTCGCTGCCAACATTTTTCATTTTCTTAACTGGTAAACTATACAGAAAATTTACCATTTTAGTCATTGTTAAGTGTACATATAATTCAGTGGCATTAATTACATTCACAGTATTGTGCTGCCCTCACCAGCATCCCTCTCCAGGACTTTCTCTTCCCAAACTGACACTGTCTCCGTTAAACACTAGCTTCCCTTCCCCCCTCCCCCTGCACGAACCACTCTACTTTGTCTCTATGAGCTTGATGACTCCCAAGTACCTTATGTAAGTCGCTGCCAACATCTTAAAATGAGACAACTCCATAGCGTTGTTGATGATAGCCAAATGCTGGAAATAACCCGAATGTCTATCAGTGAATGGCTGGAAAACAGAAGTGGTCTATCCACAGAATGGAATTGACTCAGCCGTAAAAAGGAACAAGCACCCATCAACATGGATGAAGCCTGAGACATCGTATTAAGTGAAACCAGAAGGAAACAAGCCACCACATATTGTATGATCCCATTCACATGAAATGTGCAGAGTAGATGAATCCTAGAGACGGGGAGTGGGTTTGTGGCTGCCAGGGTCTGAGGGACCCGGGGAAATGGGGAAGGACTGCTAATGGAATTGGGGTTTCTCTTCAGGGTGATGAAAATGTTCTAAAATGGACTGTGGTGGGGTACCTGGGTGGCTAAGTCAGCTAAGCATCTAACTCTTGGTTTGGGCCCAGGTCACGATCTCATGGTTTGTGAGTTCGAGCCCTGAGTCAGCCTCCACAATCAGTGTGGAGCCTGCTTGGGATTCTCTGCCCCGCCTCTCTGCCCCTACCGTGCTTGCTCTGCCTCTCTCTCAAAACAAACACAACAAGATCCAATCAAATGTCTATAAGAAACCCATTTTAAAAAAATATTAACTGGGGCATCTGCGTGGCTCAGTTGGTTAAGTACCCAACTTCGGCTCAGGTCATGATCTCGCAACTCCTGGGTTTGAGCCCCGCTTCAGGCTCTGTGCTGACAGCTCAGAGCCTGGAGCCTGCTTTGGATTCTGTGTGTGTGTGTATCTTTCTCTCTGCCCCTCCCCCCCCCCCACTCACCCTCTCTCTCTCACAAATAATAAACACTAAAAAATTCTTTTAATTTTTTTTTAATGTTTTTATTTATTTTTGAGACACAGAGAGACAGAGCATGAGCAGGGAAGCAGCAGAGAGAGAGGGAGACACAGAATCCGAAACAGGCTCCAGGCTCTGAGCCGTCAGCACAGAGCCTGACGCGGGGCTTGAACTCATAGAGTATGAGATCGTGACCTGACTGAAGTCGGACGCTTAACCGACTGAGCCACCCGGGTGCCCCAAAAATTCTTAATAAAATAAAAAAATAAAATGGACTGTGGTGATGGACGCACAACGTTGGACTTAAAATCCACTAAACTGTATGCTTTAATGAGTGAATTGTACAATATACGTAACCCCAAAAATGAGGTAACTAAAATCTCCACAGAAGAATCTGGATGCCCAGCTTCTCTTGCAGAGCACCAGACGATCTGGTAACACAGGGTCTGAATTCCCACATGGCCCTCTCAGGTGGAGCCGAACAGCCACCCCCTTGAGACAGGACAGCCAGTGTCCATCACCCCCACCGCCTCCTGGGTTCTGCACAACTGGGAAGCACGTCAGGGCCCACTCGCTTTGTGTAAAGTTGCCAGCTGGCTCATCTGCGACCCTTCATGAGGATCATGCCAAATAAATACAACTTTTGGTTAAAAGATCTGGGGCGCCTGGCTGGCTCAGTCGGTAGAGCGAGTGACTCCTGATCTCAGGGTGTGGGTTCGAGCCCCATGTTGGGTGTAGAGATTACTTAAAAATATTTCTATAGATAAATAATTACAAGATACAAAGTGCGGGTTTCCCAGTGCTAAAACACGCCTTCTGCAAGAGGTGCGAGTGTTCACTTAATTCGGGGACAGGCCCCAGGGTGGCAGGAGAGCAGAGTGAGGGCAGGGCCATCCTTGGACACACGGCAGCCAAGAAGCGTGTGGGACTGGAGAGGATTCTCGTCTTTGAGGGGGGTCTTCATGACAAGGAAGGCGGAGTTCAAGTCCACCTAAACCCAGAGGCCTCAGGAGAATGGCCCAGGTCAGAAACATATCAGAGCAGAGACCCGCCGGTGTGATAGAGCCAAGGTCCGGCGCCCAGGTCTTCATCACCCACACGTGACCGTGCCTTCCCCCATCCTCCCTACCCACCTACCTTTCCACTCCTCTCAATCCCCAAAGGCTCAGGGGCGGAGTTACTTTTTTATATTTTTGAGGGCCTCGTCTCACGTTCCAGCCTCAACTCAGAGGCTGCAAAGTCTGGAGACCAACGCCTCGAGACCCTCCTGTGGGAAGAAGCCCAATCTGAGTCTTGAGTGGGACTTGATTGGGCAGGTGTTGCACTGCCCCCTTCCGGCCAGCAGGGGAAGGACGGCCTGGTGCAGCAGGGATGGTGTCTGGCCAGCAAGAAAACCACCTTTCTCTTTCAAAGTCTCCCTCCAGACTTTTGCTTTCAAAAGACAGGACATGAATGGGATTTGGCTGGACTTCTCCAGGAAGAAAACTTAAGCTGTCATGAGGCACTGCCCAGGTCCCACCGCTGGACCTGGGATCTAGGACCGTGCCGGGCCCATTCTGGTGAAGGGAGAAGCATGTGATGCTGGCACGAAGTCACCGCGCAGCCTCTTTGTGTCCACAAGGTCTTCCCCAACGTCTTCACCCGGCCCAGCAAGTGCTCTCACACCTCATGTGCACAGCCTGGAACCCTGGGATGGGTCTGAGCTATGTGCTCAGGGTCACTGCAGCTGTGCAGCCATCAGGGCTTCTGTGGGACAGCCTCTGCTGGGAGCCCAAATCAGTTAAACTACAATCAGCAAAAACTTCAATGCAAAAAAAACAACAAAATTCCTCTGAAAATAATGGAGGAGAAAAAAAAATCTAGTGAGGAAGACAGTGACATGCAGGGCCCCAAGTAGGCCAACACTGCACATCTTCTCGTGGCCCCCAAAGAAAGTTACACGCTGAGAATTCCAGAACATTCAATCAAATAAGCATAGTCTCATGGAAAGCCCCCCCGCACTGGGATCTTGGAGGGTCAGCATTTGTCAGAGCACCATGTGGCTATCATGGCGCGTGTGCTCTTGGGCTGGAGTGACTCAGTAGATGGGCGCGGCCCCAGGAAGGCCAGAGGTGACGCGGGATGGCCCCCATGTGTAGACGAACATCAGCAACCCCACTGCTGAGCCCCCTGTGAGAAGCAGTTTGAACTCTTTCAAAGAAGAATATGACCACAATTTAGGCTTTAAATAACTTTTTGCAGTAATCTTATTTACATGGATACAGAATCATTTTACATTCTTAGATCACAGTAATAGATGCTTTATTTTGTAAATTATGAAGGAAAACAAAAAGGAAACTATTTGTAAGCCTTCTCCATTAGCCTGTCTTACCAGTGGGAGGATCTGGAAGCATGTGGAGCCCGCACACCCTACAAGCTGAGACTGGGGACAGTGTGTTTTGCTCTGGCTGGACGGTGAAACCTTCAACCTCTCAGACTTTGCTTTCCTTTTCTGAACAAACATTTATAGAGACGACAGCAGTTCTCAGCACTGAGTAGTTTACACACACTTCTAAAAACCGATGTCAGCAATGTGAGTGGTGAGAACCAAGCCACTGGCAGGCAGAGGGGCAGGCCTCTGGGGTGACAGGCTGTTAGTCGGCCCTGGGCTGTAGCTGTGACCAGCTGGGGTTGAGCAGAAGGGCAAGAGTCCCCCTTAACGCCTGCCCCAGGACAACAGAACTCAACAGTCAGGGACGAGAAGCCACCCCACACAGGGTGGAAGGAAGGACTATCCGTCCTGATAAAGATCTCGGCCCATATGGTCAGGAATGACATCTTTGGGGACCCCCTTGGTACGTGCGTCCCCAGGCCCCAAGGCGCCTACGTTCCAGCTGTTTGGGATCTTTGGGACATAAACTCCGACAAGAGCACAGGGTGTCCTGGCTGAGGGGTGGAGGACACTGTGGGGTGTGCAAGCTCCAGGTTCCTCAAAAAGACAATCTGGCAGAAAAGACTCATTCCAGAAGCTCCCGGAGGTTTGCTGAGAGGGAAATTAATCACTTCATGACTCAGTGCAGCTTAAGGCTTCATTTTTAAGCTGTAAGCATGGCCTTTAATTCTTTAACTAATATCTCCACCACTTTTGATTCCAAATTAGAGTTTTAGCTCTGCAAGAAATGTCCAGTTGTTTTACTCTGCCTGAGCTAGAAGAGGCCAAGTTACCTACCCATGGACGGGAAACTTCCACCATCCCTTATGGGTGCCACGCCCTACTGCCCAGGGGCTGTCCGCTATGACTAGTCCGTGGAGAGGTGTGTTGTCACATGGTTTTGCTGTTGCCAAGGTGGTCCAGGGCCTCTGCAGGCAAGGGCGCAGTGTTGCTGTTCCAGAATCCTTCCAGGGCCCTGGCCACGCGGAGGGGCTGCTGCTCCCGGCCTAGTTCCCAGTGGACCGTTTTCCTGAGCCAAGACACAAATGGTCACGGTTCACTAGCACTGCAGGAAGAAGGCGCCCTGCGGGTGAGCTTCTGTCATCCCTGGGAAGGAGCTGCACGAGGAGTCCCAGACACCAGGGACCAGAACAAGAGAAGAGTGAGTCCCGAGACACCACAGTGAGCAAGCACGACTCGTGGCAGCCCCCTGAGGTTTACACAGCCCTGCGGCTCCCAGGCAGGGAACATGACTCCACAGGAGGTTGGGGGGGAGGGGGGTCTGAGTTCTAGGCCTGGCTCTGCTGTGACTCTCCCTCTGTGACTGTGGGCAGCCTGGTTCTCACCAGTGTGGGACGTGGCCCCCCTGGAAGCTGCTGGAAGGAGGACTGTGAGGCAGCCCCCCGTGCAACCTCTGCAGAAGTGGACATGGCAGAAGTCCGGCCGCTGCAGTCTGGTTCCGCCCAGCACCGCCGGCCAACGCCACCACCCTGCCCTGATGCAGACCTCTCCACGGGCTGGGAGGCCTGGCTCTGAGTGGAGCCAGATACGCCACACTTACACTGGCAACCCTTCCAAGCCTGGGAGCAGGGAGACGGGGGTATGATACTGGTTAAGGTGAAGGAAAACAGGGTTAGTTCACAGAGGGAAACAAAGGGGGAAGAAACCTCGGGGTTTTCCTACCTCGGCTGGGATATCAGGAGGTAAACATTTTCTTAAGTTTGGAAAGGAATCCCTCCTTGTCCTCCCCAGCCTCAGGCCTAGCCTTGCCTCCTGCGGAGCTATCCATGGTCCTGCCACCTGGGCACAAACAGCAGAAAGAACTGGGGTCAAGGGAGCCACCTCCAGGAGTCCCATCCCTGGCCCCGCCTACCCACACTGGCCACCCAGGGGCTTGCCACTCAAGAAGCCACCAAGCACCACCCCGAGAGGGGAGGGGGCGGCTCCCAGGTCAGCCAACGCGGCCTCGCCTGTTAGATGACTGAAGCAGAAGGGCCGCTCAGTGCTTTATTTAGTGTATCCCAACTGCTCCTCGAGTCACTGACCCACAACAGGGAAACAAGACAGAGAGAAGGACAGTGACCAGCTAACTCCACCTGAACAACTGTAACAACTGCCAAGTGCCACATGCCTTCCAGGTCAGGCCACGCAGATCCCACAGTAGCTCACTCCATCCTTTACACACAAATTTCACACATTAAAAAACAAAACAACAACAACAGAAACCACAAAAGCACAGAGAGAGTTATATTAGATAGTTTGCCCAAGGTCTCAGAGCCAGTAGGTGGTGGGGAGAATGGAGTTCAAACACAAGCAGCGAGGGCCAGAGCCCAAGCTCCTAACAACCAAGTCACTGACTCCAAGCAGGTGAAGAACACGTACCAAGACCAAATGACCAGCTTCCACGCTCCGTATGTGTGCACCTGGGGTCTCTGGGACACCCAGGGAAGGGACTCGCTGCCTTGTGGAATCCCACGACACGTGCACTTCTTCCCTGTAACAACAGCAGTTGGGCACCCTATGCGTCCCTGGGCAAACTCCCCGTCAAGGGCATGTGACCCTACATGCCCTAGAAACAGGGAAGCTACTTGGCCATTTTTTCAGGGCCCAAGCTGAGATTATGGAGATCAACTCTGCTGCATAAATCTGTCCTTTTCAAGATCTGCCAACCACTAGGCAGGCAGGACAAGCTTCTGCCATGAGCTCCTGTACTCAGCACAGGGCACGTTTCTATCATGCTAGGTTATATATGCCAAGTACAGTGCATAGCGCAGTAAAAAAGGATCATGGTCCCCAAGATCTCAGTCTAAAATGCCATCATTAGTGAGGGGCGCCTGGGTGGCTCAGTCAGTTAAGCGTCCAACTTCAGCTCAAGTCATGATCTCACGGTTCGTGGATTCAAGCCCCACATCGGGCTCTGTGCTGACAGCTCAGAGCCTAGAACCTGCTTGGGATTGTGTGTCTCCCTCTCTCTCTGCTCCTCTCCCCCTCGCACTCTCTCTCAAAAATAAGTAAACATTTTTTTTTTTTAATTGAAAAAAGAAAAAAGATGCCTTCATCAGTAAGAGGCCCAAAGCTCTGGGCACCAGGCTCCAAGCAGGGGTGGGTGGAGTCGCCCCTGGGTACAGCACCCTGGGCAGTCTCGTGGACCTGGCATGCTCTCAGAGCTCAGAAACGTCTTCAGAGAGAGCAATAGCCTCAAACAAGGATGTGCTAACCAAGGTGTGAGCTATCACCAAAGTCAACGTGGCTGAGTGATCCCCGACTCCCAGGGTTCCCCAGCAGAGGACCCCGGGCACTGCAGTCACCAGAGCAGATCCCCGTGAGAGGTGCCCACCGCCACAGGTTGCAAGGCCATGTGTGCCTTCCCTTAGTCCCTCACATCCCCCGTTCTGACGTGATGGCTTAAGTAACAAAGAGCCTCCTCACACAAAGCAACCCGCAAACCAGAAATTTCCCATCACTCCTGGGCCTCCCTGGACACAGGAGAGGAGAGTACGGACTGATTTTATCTTGCCCTTGCTCTGGGAATGGCAGACCTTTGTGCGTGCACATGCATCACTATGAGTTATAGCTGACGGAGCTTTTAATGTGTGCCACATACTGTGTCAAATGCTTTACTTACGTGATCTCATTTAATCACGTAAGAACCCTATGAAATACAGGCTGCTATCATTTCCAACTTACAGATGGTAAAGCTGAGGCCTGGAGAGCTGAAGTAATTTGCCCAAGCCTTTACAGATGATAAGGGCAGAGTGGGGCCTTGCCTCGTCCGTTGCCAAGCTGTTAACTACGAGTCACAACAGGGCACAGAAACTCAGACTGCCGTCACCCTCTTCCCCGCAACTCTGCTGTCATCATCATCCAGAAGGTGGGAAACGGTGATGCCCCCATGGCTACAGGTATGTGAGCCACAGTGGCCAAAGGCCCCAGAATAAGCAACCAGTTAACAGGTTAATGATTCACAACAACAAAAATAAAACAACAAAACGCAAACATGCCAGATCACCCCCTACCACCAGGAACTCAGGTCTTACCTCTATTTTAAATTTGGATAAAAGGACTCCTTCAGGAATAAGGTTTACTGGCAGGGACATCAAAGGCTATAAGCACTAAATTTAAAATTCTGAACCAAATGTCAGGAATAAACTACACACATAGATGACAAAGTCTATATACACACTGTTTTTCTAACCTAGGACAGGAGGAGGGATGTGTCCTTACGGATGTCGCGGACACTCAGATAGATGCCTTCTGGTCTCAGGACAGGATACAAACAAAGGCACTGTGCTTCTAAAGCTTCTTTAAATACAGCCAGCATGTCACTTGTGCCTTTAGAATAAAGAGGAAATGCCCACTCCAGCTGAATGGGCACTACATGACCATTTCTAGTCTACACCTTCAGAAGGTGACCACACCCAGAGGGGCTGCTCAGCCAACACAGAGGTCCAGCCTGAGGCCACAGGTCTCTTCTCTCCTGGGGAAGAGCTTATACTCCCATCTCTCAGAGTATCTCCCAGCGACATGAGAAAAACGAATTCAAATAAACTCAGTCAACATTTCCTGTGAACCAGCCCTGTGCCAGGTGCCATGGAAAGTGTTGGGGGATTCAAAGAAGAAACACGCCAACTCATTAGGCAGGGATTCCAAGTTAGAGCTGCCTGATAGCTGTTTATACTGTGATCCCAGGGGAAGAGTAACAATCATCCCAGGAATATGGGCCACCTTTTTGGGCCAAAATGTTTTTTCCATCGGCACAAGCTTCTCTTAAGAGAAGGGTTCAGCACGTATCTGGGGCTCAATGCTTGCTGTCTTCTCCCGTTATCTATAAGCTGGATGACGGCACGGACTCTGTCTCTCTGTGTGTCATCTCTTAGCACGTAACAAATGCTAAAGGAACGTATGTTTGAAGAAACAGAGACCGAGAGGATTCCAGGACCTGACTTCTGGGGACCGGGGCCGCCCTGCAGGTGGAGGTGCAAGTCTATACACACAGCCTGACTCCCTGAGCCGACTACACACACAGGCTGAGGCAGCAAAGTACCTCTCGTTCTACTAAAATTTTGTCTTTTCCTTCATCTTCCTCCTGCCAGCACCCTGTGTGAAGGTCAACGCTGCCAACTCCGTCGGAGAGGAGAAACGGCAGGTGGGATTCCCAGACAGTGAGCTCTGGAACTGCTTTCTACATCTCCAGGTAAATGTATGTGTACTGTCACCAAGAGTTAACGAGGACCCAGAAGCACAAACCCTGAGCCACACTGTCTCTAACTCAGTCTCGCAATAATAGACTTTGCCGACTCCCTGTGTCTTCTATGCTCAGCCTGAGTACTGAGAGTCCCTGAGTGCACGGTGTCTTTCTGGACATTCTGATTCACAGAATGGGGAAGAAGCAAGGGTCAGCTGTTAAGGTTTTCACCAGCTGTACTAGGGACCAAAAATAAGCAAGGGATATTAAATCCCCCAAACCTTTTGGGTCAGTTTCCTATGTAATTATATCTACTCCAAATGCCCTTCAGGTGCCCTTTTCCCTAATGAACGTATAGACGCCCAGAAATCAGTCTGTACCTGACAGCTCCTGTCAGGTTCTGAGGGCTCCCTGACTCACGTGTATTTGGAGGCTACTAAAAAAGTGATCTGAGGGGCTCCTGGGTGGCTCAGTCGGTGAGCGTCCAACTTCGGCTCAGGTCATGATCTCATGGTCCATGAGTTCGAGCCCCATATCGGGCTCTGTGCTGACAGCTCAGAGCCTGGAGCCTGCTTCAGATTCTGTGTCTCCCTCTCTGTCTGCCCCTCCCCTGCTCATGGTCTGTCTCTGTCTCAAAAAAAAAAAGTGATCTGAGTAACACTTTATTCCACGAAGCAATGATACCTGAACATAACTGTTTCTTTTTTTTTTATTAAAAAAAAATGTTTTTAACGTTTATTTATTTTTGAGACAGAGAGAGACAGAGCATGAACAGGGGAGGGTCAGAGAGAGAAGGAGACACAGAATGTGAAACAGGCTCCAGGCTCCGAGCTGTCAGCACAGAGCCTGACGCGGGGCTTGAACTCACGGACCGCAAGATTATGACCTGAGCTGAAGTCGGCCGCTTAACCGACTGAGCCACCCAGGCACCCCTAAACATAACTGTTTCTAACATAACTTCAGTTTAAGTTTTGTTAAATGCTTGAAATAAGAGATTCAGACTCTACTTAAATAAATATGACCCACTGTTAGTGAGGTTGTCAGGAAATGAGAATTATAAGTACTGTCGTATTTTCACACGCAGATTGCAAAAATAACTGTCTTCACAGTATAATGAAATTTAACCATGTCTGGGCAGCATTCTTTGAAGCCAATTCTAAGATTCTTAAATGCTATTTAAAAAATTATGTCCAGGGCCCCTGGGCGGCTCAGTGGGTTAAGCGTCTGACTTCGGCTCAGGTCACGATCTTGCAGTTTGTGAGTTCGAGATCTTGCAGTTTGTGAGTTGGGCTCTGTGCTGACAGCTTAGAGCCTAGAGCCTGCTTCAGATTCTGTCTCCTCCTCTCTCTGCTCCTCCCCCACCTACACTCGGCCTCTCTCTCTCTCTCTCTCATAAATAAACATTAAAAAAAAAAATTACGTCTGGGAGCCAAATTTCCCACGAGAACACAGCTCTGAAATGACAATGAAAGTGAGTAGGGAAAAAATAATTTGGCATACTACGTCACTTTACAACAACTTTTCAGAAATGTGCTCAATTCATGCCTCAAAGTTAAACTATGCTCAACAAAATTATGTCAATAAAATTTAAAAGGAAGAAGTGACAAAGTGTCTGGCACACCAGAGGTTCCCAATAAATCCAGGCTGAATGAGGGCGGGGAACTAGCTATGAGGACAAGTAACCACAGAAGTCACGAGGGTTCAAAGGACACTCATAAGCTGACTGTATGATCAACTCTCAAGTTAAACTACCAGAAAAGAGTTTAACAAAAACACCAATGTTCTAATCTAGTGAACAAGGCCCACGTCACGACTCACAGGGCCGACCTCAAGTTCTCCCGTGGTTGGCAGAGGAGGAAAATCTCCCTGGCCAGGTGACTAGGAACATTTGCAATTCAGGAAGCACAACTACAATTACGTGGAACGGCTATTTCCACTTTTCAGTACAAGGGCTGTAACAAGAGTGTAAGAAATACAGGTACCAAACCTTTCCATGTTTGGTCAGGCTCCCGACAGGCTTTGTGGTGGCTGCTTTGTCACAGACGACTTGGCCCCCTGGACTCCACAGAAGCCCAGCAAGTCCATGCAAAGGCAGTTGCTGCTGGGACCTCCAGCCCTAGGCTCCAAGACCAGCCCTCCCTCCCTGGAAACCCACCCCTGGCTGCCATCACCTGCTCTGAGGGACCACACACTCTCCAGTGCCGTTCAGGCTCTGAGGACACGGGGGACATCCACCGCCTGCCCTGAGTGACCACATACTCCCTAGTGCCATTCAGGCTCTGAGGACAAGGGAGGGGCATCCAGGACCCACACAAGCAGAATGATATAAGGGGGGAACACCTGTGCAGCTGAGGCCAGTTCACCACGCAGCTCACCCCATCCCGGGCCGAGTCCCCGCCAGCGGAGGACCATCATCTCCTCCGCAGGGCCCCCACCTCCCACGGGAAGAGGCGCTGCAACAGAGGCGGCCATCACCACAGCCTGTGCCTGCCAGCATTTTGGTATCAAATAGCTAGTATTTAAAAACACTCTATAGATACAGCCTGACATCCGAGCTCAGGGTAAACGCAGCATTTGTTCGCTGCCGGACGAACTCAAAGTTAGACCTGCTGTGCACAGGCAGGTTTGCGCTCAGTCGACTGGCTTTTTTACGGGTTTGGTAGCTGTCACTTACAAGACACTCTGAAATCTTAGGGAGGCGTTCTGGGTCAGGATTGCATAAAGCCTTCCAATCTGTCTCCTCCTTAAGCTGTTACAAGGAATCTCATGTGGGGATGTGCCCAAGGTCACTGGGCGAGTGGCAGAACCACGGATAGAACTCAGAACAGCTCTCACAGACACACAGCTGCCCTCCGGCAGGAGGCGAGCTGACACTCTCTGACCTCTGCACACACGGGGCAAGTTAAGAGTGGCCGGCAGGAGGCTGTTCCTGGCTCCCAGCACCCCTCTGTCATGCTCCCCGCAAGGGCAGACCCCAACGTGTTTCTGAACCATGCACCCTCCAAGGACTGAGAGGCCTTCCACGTGTTGCCACCTTACCCGTGCTTGTATTGGTGACACCATTCACCGTCCCCTCCACGTCGGTCTCGTCCTCGGCGTAGCTCAGGATCAGGCTCTGCTGCCGGCTTGTGAGTCTCCTGTGGAGCAAACAAATTGAGTGTTTCCTCTGGGCAGCCCTTTAAATGATGGGCTGGGCCGGTTTCCACGTAAGCATGTGGAAAATGTGGGGACACAATAAGGCAGAGGCACACACCCTGAACCTAAGAGCCACCCCCTCAAAGCTTCAATAAAGAAAACCTGAATTACACTGATCATGGTGAGCATTGCATAACATATCAAACTGTTGAATCTTTATGTTGTACACCTGAAACTAATATAACACTGTAAGTCGATTATACTTTGATAATAAAAATGTTTAATTCTTTATTTAGTTTGAGAGAGACACACATGTGCATGCATGTACAAAAGGACAGAGAGAGAGAGAAAGAGAGAGCCCCGACGAGGACCTTGATCTCATGAACTGTGAGATCATGACGTGAGTCAAAATCAAGAGTTGGATGGTTAACCGACTGAGCTACCCAGGCACCGTGATAAAAAAAACAAAAAACAAAAAACAAAAATCTCCTAAAATACCTTAAGTTGAGGGGCGGAGGGGCTCTTATAAGTGTCGTATGTAGAAAGTTAACTAATTAAAAGGAGCACCAGGGGGCACCTAGGTGGTTCAGTAGATTAAGCGTCTGACTTCCACTCAAGTCATAATCTCATGGTTCATGGGTTCGAGCCCCACGTTGGGCTCTCTGCTGTCTGCGTGAGCCCACTTCAGATCCTCTGTCCCCTTCTCTCTGCCACTCCCCTGCTCATTCTCTCTCTCTCTCTCTCTCTCTCAAAATAAAAAAAACTTTTAATTAAAAAAAAAGTAGTGCCAGAAATTTCGCTCACCCTCCCCAATAGGGTGAGCCATGCCTATCCTGGATGCCACAGCACTCAACTCAAACCTTTCTCCCAAAGAACGGAGACGTCATGTGCTATGATCCAGTTACAGATTTGTGTCTCCCACGAGACCCCCAGTGCCCTGAGAGCAGTAATGATAAAACCAACAACAGCAGCTATGGCTAAGCGTTCCTTATGTATTATTCAATTTTCCAGCAACTAATGAGGGTGGCCTTGTTATGCCCACTTTGTAGACGGAGAACCTGGGCAGGACACGTCTGACTGTAAGGTAGAAATAACTGGCACAAGCCTCAGTGCTTACGGCAGCGGACCCACAACGGGCCGGGCGGTCTGGCTCGGCATAAGGCCTGGCAGGTAGAAAGCCCTCAAAACCGGGTCCTGCTGGGTGGGGAAAATGCAGAGATTGGGCGGACCTCACCATGGTTACGTGGGCACGCACTTTGGAACTCTTATCTTGATGTGAATGTAGTGATCTCCATAGCCGTAGCTGTTAATCCGGGGGATACCTTTCCCACTCATCCGAATCTTCTGGTCTGTCTGAATCCCAGGGGGAATCTATAAAGCAAAGAAATCTGTGGTTTTCCTTGGTCTACAGTTGCTCAAATGGAAACATTTCACTACACTAAGACTCACTCCTTGGAAAGAACTCCCATTCAGGTTTCCAGACATCCACATGGAAGCTGGCTAAACCGGGGTCCACCCGGAGCAGAGCCCAAAACAAGCATGTGGGGGCAGACAGTTCGGGAAGCTGAGCCCACAGCAGGAGTGAGGAAGCACAGAGAGTGTGACCTGGGAGGGGGCAAAGCCAACACAGGGTCACAGTGCTGGGGCTGCTGCTCCCTGGTGCCAGCAGAGGCGTGGATGTGACCCAGGACCTGCCTTCACTGGTGATTCCTTCATCAGGGTCTACAGTCTGTGATTCACACCCAAGGAATGGCCTAACATTCCTCTACTTCCCCCAGACCCCATCACTGAGTCTCCAACAGGCTGCTCGGCCACAGGTTCTAGCCACTTCTCAGCCGGTTCACAGAGGGGAAAAAAAAAAAAAAAAAAAAAAGCAACGAAGGACAAGAGTGGCAAACACGTTCTCGGCCTCTTACCGTCACGTTAATTGTCTCGTACAGGCCTTGCGCTCTGGCTGTACCCCCAAGAAGAGCCTGAGCTATGGAAATAAAGAGGTCAGAGTGGATGTCTGCACCGTCCCTCCGGAACACGGGGCTTTTCTGCACCTACGGTCCAAGCAGAAGAGATGTGGTTATGCGTGCAGAAGTCCTTCTCGAGACTGGACAACAGCCCATCTCAGCAGCCTGGGCACAGGGTCCGGCGTGCGATACGCTGCTTCTTTGCTGAAGAGCACAGTATCAAGGGAGAGGATGTACTTTCGCCAAAGCAGAACATGACCCCAGGCTCCGGGAGTTACAGGTCAGATTCATTTCTACATAGCGACACAAGAGTGTCGGTCTCAGATCAAGCCGTCCCAATGGGCAAATAAAAAAAGTAAAATTGGCTTATTAAACATTAAAAAAAAAAAAGCTTACTCTACTGGCAGGTATAAGGAAACAGAGATTAGCACATCTACAAAGGCACAGTTTATTTTCCAAACAGTCATCTGGTACAAACCACCTTCAAGACAGACAGACAGACAGACAGCAGTGGAATGATTCTGATGCACAAGCACTACTTTTGGGGCCTCAAAGACACTTCTTGCCTTGCAGTGATTTCCCCTCTCTCTGTTCTTGTCTATTATCAGGTGGGAGCAGGGTCTGAAACCCCCACCAAGCCCACTGGAGAGCCTGGCTGACAGCTGGCTGCCTTTGTCTTTGATTCCTCGTCTAGCACTTCACGCTTTACAGTATTTTTATCTGTGTTTTAAATTACAAAATATTTCACACACGCATGAACAGGAAAAGTAGGGGCGCCTAGATGGCTCAGTAGGTTAAGCGTCAGACTTTAGCTCAGGTCATGATCTTGCAGTTCGTGGGTTCGAGACCCGTGTCGGGCTCTGTGCTGACAGCTCAGAGCCTGGAGCCTGCCTGGGATTCTGTGTCTCACCATGGACACATCCTCTCTCTGCCCCTCCCCCACTGGTATTCTGTCTCTCTCTCAAAAATAAATAAAACACTAAGAAAAAATTTTTTGAACAGGCAAAGTAAATTACATCACACACGCAGAACACCCACAACCCAGTGGAGGTAATAAAACATCGCGATGCAGTGAAGCCCCTGGCTCCTCCCCCTCCAGAGTGGCCCCATGCTGAATGTAGCAGTTCTCATTCCCACATACGTATGTGTCCCCAAATAATATGTAGCACCCTCTCACGTGCTTTAAAAGTGTTTATAGACAGTCTCCCTCCCTGCATCCACTCGCAATCTGCTTTCTTTCCCTCAAAGTAACTGAGAAGTCTCAGTTGTGCTGAACGTATGGCTCTGGTTTCTTCCCGTGGCTGCTCTGAGGTACTCTGGCCACAGCACGGTTCTCTCATTCACTCTCTTATCCGAGGGCAGCAGACTGTCGTCAGTGTCTTGCTATTATGAGTGAGGGTATCTTGCACACAGCCTGTGCCTTCCCCTGCTGCGCTCACATGGCTTTCCTGGGGCACCCGGCAGAAATGTGGGGACAAGAACTGTATCTCCTTTACCATCTCCTGTCTCAGACACCAGGTCTGTCTCTGCACACAGTAGGAAAAACTGCACCTTTGGCCCTTACCACCCCCACGAACAATTTGATACATAAATTCAAAATCACAAGGAGGGGGGGTCTGGGTGGCTCAGTCAGTTGAGCATCCAACTCTTGGTTTCGGCTCAGGTCATGATCTCATGGCTTCGTGGGATCAAGCCCTGCATCAGGCGCCCTGTGCTGGCAGTGCAAAGCCTGCTTGGGATTCTCTCTCCCTGTCTCTCTGACCCTCTCCCACTGTGTGGTCTCTCTCTCAAAACAAGCAAATTTTTAAAAAAATCACAAAGAGATGCATTCTATATTTTTATGTGTCCTATGTTTTCCAACTTACAAAAATCTTGAGGAAACTGTTCTGTCCAAACATAGCACAAAGGCTTGACGTGATACATGTTTCATAACACCACCGAGGTGGCCACTGTTTCCCTTAGACATGCCCCCATGAGCGCCCACCTCCCTGCAAGAGGGCAAGGGCCCAAGAAGCTGTGCGAGCAGAGCACCCACCCTGAATGTGATGAAAATTTCTCTTTTTCCGACAGGCATCCGCACCGTCTGGCCATCTTCGACTCCTGTAAGAACAGAAGTTCAAAAGGGAACATTTATTTGGGGACCTCCCATGGAGTTTCCTGCCCTAAATCCATTTACAAACCACTGACTTCCTTACCCGTTCCTATTAACGAGGAACAACACAACTATCCACAGTACCTCCAATGGGTGTAACTTCTCAAAGGAGCAAGTACAGCAAGTGATACCCAAACAAGAGCGCCTTCTATTCGTTTATACAAGTTCCCTGGACACCTGCTCCTACCAGGTCCGTGTAGCATGTCGGTGAGTTTAGAATTTAGTAGGGGAGACAGCTATCGCCCAAATAACAACACTAACAAGGGCATCATTACAAACAGAAATGTGTTCGTAGAAGCAAAGACAAAGGACAAAGGACATCTAAGGAACAGGGAGAGTTCCAGAAGCTGCTCTAGGGAGGCAACACTCAAGCTAGCAGCTCTGGGAGAAGAGTTAACCCGCTGAGAAAAGAAGGTGGAAAGTGAGCTTCAGACACAGGGAGTGACATATGGCAAGGCTCTGTCTAGAGGCATTATGGCCCGTTCGAAGAGCTGGCATGAACATCAGGAAGGCCGCAGGGCAGGCAACAAGAGGAGAGGCTGCAGAGGCCAGAAGGGGCGGAGACAGGTAGCATTTCTCACCCCAGGAGTCACTGCACAGGCTTCAGGACAAGTGACATGATCAGACTGCCCTGCAGAAAGTCCATCCTGGGAACAAGACCCAGGTGGCGAGAGCAGTCACAGGCGGCCCCTGGGGGCTAGGAGGAAGGGGTAATGGTGCAGACAGGGCTGGCCACAGTGACAATGCTGGCCTCGTTGAACGAAGGTAGAGGAGCTCCACAGGGGAGTAGAGCGGGTGTGTCAGGTACCTTCTGCCCACGCGGCATGCAAGGGTAGATTTTAAGGACAACTAGTACAGAGAGGAAAACGCAAGGAGATTCCAGTTCCCCCTCCAATCCGGGCTCCAGATCCTTCACCACAGCTTTTACAACAGCCCAATCACAGGGAAACAAAGGCCCCAGCTGTCCCAGCCCCGGTACGTGGAGAAGCCCAGGACCCACCGGCAGGCACAGGGATCACCACTTTCTTCTTCTGCTTGGCCTGTCCGGCTCCTCTGCATATGACGCAGGGAGTCGTGATGATGGAGCCTCGGCCACCACACCTCCGACACGTGGAGCGCATCACAAAGGGGCCTGTATTTATGGTTTCCTGATAAAGAGACGAAAAAGACGGAACCCTTAAGTACACAGGTAAACTCTAATGGCCAAGCCTCCGGGAACACAATGCATGACAGAGAAATGTTTCATCAAAGACTCGTGTTCTGTGTGAACACGCACTAAAACATACTGCCTAAGAACACAGGGACCCAGACCTTTCTCCCAAAGGATGCAGACGTCATGCAAGATGATGCAGTCACAGACTTGTGGAAAACACTCTGGCAGCTATGAGAACTGTGTGTGCATCTGTGGGGCTGTGCCCTACAGACCACACTCGTGCAACGGCGTACGTCCCTTGCAGCCTGGGTGGCCACCAGGAGTGAGCTACCTGAAAAATCATGGTGTAACCACGTTAACAGAACACTGCACATGGGTCAGAAATGCTTTCTGAGATCAGAGTTGTAAAAACCAAAGCAAACGCTGCAGCACCATGTACAGAGTGCTACCTTGGGTTACTGGAACCTCCATACAGATGGCTTGAAATGTGCGTGTCCGTCTAAAGCAGGATACACAAGAAGGTCACTAGAGCTGTGCCTCTAAGGAGGATGCCTGGAACAATTAGGGGGTGGGGCTTGGGGAGGAACACTTAACTTTTCACTGGACTTTCGTTTTTCCTTCAGAATTCTGTACCGTGTGCAAATATAAACACATACATTTTTAAACATGATAAATTTTAAATTAGAGACATTTTAAATGTAAGGATTATTTGTCCCAGCAATTCCACCTTTGGAGGTCTGCGTCACAGAAAGTAGAGGCATCAGATGGAAGGCCATATGTGTAGAGGGTTTTCCTGTAGCACTGAAACCTAAGTATTAAGTTGGAAAATGAGATCTGCATGTATCGGCCTGGAGGAATGGGCATGATCCATCAAAGACCAAAGCAAGTTGCACAACAAAGAGTATGTGTAATATACTCTCATTAGAAAGTTTTTGCTTTAAAAAGAAATTTTTTGTATGGAGACAGAGACTGAGTTGTGGAAAGAACACCTCAAGTTATGAACTTGGGAGTCCAGGCAAGGGGCGATTACTGACATTTTCTTTATGTATTCCTCTGACTGTTGTGTCAGAACAAGTACTTTTCAATAATTTACAAAACAGGCAGGGGGACGCCTAGGTGGCTCAGTCAAGTGAATATCTGACTTGATTTTGGCTCAGGTCATGATCCCAGGGTCGTCCTATGGAGCCCTTGTTGGGCTCTGTGCTGAGTATGGAGCCTGCTTGGGATTCTCTCTCTCCCCTCTGTCCATCTGCCCACTCGTGCACGCACTCTCCCGCCCTCTCTCCCCCTTTCTCGCTTTCTAAAAAAAAACAAAACAAAATGAACAAACAAACAGTGCAAAGAAGTTAGGTTAAACAAAAAAAGTAACCACTTTCTACCCAGTGAGGAGCTGGGGGTAGTGGCCACAGACCACAAGGCCCCGCCAGCTGTGGGAGGGGCTGGGGGCCAAGAGGCCCCTGAAGGATGGGGGTGCGCAGGGAGGATGGGGGAGAGGACACTTGGGGGGGGGGCAAAATGAGCAGGACCACGCCAGCAACAGGGGCTGCCTGCCTCCTTACTCCTGGGGCACCAGTGGTGGGGGCCGGGGGAAGATAGGGAGGACCCAGCCCCCCTCTTTCTTCCCACATGGCCCTCAGGTACAGTGAGAACAGGGCAGTAGTGGCCTCAGGGACCAGACTAGCTGCTCTGGGTGGTCAGGTTTCTCTTTTGTTTTCTCAGCAATCGCTGTTGTAATCAGAGGGGCACTACTCTCTTTAAAAGGTAACTGCTCAGCTCCCAGAGGTTTCAGGAACGCTTATAGAGAGGCAGTACACCCCATTTTTCAGTCTCCTACAATCAACGCGGTGATCTGGAGTTCAGGAGTCAGTATGTGCCTCACCACAACTTCCTCATTAATCTCAAAGGGAAAATTAACAACTTTACAGTGAAGAAACCTGGTGGGCACTATCTTAACTACTCATGATCCAATGTCACGTCATCACTAATGGGACAAACTGACACCTCACGACTCCTGACGTGATCCACTGTCAAGGGCGCTACCCCTCTGTGGCGTTTCACCAAAAATGTGTGATCTGAATCTGGTCATGAGAAAATATCAGATGAACCCCAAATAAAGGGCATTCTACAAAACAGCTGGCCTGTAATCCTAAAAAATGTCAAGGTCATAAAGAAAAAGAAAGGCTGAGAAACCGTTCCCAGATTAAAGGAGACAAAAGATATGACAACCAAACACTATGCAAAATCCCAGCATGGATCCTGGATCAGGAAAAAAAGGACATTGTAAGGACAAGTGAACACATGAGAATGAGTACAGAAAATGGTATTCTAGCAACATTAAATTTCCTGATAGTGACAACTGTGTTGTGGTTGCATAAAAGAACATTCTTGTTCCTTGAAAATACACAACAGATATGACAGTGCAAATGGGACAGAATGTTAACAACTGGTGAATCTGGGTAAGGAATAAGGGAGTGGCTCTTTATACTGTTCTGTATGTTTGTATTATATAAAAACTTACCAAAAGAAAAAAAAGATTACACTTCAAGCAAAATTTAAACCCCCCGCCCCCCAGCAACGGTTTCAAATTACCAAAATTTTCAGGGAAGTGTATTTTCAGGGAAGACAGCACAGGATCACTGACCAAGACAGAGTACTCTTGGGAAAAGAAAGATCTAGATAAAACAGTCCCACCTAGTCACGGACACTCAAAAGCACCAAGCACTGCCAGATAACTCTCCAAGGCTATCCACAGGAGCGTAGAAAAAGAGCCGGCAAGGGGTGTGGGGAGGCCAGAGGCGGGGGGAATCCCAGGCAGCGGGGGGGTGGGGGGCTCTGCCACACTCTCACCATGCCGGAGCCGCCGCAGTAATGGCAGTTCTGCATCTTGGTGCCAGGCTCGTTCCCCTTGCCGTCACACCGCTCGCAGGTGTCAGTGATGTTCACGGTGAACTCCTTGTTGACCCCCTTGGCAGCCTGATTAAACGTCAGCTCCATGATGTACTAAAGAAGTCAGAGGGCAGCCTGTCATCTTTGGTTAATTACCAAAGTGATCCTCCACTTTGAAAGTAAAGGAGGGCAATGGTCAGCGGTTTTCATTCACTTTATCTCTTCTTTTAAACTGGGCTTTATTCTTTACGATGGTTTTACACATTTATAAAATTGAGAGGGAGGTATCAGGATCTCCCCCTGCCCCCACACATGCACAGCCCCCACCAGGGTCAGCATCTGTCCCCGGGACGTCCATTTTTTATCAAGGATGAACCCACATGGACACATCAGAGTCCCCCAAAGCTCGTCTTTCACTTTAGGGTCCACCCTCGGTGGTGTATTTCCTAAGGGACCGAACAAATGTATGACACGGGTCTGTTGTTACAAAATCATAAAGGACTTTCACTAAATGTGAAATTTCACCAAAAATCCTGCATGCCCCACCTGTTCATCTCTTCACCCAGCTACTTATTTTTTAACTCACCTGTCCTCTGCCAAGTAGGAATGGATGGGACGCGACTGACTCTGCCCTACATCTCAGGATTTTCAAGAGGGAATGCTTGTTTTAAGTGAAAATGTACTTTTCAACAAACTGTTCACAGATAGTATTTGTACATAGTCCTAATAGACAGCTCGAATGATCCCCAAACATAATTTAAGTCATAAAACATGCTCCCTCTCTCAGCTCTGATAATGTCTTATTAGGACATAAATATGCAAGAGGTAGAATTGGTGTTGTGTCTCCGTTCCGGCACCGAGCTCTTCTACAATAATGCAGCAAGCTCCAGACAAAATGCACCCGAATCATGGACCCTCAAAGCCTTCGCCTCAGGCTGCCTGATTAAGCAATTGTACAGCTAAAAAGGATTACCTACATGGTAATCCTACATGGATTACCTACATGGTTTTTCTTAAATATGGGAATTACTTCCTACCAAAATGGCTGCCTCCAGATCATTCCATTGAAGATGCTTTGGGGTTTTTTTGTGTTTTTTCTGGGTTTTTTTTTTTTTTTTT
This sequence comes from Acinonyx jubatus, assembly GCF_027475565.1. Classification (NCBI taxonomy): domain Eukaryota; kingdom Metazoa; phylum Chordata; class Mammalia; order Carnivora; family Felidae; genus Acinonyx; species Acinonyx jubatus. The sequence continues at coordinate 40,076,740 of NC_069398.1, read as the reverse complement.
TTTTGAGAAAAAGAAACATAAAATGTTTGCCTCACAATGAGCGGCTAAAATGTGAATGATTCTTTAAAACAAGGAGCTTACCTCCTGAGGCTGACTGAATACACTCTGGAAATCCCCAAAAGAAGAGGATGAGAATTCCCCGAAGATCTTCCTGAAGAGCTCCTCGGGGTCGACAGTGGGGCCCCCTTTCCAGTAGCTCTGTCCAGAGGCGCCGGCATCCGAGCCCGCAGAGCCGTAGGTGTCATACTGTCTCCTCTTCACTTCGTCACTCAGCACCTACCGGAAAAGGCCCGGCGGTCAGGCGCCACCAGGTGTCCCGAGGCCCAGGACACGGCACAAGTTCACACCGTGTGTACAGGTAAGGGTGCTGGATCAGCATTAAATTTCCTGCTTTTGACAAGTGTACTGTGGTTAACGTAAAAGAATGTTCTTGGTCTTAGAAAATTCACACTCGAGTACTGAAGAATAAAGAGATACGATACGGCGTCTGTGACGTACTCTCAGATGGCTGGGGGATGTGCACACTCATACAGCAGGTACACGATACTCTACGTATCGCGAGTCCCTACAGACCCTCTAAGTCTGGGAAGGTCGCTCTGGAACGGCTCAGCAGCCCGCCACAGTGTGCACTTCATCCCTCTGACTACATTTCAAGTTCCTCACAGGCGGCCTCCTACTTTTACAATACGCACCATCCCACTAGACAGAGATGCCCTAAGGAGGGGGGGGTCAACAAATAAGTGTGGAATTAATTAATCCAACCAGGAGCTCCCAGACCCAGCTATAAATCAGATGACCTGGGAGCTCTGTTAATACAGATTATCAGACCGTTTCCTACTGAGATTCCAAGTGAGATCTAGCAGGAGACCTGGGAATCTTTTCTTCAAGGAGATAATCTGGTATGGGGACAGTCTTCACAATGGACCTTATGACATGTCAGGTCACCCTGGGCAGCACACTCTGATGTACCCACACAGCTGAATGACAGTGACTGCACACACAGGTAGGTCGCATTACCTCATAGGCTTCTGCCAGCTGGGAGAACTTCTCCTTGGCTTTGGGATCATCCTTGTTTGTGTCTGGGTGGTATTTCTTGGCCAGCTAAGGGAGAAAACCATAAATTACAATGGACACATGATGATTACCAACACTGGACCTCAAATAACAGTCATAATCTCACCTCCCTTACAGCATTGGTCTGTTTTGAGATTTTGCAACCAACAGCAATTTTTTTTTTAATGTATGTTTGTTTGTTTATTTATTTTTTGAGAGACAGAAAAAGACAGAGTGCAAGGGTGGGGTGGGGAAGGACAGAGAGAGAGGGAGACACAGAATCTGAAGCAGGCTCGAGGCTCTGAGCTGTCAGCACAGAGCCTGACGTGGGGCTTGAACTCACGAACTGTGAGATCATGACCTGAGTCAAAGTCAGACGCTTAACCGACTGAGCCACCCAGGAGCTCCATCAACCAACAGCAATTCTTAAAACAAGGCCTAAGACTTTAAAATAAACCACCTCTTGCAGCAACTGGGTTACTCAGTCACTTAAGTGTCTGACCAACTCTTGGTTTCGGCTCAGGTCATGATCTCACGCTCTGTGAGATCGAGTCCTGCATCGGGCTCTGCGTTGGCAGCATGGAACGTGCTTGGGATCCTCTCTCCTCTCTCTCTGTCCCTCCCCCCAACCACATTCGCTCATGATCGCTCCCTGTCAAAATAAATAAATAAATATTTTAAAAATGTCTTTAAAAAATAAAATAAATAAAAGTAAAATAAAATAAACCATCTCTTCAAATCTGACACATATACACATTTTTTAACCACAACAAATCTCTGCCAAAAAGAGCAAATGCTTTAGAACTTGGGCACCTTTGTGAAAGCAGTGGAAAACAGTGTGTCTGATATACCATCAACTATGTAAAAAGAGAAGAAAATAACTGGATACGTAGATGTATCTGCTGTACAAGTTATTTTGGAAAACATATAGCAAGCTAGTAACATTGGTTGCAAAAGGAGGGATGTAAGAGAACAGGAGGGAGACTTTCTACTGAATATACTCTTTTGTATTTGCTTAATTCTGAACAAAGGAAACGTAATGCCTCTTCAAAACACTAGTTTAAATATTAAAAAAGAGTAAAATCTCACTAGGCTGTCCGCAGCTGAGCCGAGCCGCTCTAAAACTACGGTTACCCTCCGGGCACTCTGAGCAGTGCTGTGCTTTGCAGGTGGCTCACTGTTGGCTCACTGTTTGCTGCGGCTGCTGACCCCTTCCAAGTCTGGGTCACTACAGGTCCCTCACTTGAGGGAAGGAGGCACACGGAATCCAACTGCGGACCGGAGAAGCCATGTGGCTCGGACGCCACGCCACCAGCAGCTGGCTGTGGTTAGGGTGCAGGAAGTTAAGTGCACAGCCTCCGGGTCAGAGAGTCCGGATCCACTGTCTGTAGCCCTGAAACCCCAGACAGAATGTCACTAAGCACAACTTCCTCGTCTGTCAAATGACGATAACGGTACCTACTCCACAGGGTTGTGGCAGGGATGAGATGAGACACCACATATTCTAAAATGAACACAGGGCACGGCCCACGGCGACATCAGCCATTATTAGGACACAGGAGGGAGCAGAGGATGTAGTCAGGAGGTGGGGGCATCTGGCAGGAATTTCAAATTTTCAACGACAAGCCAAAAAATCACTGATACTGAGTAACAGTATACCCCAAATCACCAGGATGACCACCGGAAAATACAGCACTGAGGCAGAGAGCCTCAGAGCTTACACACGAGATACCACGTCCATGGCTTAGGTGAAAAGAAAGAAAGGAGATGTCACATGTAAACAGTGCATTTGAGCCAAGACAAGATGAAACGGTGTCATGGCTCATAATGCCAAATGAGGATGCAAAGGAGTTCAAATTCAGAAAAGTACAAGGAGACATCACAGGGCTGTACGGGCCAGGCCGACTCCCAAAGACCCATGCTGGAGAAACAAGTACAATGACCACAACATGAAACAGTCAGATTTTAGACAAACATGATCACATGAGATTAATATGGCTTGAAAGGGAGTTGAGCATATTTTAACACAATTTTTAAACATCCATCACAATTAAGAAAAAAAAAAAAAGGAGGGGTGTCAGGACATTACCCACATCTGAGAAACATGATGGGATTATTTTCTGTGATGGGGAACTCACTTCTACCCAAGGTGGGCTGTATCATGATGGACAGCCTTCACTGTTAGAAAGCTCTTCATCAGAATAAGCCTAACCACCCCTGCTTTTGGTTACATGGGTGACTTTAATCCTCTTCAACAAAACAGCCCAGCAAATAACTGAGGCTGGATATCATGATCCCACAGAGTCCTTTCTTTATGCTAAGAGCCAAACAGCTCTCGATCTTCCACAGGAGCAAAAGAAGAAATACGCGTCACCAAGCCTGCAAAGAAAGAACTGGTCATGTGCCATGCAACTCTGGTTTCCGGGAGGAATGAGGATGGTGGCAGGTGGCCAGAAACATCCACCCACTCCCCAAAGGCAGGCCGACAGAAGGAAGGCAGCGCCAGCCATCCAGAATGAAAAGAGCCATCAGTGGAAAGGCAGAGTATGGCTCCACTGGCATCTCTGAGCTCAGTCCTGCTTCCGGAGACGCTGGTCCTCACAGCAGCTCATGGGAGCACACCAGAGGCTGCGTGCTAAGCCCCGGATCAGGGTCTCAGGGCACAGCCAGGACATCACGGTGGGCCACAAAGGCTGGTCCCAAAAGCCACGGCAAGAAACAATGGTGTACTCATGAGATTAGCTTAAGGAAAAGAGAGGCCTTTTTGTAGTATTTTAGTCTCATGTGTGACACATAGTGACTTATGGGGCCTTGGGCGTAGGTCACAACCTCTCCAAGCCTCTGCCATGAGGATGAAATGACACAATACACACAAAGCTTTCATCAAGTCCTGACCCCAGAAATTGCGTTGTAAAGACTACTTTAAAAATGTCCAGTTTTAAATTGCCCAGTTTTACCTCATCTTTTTACTTCCACACCTAAAAACTTGAAAGGCTCCCTACTCTCTTAAATTAAGTTTCTAGGGGCGCCTGGGTGGCTCAGTCAGCTAAGTGTCTGACTTCAGCTCAGGTCGCGATCTCGCAGTTTGTGGGTTCAAGCCCCGCGTCGGGCTCTGTGCTGACAGCTCAGAGCCTGGAGCCTGTTTTGGATTCTGTGTCTCCCTCTCTCTGACCCTCCCCTGTTCATGCTCTCTCTCTCTCTCTCAAAAATAAATAAACGTTAAAAAAATTTTTTTTTTTTAAATTAAGTTTCTAGTGCTTGCAGAGGGACTCACGTGTTCCCTTGTGGTCCCAGCCTCCATCTTTTCACTGCTCTCCCACCCTTACGTCAGGTACCTTACCTTCCAGTTCAAAGAGGAGAGACATGATATTCACTGTTCGCAAGCCAGGGTCTCTGTTTCCTAATCCCGTGCCTTTGCTCATTCCATTACAACATAAGTCTACTCAAAACCTATACCTGGGGTTCACAGCAGCACTACTCATAACAGCCCAAAAAAAAAAAAAAAAAGTGGAAACGATCCAAATGTCCAAATGGATAAATAAAAATGTAGCCTATCCACGCATGGAATATTACTCGACCACTGAAAGGAATGAAGAACCGATACATGGTACAGCGTTGATGAAGCTTCTTTCCAGAGTGAAAGAGGCCATCACAAAAGTTCACACGATGTACGGCTTCACTTCTATGAAATGCCCAGAACAGGCAAATCCATAGAAACAGAAAACAGGTTAGTAATTGCAAAGGCAGAGGAGAGAGGAAACTGGGGAGTGAGTGCTGATGGTATGGGGTTTTTTAAGCAGTTGAAAATGTACTGATTGTGGGGATGGTGGTAAAGCCTCTCTGAATACATTAAAAACCAGTGAATTGTACGCTTTGAAAAAACATAAGGGAAGGGATTAGCTATCCAAGCCATGGCTGTTAGGTCTGGTCTTGATCAGTATCAGTTCACAAATATTAGGTTCAAAGTTTTTGCCGCCCTCCCCTGCCCCCACACACAAAGGAAAACAAAATTTAAAAAAAATCAAGAATCTTGTAGTGAATTTTCATACAAGTTACAAGGCACAGAATAATTTTAAATACGAAAACAGCTTTGGAAAAAGATTTTTAAAAATTTTGGGTTCTGCCTCTTTTTCTGAAGTGTTAACCAGCGGGACACTATGCACCCGAGGGACAGTCCAGCAAAGCCCATCACCTCATTCTACACTGTGAGCTGCATGTCACCTACACGTATGGGCATACACGCTGCACTGGTGAACAGACTAGACTGACAGCATCCCTTCTACAGTCTTGTCCCTAAAATCTGGCTTCCATACAGACCTGGTAATATGCTTTCTTGATCTCCTTCTGGCTGGCATTTCGGGGCACTCCTAGTATCTGGTAATAATCCTCTTTGGCCAAAGGGGAGCTCGTGTGGAAGGATGCAGTACGAACAAAAGGGTAACTTTTTACTCCTAAAAAAGAAAAAAAAGGAAAGACAATCACTCTGGGAATGTGCTCAACAAAAGGAAGCTGTGAGTAAACACCCAGCCAGGTTACACCTATGAAGGAACGGAGGTCACAGCTTAGGGTCAGCTTTCCCCCCAAGCCCGCTGGAGACCAAACTCACTGCACTTCAAAGATGGCCAAGGCCACTGTGTACAATGAACATAAAACGAAGAGTACTGGGCAGGGCTAATTCTGCTGGATCACGATACAGTGAGGTCGTACCCTCATGTCTGCACCCCGGATGGGGGCTACACTGGGGGGGATGACTAGAAAGGGACCTAGCCCCACTGTCACACTACCTGAGCACCTGCCATGTGGCACGTACCTTCATATGCTGTCTTCCTTAATGCTTAACAATTCTCCAGGTTCTTTGCCTCCACCATACAACCTTGGGGATGTGGTTCTGGGGTGGTTCTCAGAGTGTGGTCCCTGGACCAGCAGCATCATCAGCTTGTTGGAAATGTCCATTTTCAGGCCCCACCCCTGACCTGAATCAGAGACTCTGGAGGTGGGGTCCAGCAGGCTGTGTTTAATAAGCCCTCCAGGTGACAATTCCGCCACATGCTCAATTTGAGAACTAAAGAACTAAAGAAACGGTACTCAGGGTGCTGGGTGGCTCAGTCGGTTGAGCAGCCGACTTTTTTTTTAATTAAAAAAAATTTTTTTTCTTTCAACGTTTATTTATTTTTGAGACAGAGCATGAATGGGGGAAGAGCAGAGAGAGAAGGAGACAAAGAATCTGAAGCAGGCTCCAGGCTCTGAGCTGTCAGCACAGAGCCTGACACGGGGCTCGACCCACGAACCACAAGATCATGACCTGAGCCGAAGTTGGACGCTTACCCCCTGAGCCACCCAGGTGCCCCTATTTTTTTTTAACGTTTATTTATTTTTGAGAAAGAGAGACAGAGTGTGAATGGGGGAGGGGCAGACAGAGGGAGACAAAGAATCTGAAGCAGGATCCAGGGTCTGAGCTGTCAGCACAGAACCTGATGTGGGGCTCGAACTCACGAACCTCGAGATCATGACCTGAGCCGAAGTCAGACGCTTAACTGACTGAGACACCCAGGCACCCTGAGAGGCTGACTCTTTATTTCGGCTGGGGTCATGATCCCAGGGTCATGGGATCAAGCTCTACATCGGCTCTATGATGCGTGTAGAGCCGGCTTGGGATTCTCTTTCTCCCTCTGCCCCTCTTCCCCACTCGCACTCTCTCTCTGAAAGAAAGAGAGAAAGGAAGAAAAAGAAAAGAAGAAAAAATGGTTCTCAGTGTTTAAGGTCACAGATCTAAGAGAATCTGATAAACGTGCTGCCCCTCTCCTAAAAACAAACAAACAAACAAAAAAAACACCTAAATAGACACACGGGGTTAAAAGGCCCTATGCCTGAAACTAACTAACAGCTAACTGGGGTCAAAGCCCAAGGCAGAGAGCCACGTGCCCTGCCCCCCTTCATGCCTCTGGCATCAGCAGTAGGAGGAACGTCCACTGGCGGACACATCCACTCAACTGCCCTCTGTGCACAGAGCAGAGAACTAACTTGGACTGGTCTGTCACCAAGTGAAGCAGGAGGAGCTGCCCCACAACTTGAGTCCTGCCTAACCTCCAGCCCATTCCGTGACAACTGAAGACACGGGGCTGGGAGTGGAAGGGAGCCAAGTAAGAAAGAGCATGAAGATCACGACAGCTCCAGGTTTCTAAGTCGAACTTCAGCCTACAGAGAAGGTTCTGGATGCACCATTCATTCATTCAGTAAATACTCACTGAACATGTACTACTTGCCAGGCACTGAGTTCTGTGCTGGGAATAGGCAGCAGACCATTCAGACACTGCCTTCCTAGAGCTTACATTATTCGAGATATTAATACTGTAGTGGCAGGGAGGATACAATGTGAAGACAAGACCAAAGCCAGCGCCCTCAAGGAGCTTACAGTCCACATGGGAGCGTGGGAGACAGTGTACAAAGAAACAGTACACAACGACATGCACAGTGAGAACACACATAGGGTCACCTAACCAGGGTTTCTCAACCTCACAATGTTGAGGATGGTATTGGATTCCTCTTGGTGAAGGGGCTTTCCTATTGTTATGGGCTATGTCTCTTAATTCCTACGTTGAGGCTCTAATCCCCAGTGCCTCAGAATGTGACTGTTATTTCGAGGTAGGATCCTAATTTTAAGTTTTCATTTATTTAAGTAATCTCTACACCCAACGTGGGGCTAGAATTCACAATCCTGAGATCAAGAGTCTCATGCTCTTCTGACTGAGCCAGCCAGGTGCCCCTGGAGGTAGGATGTGTAACAACTCTGCCAAAACATTGATCTTGGACTTCTAGCCTCTAGAAATGTGAGGATAAATGTGGTTCTCTCTTATGGCATCCCTGGCAAACTTAACTACTTATGTCAAAGGATGTTCAGCAGCACCAACAACTTATAAGTAGTACACTCTACTGCCCCTCTACCCCTGTCACAAGAGAGCAACTCAATGTCTCCAGACATTGCCAAATGTCCTTTGCAGGGGAAAATCATCCCCAGTTGAGAAGCACTGACAACCCAACTGAAAAAGTTCAGGAAAGGCCTTTTAAGGCAGCTGCTGTTAAACTGTAGAAATTAGCTAGGCTAAGGAAAGGTTTGAATCTGCCCAGAATTACACCTGTAATCCTTATGTCATTTGCAACAGATTCCCCTTATATTTTCAAAAGTGCCTCATTTGGCTGCTTTTCATAGATCATCTTTGGTTCACATGAAAGTTCACGTGCACCTAATAACTGCATCATGTAACTTGTGTACATTTTATACAAGTCGAGATGTGGTTAGAGATAATGATGCTGATTAATGAGGCCTAGGAATATGGCAAAGGGCCTTTGAGCTATCCTAAGGAGTCAAGGTTTTATCCTGAGGGCAACAGGGAGTTCACTGCAAGTGTTAAACAGGGAAGGGAAAGCCTTTGCATGAGAAAGAGCTCTCAAAAACAACCCACAACTGGAGGACTGGGAGACTACTTAAAATTAATCTGAGCACAAAACACAACCAGGAGTGTTGAGGGATATCCAGGAAGGGGGCCAAGGTAACCAGACAGGAGGACGAGTAGGAAAGAGTCAGAATGATGAGAAATCAGAAGCAGCAAGTCAATCTCGACCTTCAGTATCCCCATACTGTTTCCTGTCCCGCACCCTAGACCCCCCAGAACACAAGGAGCAGACAGCGTGGAAGCAGTGGGAGTTAGGCGACCACAGAGGTCTTTCTTTGGTCAGATTTGAGAGAAACAGAGCTAGCAGCCTAGTGCTCCTATACTCAGTCCCTCTTCACTCAGGAGTGAGGGGCTGCCCTGGTCCTGTCAGCCCCCACCACCCCCAGGCTCCTTCCAATCCAGGAAGAGACTGGTAGTGGCAGCTCCAAGAACGTGAGCAGAGACCTTGGACTCAAGAAACACTGGGATGTAACAACGTAACGTGCAAAACTGCATGCGAATAAAGACACATCACATTTAACTATTACAAATTTGATGACTTTTGACATTATCCAAAAAGCACCAATGGTTAACAATAATTAAAGTTCATTTGGGGCGCCTGGGTGGCTCAGTCGGTTGAACAGCCGACTTCGGCTCAGGTCACAATCTCACGGTTTGTGAGTTCGAGCCCCACGTCGGGCTCTGTGCTGACAGCTCGGAGCCTGGAGCCTGCTTCGGATTCTGTGTCTCCCTCCCTCTCTGCCCCTACCCCACTCACACTCTGTCTCTCTCTCCTTCAAAAATAAATAAACATTTAAAAAATTTAAAAAAAATAATTAAAGTTCATTTAATGGACAAACTCTCCCCCAAGAACAATGTCTTGCCCTTTTTAGAACCCAGAATAGGATCAGCCTCCAAGTCACTCCAAGAATGACTAACCCAGAGTCAAATAACTACATTTTTTTCTGCCCTGGGAGAAAAGTTGTAATTAAAGTGTTGTTTTATGCCCTCTAATTGTATTACTAGATTTGAGAGAAGATCAAAGACCGATGTTTGGGAGCTGAGTTGATGACTTTAGATGTAATAACAAGAGTGTGTCTTGAAGGATGTCATCTCTCAAAAATATTCATCATGTGATACAAAACATGCCCATTCTGGGCTATGTGCTGATTGCGGTTCCTTAGTAAGGGTCCCCCAAAGGCTCAGTACTCGGTGCCTGCCTAGCTCTCTCATATATACACAATCAACAAAAATGCTCCCCAAACTTGTACAAATGTACTATGAACAGAAATAGCTTAATAATTACCTAAGGAATAAATGAACAAAAAGATGCAGCCAAATTCTATTTAAAACAACACTGACATTAGAAAAAGTTAGCAAAACTTGAAACTTACCACTTTTGCTCATACTGAGAAATACAACATGACATCACTCCGAATAACCCTGAAGAAACCTGAACAGACTACTGCTCTACCCGTGAGGAAATATTGGTGGCAAGAGCAGAATTAAAAAATGGGATCACTTGACCAAAACCTCATCCAATCTCTCTGTTCTCTGCTGTATCCCCAGTAACTAGAATAGTGGCCAGCATATGGCAGACTCTCAATAAATACCTGAGTCAATGAACAAATTTTCACAGTTAAGGAAACAGGGGTTCAAAGAGATTAAATAACTCACCCAGGTCCCCCCCCACACACACACACTGGTAGAGGTGAGTTTGTTCACTTTACAGAAGAATAACGATTACTGATGCTTTAATGACTCCCTTATTACACAAGCATTACAAAATTGCACCCCAACAGGCAATTATCTTGTGTGGGTTATCTTGTCAGGGCCTGTTAATTAATTACCTTTGTAAATATATAGATAAATATCACTTGCACAAATTGTAGGCAACACAACCAATAAGACAATTCAGACACATGGTTGGTTATTCAGTGTTTCCTCCTTCCTCCTAACAGAAGTCATCCAACACAGAGCAGAAGAACCATCACAGACAAGCACCTTAAAGGCTTAATACATATCACTTCTGTATCGCCCCATCAATTAAGAAAGCTGGTTTTGAATGAGGGCTCTACCATCTTTTCACTTTGTCACTTTCTACAAGTCGTTTAATATCTAGGCTTAAGCTTCTTTGTCTATAAAATGTAATAGCATCTATCACATGGAAATGACCCATGCCGGGTACACAGAAAAGCGCTCGATAAATGTTAGTTTGTATTTTTATTACAGTTGCCAATTTAAGAACTTATAAAAGACTACTAAGTGTATCCTTCAATTAAAACCACGTGACGGAAAGAGCGTAAGCTATTAAAGGACAACTCTACTCTTTTAGCTTTATGACCTTGGGCGGGTCAATTCTTCTTGCTAGAACCTCAGTTTCTCGTTCTTTAAAATGGGGATGACGACTCCATTCTTGCAGGGTTGTTACCACCAAGTGAGATGGGGCACAAAGTACCTAGCACCATAACAGGTGCTCACCGAATGGCAGTTACCTCCTCCCTTCCGGCTATAAGGTGAAAGGAGGAGACGGGATCGGAATAGGGTAAGGGAGCAGTGGCAGGCTGGAAAGAGGCTTCTAGAAATGTTGATAAAGAAGAGAAAACTGTAGGCCTACAGAACATTTCACTACTGCCGCCGAGGGCTCCATGCAACTCTCCCTGGTTTACCATTTCTCAGTAGCCATTTGGGCCTCTCTGCCTCCTGTTCGCCGGTCTCTCCAAGCAATGCTGCATACAGGTCAGAAGATACCGTCCACCCCGCTACCCCCGTAGCCGAATCGAGTCAGTCCCTTCTGGGCCTTAGAGCCCCTACTCGGGCGCTGGAGCCTGCCCTCACCTTTGAAGCTGACACCAGCTCTCAATGTCAGCAGCGCCCCGGAGCCTCGAGCTCTCAGGGAAGGCGAGAATGCAGTGACGTTCAGCTTGTGGCCCAGTGAAGCCCCCACCACGTCCCGCCTGGGCGGCCGGGCTCCTCTCCCCGCTGTAGCCGGCAGCCGCGAGGACCCCACAGCCACCAGCAACCAGCGTGTGGGGCACCGCGCCGCCATCTTGGCCCAGGGACACTGCGCCTGCGCCACCCGGCTCGAGGAGGCGTCGCGAAGACAGCGCGCCGGCGCTGCGATGGCGCTTCCGGAGGCGGGGCCCGTGCGCGCGCACACGCACAGGCGCAAGCGTTGCGCATGCGCAGCAGCACCCAATGCGACTTTCTGGTTGCCAACACCGAAATGAGGCTTCCTCTGAGGAGTGCAACTAGGTATGCGTGCCGTGAAGGACCTCGTCATTCTGTGATGGATGGCCAATATTGTACCTTATCTATGTAGAGACGTGGTTGAGTGTGTTCGGGTATAACTGGTCTCAGGATCCCCGCGAATGCCGGACTACATATCCCGGCGTGCAATGCTGCCGTCAGTCGCGCAGTCCCAGCATGCAGTGGGCGGTCTTTTTCCCCTGACCTGATGCTGTAAGTGTTGCGTGAGTGTTGCTCACTTTGTGTCAGCGTGAGCTCGTGGGGGCCTCTGCCCTACTTCCAAAGCCTAGCCTCAAGCTCACTTTCTCTCTAGCTGATTCTCCGCGGGGCTGACTTTGATCACTCGGGTCTGTCCTGAGCGTGTTAAGGCTCCTGCAAACCTGTGATGAACTTGCCAGTCGCCAAGGGAGAGCCGAGCCCCGCACAAACGAATTTAATAAACGTGGTGAGCACCTACTGTGTTTCACGCACGTTGTAGAGTACTGGGGATACAACGGTGAATGACATGCCATCCCTGCTCCGGGGGAGCAAACTCTGAATCGAGAGAGACCGGCTCCTTAGCAACTGACATAACGTGATCAGTGCTGTTGTAGATATAAACCGTGTTAGAGACACGGAAGTGAGGGGTTTCTGGAACAAGTTGCGGAGACCAGAGTGTCAGGGAAGACATCTGAGAGGTAACATTCCAGTTGGACTTTGATGAAAAGTGCGTCAGATAGAGGTGGAGGGGAGAAGTATTCCAAGCAGCAGACACTTCAAAAGCAGATGTCTCAGAGGTGTGAAAGTGATTGCCCTGTTTGCCTAAGCCCTAAATTTAGGGTGTGCGACTGGAGATGAGGCTGGAATCTGGCCCAGTAAGCGTTACTAAGGAGTTTCAGCTTACACACCCCCGACCACCACCCCAAACAATAAGAAGGAAACCTGAGGATTCACTGATGGGTTTAAGATGAAGTGTGCTCTTTGCCACTTCTACCCATTGTACCCAAATTTTTGTGGATGTGGATTTTAATCTGCATAGATAGCCATAGCTTTCATTGATCAAATTCTCCAAAGGCTCTGAGATTCAAAAAGGTTTAAAAACCACCGGTGTAGTGAAAAAGTTACAAGGCTATTGTAAAATATAAGGAGAAGTTGAGAGTTTGGGCTAGGGAAGCTAGCAGTGAGGCCTTTTAGAGAAGGCAAAGCTTGTCATGAAGTGAGAAGTGGAGAAACGAGTTCATTGAATACATTCAATCGATACTTAAATGTTTTCAGCATAGTGATTAAGAATATGGGCCTTGGGGGTGCCCTGCATGTGGCACTTGATCTCTGGGTCGTGAGTTCGAACCACACATTGGGTGTAGAGTTTGCTTAAATAAACTTTAAAAAAAAAAAAAAAAGAGGGGTGCCTGGGTGGTGCAGTTGGTTAAACGTCTGACTCTCAGTCTTGTCTCAGGTTATGATCTCACAGTTCATGAGTTCAAGCTCTGCATTGGGCTCTGCGCTGGTGGTACAGAGCCTTCTTGGGATTCTGTCTCTCCTTTCTGCCCCTACCTCCCTTGTGTGCACGCACTCGCTCATGTGCTCTCTTCTCTCTCTCTCTCTCTCTCTCTCTCAAAATAAGTAAATGAACTTAAATTAAAAAAAAAAAAAAAAAAAGATCATGGGCCCTGGAGTCAGATTGCCAGGGACTGAATCCCAGCCCTGCCGCTTACTGGCTGTGTATCGTTGGACAACTTAGTTTACCTCTCTGTGTCTCAGTTGCCTTTCGGTAAAATGGGGACATATTGGTAACTACCTCAAAGGACCATCTGAGGAATGAGTTGAGATAGTCCTTGTGAAGGTTTCATACAGTATTCGGCATATAGTAAGTACTCAGTACATGTTAGCTGTATGTACTAGGCTCTGTGGTAAGCACTGAGAATACCAAGCAGGATTCAGGCACTTTTACTTACCAACAGGGAGCCCAAAACCTAGGGGGAAAGAGTGGGGGAGGGTTTTGGTTGAGAAGTACAACTTTCAGGAATAAATGCTGACAGCAAGAGGCAAAGAGACTTGCATTTACCACATCAGAGGGAGTTAGGAACCAGAGAAGAGCTCACTAATATGAAAACTTTTGTCAGCTTGTAACTTCCTCATATTTTTGGTATTTTAGTTTTCCCCCATCTATTTCCGCATCGTGATTAACAGTAAAATTCCACACTAAAAGGGGGTGTGCGTTCTTATTTTAGGGGATCACAGGAAGGCTGATTGCTGGGGAGCCCACATGCCCTCTCAGGAAGCGGAGAACCCCAAGGAAATGGAGTGGGTGCTGGTGGCTACCCAAGGAGAGGAAGACAGGTTTTTGGGAGGCCTCCGGAAAGACTCCCTGATGAGAGCAGCCTAGGTCTGTACGAGGTCCCCTTCACTGCTAGTCACTATAGAGAAGCCGGAGATGATACAGTTAGTAAACATGGGTAAGTTACAAGCCTCTGGAAATCTTCACAACAGAGGTCCTTGGTCCATGGTACCTGGATCACCTTGATTTGATAGTTGTTGGGGGCCAGTGAATAAGCAAGCGTCTTTATGTTCCCCCACCGCTAAGCTGAAAAACCCAGGAAAGGAGCTGGTTTGGGGAGAAAGATGGTGAGTCACTGTTGTTTGGACGTGTCATGTTTGAAATGTCTGTGGGACCGATTTCAGGTACTTGGTGGCTATGGAGAGATCTGAAAACTTCAGCTGTGTTAAGAACATTCTCTTTCCAGGGGTGCCTGGGTGGCTCAGTCGGTTAAGCGTCTGACTTCGGCTCAGGTCGTGATCCCACAGTTTGTGAATTTGAGCCCCGCGTTGGGCTCTGTGCTGTTAGTTCAGAGCCTGGAGCTTGCTTTGGATTCTGTGTCTCCCTCTCTCTCTGCCCCTACCCACTCATGCTCTGTCTCAAAAAATGAATAAACCTGAAAAACAATTTTTTTAAGAACATTCTCTTTTCAGTTCACAAAGAACTTTGTCATATTTTCTATTTTGATCACAATCCTTTGAGGTAAGGCAAAGACTAATATTCCCATGTTTAGATATGGACTCCTCCCTCACCCCCGCATCTCTGCACAACCCCGCCCCCCCCAGCCCTGCCCAAACAAAAACATCCACACACAACAAAACAAACTCTGAAAGATGAGGAACTCATCCAGGGTCACAGAGCCAGTGTATAGGTGAGCCAAGATCTACACTCAGGCCCTAACAAAACCCGGAGCTCTTCCCTTTAAACCATGCACCTTCTTGTCACTGTGATCAATAACTCTGGTTGAAAAGCCCTTACTACGCCTGGGTGGCTCAGTCGGTTGAGCAGCTGACTTCGGCTCAGGTCACGATCTTGCACTCTGTGAGTTCGAGCCCCACGTTGGGCTCTGTGCTGACGGCTCGGAGCCTGGAGCCTGTTTCGGATTCTGTGTCTCCCTCTCTCTCTGACCCTCCCCCGTTCATGCTCTGTCTCTCCCTGTCTCAAAAATAAGTAAACGTTAAAAAAAAATTTTTTTTTAAAGAAAAGCCCTTACTAGTTTATGATGTACTTTCTCATGCTGAATCTCCTCTGCTTCTCACAACAAAAGCGGGGCAGGGCGAGTATTACCACCCCACCTACAGAATGTTTCACTGCCTTCCAAGGACTTCAGCTGTTAAAGAACACAAAATGACCCATCCTAGGCTTGTTGCCAAAAACTAGAATGAGCCCACGGGCGGGCCACGCCTCCCCATGGCCCCCAGGCAGAGTGTGTCATGTGTCCATCACCCACCCACCCCCCTTCTCCAGTCTAAAGCCAAAGCCGTAGCTTTGAGGAGAAACAAATGCTACTTGCAAAAGGCGCACAAGACTCACTCCCCCTCTGCACTTGTCGCTACACTGTCCCACTGGGCTCTTTGCCACTCTCCTGAGGCAGTGAGATCAGTGAGAGCTAGTAGGGAGTTTGAAGTATGGTCTAGTCGGTGATTTCCTGCAGACTCTGACTATCCAAACCACAATGGGACTAGAGTCCATGGCTACCCCATGAGCTGGCTGCTCTCCTCCCCTGGTGAGTGAGGGTCCCTTCCAGGGAAGACAGAAGGGCCTGAGCCAGTCTCTTCGGAGGCAACAAGAGGCAGCTGTTTCTCTAGTTGTAGCATTTCCTTTCCTCTCCAAGAGGATACGGGACAATTCCAAGGAGGTGTGGAATGTGTAACCCAGATGTGTAACCCTGCACGAATGACATCCGTGTGGGTGCAGTTTCCTTACAGAGCAACAAAATAATCGAGGTGCAGTGTCACACTGGGATGGGGGATGGGGCGCCCTCGCCTTGATCACCTGGGTGTTCCCCAGTGGGAACTCCATGCTGATAATTTCCTAAACAACCTTTTAAATAAACCACAGGTGTCTCTGGCTCGCAGCTAAATATTATTCTGCCCAAATGAGGCTTAAACTTAATGTTTCATAAACCTGAGAAGTGAAAGGGGCCCTTTTAATGTTTGTTTATTTTTGAGAGAGAGAGAGAGTGGGAGCAGGGGAGGGGCAGAAAGAGACAGAGACACAGAATCCAAAGCAGACTCCAGGCACTTAAGCTGTCAGCACAGAGCCCGTTGTGGGGCTTGAAGACAGGAGCCACGAGATCATGATGTGAGCCGAAGTCGGTTCCTTAATGGACTGAGCCACCTCAGTGCTCCCGAAAGGGACTCTTTTAAAGGAAACAAACAAACAAAGATCACAGACACGGAGAATAAAGCTCCAGATCCTCTGGCAATCAGTGGACTCCAATGTGAAAAACATCACCTTAGCAAATGGCAGTCTTTTCTGGGAAAATGCCCTTTGGTTGTAAATTATCACCACAAAAGTCAAATTTTGTGTCTGTCAAAATATTTCACATGTCACTGTAAAAAATCAGATCACTAGGTATAGTAAAACTTCAGAGCTCCAAGAATACATGGGTGCACCTCCATTTGAGACACAACGAAATAATAATGCAGGTTGCACTGTCTCTCTGGGATGGGATATGGAGTGTTTTTCCCAATTTTTGTGATGTATTTTGCACATTGAAAACATTTCAATGCACTCACACTGTCTCCCTCTCTCTCAAAAGTAAATATTTTTTTTAATTAAAAAATAAATAAGAAAATAAAAACATTTTTTGGGAGGATGGGGGGGCACCTGGGTGGCTCAGTCAGTTAAGTGTCCGATTCAGCTCAGGTCATGATCTCACAGTTCGTGAGTTTGAGCCCCACATCAGGCTCTGCACTAATAGCTTAGAGCCTGGAACCTGCTTCAGATTCTGTCTCCCTCTTTCTCTGCTCCTCCCCCACTCGCTAGCTTTCTCTCTCTCTCTCTCTCTCTCTCTCTCTCTCCCCCCCTCCCTCTCTCTCTCCCTCTCAAAAATAAATAGACATTTAAAATTTTTTTCTTGTTTTTCTGAAGTTTTATTTATTTAAGTAATCTCTAAATCCCAGGTGGGGCTCGAACTCATGACTCCAAGATCAAGTGTCACACACTCTTTCAACTGAGCTGGTCAGGTACCCCCAACATGCATCTTAATAAACAGTCATTTCAGGGGCAGATAACTAGATCTAAGAATTTGTTGTTTGCACTGAATCTGGCTTCATCTATCCTCTTGCAAAAATTTTGATTTTTGATTCAAAATTTTGATTTTGATTCACCACCATCCATTGAAACTCTACACTCGTAAACAACAAACTCCCCCATTCCCTCCTCTCCCTAGGCCCCTGGCAACCACCATTCGACTTTCTGTCTCTATGATTGATTGATTGATTGATTTTTTCATCCAAACTAGTTAACATATAGTGCAACAATGATTTCAGGAGTAGATTCCTTAGTGCCCCTTACCCATTTAGCCCATCCCCCCCCCGTAACCCTCAGTTTGTTCTCCGTATTTATGAGTCTCTTCTGTTTTGTCCCCCTCCCTGTTTTTATATTATTTTTGTTTCCCTTCCCTTACGTTCATCTGTTTTGTCTCTTAAAGTCCTCATAGGAGTGAAGTCCTATGATTTTTGTCTTTCTCTGACTTATTTCACTTAGCATAATACCCTCCAGTTCCATCCACGTAGTTACAAATGGCAAGATTTCATTCTTTTTGATTGCCGAGTAATACTCCATCATATATATATATATATATATATATATATATATATATCACATTTTCTTAAAAAAAATTTTTTTTAATGTTTATTTATTTTTGAGAGAGACAGAGACAGAATGCTAGTGGGTTAGGGGCAGAGAGAGAGGGAGACACAGAATCCGAAGCAGGCTCCAGTCTCTGAGTTGTCAGCACAGAGCCCAACGCGGGGTTGAACTCATGAACTGTGAGATCATGACCTGAGCCGAAGTCGGACGCTCAACCGACTGAGCCACCCAGATGCCCCTATACCACATTTTCTTTATCCATTCATCCATCGATGGACATTTGGGCTCTTTCCATACTTTGGCTATTGTTGATAGTGCTGCTGTAAACATTGGGATGCATGTGTCCCTTTGAAACAGCACACCTATATCTCTTGGATAAATACCTAGTAGTGCAATTGCTGGGTCGTAGGGCAGTTCTATTTTTAGTTTTTTGAGGAACCTCCATACTGTCTCCCAGAGTGGCTGCACCAGCTTGCATTCCCATCTGTCTCTGTGATTTTGTCTAGTCTAACTACCTCATATAAGTGGAATCATACACTATTTGTCCTTTTGTAACTGGCTTATTTCACTTAGCATAATGTTCTTAAGGTTCATCCATGTTATAGCATGTGTCAGAATTTCCTTCATTTTTAAAGCTGAATAAAATTCTATTATATGTATATACCACATTTTGCTTATCCATTCATGTATCAACATACACTTGGATTGCTTCCATGTTTTAGCTTTTGTGAATAATGCTGCTATGAATGTGGTTGTACAAATGTGTTTTTTCTGACCCTGCTTTCAAGTATTTTGGGTATATACCCAGAGGTGGAATTGTTGGATCATACGATAATTCTATTTTTATTTTTTTGAGGAACCACCATACTCTTTTCCACAGTGGCTGTACCATTTTACATTCCCATCAACACACTGTGGATTCCCAACAGCACAAATGTTCTGATTACATCCTTGAAAATCCTTGTTATTTTCTAGGGTTTTTTGTTTGTTGGTAGTAGCATCATCCTATTGGGTGTGAAGTGGTATCTCATAGTGGTTTTGAGTCGTTTATTTATTTATTTATTTGAGAGAGAGAGAGTGGGGGAGAGGGGGAGAAGGACAGAGAGACAGAATGCCAAGCAGGCTCCACGCTGATCCCAGGATCATGACCTGAGCTGAAAGCAAGAATCACTCAATTGACTGAGCCACCCAGGCGCCCCCATGATAGTTTTTTTTTAACTGTTTATTTTCAGAGAGAGGGAGAGAGAGTGCACAAGCAAGGAAGGGGCAGAGAGAGGGGGACAGAGGATCTGCAGTGGGCTCTGCCATGACGGCAGACCAGGACCTGAGCCGAAATTGGATGCTCAACCGACTGAGCCACCAGGCACCCTGATAAAGAGATTTGTAAATTTTTCATGATTTTTTCTTTTTTGCCTAGATCTTTTAGTGTCATATCCAAGAAAAACAAAAATCATTGTCAAATCCAGTGTTGTGAAGCTTTTGCCTTGTGTTTTCCTCTAAGATTTTTATAGTTTTAGATCTATAGTTGATTTACATTTGAACTATAATGCATAATGTCTGAATGTCCCCTCCTGGGAGACTATAAAGCAAATTCTGCTGATGCAAAAAGAGATTACTGCATACCACAGATTTAAACAATCTACATTAGCAGATGATATTAAGCTGTTAATAATTGTAATTCTAAAAGCAATATCCGGTATGGAGGAACCTCAAAAAAATGTAAGTACTATATGATCCCACAACCTCACTTCTGGTATATATCCCAATGAATTGAAAGCAGGGCTTTAAAGAGATATTTGCACATCTATGTTCAGCGCAGCATTATTCACTACAGCCAAGAGGAGGGAGAACGCAAATGGCTGTTGCTGGATAAACAAAATGTGGTATATTAATGATATATATTCTGTGGTAAATACAGTGGTATAATAATCAGACTTAAAAAGAAAAATCCTAAAAAATAATAATGATTTGAAAAGGTGGGGGGGGGGAATTGCCTGGCTGGCTCAGTCGGTAGAGCACGTGACTCGTGTGGGTTTTTTTTTTTCTTTAAGTTTATATTCTATTTTTGTTTGTTTATTTTGAGAGAGAGGGAGAGAGTGTGTGTGCACATGCATGCACAGACAGGGTAGGGGCAGAGGGAGAGGAGAGACAGAGAATTCCAAGCAGGCTCTTCAATGTAAGCACAGAGCCCAATGTGGGGTCCGATCTCATGAACCTTGAGATCATGACCAGAGCCGAAATCAGGAGTCACTTAAGAGACACTTAAGCAACTGAACTGCCCAGGTGCCAGGAGCATGTGACTCTTGATCTCATTCATGGTTGTGAGTTCATGCCCCACACTGGGTGTAGAGATTACTTAAAAATAAAAAATAATAATAATTAAAAAAGATAAAGTCAAACTAATAGAAAGTAGAATGGTGGTTACCAGGGACTGGTGGGAAAGAAATGAAGGGCTGTTGTTTGACGGATATAGAGTCTCAGGATTGCACAATAAGGTTGTGCACAACAGTGTGAATGTCCCTAACACTACTGAACTATACAGTCAAAAATAGTAAATTTTATATGTTGTTTTTCACCACAATTTTAAGAAGCAATATTGGCAGTAATTGAACACCATAGCCATCCCAAGACTGCACTGCTGGTGCCTTTTCCAAAGCTGCTGCGAGTCTGAAGAGTAGCAGCCTTGGGAAAGCTGTACTTCAGCAGCAGCCGGACTGCTTAGAATTCCAAATTCCAGGCCTCCCTCAACTGCACTGGCATCCTATTTTTAGTATATGGAGATCAAAGTCGTGGCTCTTTAACTCCCTTGGTAGGATACAGGGAAGTAGCCTTTTAGTCCTCATAGTTTACCTGTAACACTGTAAAAAGGAACTTGCATTTGTGGGGTCCATTGGTGCCTTCCACCAGGCCAAGCCTTCAGAATCACCCTGTAGGCCTGTAACTCCAGCTAGGCGGCTAGGCCGTTCTCTAACATGGGCTTAGGAAAGGTTATTTTCGCGGCAATCATTCACATTCCTCAGATCAAAGTCCCTTTTCCAGACACACCTGAGCAGGTGTTCTGTCTGTTAGCAAGCAGAAAGCGTGTTCTGGAATCATGGACTCGATTTTCAAAGCGCAAACAAATGCTTGTGGAATGAATGGCCCCAGGTGGAATGAAGCTTGTTCTCTTTTCTTCCTGAATGACCCGGGGACTAAGCAAGCCGCCGGTGGGATGCATGTGCTATTAAAGGTATTCCCCATTTCCCTCATCTTTCTCCCTTTGGGTTTATTTGTAAATCATACATTGATTTCCTTGCAGGGGTCAATCCTGCCCCATCGCGCCCTGCAGCCAAGACGTGCCCTAACTGCCGAGACGCTGAAGGCCCCAGCCCGGCCTTCAAGCCCACCCGGCCTAGAGAGGGCCCGCGGCTGGGATATGCCTCAGACCCGGGTTCCCGTTCCTCCCCCAACTGCCACTCGTTGGCTGTGTGACCGCGGCCAGCGCCTGCTCTGTCCTGAGCACGGTCCCAGTATCCGAAGTGAAGCTGGTCCACGTCTGCCCCCTCTCCGCCCCGGCCGCGCCCCGCATACCCCGGAGCCTCCCGTGGCGAACCCCTGACTGCAAAACCTGGACGCTGCCCCCCGCCTGGGAGCACGCCCCGCAGAGCCGGGGACAACCAGACCCGCACGCGGCACGTGACCTCGCCCGCGCGGCTAGCCCGCGGGCATCGGGGCGTGGCCTCACAGGACAGCTCTGCGGCGATTGGTCGGGGGCGGGGCCAGGCGGGCCGGAGCGGGCTGTGATTGGTCGGGGGCGTTCCAGGGCGTGGCCGCGAGAGGGGTGGCCGCGGGCGGGGCCGGAGGCGGCGGGAGTCACGGCTGGCTGTCCGTGCACCTGAGAGCCGACGCCCGGGTCTTCGAAGCTGCGCCCGCCGCCTTCCCCGTCGCCATGAGCCGCTTCAAGGTGTCCAAGTTCCGGCACATGGAGGCCCGGCCGTCGCGACGCGAGGTGAGCCCTGCCCGCAGGACCCGCACCCCTCCCCCTCCCCCTCCCCCTCCCCAGACCCGCGCGGGGACCCCCGAGCCCTCCTGCCCCGGGGCGCCCCCTTCAGGCCTGGGCCCGGCGTCCGGGTTGTTCCGTCGCACCCGGAGGGCAGAGTCCGGCGCTGCCTGACCCGGTCTCTCTCTCTCTCCTCTCGAGAGACCCGCGGTTCGCTAGCTCCCCCGCCTCGCCCTGGGACCCCCAACTGGTGTAACCAGCCCGACCCGGCGGAGGCCTGAGGCCTGCGAGGCTGCCTGCCTTCTCCGCTTCCGGTCGGCCTCACTGGGGAGCCGCGGCCGGGCGCTGGTGGCACCAGCTCCTCCCTGCCGCCCCGATCGGCCCTGCCCGGGGCTGGGGTGTGGAAGGGATGCCTGTCTCTCCCCTGGCCTCCGCGAGTCAGGGTGTGTCAGCTGAAGAACAGGAGCCCCTCAGACAGAAGCGCGCCCCTCCCTCGGGCTTCCGCCGGCGCTTCCTTCTCTCGTGGCTGGCGCAAGAGCAGCTCTTCTCTTACTGGGGTGATGCTGCCAGGGGCTGGGTGGGGTCTGGGGAGGCCCAAGGAGGTGGAGCCCAGAGGAAGAGCTGAGCCAGGTGTTAGGGGGCGTCTCAGACCCCCGGAAGGGCAGCCGGCCTGATGAGAGGTATGCTTTAGAGATGATGCCAGTCCTGGTCTGCTGCTCCCAATGTTATTTGGAAGGCTTAGGAACTGACCTCTAGTAACCCGATCAGGAGCAAAAGCACAGCAGGGTAGCCTGGGGCAGAAGCCCAGTTTTCAATCTCTGGACGATATTTCCTCTGTACTTCCCCTCTGCTCCTGAAACCACCACTGTGAACACGACCGCACTTTCCTTTCTCTGTACTGCCTACACCCCTGTGAGGGAGACAGCCAGCAAGCAGACAGGCCTTCAAGGGCTCTGCAAGTTGTAGTAAGTGCCCTGAAGAACACAGGAGCTAAATGGCCACGTGGAGGTCATTCTCAGTACAGTGGTCAGGGTCAGCTGCAGGGAGGAGGTGACATTTAAGCTGAGACCAGAAGGATGAGAAGCAGTCAGATACAAGAAAATTAGGGTGGAAAAGGGCCTAGCAGAGGAATGGAAGGTGAGCCCCGGGTGGATGGGGGGCAGTGTTGGGGAAGCAGGGTGTGTCACATGAGTCCAGAGCCGTCCTGCAGAGCTCAAGGACCACAGGAAGAAGTTGGATGGTTTTCTTTAAAAAAAAAAAAAAAAAAAGCTTTTAAAAACGTTTATTCGTTTTTGAGAGAGAGAGGCAGAACACAGGTGGGGGAGGGGCAGAGAGTGGGAGACACAGAATCTAAAGCAGGCTTCAGGCTCTGAGCTGTCAGTCCCCAGCCTGACGCGGGGCTCGAACCCACGAACCGTGAGATCATGGCCTGAGCCAAAGTCAGATGCTTAACCGACTGAGCCACCCAGGCCCCCCCAGTTGGGTGTTTTCTGAGTGCGGTTGGGAGCCATTAAAAGGTCGAAAGTGGAGAGCATTGAGTAGAGATTGGCTCAGATTTGCATTAATACCGTCTTTCTGAGTGCCATCAGCGCTCCTTGAAAGGGTCTCGAGTATACTTGATGGGCCTTGGGGCTTGTCCCAGGTGGGCCTTAGTCCAGCAATGTAAACAGTCAAGCATGGGACCAGGGATTACAGAGAAAGCTTTAAACACTTTAGGTTAGGGAGAGGGGAGGACAGGTGATCTGTTCTCCTTTTCAGAGATATTCCCCATCACTCTGAACAGTAAACATGAATCAGGAGGAAAAAATAATGCAAGAAGGTAATGTTCTACGCACGGCAGGTGAACACTGAAATAGAAACTTGCACGATGGGGGTGGTTTCCGGCGTGCTGTGGGTGGGTGGGCTGGAAAACAAGGCAGCTCGGGTGTCAGGAAGCAGGCAGGAGTGTTGTACAGTGCTCTGATACCAACAGAGAAAACATGTGGGCCTTGTTGGTCTTAGTTTCAGAAAAAGTGCTCCTCTGCCCCCCTGTCTGTGGGGGTGTTAACATTATCATCTTTTCGTGGAGGTGCATTGCTCACCTTTCTATGAGACTTTGTGGAGAGGCCTTGGTTCTTCCCCTTTCTGAGCTTGAGTGTTATCTCCTGGGGCTCGTAGGAGACACCCCCGTACTTGGTGGAGGCCTTCAGCAGTGCCCTGGAGGAAGTTGAGTCTATCTTCTGTCTTAGGTGCTCACTTCTGCTTTCTCTGCTTCTCTCTCTCCCTTTTAACAGAAACAGTCCCCTGACCACACACACTGTTCAGTTGGCTTCTTGACTTCATTTAGCCTGAGGTCACTTCTGACAGCCTTCTCACCCTTATTAGAGATTTAATAGACAAAATTGTTCCCTCCATGACTTAGGTTATTATTTCAGGAACATTTTGAATATTCTAAGGGAGTGCGTGAATGGGGACAGGGTTGGATCTAAAGGAATGCATTTCTAGTGGTGCAGCTTTAAGGTCGAGTTCCCTGCATTATAACCCACCCCCTGCTTTAGTTATGATCAGAGGCCTGTCCATCACAATTCTTATTCTTTATTTTCAGGCCTGGATCAGTGACATTCGAGCAGGAACCACACCCTCGTGTGGGAACCATATCAAATCCAGCTGCCACTTGATTGCGTTTAACTCTGACCGTCCAGGTAGGAAGGTGGACATAGATTCATACATTGTCATCCTAATTAGGATGGGGCAGAAGGGCAGACTCATTTCAGGTTGGAGGCTTAGGGGATCCTCATGGGGCTCAGAGGTCAGCACCATGAAGGGCCTTAGACCCCTACAAACTGGTCAAGTGCAGTAATCAGATTGATTTTGATTAGGGCATGTGTGTATACTTTGTATAAACTACACTGGCTGTGGGTTTGTTTGTTTTTGTGTGTTTGTTTTCCCCCTGGCTGTGGTTTTTAAGAGATTGGCCAGGAAGACACCGAGGGGACTGTCCCCTTTGTTTTCAGCTGATCCCCATATGCAGCGCCCTCCTCATCTGGGGGCCTGAGAATGGCTCAGGTCAGTAAGAACACCAAGATTTGAAAAGCTCCCTATGTCACTCGGGACTTTTTTTGTTGCTAGCGTTAACTCAGACCTCAAACTGACAAAAATCGGGTACCTCTTTAGCTCATATAAGTAAAAGGTCCAGAGGCTTTAGACAGAGCCATCTCTAGAGGCTCACATATGCCATTGGCCCTGACCTGTGTCCTGTCTTTCGGCCCCGGTGCCCTTGAGTGATAGCTTCTTTCTCAGGTAAAGCTGGGAAAAGGGGCAACCGGTGGCCCTAAGCTGGCCTCGTATGACCCACAATGCTAAAAAGACCACCTTTTCCCCAGTGTCTTCTGTACATCTGATGTCACAGAAGGTTCTTGTAGGGGGTAAGAACCTAACTTTGGACTGACTGTGTCCAGAGGGTTATGATCTTATGATTGGTGGAGACTCTGGGAAGGTCCAAGGCTAAGCTTTGGGTCTCATGTCCTCTGGGAGCCCTGGGCAGCAGACAGTTCCCATCAGGCCTGATGTCGGAGCCTCCATGTGTGTTTGACAGGTGTGCTGGGTATTGTGCCTCTGGATGGCCAAGGAGAGGACAAGAGACAGGTGGCCCACCTGGGCTGCCATTCAGGTGAGTGGAAACTGGACCCAGGAGGTCTGGAACTTGCTCCTCCCTCCCTGGGTGCAGGGACTCCTACGGTCCCATGGGTTCCCAGTCCCTCTTGCTGTCTTCACTGTGCATTTGTGCAGATGGTGTCCATATTGGAAGGCTGGGTCCTGGCTGGGAATGCCACTTGGGTGGAGAGAAGGAAAGCTGAGTGCTGCAGGTGGTTAAGCTGAGAAAGGGGGTTATGCACTGGCCAGCCCAGGCTCCAGGCTGATGCTGGCTCCCAGTCACTGTAGAGGACTCAACCCTGTGGGGTTCTTAGCCCCTTGTGCTCTTCTGGAACCCAGGAGGCCACCCCTCACCACCAGCCATCCTCCCCAGCAGGGCTGCTTGGGGCCCTTCAGGGAGGGGTCTGGCTGGGCTGCAGGGCTGCAGACAGGCCCTCACAAAGAGAGCTTTTGTCTGCTGCAGCTGCTTCTGGGGGCGCCTGGCAGCCCGCCTGGCAGTCCGCCCACTCCAAGAGAACGGCTTGCTCTCCCCGGGCTGCGGCAGCCCTGGCCCAGCTGCCTCTTCTGTCCCTCTGCAGCTGCGGCGGAGGCTGTGGGCCAGTCCCTCTGGCTTGCTGGCGTTCCTGGCCACCTGGCCGGCGACCTCGGCTGACAGAATGGGGCTGACCCTGGCTCCCCCGTCTGAGTGTGCAGCTCAGCATAGGGGTCCAGACGATGATGACAGCAGCTAACAGAGTGATGGTGGCCAAGATGGGTCAGGAGCCGTCTATGCACTAAGAACCTCGTCCATGTTTTCTCATCTAATTCTTTCTTAAAACTCTTTACAACTTTACTGAGGTATCATTTATATTCCATTGATATTACTTGTTTTCAGTTAATAGTGTGATTACTTTTATTAAAGTTACAGAGGTAGGGGCGCCTGGGTGGCTTGGTCGGTTAAGCGTCCGACTTCGGCTCAGGTCATGATCTCACGGTCCGTGAGTTCAAGCCCCGCGTCGGGCTCTGTGCTGACAGCTCAGAGCCTGGAGCCTGTTTCAGATTCTGTGTCTACCTCTCTCTCTGTTCCTCCCTGTTCATGTTCTATTTCTCTGTCTCAAAAATAAATAAACATTAAAAAAATAATAATAAAAAAATAAAGTTACAGAGGTAGGTATCTGTAACCCGGTGTTAGGACGTTTCCGCAAAGGGTCCTCGTGCCCCTTTGCAGTTACTTCATTTCCACCTCTGGTGCCAGTGGATCCTCTTCCTGCCCCTGCTGCCAGGGTCTTGGAGCTCCCGCCGCTGCCCGGCCAGCTGCTGTCTTTGTAAATAGTCTTGTGAGGACGTGGTCACGCCTCTTCATTGACATTCAGCCTGTGACTGCTTTCTCCCAGCAACTACACAATTGAGTAGTTGTGACAGAGACCGTCTGGCCCTCAAACCCTGAGATAGTTACTGCCTCCCCCTTTGCAGAAGACGTTCGCCAGCTTTTGCTCTACAGCGCAGCCTTTTCTGGACACTTGACATAAATGGAATTACACCACACGTAGTCTTTAAAATCTGGCCTCTTTCACGGAGTTTCGTGATTTGAGGTTCGTCTGTGTTGTAACACGTGGAAGAAGTCTGCTTTCTCATCCACTCTTACACCTTTTTGAAGTAGATTTTTAACCATTTTTTAGCTAGGAAAACTGAGGCTTGAAGAGATCGGGAACCTGCCAACACCAGCACCGCGGTTGGCTGAGCCAGACTCGGAACCGGGTCTTGTGAGACCCCTGTGTGCTTGGTGCACTTGACCCATGGGGGAACTGCCCCGGGCTGCTGGTGTCTGTAGGTTGTAAGGCCCCGTTACTGGGAGGGCTTTGAGGAGAAGCTGGACCAAGCCTCTTCTGAGGGCTGGTAGCCTCACCACGGCCTCAACTGTTGACCTTGCCAGCACACTGCTCCCAGGATAACTTTGGCTCCTGAGAACCTGCTTTGGAGACAGTGGCACACTCTGTCCTCTTAGGTGCGGTGGTGGGGGGCAGTGCGGTGGGCTGGCCTCTGGCTGCCTCCCTGCCTTTGGGGGTGCCTTCTGCCTCCTGGCTCAAGGCCAAGCGGTCCTCCAGCCCAGCTGCCCAGGAGAGCAGATGGCTGGGAAGCGCTGAGAGAATAGTCCTGCGTTCTGGGCTGTGGGGCGGCTGGGTGCTTGCTCCGATTTGGGAGAGGCAGTGCGGTGGTATGCTGAGGATGTAGGTTCTGAAACCAAACTGCCCGCACAACCACCAGCCTGGCCCTTTCTTAGCTGTGTAACTCTGGGCTGGTTACTTAACCTTTCTGTCCCCATGCTCCGCTTGGGGATGATGCCACAGTGCCATCCCGAGGGGTGGTTGTGAGGATTTGGTGAGGTAAATGCACTTACGGAACACTGGCCTGTCAGCTCAGCTGCGCACTCAGGTCGACCCGGTCGCTGCTTCTCATCTCCTTGGGAATGCCAGGTGGCTCTCGCTAACCACTGCCCTGTCCAGTGTGGAGCCCACAAGCAGGGTGGCAGTGTTCCAGGAGTCTGGGCCAGGGCTGTCCCACGGGGTCCCTGTCTTCACTGCTCCTTGTCTTTGTCTCTTTCGGCTGGGGTGCCCAGAGTCTGGCTGTGGCCTGAGAGGAAAGCATACCTGCTTGACCCCACTGGGGCGGCAGGCAGCAGGGAAAGTCACCGTGCGCCTTGCTCTGGTGATGCAAGCCTGGCCATCATGCTCACACCCCCTGCTGGTTTCAGGAACTGTGGGTTTCCTCTCTGCGCTCTGGCTCACTCTGCGTGCCCCTATCTCCCTCTCCTGGCCTTCCGGACCTGAGCAGTTCAGGTTCTTAGATTGCAAAGAACTGAGGCCAGCTCCAACTTGCTTTAGCCAAAAAGGGATTTGGAGGAAAGCTTCCAGAACTGAAAGCCTGGGGAGCTTCCAGAGCTGAAGGAGCAGCTGGATGTACAGGCCTTAGGAGGGTCCTGGCTAGGACCTGACGGCTCCTTCCCAGCTGGCTGCCCTCCCCCCAAGGCTAGTCCCTGAGGCACCCTGTCACCAGACCTCACTTCCTGGTTTAATTGCCTTATGAGAGCAGCTGGCTGCTCAGGCTCGGGTCAGGTGCCCTCAAGCCAAGTGTCAGCCCCGGTGGGACCTGAGGAGCAGAGAGCTCCTAGCCTAGGCCCGTCATCCAGGCCCCGCCTCCCAGATGTTCTAACCTGTTCTGGTCCTTCATATTCCCCAGGGCTCCCCGTGCCTCCTCCATGAAGCTGCCCTGACCCCTGACCTTGGGGTCCCCCTGCGTGCTCAGTCCATGTTTTGCCACGTCTGCAGAGACGTGTGAGGTGGTGAGGGTCTCCTGGGGCTGGGTGGCAACTGTCTGGTTTGTGAATACCTCGTGGGCCCAGAGCAGGGCTGGTACTCGCATTCATTCACATGTTGATGTGCTGAACCCCGCATTGCATTCTGGGTTTTGAGCAAAGGCAGGTGCTCAGTAGTTTGAGGAGCTTTGTGTCTGTCATCCTGCTAGCTTCCTGACGCAGGGCTTTGCCCGTTCTGGGGCATGTATATCACAGGCAGGGGTTTCCAGAAGTGCCTTTCCTTGTGGGCTTTCAGCCCGCCACCGTGTGAGCAGAGGTGTCCCCTGTGAAACCCTAGGCTGCGGTTCTCTGCCTTGGGGAGACATCACATCGGGCTGGAAACAAAGTTCTGGTGAGTTCTCATGAGGCCCATGTCAGTCGTTGCTCTCCCACAGACCTGGTCACGGACTTGGATTTCTCTCCCTTTGATGACTTTCTTCTGGCCACGGGTTCAGCCGACAGGACGGTGAGTGGAGCTGCTGGACAAGTTGCTCAATGCGCCTCCCCCTCCCCTCAAGGGCCCTCAGCCCCTCCACAGGCCTCCAGGGCTGGGCTAGCCCAAATTCTCAGTTCCTTGATCTACACCAGCTCCCGTGAGCTTCTGTGTGCTTGCTGGGAGCTGTGGCCCTGACTTGCCATTCTGCTGCTTGGCTGCCTAAGGAGAGCAGGGCTGGGGTGATGTGGGACATTGAGGAGACAGAGCAGAGCCCCACTCCGTGGCTCCTGTCTCCCCCACCCCCGCCTCTAATTACACCCTATGATCCTGGGCTGGATTACCCTGGCTTTCCTAACACAGGATACACAGCCTCTATGTCCAGGTACAACCCCTGGGGTTGGGGGCAGCCCTGGGCAAGACCAGCTGGAGGCTCTCCCCAGCCCTGGGCTCACCGACCTGCTGTTTCCCGTAGGTGAGGCTGTGGCGACTGCCGGCCCCTGGCCAGGCGCTGCCCTCGGTGCCGGGGCTGGTGCTGGGCCCTGAGGGCGTCCAGGTGGAGGTACTGCAGTTCCACCCCACCGTGGATGGTGTCCTGGTGAGTGCGGCGGGCACCGCCGTGAAGGTCTGGGATGTAACCAAGCAGCAGGCCCTCACAGGTACGGGCCGCGCTGGCCTTGCCCACCCTGGGCGGCCCCCCGGCTGGACGGCACTCTGTTGCTTTATGTTTTTGCTAACGTGAATTTTAAAATCTGTGTTAAAGTTTCATGTGTACGTGGTTTGAAAGGTGGTAAGATTCCAGCAGACGTATTACACATGCTCCATCCGTCCCCACTTCCTTTAGGCATCTGTTTTCATTTCATGTAGCTGTTTTTCTTCCATATGTCTAAATAACTTTCTCATACTGTTATTTCTCGAACTATATGTCACTTCGATTTTGAAAACAAACGTCTGGCTGCTTCTCTGCCAGGCGGGGATTTTGCTCTCTTACAGCCCCTTCCCCCATGCTTCTCTCGATTTCACGACCTAGCCTGTCTTAGTCCATCCCGAGTCCAGCTGCTCTAACACACTACCACAGCCGGGGCTCTCATTTCTTGTGGTTCTGGAGGCTGGACGTCCAAGATCTGGATGCC
Source organism: Acinonyx jubatus (assembly GCF_027475565.1). Taxonomy (NCBI): domain Eukaryota; kingdom Metazoa; phylum Chordata; class Mammalia; order Carnivora; family Felidae; genus Acinonyx; species Acinonyx jubatus. Next base: position 40,046,384 of record NC_069398.1, on the reverse strand, counting down.
GGCAGGTTCCGTGTTTGGTGAGAACCCACTTCCTGGGTCACAGATGGTCGTCCTGGTGGTGTGTCCTCACATGGTGGAAGGGACGAGGACACTCTCAGGGCCCCTTTCTTAGGGGTACTAATCCGGTTTGGGAGGCTTCACTCTTGTGACCTAATCACCTCTTTCAAGCCCTGCCTCCAAACACAGTGGGAGTTAGGCTTCAACTCGTAGGGCGATACAAACATTCAGACTACGCGTAGATGATGACAGTCTAGAGCCCGATTACTCAGTGAATGGTTACGACCCTGCACTGTGACCCCCACGGAGCCCTGGTGTTCTCTGGTGATGCCACTGAGTCGTTTCTGCCGAGGCCCTGACACGCTCGTCCCCTTTTTAGGGAAAAGATGCGAGGTTCCATGAGTTAAAGGACAGCCTTGCCTTCTAGAACTGTGCAGGGTGACCAGGGCGGGACACCAAGGTGGTGTCCCCATCTTTGGGGCTGGGACCCAGGGGCCAACCAAGGGCCCCCAGTAGCATAAACTACGCACAGAGAGCTCCTGGTATAGTCAAGGAGACCAGCTTAACCTTTGGAGCAGAGGTGAAGGTTACCAGGCAGAATGTCACTAGGGGGTCACCCAGCTGTAACTGCTGCATCTCAGGTCGTCTCGTGCTGCCACTGTGTTGAGGGCCTTGCATGTTGCAGATGAGGTTAAACAACTTGACCAAGAACAAGGAGCAAGTGGGTGGCAGGGCTGGGATTGATCTCGGGGCAATAAGCCCTGGCATAGTGGTCCTCTGCTGCTGCAGAACAAGTGATCACAAAACTTAGGGGTTTAAAACAATTAGGAGCATCTGTTTATGTCACAATTTCTGAGGGTCCAAGATCTGAGAGCTGCTTAGCCGGGTGGTTCTGGCTAAGGGTCTCTTACGAGGCTACAGTTGAGACACTGGCTTCGTCATCTGAAGATGTGACTGGGGCAGGAGGCTCAGCTTCTCAGAGGGTTCATGGACACGGTGCTGGCTATGAGCAGGATGCCTCAGTCCTTGCCATGGGGCCTGTCCCCGGGCCACCTGAGTGCCCCCACAGCATGGCGGCTGGCTGCCCCTGGTGGACAGTCTGGGTCTCTCTCCTTGCGTCCATAGCCTCAGGTGTCCCTTGGCTTGTACGTGGCGTCTTCTCCGTGTCTTCGCATCGTCTTCCCTCTGTGCACGTCCAATTCTGTGTCCACATTTCCCTTTTCATGAGGACCAGTCATATAGGACTAGGGTCCACCGTAATGATACCAGCTTAACTTGATCTGCAAAGACCCCGTTTCCAGATAAAGTTATAGCGCAGGTGTTGAGGGTTAGGATGTCAGCATCCTTGTTTGTTTTTTTTTTACGTTTATTTATTTTTAAGTAATGTCTACACCCCACAGGGGCTCGAACTCATGACTCCCAAGATCCAGAGTCACATGCTCTTTCAATATTGCCAGCCAGACGTCCCAGCATCTTTTCGTGAGGGAGACAATTCAACCTATAATAGGAGCATCAAAAAATTTGTGGATGTATTTCCAAAAAATTTTTTTAACGTTTATTTATTTTTGAGAGAGAGGGAGAGGGTGGAGGAGGGGCAGAGAGGTAGACACAGAATCTGAAGCAGGCTTCGGGTTCTGAGCTGTCAGCACAGAGCCTAATGTGGGGCTCGAACTCATGAACCGCAAGATCATGGCCTGAGCCGAAGTTGGATGCTTAACTGACTGAGCCCCTATGCCTATGTGGACATATTTCAAAACTGTCACACTGGGGAAGGAGCAGGGGTGGCCCAAGCAGAGTCCAAGGTGGGAATGTGGCTCAGCCACGGGGTGGTGTCACTTAGGTGGGGTGTGTTGGTGAGTGACTGGAAGTAACCCTGGGTGGGAAGTGAGAACCCGTCTGAGGAGCAGGGAGCCTCAGAAGGTTTTTGAGTGCAAGCGTGGCCTGCTGAGGGCAGGGCTAAAGTGAGAAGTCCCGGGTGCAGTGCAGCGTGTCTGGGAGGACATGCACCTCGTGCTCTTCCCGCAGGAGAGGGGCTCTTGCAGCTCCGGCCTGCACCCTGGGAAGTTATCCCCAGCCAGGTCCTCCTGCACCCGCTTCCCTGGTGCTCCCATTGCCCAGGGCAGGGTGGGGAGACACTAGATGCCCTCCTGACCTTGGCTGCTTCTCTACAGAGCTGGCGGCCCATGGGGACCTGGTGCAGGGTGCTGTCTGGAGCCGGGATGGAGCCCTGGTGGGCACGACCTGCAAGGTAAGCAGCTGGACAGTGAGACTTGGCTCCGTAGGGGGGGCCAGGGGGACCAAGGGCTTCTCTGAAAGAGAAAATGTGGGGTCTGCATACCTGGGAGATCCTCTTTCCAAAATTCTTTTCTCTGCCTTCTTGGAAGACCCATTTTCCATGTGGGTTTTTGTTTTTGTTTTTGTTTTTTTGGTGTCAAGTTTTATTTCCCATTTGGTTCATTAGACAGTAAGTTCCAGGTGTTGGCCTGTGCTCTGCAGTCAGCGGGGCCGCTAGCCCCCAAGCAGCCCCTGCTGGAGGGCAAGGTGGTCGTGCAGCAGGGCGTGGTTCGCTTGCTCCGTCTCCGCTGGTGCATGCCCCTTCCCAGGGACAGCGAGGTGGGGCCTCCCTCGCTGAGGAGGAGGGGACAGGCGTTCCAGACAGAAGCACCAGCTGGACAGGTTGGGGCTGTGACCTCCCCCTCCAATGAGAAGCCCTCTCTGCCCTGATTTGCATGCCCTTAGCTCTTCACAGAGTGAGGTCGAGAGGGAGGGAAGGAGGAGAGTGGCAGGAGATAGTCACCGCCACCACCGGGAGTTTTTACTTTATGGTTACCAGAGGAGCGTAGTTTGTGCCTGTTTTACAAATTTGGGACAGGAGTGGAAAAGTAAAAAAAAATCACCTGTAATCCTCCCCACCCAGGGGCGATGTCTGTCACCATCTTGACATCTTTCTCTCTGAACTTTTCTTAGGCATGTTTTCCTGTATGTGTTGAGATCGCACTCTCCACGTTACTCTACCCTGTGTTTTACGTTCTGTGTAATATGTATGTTTTCCAGTTCATCAGTAATTGAATGAACATCACAGAAAATATTCTATCATTCAGATTTACGAGTTCACTTGAGTTATGCTATTACAAGTTATAACATCTGAATATATTTGTATACAGATTTTTTGAGGGGTTTTGTTTTTTGTTTGCAATGTGACTTTCTTAAATTAAAAAAAAAAAGTTTAAGATTATTTATTCATTTTGAGACACTGTGTGCACACACATGGGGGAAGGGCAGAGAGATGGAATAAGAGAGAATCCATAGCAGGCTCTGCACTGTTAACACAGAGCCCAACGTGGGGCTCGAACCCACGATCCGTGAGATCATGACCTGAGCCGAAACCAAGAGTTGGACGCCTAGCCGACTGAGCCATCCAGGTGCCCCTCAACATAACTTTAAAAAAAAATTTTTTTAACGTCTATTTATTTTTGAGAAAGAGGAGGAAAAAGAGAGAGAGAGAGCGCGCGCATGAACCAGGAAGAGGCAGAGAGAGAGAGAGAGGGAGACACAGAATCCAAGGCAGGCTCCAGGCTCTGAGCTATGAGCACAGAGCCTGATATGGGGCTTGAACTCACAAACCGTGAGAGCCAAAGTCAGACGCTTAACCAACTGAGCCACCCAGGCGTCCCTCAATGTGACTTTCTTAGCTTACAAAGCTTAGGGGCCGGCAAACTTCTGTAAAGGACCAGATAGTACATACTTTGGGTTTTGCAGGCCACGCTGTCTCTGTCGGTGCCGTTTTGTAACAAGGAAGCAGCTACAGACAAATGTAAATGGTGGGCATGTCCACGTTCTAGTAAAACTGTAACTGCAGAATCAGATCTCGGGTTGTGGGTTGGATTTGGCTGACTTGGCCTGAGGGCCTTATCTCCCTCTCCCCCCGGGTCTAGATTTTTACCAGGGACATTGCTGGCTTGGAGGTTGTGAAGGTTTGTCAGCTGGTTGGTAGATTTTCCCGAGTTGTCTTCCAGAGGAGTAATGCCAGCCTCCTGGGGCTGTGTGTGGAGGTTGTGGTTCCAGCCTGGGCTTTGGGAGGGGACTTGGGTGTCTGTTCCGTCCTCTGAACCTGCTGCTCTGCCGCTTCTCATCCGAAACGTGGGGCAGCAGGAGCACCGGTCCCGCAGGCGGAAGCCCTGCCGCTGGGCCCCTGCCCTTCTCTGGCCTTAGAGCTCCTCCAGTGGGTGCCTGAAGGGCTCAGATCTGCAGCTGTGACAGAGGATAGTGGGAACGTGCCTTGGCCTCCGCAGTAGCAGAGCGGCCCTGAGCAGATGAGGGCAGCATCCTCACGGGAGGTGCAGGTGTGGTCTCCACCAGTATGAATGTTCTGATGTTAATGGCCCTCGCCCGGACTGGCCTGCCTGGGGTATGGCTGTGGGGCTCAGGGCAAGCCGGGGCCACCTCTCTTAGAGCTCTCTCTGGCCACAAGGCTGGATGGCTTCCTGGTGAGGGGGATCCCGCCAGTGTCCACCCATGGCCTGCAGGTGTGACTTGGATGGTCCTTCACTTAAGAGCTGCAGCCCACAAGGCCAGTCCAGGCTGCAGCCTGGAGGGAGGTGGCTTCTCTCGGTCTTGCATCCACTGCCCTGTGTCAGCTCCAGGCCCCCAGCCCAGTTGCAGGCAGGATGTCTGAGAGTCAGGTGTCTAGAGGCTTGACATGGGTCACTTCCTGTGGAGCAGTCAGAGAGACCCCTCCCCTCCACAGAGCTCACAGCCCAGCACGGTGGTTTCTGGTTTCCGTGAGGCTACAAAGAGTTGGATTAGGATGCAGCCTTGTCTCCCAGGGCTCCTGCCGTGTGAGGAGGCAGCCAGGTGAGGAGTGCCAGCAAAAGGAGCTGCGGGCGACCGCCGGCGAAGGGAGGCGGGTGGGGCGAGGGCGAGTATGAGGCCAGCTGAGAGCAGTGGGCATGGGGGAGGTGGGGAATCCAGCAAGAGGGGGTGGAGCTGGGGGGGGGGCATGGGGAGGCCATGAGGAGTGTTGCAGCCCCCAGGAGAGGGGGCCGTGCAGGTGCCAGGCCTCCGGGACTGGGGACGGGACTGGGTGACCGAGGAGGGCAGGGAGGAGGGCCTAGAGCGTGGGAAGGAGGGTGTCAGCTCTGGGGAGTTAGCAGAGGGTTTACTGAGGAAGTGTGCAGCTGTCCAGGCACTCCTCCCCAGGGGTCTGAGCCCCATTTGCCTCCCAGTTTGAATGGTGGGGTGGGGGGGTGAAAAGTGACCCGGTCGCAGAATGCCCCTCTGTGTCCTGCCACCTCCTGTTGGCGTGATGAGTCAGCTTCCTATAGGCTGTTGTCTCCTGAGGATGAGTGAGTGTGATGAGGCCACAGCTCGATCCGGTGGAACTCTCCTGCCCCTCTCGACCCAGGAGCCTGAGATTGTGGAGTAGGAACCACTGGTTCCCCACATGGGTGGCTGGAGTAGAGCCCTCCCCCACGCCCACCTCTGCTTTCCTGGACCTGGGTGTTCTACCTGTGGGGACACAGCACCTGACATTGCCGCGTCCGGGTGCAGCATCCTGGGGGGGACGCTGTCCTACAGGGTGTGATCTCCACTCCGAGCTGTCAGTGGTGGCTGGGGGCCACCGCGGTCCTGAGTTTGCTGCTGCCCTCTCCTGTCAAGGGGCACCCTCAGGATCCTGGTCGGGGGTCTGAAATGCCAAAACCTTTGGGGAATGGTCCTGGCGCCCCCCCCCCCCCGTGACTGAAGGTCAGGAGGAGGTGTCCGTGGGTTTGTCCTGAGCACGTGGGGGAGCCAGTGAGGGGCCCGCCCTCTGCAGGAGGGAGCTCTGCTCAGACGGGTTGCAGGCTGGGCTCTAGGTTTATACACAGGACTGCCTGATTTGGGTACAGCGTGAGGGACACTCTGCTTCCTCTCGGGGCTTCCCCCTCTCCACACCATCTCCTGCTGGCTGTCTGGTTCTGCCTCCCAGGACCCCTGATTTTACCGCAGAAGCCCCTTCCTGTTCTCTTCCCAGCTCCTCCAGCTGAGGGAAATGCAGCCAACCACTAGGGGGCGTGTCGGCCTCACGGATGGGCAGGCAAGCTGCGATCCCGCTCCACGTGGTCCGGTTGTGTCTGTGAGCCCAGTGAGGACATACACCTTGGCCACCCAGGGCCACCCCCTCTGCTGTGGCCCAGCAGGCCAGGCCAGCCTCCAGTGCCCAGTCTGACCCCTGGTGTGGATCCAGTGTTGAACCCCCTGCATTTGGTGGCCCAGCTGCCTTTGGGGAGCACCCATGAGGCAACAATTGGGACTCTGACCTGTGAGACGTGTTGCTATCACTTGTCCTCGTCCTACCCGGGGCTTAGGGGTTTGCCCAGGTCACAGAGCCCGTAAGTGCTGGAGTTGGCATCCAAACCCAGGCCATCTGTCTCTCCACATGGCTCCTGATGGGAGTGGCCCCTGTTGCCAGGAGACTTTTTCTCTCTCTCTCTCTCTTTTTGAAGTTTATTTACTGGGGCGCCTGGGTGGCTCAGTCTGTTGGGCATCTGACTTCAGCTCAAGTCGTGATCTCATGGTCACAAGGCTCATGCGTTCGAGCCCTGTGTCGGGCGCACTGCTGTCACCAGAGAGCCTGCCTCTGATCCTCTGTTCCCTTCTCTCTCTCTGCCCCTCCCTGGCTCACGATCTCTGTCTCTGTCTCAAAAATAAATAAACATTTAAAAGTAAATAAATAAAATTTATTTACTCATTCTCAGAGAGACAGAGAATACAAGAGGGGGAAGGGCAGAGAGAGAGAATCCCAAGCAGGCTCCTCACTGTCAGCACAGAGCCCAACGCGGGGCTCAAACCCACCATCCATGAGATCATGACCTGAGTCATGAGTCAAGAGTTGGACGCTTAAATGCCTGAGCCAGCCAGGCGCCCCAAAGAGGCATTCTCTCTTGCCCATAGTCTCTCAAGATCCTCTGTCTCTCGCTGTCTCTCCCTGTTGTCTGTCTCTCGCTGCCCTGTTTCTCCTCGATCTCTGGTTGTCCTCTGTCCCTCTGTCTCTCTGTCTCTCTCTGTTCTCTCCCTGTTCTCTGTCTCTGTCAGTCTGTGCCTCTCTCCACCTGTCTCCATCGTTCGCTCTTCTCTCGGCCTGTTTCTGTCCTGTGCACCTCTAGACAGCGTCCTCCTGAACTCAAGGCTGTGGGTGGTGCCGCACAGCACGGCTGATCCTGGGGCCGGGCCTGGTTCCCGGATGGCACATAGCAAGTGCTCTGTGAACTGCGGCTGGGAAGACTTTGACAGGAGTGACCCAAGGACCCTGGGACCCTGCCAGCGTGTCAGGAAGTCCTGGGCCTGGCCCTCTCTGTTGTTCACTTGTCCACTTGTCCAGCACTCACCCGCTGCCCCCTCCATTCCCACCGTCTGGTCTCCTGGCATGACCTTGTCTTCCCCTTCATGTCACGTGTCAGCAAGTTCCTGTTTCCATATTTTTGTTCATGCATTTCCACCTCCTTTGAATACCTTTCCCTTCCCAGTGCAAGCTCTGCCTGTCCTTCAAGGTTCATCTCAGCACCCAAGTGGGAACCAGGCAGAAACTGAGCAGCTAGTACCTGGTACCTGGGGTTCTCATGTCCCTCCTCCCTGTCTGGTCTCGCATTGGTTGGGGTGGTGCATTTGCTGTAGGTAAACCGCTGTTGCTGCATGAACTGAAGGTCACAGTTTACACGAGGGCTCACTCTGGATGATGCATTGTAGGGGTTTTGACGAACGCACGACATCACGTGCCCACCATGACAGCATTGTGCAGAATAGCTTCACCGCCCTAAAGTGCCCTGTGCTTCACCCATTCACCATCCCCCTCCAAACTGCTGGCAACCACTGATTCTTTTGCTGTCTCTCAAATGTTATTTGCCTTTTCGCGGATGTCATGTAGTTGAAATCATACAACACACAGCCTTTCCAGATTGGCTTCTTTCCCTTAGTCAGGTGCACTCGTGGGCCCTCCATGGCTTTTTGTGGACCAAGAGCTACTTCTTTATGGTGGTAAAAAACGCATCATAAAATTTGCCATCTTAACCATTAAAAAATTTGTTAACACTTACTTTTGAGAGAGAGAGCACACGTGTACATGAACACGTGTAAATTGGGGAAAGGCAGAGAGAGAGAGACAGAGGATCCGAGGCAGGCTCCATGCTGTCAAAGCAGAACCCACCGTGGGGCTCAAACCCAGGAACCGTGAGATCATAACCTAAGCTGAAATCAAGAGTTGGCCGCTTAGCCGATGAGCCACCTAGGCGCCCCTTGAGCATTTTTTAAATATACGGTAATGTTAAGTTTATTTACATTGTTGTGAAACAGGTCTCCTGAACCAAAACTCTATACCCATTAAACAACAACGTCCCTTTGCCCCCTCTCCCCGCTAGCCCTCAGTAACCGCCATTCTGTTCCCCGTGTGTGATTTGAGCTACCTTAAATACCTCGTGTAAGTGAATCATAGACGATTTGTCCTTTTGTGGCTGGCCTACTTCATTTACCCTAATGTCCTGGAGGTTCATCTGTGTTGTGCTATGTGACAGGATGTCCTTCTTCAGGCTGAATACCATCCCATCGTCTGTGGGGACCACATTGTGTTTATCCGCTCATCTGTCAGTGGGCTCTTGGGCTGCCTCCACCTCTTGGCTGTTGTGAATAATGCTGCAGTGAGTGCTGTGAATAATAATGTGAATAACGAACATGGCACCCTCTTGGTGACCCTCTTCCTGGTTCTCTCAGTATACGCTAACAAGTGGAATTGTTGGATCATAAGGTAATTCTGTTTTTACTTTTTTGAGGAGCTGCAGCTCTCTTTTCCACAGCGGCCACACTGTCTTATGTTGCCACCGACAGTGCACAAGGCTCCCAGCTTTTGCACTTCCTCCCCGGCCCTGGGTCTTTGATAGTAGCCATCCTAATGGATGTGAGGTGGTATCTCAGTGTGGTTTTAGTCCTCATTTCCCTGATGATTAGTGATGGTGAACGTCTTTTCATATATTTATTTGCCATTTGTATATCTTCGAAGAAATATCTGTTCAAATCCTTTGCCCCTTTTTTACACCATGTTTACTTTTGAGAGACGGAGAGAGAGAGAGAGAGAGCAAGTGCACATGGGGGAGGGGCAGAGAGAGGGGGACAGAAGTATCTGAAGCAGGCTCCACAGCAAGCCCGAGGCGAGGCTCCAACTCACAAACTGTGAGATCATGACCTGAGTCAAAGACAGATGCTCACCTGACTGAGCCACCCAGGTGCCTTTGCCCATTTTTTACATACAGGTATTTGATTTTGTTGTTGTTGTAGGAGTTCTTCATGTATATTTTTTTAAGTTTATTTAGTTATTTATTTTGAGAGAGAGGGAGTGCGAGTGGGGGAAGATTAGAGAAAGGGGGAGAACCTCAAGCACGCTTCGCGCTATCAGCACAGAGCCCATGTGGGGCTCGAACTCATGAAACCGTGAGGTCATGACCTGAGCGGAAACCAAGAGTCAGACAGGTACCCCTTCAATATATTCTTTTTTTTTTTTTTAATTTTTTTTAACGTTTATTTATTTTTGAAACAGAGAGAGACAGAGCATGAACAGGGGAGGGGCAGAGAGAGAGGGAGACCCTGAATCTGAAACGGGCTCCAGGCTCTGAGCTGTCAGCACAGAGCCCGACACGGGGCTCAAACTCACAGACTGTGAGATCATGACCTGAGCCAAAGTCGGACGCTCAACCGACTGAGCCACCCAGGCACCCCAATGTATTCTTGATATTAACCCCTTACCAGATCTGTGATTTGCAAACATTTTCTCCCATCCCTTAGGGCAGCCTGTCTTTTGACTCTGTTGATTGTGTCCTTTGAAGAACAGAAGTTTGATGCAGTCCTGTTTGTCTGCTGTTGGCTTTGGTTCCCTGTGCTTTTAGTGTCCTATGCAAGGAGTCATTACCAAATCCGATGTCATGAAGCTTTTCCCCTACGTTTGCTTCTGGGAGTTTTATGGTTTGGCTTCTTCCTTCTTTTCTTTATCACGGAATAGTATTCCATTGTACGAATGTGCCGCAGTTCATCTGTTCACCTGTTGAGGGACCTGTTGATTGCTTCCATTTTTTTTTGCAACTTTTAAAAGTGCCATGAACGTTTATACCAGCATACGTTCTTAACTCATTTGGATAAATTCTTAGGAGTGTAATCGCTGGATCATACAGTTAAGAGTTATCTGTAGCTTTGTAAGAAACTGCCAGACTGCCTTCTAAAGTGGCTATTACGTTTGCATTCCCATCAGCAATGAGTAAGAGTTTCTGTTGCTCCCTAATCTCTCCAGCATTTGGTGTTGTCATTTTGTAAAAAAAAATTTAGCCATTCTAATAGGTGTGTGGTGGTAACTTGTTTTAGTTTGTAATTCCCTAATGAGACATGATGTGAAACAGGTTTTCCTGTATTCATTGTTCATCGTGTGTATCTTTTCTGATGAGGTGTTTGTTTAGGTCTTTTGCCCATTTGTTCATTTGGATTATTTTCTTATTTTTAAATAGAATCTTACTTTTTTAAATTTTTCTAATGTTTTAAGTGTTGTGTATTTGGGATACAAGTCCTCTCTCAGATAGGTGCTTTGCAGGTAGTTTCAGCCTGTGGCTTGTCTTTCCTTTTTCTTAACAGTGTCTCTATATACCAGAAGTTTATGATTTTAATGAAACCCAGTTTTTTGTTTTTTTGGTCACGTTGTATAGATGCAACACCAACACTTTTGATATTGTATCTAAAACTTCATTGCCAAATCCAAAGTCACCTAGATTTTTCTCCTGTGTTCTCTTCTAGAGCTTTTGTAAGTTTGCATTTCACATGTAGGTCTATGATCCATTTTGAGTTGGTTTTTGTAAAAGATGTAAAGTCTGTGTCTAGATTCACCTTTTCACATGTGAATGTGCACTTGTCCCAGTGCTGTTTGTTGAAAAGACTGTCTTTTCTCAGTTGTGTTGCCTTCAGTCCTTTGTCAGAAATCAGTTGACTGTATTTGTGTGTGTTTGGCTTTTGGCTTTGTCCAGCAAAGCCGAGGATGACAGCAGAAAGGATTACTCAAGACTCCGAGCAAGAGGTGAGAGGGAGGCTAGGGGAAGTCTTCCTGCACCCCTCCCAACTCCCCGGCTCCCACATTTATCAGGCATAACTATAGGGAAAACATTGTGCAGTATGCCAGTGGCTGCGGGCAAAAAAAACAAAAACAAAAAACAAAAACAAGAAGAAACAAGACAACAAAAAAACAAGAAATCAGGCAAAAAAACAACAACATGGCATTCCAGAGACTACAAAAGAGCAGATGCTGAAAGCAAGGTGGAGAATAAGATAAGATACCCCGTTGATAACAGGGTCTAGGGAATTCCCGAGCCCAGGCAGGACCCACCCCCTGTATACAGATTAACTAGATACACGTCTGCTGTTTTCAGCAAGGCCAGAAAGTACTGTTCTGCTTTGCAATGCATTCCCTTTAATCTCCTTAACCAGGACATAGGTATTTGATTCCCCACATTTGTGGGGGTCTGTTTCTGGGCCTTCCTTTCTGTTCCTTTGATCTATTTGTCTATCCTTATGCCAGTACCACATTGTCTGATTAACGTAGCTTTAAAGTTGGGTACTATTGGTCCTACTTACTTGGTCTCCTTCAGTATTGCCTGGGCCATTCTGAATCTTATGCCTGTTCATATAAACTGTAGAATCACTTTGTCAATAAGCACAACATAAGTTGCTGGAATTTTTACTGGGATTTCATTGAATCTGTAGATCAAGTTGGGAAGAGCTGACGTCTTGACGGTATTGAGTCTTCCTGTCCATGAACGTGGAATATTTTTCCGTTTATTTAATTCTTTGATTCCTTTCATTAGAGTCTTGTAGTATCCTTCCCATAAATCTGGTATGTATTTTGTTAGACGTATAGCTATGTGTCTCATATTTTTTGATGCTGATGTGAATGGTATTATGTTTTTAATTACAAATTCCAGTTTATTGCTGCTTCATTGTTTTTCAAAATATGAAAATATGAATTCATGCTGATTTAAACAAAGTGAAACTGTGCTAAGATGGAAAAAAAAGTAAAAGCTACTTACCCTCTGCCTTCCCCCTCCCCAGCACCCAGCCTTAATGCACAGCCCACACTGTTTAAGACCTTTCTCCTTGCTTAGCTAGCTCGCAAAAGTTACAGGAATGTGGTCAGATATGGATTTTTGTTGATTTTTACCACAGCAGAATCACACCACGTATGTTATTCTGCACCTTCTTTGTAGTGCTTAATAGTTTGTCGTGGCCAAGGCGTTAAGTAGGCAGGGAATGCAGGTTCTACTCCTTCTCTTCTCCGGTTCTTTATGCATGGATGTTTGTGGGCTTTTAAAGGGTTTTTTAATGTTTAGTTATTTATTTTGAGAGAGAGAGCGCACACGTGCACACGTGGTACACAGAGGGAGGAGCAGAGAGAGAGGGAAACAGAATTCCAAGCAGGCTCTAAAGTCAGTGCAGGGCCTGATGTGGGGCTTGATCTCATGACTGTGAGGTCATGACCCGAGCCGAAATCAAGAGTTGGACACTTAACTGACTGAGCCACCCAGGTGCCCCGCTATGCACGTACAGATCAATTATTCTACAGGAATAAAGTCCTTATTATAAGGGTATGGTACTTTATTACAATACACATACATATCTTTTGATCTACTCCCATCTCCACCCTTAGGTAACCTGAGTCAGTAACTGTATGCTGAGTGATGGTTAGGATGTGTCAGCTCACTGTCCTGGTTAGACACCAAGTTCTTTGAGTGTAGAAATGATATCATCTTTTACACCTCTCTGGGCTGGGCTGGGTACAGGGCAAAACATTTGCCAGCTGGTAGCCTAGAATTTGGTTTAGTTTCTTTATCTATGAGGGGGTTGTGGTGATAGGACTGTTTCATAAGATGTTTGGAAGCACGGAGAGAGATCATGTGTGTTAGCGGGCCTGGTACATAGTAGGTGCTCAGGAAATGTGAATTCTCACTGAGTTCTCTATTGTGGGTGACTGGGGCAGGAAAGGGGACCTGTCCCCTGCAGTGAGAAGAAGGAACCAGGCTGGGGAGGTCCCCCCTGGTGCGTGATGCCAGCTCTGTGTACTAGGGTGTGGGACCATGACAGCCTGTGGGTGGAGGGGACATCTGGCCCCTGAGGACGCTGCCTGTCCTAAGTGTGCTCTATTTTCTCCTCTCTGCTTTCCCAGGACAAGCAGCTGAGGATCTTCGACCCCAGAGCGAAGCCCGGGTCCTCCCAGGTGAGTTGTGTGGGCAGGGGGCTGGGTTGAGGCCCTAGTGGCTCCAACAGGTGCCGCCGGGACAGGCTCTGCCTCTTGGCAGAGATTCTGCCACACCCCACGCCCCTGGCCAAGGCCTTGTGAGTGTGAAGGGGTCACCTGGGAGGTGGGCTCCTGCTGCTGGCAGCTCTTTCCGGAAGGCATATTCTGAGTCCTGGGAGTACCTGGCTTTGATCACAGGGTGCAGTGCAGCCAGGCTGTCCACAGGCATTCATTCAGTGGAGGCATCCTGTGGCTTTAGGAAGCTAATTTCAGAATCCAGCTTCCTCTCCTCCTTTGAGACCCCCATCCCCCCTACCTTTCCTGGCACAGTTGGCAGAAGCCAGCCTCAGAGGAGCCAGAAAGACACAGCTGCCCACCTCATACCTGTCCAGTCTCACAGCCAGTGGACTCTCACTCTGCTCCTTTGGGTCTGTGGGATCTAGGCACTGAGCATGTTTGGTTTGTGTTTGTGATGGTGCTTGGGGTGCATGTGGCCCTTTGAGTGCTGAGCGGGGCTCTGGGTTCTGGGTTCATGCTATAGCCAGTGAGCCACTGGGGAATCATTCATTCATTCATACATTCATTCATTTGACATTGGCTCAGTGTCGGGCACGTGATGAAGGGGGCCTGTCACCTGGGCTATGGGAAGCCATTCAAGTTTTAAGCCGAAAGTGAGGTGAGAAGATTTACATTTTAAAAAAATATTTACTTATTTTTGAGACAGAGCATGCGCACACACAGGGGAGGGACAGAGAGGGGGAGACGGAGGATCTGAAGCAGGCTCCACGCTGACAGCAGAGAGCCCTATGTGGGGTTCAAGCCTACGAACTGTGAGATCATGACCTGAGCCAAAGTCAGATGCTCAACTGACTGAGTGCACCCAGGTGCCCTGCTCAGATTTACATTAAAAAAATTTTTTTCTAGGGGCTCCTGGGTGGCTCAGTCGGTTGAGCGTCTGACCTTGGCTCAGGTCATGATTTCACGGTTCGTGGGTTAGAGCCCCACATCAGGCTCACTGCTGTCAGCCTGCCAGCTCAGAGCCCGCTTCGGATCCTCTGTCCCTCTCTCTCTGGCCCTCCCCCGCCTTACACTCTCCCCCAAATAAATAAATATTAAAAAAGAAAAAGTATTTTTTAGAAGTTGAAGAGGCTTCTTTCCTGAGGAAGGTAAAGATCAGGGCCCTGCTGACAGCTCAGGGGAAGAGCTCCGCAGCAAAGCCCCAGGCCCATCACAGATACCCTTTCCCCATCCCTAGGACTTGTTCCCTACCAGGGGTAGAGGGCACTTTGTCAGCCTACACCTGACCAGCAGTAGCCAGGGATGACAGGGCTTTCCTCCCCCACCCCCACCCTGCATCCGTAGCACGTGTGTGTGCACACGCACACACGGAATCCCCTTCAGGTAGGCCGTAGCAGCTTTTGGCCCCAGACGGCCCAGTCTGTTCCATTTCTGACTGGCTGAAGACCGGACGGAGGTCCCGTCCTGACAGGTGAGCCAAGCCAGGCAGGAGTGGTTTTAGCCCACTCCCCACTCCACTCACCAGCGGCCCTGCTTCCCAGGGAAGTTGGCTTATGGTTTGTGGCCCTGTGGCTGGCAGGGCAGCAGAGTCTCAGAGCAGTGCAGGTATGATCAGGGGGCTTCGCTGGAGCTTTCTGTGCTCAGAAAGGGGGGTCCCAGGGCACTGTGCGTAGTACCCCCGTTCCTGCCCTGACTGGGCATTGAAGGGCCAGCTTCCCCAGCCTGAACATTTTCTTCCTTCCCTGCCTCCTCCGCCAGCAAAGGGGGGTGGGGGACCATGATGGTGCCGAGGTGGAGACAGAGTGGCTGCCGTCCAAAGGGCTCCAAGTTCCTAGAAGAGGGGGGAGAGGATCTCGTTCTGGAGGAAGCCCCCCTGAATGGGGCTTCTGGGCCAGGGAGACCTGGGAAGAGCGTGGGTGGCTCCTGCCCCCTCGCAGCTGCTGGGCTGGTGCCTGTGCTCTGCTGCTGGTGCGCTGGTGCGGGGGCAGTAGGGCCTGGAACGCTGCCCTCCTCATGGCCCTGCCCCCCACTTCCGCCCAGGGCATCTGGCCCACACCTGGCTTCTATTAGGAAAACCGCTGCTGGCGGCCAGGGTCGGTGTGAGCTGAGGGGCCAGCTCAGGGGAGAGGCCTTTGGGGAGCTCCTTCTTTGGAGATCCTCCTTCCCCACTAGAAGGGGGGCTTTGTTGGGGGAGTCACGGGAGGATGCGCTGCCCTCCCTGCCCCGTTGGCTGTCACCGTAGCATGGAGGCTGGTGGGGAGCCCTGGGGGGGTCCACCTCCTGCTGCCTCTTTGGGCCCTGTGTGACCTGAGTTTGAGTCAGGGGATGCTTGGGCAGCTGTCTCCTGTTCACATCCCCTACTTCATTTCTAGATTCCATTTATGACCATTTATCATACTCTGGGCCCTTGGCACACACAGTCTTTTTTCACCCTCATGATTGCCCTGTAAAGTTGGCCCATTGGTCATTTCTGTCCCAGGGTCACAGCTGGGTGGCCCAGGCAGGCTCCGTCTGACACCAAAGCCTGTTCACGGTGCCAGAGCCCATTGGGGGGGGGGGGGGGTGTGGAGGGGTGGGAGGGCAGGCCCTGAAGCCATGGGCATGCCAGGGAAGTAGCTTGCAGCAAAGCGAGTGTCCAGGGAGTTGTGAGGCTTCAGCACCCTCACCAGGGTTAGGACTGGCCTGGAGTGAGCCCTCTGACCTCTGGCGTGGCCTGGTGGCCCTGTGCCTTTTGTGTGCATCAGGCAGGTCCTGGGGCCAGCATCTGGAACCCAGGACTGAGCCTGGCCGGGAAGGAGAATAGGTGGGTGGTGGGGGTCTTACACCAGAGAAGGTCCCCTGGCCCTGAGGAAGGACCCCAGGAGCCCAGGGCTGCTCCTCCAGCTGCCCTGCCCCACACAGGAAGTGTTGCCATAGTGACAGAGAGGTGGGATTTGGCCGTATGGCGGCTGGAATGCTGCTATGTGCCTGCTCCTGGTGCCCCTGTGCTGGCCACTCAGCCCCTCCTGTTCTCTCCTTGGGGCCAGGTGTGGGGGAAACACGAGGGGACTGTGGGGCTTCTCCCTAAGCAGGATGCCCTGCTGCCTCATCCCCTGTGGCTTGCAGGCTGCCTCATCCCCTGTGGCTTGAATTACCTCCTGCGGTTCCCCTCAGAGCCTCCTGGGACAGTGCTGGGGCTGCAGGCTCGCAGGCTGCCTGGGGTCCAGCTACAGCCTCCCCCCTGCCCCAGAGAATGACAGTCTGGGGATCTGAGTGAGGGCTCCTCCTCCCTGGTCCCGCTGAGGTCAGGGAAGAAGAACTTGCCATTTCTGAAAATAAAAATTACTGTAGTAATCTGGAGATAGGGATGGAGGGGTGGGTGGCCACCCTTCTCCCGCCCATGGGGCTTCCTGTGGCCCCTGGGCACACAGAGCCAGGTGTGCCCACGGTGGGCACACTGGGCTCTGTCTAAGCTCTTACCTGGTCTCAGCTTCCTTGGTGCCTTCAGTGTTCCCAGAGACCAGTGCCCTGCTCAGAGACCGTCACCACCCTGTGGACATCCTGAGTCCCTTCTGGTCCCCCCTCTGCCTTCCAGCTGCTCAACTCTTCTCACCGCAGGTCCCTCTCACGCAGACCTAGAATAGTAACCTGGCCCACGGGGGGGCAGGAGGCTCAGGTAGCTGACAGCTGTCTTGCTGGGTGACTGGATGCAGGTGGCTGCTTCTCCCTGAGCCTCTGGTTTCTCCATGTGTGAAATAGGAAGGTGGGAGACGGGCCAAGTTATGTTCCATCCCCAGCCTGTGCCTCTGACGCGCACGCCCTGCAGGCTCAAGGGCGCCCCTCTCTCCCTCGCCCCGAACCCCCTGCATCTTCACTGGCCTCTGCTCTCCCTGGCTCAGACTCTACACAGGTGCCAGTTCCCCTGCCTGGTTCACGCCTTCTGATCCTTCCCGTCTTATCTCCTATGTTACTTTAAAATCTTTTTTTTTTTTTTTAAGTTTATTTATTTTGAGAGAGTGCGAGAGTATGTGCGCGAGCAGGGGAGGGGCAGAGAGAGAGGGAGAGAAAGAATCCCAAGCAGGCTCCGCACCACCAGTGCGGAGCCTGACGCAGGGCTCAAACCCATGAACTATGAGATCACGATCTGAGCCAAGATCAAGAGTCGGATGCTCAACCAACTCAGCCACCCAGGCGCCCCATCTGTTACCATGTTTTTAAAAAAATGCCTATTGGATGTGTATCAGACACAGCCCTGAGTGTTCGCCAGTGTTGACACTTCCCACAACAGCCCTCCAAAGGAGGACCCAATACAGTGCTCAGTACTCTTTCTACAGTTGAGGAAACAGGCACAGAGACGTTGGGTAATTCATGCTGGGAAGACATGCTTAGTGTGGCCAGGCAGGTTTTCACCCAGGCAGTGACTCCAAAGCTTGTGCCCACAGCCTTCCCTTTGCTCCTTCCTGGCACTTAACAACAACGTGTAGTGACATAGGTATTTCTGTTCGGTTCGCCTCTATCTCCCGACTTGTATATTCTGTGAGTTTGGGGACCCTTTCTGTTTTGACCATGTCCCCAGCGCCCAGTGGAGTATGCAGTTTGAACACTCCACTCGTATTATGAACGAACAAATGAATGAGCAGCCTGGTCTCCCCCATGTGACCATCCACCTGAGAACCAGCCAGCTCCTTGCATGGTACCTGGCCTGGGGAAGCCTCGAATGTCTGTCGAATGAATGAATGATGCATGATGCTTTGCTGGCCATCTGTTTTGCTGCTTACACGGGATATTTGCACACTAATGAGAGGGAGGGCCCATGTGACACTTCTCACCGACTCTGGGGTGTGAGGGCAAGGCTGATCTTGCCCTGGCCCCACAGCCCCCTCGTGTGGAGAGGGGTGTGGGGCCCTGGTTCTCAGGCACCAGCCCCGACTTCCTGTGCTGGCTGCTGGGTGGGAAGGGAGCAGTGAGAAAAGCCCCTTAAACAACACGGGCGTTCCAGGGTCTCCCACGCTGGGGTCCGCCTCCGCAGGCTGGGGAGGGGGCGCTGGGCCAGCTCCTCCCAGGCCACCTCCCTTCTCTCATTCATTCCCAAGGAGATCGTGGGAAGCTTGGAGGAAGCTGGCCACAGTTTGGGGTGAGCTATTTTTGGTAACAGGGTCTTTGGTCTCAGGCTCCAGGGGCCGAGGTGACTGGGAGGGAGCTGTTTGCATTTCCTCTGGCCCCTTCTGCTCCTCCCTGCCTGGGCCCAGGAGACAGGGCTGCCTGGGGTGTGAACTTGCCTCTCCTCCCTGGGCCCAGGAAGCCTTCCTGCTGGCAGCTCCAGCACCGCGGGAGGGCGAGGAGGAGCACTTCTGTGCGTTCTCCGCTCTCCAGGGACCATTCCCTAGAGCCTGGCATCAGGCCCTCTCCCCAGCCCCTGGCACTCAGGAGGCAGCTGGGATGCTTGCTATCCCTTGATCTGTAGTAGGCCGGCTCTTGCATGTAGTGTCATTTGGTGCTCAGACAGCCCTGGGAAGTAGGCAGCCCAGGCAACACGCCCCATTCACAAGTGAGAAAAATGAGGTTCTGAGCGAGCACAGGGGTCCCCAGAGGCTGGGGTTGGTGACCGGCAACTGAGTGCCTCCCAGTCTAGGAACCTGCAAGGACAAGGATGTGCTGCTGGCCTGGCACCGTCACTGTGGCAGGACAGCCCAACAGTCCCCTTTGGAGGAGGGAGACTGAGCCCAAGCTTGGTGACCGGGTGGCCCTCTGGGTGCAGAGCTTTCCTCAGCCAAGGTGAGGCTGGGGTCCATCCTGTAGTGATACAGTCTTCCCTGTCCCCAGCTAGCCTCTTGGGGTCATCATCCTGGCCCTTCCTGCCCTCTGTAGGGCTCTCCGGCAGGTGTCCCCCCTGCAGGAGGACCTGGTGGCTCAGCACCATCTTTTGTGTCCTCCAGAGCACAGAGGCCCACAAGAACAGCAAGGATGGCTGGCTGGTGTGGACGGGCACCCGGGAGCACCTTGTGTCCAGTGGATTCAACCAGGTAGGGCTCCTCCCAGATGGGCGGGGTACCCACACCAAGAGGGTAGGAGTGAAGCCCAGGGGGAGGTGGGGGACGGCTAGCCAGCTCTAGGCTTGTCCATATACGGCCCTGTGTGCAGCTGGGTCTCAGAGCCCCAGGGGACCTCTAGCTGCTGAAAACTGGCAGATTCCATTTGCAATAGCTAAGCCTGACCCTGGGAACCGTGGCAGCCCCCCCCCCAAGGGACCAGAGTCCATGGAGGGAACCGCCCCTTGTCCCTTGTCACCTAAGGGTTCTTAAAGGGGCCGGACATGCAAACCCAAACCCTCCCTCCCTGCCATGACTCACCCCCCACCGCCACCCTCCAAGCTCTGCTCTGGGGCAGGTGCCCCTGTGTCAAGGCTGTTTCCTCAGGCATTGGGTTCCCGGGGATGGGCCCCTCTGAGCCCCTCTTGGCTCCCTCCCTGCAGATGCGTGAGCGTGAAGTGAAGCTCTGGGACACCCGGCACTTCTCCAGCGCCCTCACCTCCATCACCCTGGACACCTCACCCGGGTAGGAGCAGCTGGCATGTTGGGATGGATCGGTGGGGAGGGTCAAGGGCTAGATGGTGTCCTAAGTCCAGGTCTGTAATGGACACCATTGGGGAGGGTTCCAAATGTGCCCTGGCAAGGCCCCCTGCGGAGTGGAGGGGCCCAGTCCAGCTGGAACAGGCCTCACCTGGTTCAGGTCTTGTCAGTGAGGGGCTGAGCATCAAAGCGGTCACGGTGCCTGAGCTGGGCTGTGGGGTCGCCTGTTGACCCCATCTCACGTGGACCCTAGCCACAGAGTGGGCCCTTGGCCGTGCAGGCCTCAGCCTGAGGGCTCATGTCGGCGTGTTTTGGCATTTGGGGTAAGGACTGTGACCCGGCAGACACATGGGTGGGAGACATGGACATGCCCTTGATTTTGCTGTGGCTGTTTTGGTGATGCCGAGGGTCGAAGAGACCAAAGCTTTGATAGGGTGGACGTGGTGGGGAGGTGGGGGGGACATTCGGGCTGGCAGGCTTGCAGGCTTTATGGAAGCTCCTTAGCCCGGGCCACACGCCTGTCTCTGGTGGTTTTGGGGGGTGAGTGAGGGGGTGGGTGCGCCTGGGTGGCTTGGGACTGCAAGTGCGCCTCATCTTTCCATCCTCGTGGCAGTGTGTGCAGGAGGTTTGTGGGGTGCCGTGGGTCCAGGCCAAGCCAGTTCCATGCACGGGGGCCTAGGCTCACTGTGGCTTAGGCACAGGAGGCTCTCAGAGATGATTGCCTGTTACAGTGAGGAAACAAGGCGTAGGAGAGTGGGGGACCAGTCTGGCTGGGGTAGGAGGAGGCAGGGGCCCGGTTCCCTTTCAGAAGCCTCAGCCCTACTCTCCCATGACTCTTGGAGGGGCTTGCTGCTCCCCAGGCAGAGATCTGTGAAGGTCAGAGCCAGGAGAAGGTCTTGGTCCCTTGGCTATCTATCCAGCCCCTTCCTCTTCCACTCATGACTGGGGAGACTGAGTCACAGAAGGGGGTGGTGACCTGTCGAAGCTCCAGGTGTGGCATGGACGTGTTTGGGAGCGGGGAAGTCTGATGCCATAAGAACTCTTGCCAAGTCACCCCCACCTGAGAGCTCCCAGGGAAGGGGTAACAGCGGCAGTGACCCTCCACTCCCACCCCCCTCTTAAAACCCAGGAAGAGGCTGGGGAGCTGGTGAGGCCCATTTTGCAGATGGGGAAGGCAAGGCTGAGTGAGATCCAGTGCCTTGGAACCACACAGTGCAAGGCCTCTTCCTACTCTGGGCCCTGGGGTCCTGGTGACTGCCCCCCTGCGCTGGAAGAATAAGAGCACCCAGGCCCTGAGGCTGCATTGGTATCTTAGCCCCCATGCCTCCCCGGGCCAGATATCTCCTTCCCTACAGGGCTCCCCAGCAGGAGGGAGCTAGACCAGCCAGGAAAAGGGACCCAGCACTAGCCATCAAGTCCTCCTCCACCCACCACTTCCTGCCTTCTAGGCTCCACCCCTGGCTCCTGATGGGTTCCCCTCCCCCGCAGAGCAGCCCCCACCCCTCCCCAGCATTGCCCCTGGAGGAGTTAACGATGCCCAGACCCCACGGTGCCACTGGCCAAGGCTGACCCTGTAATTACAGCGGTTAAGAATAGCTTCGCAGGGCCAGCAAGGCCTGGAATTTCTCAAATCACTCCCAGATGGGTGGCCAGGCCAGTGTCCCGCCCCCTCCTTCCCCCCACTCCTGGCCCCTGCCCTGCCAGGCCACACCCTTGGCAGAGGAGTGGGGACTCTCCGGCCCTCTGTGAAGCTGGTGGACCAGGGTAGTGGTGGCATATGTCCTGCCCCCTCAGGCTCCCTGGAGGGTTAGGCCTGCTGAGTGACTGGGACTGAAGATGTCCAGGGTGTCAAATGTGGGGATAGCCGTGGATTTCCAGTATACCCGCCCTCCTCTCTCCCACTCTCAGTTTCTTTTACAGCTTTTCCATCTCAATCTGAGCAAAGCAGTGTGTGTTCTTATAGGAGCTAGAGGGGGCCAGGGCTCAGGCACTCACCTCTCCCGGTCATCTCCTAGGAAGAGCCCAGGGTCCCCCCGCCTCCCAGGGGCCCCTGTCACAGCCCCTACCATCACGTGTGGAGCATACCTCATCAAGAGTAGGGGAAGAGCAGGACATCAGGGGCCTATGTGTGAAGCCAAGCTCAAGCAGCAGGTCCCTCAGATGTGCCAGGGGCTGTGTTCAGTGCAGGGTGAAGGTGGGAAGGTAGGCAGCAGGGCCTGGCACTGAAGGAGCAGCTCACATTGTAGACTGGGAGATGTAAAAATGCCGCCTGCCTCAGTCCAGTGCTTCTGGATGGTGGAGTGGTCAGCTGTACCCATCGTCAGCCACAGGCAGGTGGGGATGTCTCTCCTCCGGTTACTTCAGAGGCAGCGGAGGCCAGAGAAGTCGATCCTCTGTTGAGAACACCCTAGCAGCCAGGTTGTGCAGGGTGGAGGCTGGGGTTCAGTTTCTGCTACTTCCCACTGCGGAGCTTCTGCTGTTCACAGTGGCCCTGCCCCTCTCCTGGACGCCCACGTGGCTGGCCACCCCATCCTGGGCCAGGGAGCCCGTGTTGGGATCCTATCCCCGCCTGCGGTGAGCAAGCTGCCAGCTCACCTCTCCCAGGCTGTGATTCTCTTCTGGAGAGGATTTGCTGGGCATTAGTGGGAGCGTGTGTAGCCCGTATGGCACAGGGCCTGTGGCAGCAAAAACTCAGCAGTCAGAATTGGCGTTTCCCTACATCTGTCCCTGGACCCTGCCCCAGAGCCGTGGGCATTGTCCTGGGTAAGGGTTGTATCTTGGCTTGGTCTCCCACTCTGCCCCTGCCCCCGCCCCACCCCTTCATCCCCTAGCTCCTGATCTGCTGGGATACCCCAAATCCCTTTTTTGGGAGGGCTGGAGTAAGCGTTTAGCCCCTTTCTTTAGGTCCCGCCTCTCCCCCCCCACCACCATCCCACTAGGCCAGGTTTGGCTTTGCAGTGAAAACATTTATTCAGCAGCCACGCTGTGTTCAGCAGCGGCCCGTGGGCCCACAATGGCCCCTTTGACAGGGCTGCCGAGGGGGAGGGCAGGCCTGGCCATACTGCTCCCCTAATGGGACCCAGGCTCACAGGAAATCCACCTGGGCTGCCGCCGCTGCCTCAGGAAGAAGGGGCCCCACCCAGGCTCACTGCCACCATCCTCTGCTGCCCGACACGACCCACCGCCCACCTCCTCCCTTCCCATGCCAGAACCCTCAGCAGCCACTAATTGAATCCAGAGCCTCGCGTGGCTGGGCCTGACTCGGCGCTGACATCAACGCCCTGAGCCACAGGGCCTGCTCCCCAGACCTGACTGGGCTGCGTCCTTCCAGCCAGGGTGAGGCTGGTGAGGCCCAGGGGCCATGACCCACAGAGGAGACACAGGCACGGGGCTTCGGGGAGGCTCGCTCAGCAGTCACAGCACCTCTCTGAGGCCTCAGGGCCCACTTTGCCTCCTGTCCCACGGTCATGGGAGAAGGTGCTGTGTATCCGTCCCTGTTCCCAAGCTTCCAGCACCCAGTCTGGGCCAGAACTGCACTCTACATCCTTGGCCCTGCCCCCACACAGCCTGCGGCTTTCCTGGAAAACACTCCCACTTCCGGGGTTTCTGGAAAGCCTGGGCACATCCCAAATGCAGAGAGTAAAGGGGCATCACAGGGCTACCAGGTCTTCACAAGCCAGACTCAGACCTTTTGTCCTGTCCCTGGGCCACCTGCCCCAAATAGCCCTGGCTGGGTCCCTTCACAATCACCAGAGGATTCCTGCCTTTCAGGATCCATGCTGCCCCTCCAAGGTGCCTTTCTGCAGCTGGAACAGGAGGCCGGGAGCAAGCTTTCCCAGCCCGAGCCCATGCAGAAGGGCATCAGGACTGCAGGCAGGGCTGGGCTGTGTGTTGTGCCAGGCCCCGGACACAGGCTCCTGCTGCAGTAGGCGCACTCCCTCCACAGAGGAAGGTAGGCGGTGAACTGCCTGTCAGGTCCCTTCAGACCCTCTCGGTCTTTCGGTCTTTATCTGCTACGAGCCCTCCCCAGCTTCACAGGGGCAGTACAGTTCCTGCTGGCTGACCACTGGGCCTAGGCAAGGTAAGGCTGCCCTCATGTTCCTCTTCTTCAAGGTTAGGAGCTGCCCAGCTCCCGTCTGGCTCCGGCCTGCATCCCAGTCTCAACAAGAGACTGAATCAGGCACCCCAGCTGAGGCTGGGCAGACACAGCCCAGGGCAGGATCCCGGGAGGGCAGGCCACCCTGGCATAGTCCTCAGCGGCAGCCCTCCCACCCTGGGGGTTCTGGCCTCCCGCTTACCTCCACACCCACCCAGGTACCCTGGGCCATGCCAGAGAAACACACTCATTTCATCTTTTATTTTTCTTACAAAAGGCCTTCATATCATTGTTTGTCTTACAATAACCAAAGTCCTTGTCTCTGAGTTTGAAAAACATTTTCCCAGAATAAGTGGGAAAGAATCTCTTATAAATATATTTTTAAAAACCAAAGCAAAACATGTTCCTAAGCGTCTGTCTTTCCAGTTTCTTTTGTTCCTTTGCTCCTTGGGGCCGAGGCTGGGCCACATGCCCCATCCCCAGCCTTTCTCTCCCTCTGCTGTCTTTCTGGGGGCTTCCTTCACTGGCCCCCAGGATCTCCTGGGAGGGGGGCCTGGCAGCCCTGGGCCTGTGTTACCAGCACACGGCAGGGCCCGCCCCACCCTTCCCCAGGGAAGGTGCATGTTGCAGAGAACCGGGCAGATGCCGTCCTCGTAGGCACTCAGGCACAGCGCCACCTTAGAGGTGGTCACCTGCGTCCCAGGATCTCACAGATGAGGAGACTGAGGGGCAGGATCTTGCTGTGGTCACACAGCCCTCACCTTGATGTGTCCTCTTTGTAGGGATCTGAGAACTTCCTTGGTCTGGCAGCAGGAGGGTGCTGGCGGGTCCAGCAGGGCTGAGAGCCTGGCCTGGCAGCCTTTCACTTCCGGGCTTAGATGTAGGGCTTAGTGGGGAGGGGCCCCTGGGGGCTGGCCCCCGGGTAGCCCATGAGAGGCACCTCACACTCCGGCCCACTGGGTGGAGCTTCCCCACCGCCCTCAGTCGCCTTGGGGCCTGGCTCCAAGGGGGCCTTCACCCCCTCCAGCTCCAGGGGCCCAGTCCCTGGCCCCACCTGTCCTTTGCCATGAGTGGCAGCCGCTGCCGTCCGTCCCCGCCGCACACAGTAGGCTGCCCCCACGGCAGCCAGTGCGGCCAGGAGCACTGCAGCCAGGGCGGGAGCGATGAGGAGCGGCAGGTTGCCCTCCCGGGCCTGGGTGACAGGGGCATGGTTGGAGCGGACGGCTGGGGGTGTGCGGGCCTCCCCACAGGCCTCTTCGCCCTCGGGCACCCGCCCGGCCCCCAGAAGCCTGACGCAGATGGAGTAGGTGGCGTTGGGCCGCAGCTGGGTGACTGTGTACTCAGCAAGCGAAGCAGGCAGCCGCAGCGTCACCGGCCGCTTGTCGGGGCCTGACAGGTTACGGTAAGTGAGGCGGAGGCTCCTGAGCTGCGCGGTGCTGCCCTGCAGGTAGCGCTGCAGCCCCACGCGCAGGGAGGTGGGGCTCGCTGGCTCGATGCCAAGGGGAAGGGGCTGTGGCGGCTCCGGCGTGGCCGGGGCGGGGCTGGGCTGGGGCCCCTGCCTCACCCGGCTCTCGCAGTAGAGGCCCGTGAAGAGCTCAGGGCACAGGCACTCCAGGTGGCCGTGCACTCCCAGGTGACAGGTGCCCCCGTTGAGGCAGATGGACGCTGGGCAGTCCTGGGGCCTCGGGGGAGCTCCCAGAGTGGGTGGGGCGGCAGGCGGCAGGCTGGGGGCCTCCGTGGCAGGCTGCGTGGGGCTGAGCCAGGTGGGAGCTGGACTGGAAGGTGAGAGAGTTGGCCCCCAAGCCATGGGCTTTGTGGTGGGTGCCGTGGCCGTGGTGGTGGTGGCTGGGCAGCCAAAGTCAGCATATTCAAGGTCTAGGAGCAGCCGGCCAGCGTTCTTGGGTGGGAAGTGGCAGCGTGTCTCCTCCGGGCTGGCCAGTGCCACGCGGCTCTCCCGCACCCAAGGGCCAAACCAGCTCAGGGGACACACGCAGTTGAAGGGGTTGCGGGCAGCCGCCAGGAGCCGCAGGCGGGGGAAGAGGGTAGAGAGCTCGTGTGGGAGCGCCTGCAGGCTCAGGTTGCTCAGGTCCAGCTCTTGCAGGGCCACCAGGCCGGCCAGGCTCTCGGGCCGCAGCTGGGCAATGCGGGTGTTACCGGCCAGCCGCAGGCGCGTCAGCCCCCGGAGGCCCCGGATGGCCGGCGGGACTCGCTCCAGCTGGTTGTCGGACACATCCAGGTCGTGGAGGTTGCGTAAGCGGCCAAAGAGCCCCTCGTCCAGCCGCCGCAGTCCCAGGCCGGCCAGCCTCAGTGCCTCCACGTTGGCAGTGTCCAAGGTGCCAGGCTCCAGGGCCGGGAGGCTGTTGTGACTGAGGTCGAGCAGCAGCAGGCGCGGCAGGTGCAACGGGGGCAGGGCCCGCAGCTCGTTGTCCTGCAGCTTGAGCTCCAGGAGGCTGTCTAGTGTGTCAAAGGCTCCGGGCTGGATGTGGCGGATGCGGTTCTTGCCCAGGTAGAGGCGCTCTAGGCGCCGCAGGCCGCGGAAGGTCTCGTTGGTGATCTCACGCAGCCTGTTGGCAGTCAGGTCCAGGTTGCTGAGGTTGGCGAGTGGTTGGAAGACCCTGCCGGGCAGGCTGGCGAGCTGGTTCTGTGACAGGTCTAGGAGCTGCAGCCCTGGCAGGCTGGCAAAGCTGCCTGCATCGAGTGTGGTGATGCCGTTCTCGAAGACGTAAAGGCTTGCCGTGTCAGGGGGCACGTCCCGGGGCACTGTGGTTCCCTGGCGGGCGGCACAGAAGACTGTCTGCGGCTGGTTGCACTGGCAGCCTGTTGGGCAGCACTGCACTCCGGGGACTGGGGCCAGCAGCAGCAGCAGCAGTGGCGGCAGCATTGGGGGCAGAGGGATTCTGGGGTACATCTTCTGGGTCCTGGGAGCAGAGAAGTGGTAGAGACAGGAGACCATGAGTCAGGGACCCAGGGGACAGCCACGCCAGGAAGGACCAAGAAGGGAATTCCCAGCCCCCTTCGTCACTCCCTGCCCCCAAATCTGACAGCACACAGTAGTTATGAGTCAGGTCCCCAGTGCCCCGGCCTCGTTCCTGCCCCGGCCCCATCAGTCTCTCACTGAGTGACTTTGAGCAGTCACATGACTTCGTTAGGCTATCAGTTGCTACTTCCTGCGCTGTCACCAGGGTTTAGTGGGCTGATGTGTGCACAGGGAGGCTGGCCCCCAAACACTCAGTGATCATGAAAATCCCCTTCTCCTTAACCCCAGCCCTCTTGCCTCTGCGGCTCAGGGAGAACACGTGGTCAGAAAGCATCAGGCTCTGTGCCCTCCCTGCAGTTCCAGCCCCACCCCTCCTCCCCCCCTCGCCTCTGCTGAGGTGGACAGGCCAGGAGGGAGCGTGGTGGGTCCTAGAGCGGCAGCCCCTCCCCACAGCGTCTGGGAGAGAAGGGGCGGGCAGCCAGCGCGTAAGCAGAGAAGCTGACTGCCCCGTGCCGCTGGCCCCTGCCGCCACGCTCTGTGTCCTCCAAGTGAGAGAGACTGCGGCGGGAAGACTTCACACGGAAACTATGGGATCGGTGTTTTTCCACTTATGAAGTCAGACCTGCCCCATATGGGAGCTGAGGGCCCGCTAGGACTTGGCCAGGGTGGGGGACGCTCCTAGGGGAGGGGGCAGAGGAGGGCCTAAGCCCTTGGCAGGTGTCCCCTGGTCTTCAGATCTCTCATCTCTGAGGTGTGATGACAGATCTAGAGGTGGGGGTCCTGGCCTCCCCAGACTGACCCGGGGCAGGTGGAGGGACACTGGTTGCGGGGTGGCCCCAGAAGCAGGGCTGGGCCTAGAAACATTCTGCAGGTTGGTTTGTCTGCTGTTTCTTGGGGTGTGCTCTGGCCAGAGCACTGAGAATGAGGAGCGGCAGGCAGCTCTTCCCCTTGTTGGCACACTGAGCATTTATGGTCCCCTCGCGTGGCACCCCCAGCAGCCACAGCAGGTGGAAACTATTCTCATTGCTCCCAGATGGCAGGAGAGAGGGGGGCTCCAGGAGGTGCAGTGATTTGCCGTCCCACTGCCGGGAAATCTGAGCCGGAGCCCAGGTCCTTAACCACGTCCAGGTGCAGCTAGGCCTGCAGTCCATGATGGTCCTGCCCTCCTGATGTGGGGCCCAGTCCAGCCCGGGGCAGGGTGGGGGGGGTGCTCCCTCTGCTGTTCTGGGCCCCAGCTCGTAGTTGGAACTGCTCAAGACAGAATGGGGCCACAGCACGGGCCCCCCTTCACTCGGGCTCCTGTGAGGAGCCCAGGGGCCACCCTAGCAGCAGTCCCCACTCTCTGGGCCCCTAGAGTCCCTGAGAGGCCAGCACTCCTCCCCTCCAGGCGCCTTCTGCTCACACAAGGGCCTTTTGTGCTGGGCCTCAGCCTCCCCTTCCCCCATGCCTGCCAGCCATCAGGCCATGGCAGGTAACGTGCCCCCCACCCCAATCCAGCCTGTGTTCTGCCCTGCTGCCCTCCGTCGGGCTCCTCCCCCAGGAACATGGGCTCCAGCAATGTGAGGCAGAAGAGGGGGGGGCAGGTGGTCCCAGGACAGACTAGACAAGTCACTGGGGAGACCAGCTCTAGGTAAAGGCCTGCTATCCAGGTTGGGCCCGCCCAGGCCCGGCCTGCCTGCAGGGTCCCCTGTGCCAGGGAAGAGGGGCCATCGGCCTCTGCCCCCCTAGTTAACACTGATGACCACCTTTCACAGGCCAGCCAGGGAGGCCTTCCTCAACCTCCAGCTGGTGCCCCTTCCCTGGCTGTCTAAGGTCCTGGCTCTACCATCCCCACCCCAAGGGGAGACCCTGCCTGCTCCCGTGTGTCCCAGAGCATGCCTAGCTCACCTTTGCCAAGTGAGTGCTGGGGCAGGGCCTCGTGCTGAACCTCAGATGACGCTTGGACCAGAACCTGGAAGGCTTTGTGCCCCTGCTGGCCCTGCCGGCACCGTCCCGAGGGGGCTGCGTGCACCGCACCCAGCCTCCTCCCCGGAGTGGACCCGTTCCACCCTCACTGACTCAGAAGGCAGTGGGTGTGGCCTGGCCTCCAGATGTGGGCTGTGTGCGACCCCCACCCCCCACATTCACGTGTGGGGTGAGCCGCTTCCCCCTGAATCAGCCCTCCCCGTGGGGCCGGCAGGGTCAGGAAGGGAGCAGCCAGGCTCCAGGATGGGAGGGGACCCTACACGTGGCCACCCCTGTGGCTTCAGCTCCCTCTGGGTTTTGTATAAGGTCGTAGTTAAGAGCTCATGCTCCAGTCAGGCAACCTGGGCCAGGGGCATCCCAGCCATGAGGCCATAGACTGCGTTTTTCTCTCAGAGCCTCTGTTTCTCCGCTGTCTGCCCAGGCGTTTCAGGCAGCACCTCCTACGACTGGAAGCGCTTAAACACAGAGCAGCCGGGCGTGGCCCCTGGGGGCCTGGGGTGCATGCTGGAGGGTGTTCCCCAGTCTACACGGAGGAGGCATCAGCCTGGGCTCTGGGCTTCACTCCAGAGTCGGTTGGCCCTTTAATCAATAAAGTCATCACGGGGGAGGGAGGCAGAGATGCTCGCTGTAGGTCCGTCTAGCCATAGAGTGGCAATCTGGCCGAGTTGGTGGGGAGCAGGGGCTGGGTCACAAGAGCAATCGGCATCTTGGGCTGGGAAGACCCCAGCAGGCAGCAGCTAGGATGTAGAGCCCTGCTCCACCTGCCCAGTGAGGAGTCAGCATGGGGGCTTTGGGAAATGGGAAGGTGGGTGCTGGCGGCTCTGGGGGCTCCGCCGTGGGCTGTCCTGGCACCAAGAGGAGACCACAGAGTCCCCAGAAGGGACCCAGAAGGTGAAGACTGACCATGGAGGGGGTGGGCACTAGAGCTACAGGAGATAGAGACCTGAGTGTAGGCCCAAGTTCAGCCCCTAAGTAGCTTCCCAAGTCCCTGTTCACTTCTGGGCCTCATTTTCACCCCAGCCCTGCCTCACTCCCTGGAGTTGTTCTGAGCACCCAGAGTTGTAGTTGTGTGTTGTTCTGTTTGTTTTTAAATGGGGAAGTTCTTTTAACAAGTTCTGGGAGTGATTCTGCCTGTCTGGGCTCGTTCTGGTGTGTGTGTGCTTTGGGGGTGGGGTCTCTCATGGGAGGTCACGGCTTTCCTGGCCATTACAATTCCAGCAGCTCTGAAGGACCAGGGGCCTGGGCTTTGATATCTGATCTGCTGACCCAAGGCAGGGAGGTAGGACCTTTCCCTCTGCAGAGGGTGAGGGGAGACTTTTGGAGGCAGCCCTGAGGCTTTGGGGGGTGGGGTGGGAGGAGGGCAAAGGGTCCAGGTCTCTTCTCTTAAACCTGGACTCTGCAGACTTGCCTTGACCTGGCCCCACCGTGGTGTGATGGAAAGAGGCAGGAAACAGAGGCCCAGGCTCTTGCTGCTGGCCTTGCTGCCCTCCAGGGGACAGTTGCTGGGATGGGGCTTTAAGGTCCCACTGTCCGCATTCCCAGCCTGGCTGTATGAGAGCCTGGCCATGGCCCTTTACTTCCCTTCCCATCTGTGAAGGCGGGGAGTTGGGAGGGGTCCTGGTTATAGCGCCTCACTGTCAGGGCTGTTTAGTTTGTTCTTGGAGCGCATGCTAAGTGCTCAGTAAACATTTGTTACTGAAGGTGTTACCCATAAAACCTGAGCCTTGCCTCCTGCACATACAGGGTGAGGATGCCATGGTGTGAGGGGGGTTTTGTGCCACTTTCAGCACAGACAGGAGGTCCCTTGGGTCCAGGGGAGGCTTCCATGCAGAGACTGCCCTCTGTCCTCCACCCTTGGGTGTGGGAGAGTAGGAATTGGAGAAAGCCGACTGATGAGGGGTGTATTTAGTTCTGGCAGTGGGTGGGGGAATGAGGTGACCTTTGGCCAGCCCCCCTTCAGCCTATGACCTGGAGGTGGGGAAAGGGAGCAGAGGGAGGAGCTCTCAAGGGGATCCTGGTGCCCCCACCCACCTGTGAGTGTAGGGGACACCTGGAGGCACCCACTCACACACAGGCACTGGGTCAGGCAGGGACTGGTGAGTGGGTGGAACCCAGGCATTTGTGTGACCCCATCAGACCTTAGGCTGCTCATCTCACTGCTCCTGGGGAAGGCCACAAGGGTGGTGAGGGAATAGGGTTGGACAGATGAACAGATGAGGCCAGCACAGCCCCTTCCTGTGCCAGACACTGCAGAGTGGGCGCAGGGGTCAGGTGCTGCAGGTCTGACCCTGAGACTCTGAGACTCTGGGCCTCTGGCTCCCAGTGCTTCCCGCACCCCCCCCCCCCCAGGCTAAGTACTGCTGGCCAGGCCTGGCAGCAGCCCAGCCCAGGAGTCTGCCAACCCCCCAGGCAGGCGGGGACCATGCCGGCGGCCAGGACGGCTGGCTCCGGTTTCGCTGACGTGTCTGAGGAGGCTCAGAGCCTGGGCTGGGTCCGCCTATCTCCCCATCCCTGGGGCACAGCAAAGCCGAGAGGTCAGAATCTCTGTCCTAGGCCCTCAGGGGAAGGGGCTGAGGTGGGGCTGGGGGCCTTAGTCAGACCCTGTGATGAAGCTGGGAGTCCGTACTAGTCTCCGCCTCTCTGCCTTACTCTGTGTACCTCCCCAGCCAGCTCTGCTCATTCTACAGATGAGGCCCAGACACCACTTCATGACCCCATCCAGTTTCCTTCCCTTTCTGGGTTTCTGATTCCCACCTATAACCCAGAGGTTTCTCAATCCCAGCTGCACATGAGAATCATCTGCGAAGCTTTGGAAAGTTCCTGATGCCCTCTGCCACCACCACTACCACCCCTACCCCTAACCTGGGGCAATTAAATGAGAACTTCTGGGATAAGGCCCCAGCAGAGTTGTGTAGGAGAGGCTCCTTGGGTGAGTCGCCCCTACAGACATTGGGGCAGAAGGTTGCAAAGGGGGACAGTCTGGATGTCAGTCTTCTCTCCCTGTCTGGGGAGGGGTGTGGATCCCCAGCAAATGTGGCAGGTGTGGCTGGCTGGCAGCGCTAGAAGAGCAGGAGCTGGGCCCTCCTCCCCACTGCCCCCACTCCTCCAAGGCAGGAGCTGCCTGGCCCCAAGTGGCTGCCTTCTTTGGCACCATGGATGACTTGGCAGCTACCAGACCTGTCAGCCCAGGGCTGGGAGACCAGTGACTAAAGCCATTCTGCTCAAGTGGGCCCTCAGGGCGGCGAGATATGTCATTTCAGTCAGGAGAGGTGCCACTCTGTTGGGAGACGACACCTGCTGCCCCAGAAGCTATTTGGTGGCTGCAGCCCAACTAGAAATGGGCCATTCCAGATGCTACCATCCGCACACGCAGGTGTGATGCCACGGGGGCTGGGCCCAGTCAGATGCAGGGCTGCCTTGCTGCCCTGTCCCCACCCAGGGCCAAGCATTCATCAAGGAAGGCCCTAACCCTGCAATTAACCCTGAATTTGCCAGAGGAAGACCTTAGTCACCAAGGGAGGTCACCAGCCCAAGCCAGCTGGGCCCAGGTTGTCTGGAGCCTAGGCAGGGACTGAGAAGTAAGTGGCCCTAGAGGGGTCTTGCCCTTCTCATTTGCCGTGCCCAGGGTACTCAGTTTCCCTGTGGCAGAAATGGCCTTTTCTGGGGTCCACGAGTGGCTCAGGGGAGCCACAACCCGGTCTCCTGTGCCTGGGTCTCTCAATTCTTACTGCTGCCCGTCCAGGCCCAGGGCCAGTAGGGGCCCCAGTGACTGCCCCAGCCCCAGCCCCTTCTCAATGCAAGCCAGTTCTCTCCTCCCTCTTTAATTAAATCTCTCAGGCAGCCGCGGAGGAATGTCAGAGCCTTATTGCATTCCCCTGGAGGAGACTGGTTGGGGGACCATCCCCAACCTGGAGAACTGGCCCCTTGCCTGCCTCTACTCTCCAAAACCAAGGTGGCTCAAGGAAGCCTGCTTCAGCCTCCTCATACCCAGAGAGGCTGGAATGAGGAAAAGTGGGGGAGGCTCGAGGGCCTGGCCGGCCAGGCGGACCAGCCAGCTGAGGGAAAGCAATCCGGCTGACTCTGGAATGTGGAAACCGATAAAAGGAAGAAGGCTGAGCCCCTGTCCGCCTGTGGTGCACTCAGACTCCCGCAGCACCCTTGCCCGCCCCCAAACACAGCCCTGTTCAGTCACGCGCGCGTAGACACATGCCCACGCCAGACACACGCCCATTGGGCTGTGCTCTGACACACACACACACACACACACACACACACCCTCCCCCTTCTCCAAGAAATCTTGCAAATTCCACAGCAGTGAGGGGAGCTGGTTTTCTTGGCAGTGCAGAGCCTTGGGCTCCCTGGCTCAGGGAGGGACTCTTAAGGGGAGCTGAGGGGGGCTTATAGGAGGGGTCACTAACCGGGTTAGGTGGCACTGTTGCCCTTTCCAAGAGCTCAGGGCCTGCCAATGGTCAGGGATGCTTCTGTGGGACAGACTCACCCTAGCCTTCTCTCTTGTCCCCAAGGGGGCTGGCTGGCTGGCCTGCTGAGGTGGGAGCTGCCTCCTGGGCCCACCTGAGACACCATTTTCCTTTTCCCAGGAGCTACCCAGCTCAGGGATGGGGTTCACTTATAAGACCCCATGGGGACTCAACTATCTTTACGTGGGACTTGTTCCAGCCCCCCCCCCCAAAGCATTAGTAGGGGTGTCAGGAATGGGAGTCAAGAGACTGTGGACCCGTCTCCTGCCCAGGGCATCTCCATGCCTGCCGGAGGAGGCTTCCTAAGGAGAGCACGGGTCTGGCTTTTTGTGTTCAATCCCTCCTCCCCCATTTTCAGAGTGTGGAGAAAGCAAATGCCCTGGGACAGCAACCCCCCACTGACCCCATCTGACCCTCTGGACCCACAGGTCCCAGGGTAGCTGTTTCAGTCTGCAACTGGGGGAGGTGGGGACAGGCAGTGCCCAGGCCCCCAGCCTGGCACGTGTGTGCTCATCCCCCCTCCCTGGGCCAGATAATGGTCTGGAGGGAATCCAGCTGGGCTGCTCATTACCAGAGCCCTCTTCCTGCCTCTGACACTCTGTTTACAGAAGCTCTGGGGGCTGAGTCCCCTGGGAGAAGACAGCCAGCCCAGGGGACTGCTCTCCCATCCCCCCACCCGCCTGCTTTATCCCTTTTGGGCCTTGCCAACAGCTGGGCCCATGCTGGACTTCGCTACCCTCTGAGTCAGTTCAAATGGACCGCACTTGGAGGGCACCCACCTAGCTACCCTTCTATGCTCCCAACACTCAAAGTCCAGCTGACTGGGAAGGAACCTTTAAATTTTAGTACAGTTACCCAGCCCCAGAAGCTTTAGGCCTGGAGAAGAGGGCTCTGCATCCTGGTGCCTCTTCCAGAACCTCACCTGCCCTTGCCAAAAGGCAAGCGGGGGGGGGGGGGGGGGGGGACACTGGGACCCTCAGGGCCATTTCCTCCTTCCCACCTTTCAGACTCCACCCCTGGGCCCCAGCAGGAGAGGCAGTCAGTGACCCTGGTGTGGTAATCTTTAACGAATGGGGGCAAGGCAGAATGGTTGGCACCAATTGCCTGGCCTGCCAGTGACCACAGGGGACCTCAGCAGCCCTCAGGCCCCAGAGCTGCCAGCCCAGGGACACAAAGGACTAAGCTGGCTCCAGGCCATTGGGTTCATAGCCCAAGCAGAGCCCTGTCCATGGCAGAGGCAGAGACAGAACACCCTAATATCTGGAAAATGAAGGGCCCGAGCCAGCCAAGGTCTGTCCCTCGTGCCCCATGGGGCGTCAAATACCTCGTAGCCACCCCCGACTCCTCCTCAGGGTTGCATGCCTATTGGCCCCCTGCTCTGCCCTGGGTGACAAGGGTCCTCAATACCCAGGCGGCCGATCTGCCCAGATCTGCACAGGGGCACGGAGGGCTCCAGGCCCAGAACCAGAGTGTCCCACTCCAGGAGGTAAAAGTAACCCAAGACTATGGCTTGGCTATCCCCTCAAAGGGGTTTGATTCATAAAACTGGTCATGCCGGAGGGCCCAGCCGTGGGAGGAGGAAGCGAGGGAGGGGGTGTTTATTTTGTCTGCTCGCAGCCCTGCCGGCTACTGGCCCGTGAGCCTTGTGCGCGCGCGCGGGTGCGCGCGCGGCCGTGGGGTTGTCCGGGACTACAGGAGGAGGGGTCGACTCGGGCGCGGGCAGGGGGTGCACGGGGCCCGCCCGCCCTGCGCCCGGGTGATCGTGCGGGGCTGGGGTCCAGGTGTCGGTCCTGAGTGCGTGTGCGCGCGATAGGGGGGGTTCGCGCGCGTGATCGGCGCGTTGCACAGTCCGCCCCCTAGCGCCCCCCCGTCTCCGCCCGCAGCGCCCCAGCCCGGCAGACACTCACCGGGCGGCGGCGGCAGCGGGAGCCGGGCGGGGTGGGCCGGCCGGCCTGGAAGCGTCCTTGGTTCCAGGGTCTCGAGGCAGCAGCGTCGGTGTCTCCCCGCCCGGGGTTTGGGCTGCGGAGTCGGCTGGCTAGGAGGCGGGTCGCTCTTTAAGGGCCGGGGGCGGGGCCGCTCCCCATGGGGCGGGGCGGGGCCGACAGAGACCCGCCTCCTCTCTCCGCTGAAGGGGTCGTTCCGCCGGGCGACCTAATACTCCACCTCCTGACCGAGGGAATCAGGAGTCCCGCGCTCCAGTCTGGTCTGCCACTAGTTCGCCATACAACCCTGGGCGGGCCCCTGTTTTTCGTGTGAAAAAGAAGAGAATATCGAGGCCAAGAGTCCCAAACCCGGATGCCTGTGACACAACAGGCAGGTGATATAAGGGTAATACAAACTTGAGGAGCTGACCCCAGAGTTTGTGGGGACCTGGAGAGGCCGGAGTGGGTGGGTGAGGGTTGGTGTAAGGGCCCTCTGACCCCTATGACCTGCCCCAGTCTGTGAGAGTTGCAGGTTTTTCAAGAGAAACTGGGAATCTGTTTTTTTGGTTTTTTTCTTGTTGGTTTTTGTGTGGGTTTTTTTTTGTTTTTTTTTTTTTTTAGGTGTTAAATACAATCTCTAATGCCAAATCTGAGTTCGGGGGTGCTTTTAGCCATGAGGGCTTTCAGGGAGGTGAGCATCCCTGGACCACATTCTCCACATTTTAGATGAAGGGACTGAGACACAGGAAGGGAAGTGACCGTCTGCCCAAGGCCCCACTTTTACCATTGTGCTGGACGGGGTGGGATGAACTGGGAGGTTGGGCCTCACACTCAGTGAGTGGGGCCTGGGTGCAGCTGATGGTGGCCCTTGACAGGCAGGAGGGGTGGGTGCCAGGGACTGGACTAGTCCAGAAAAACTCCCTGCCTTGGAGTATTCCAGGAAAATTCTCTGCCCTCTTGCTCCATGTTTGTGGTCAGAATCATGCCTCAGAGCCTTTGGGGACCAGCTCAGCTGCCAGCTTCCAGAAGGCCTTGGGGTACCCGCCATCCCCTCCAGCCTGGCCTGTATTGCATGCTTGTCTTGGTATGGAGATGTGGGGCATGACTTGTGAACCTCTGCTCCTGGGCCAGTGCTGGATCTCTGGTGTGTTTCATTTGGCTCGTTTGGGACTTTTTAAAACTTTGAAGCCATTGCCAACATTGAAAAATCCGGTGGTTTCACATCAAAACGGGACTTCCCAGCTTGCCCTTCAGTAGGAACTCTGGGCCAGGGCCGAGGAGTAGCTGCCCCCTCTGATGGAAGCCGAGGCTCACTGGCCACCCCCGTCCCCACAACTCCCAGGTGTCTTCCACCAGGAGCACTCCACCCGCTCACATTCCTGAAGCATTTGAGTTTGCAGTGGGTACTGTGTGGCTTCAGTGAGATGGCCCTGTGTTCCCTAGAGCCCTCAGGAGGGTCCACAGATGCCCCTGGGGGGTGGTGCTGCAACCTAACCCTCCCTAAGGAACAGGACTTTGTGACAGGCCCCCAAGCTTCTCACCTCCCTGTCCGGTTGTTGCTGATGGAGAGAGCCCACACACCTGCCTAAAGGGTGCATCCCTTACCCCAGTGCTGGGCCTGGGCTTACACATGCCATGCTACTACTCACGCAGAGGTTCACAGGCAGCTTCCAGGGGACCCCCTCCCCAGTTTTTCCATTCTCCCCTCATATGGCATCAAGGTACCCCTCCCCTTGCCCCGCTTAGAACCTGGTTCTAAGGGAGTGTGGGGCTAGGCTTGGTCCAAGGGGGTCTCGGCTGCCCAGCCTGGGTGACACGGGCAGATCCAGGAGATCTGGACCACTTTGGACCAGTGGTGATGCCAGGATATCTAGGTTGGTGGGTCTGAAGGGGAGAGATGCGCTGCCAGGGAGAGCCGGAGAACTCTTAAAGCAGCTTTTCCTGGCAGGCAGTACTTCCTGTGCTAATTGCAGGAATATTAGGAAAGCTGATGAGATTATCAGGCACCAACCTCTCCCTCATGTGACCTGGTATCTGCATCTTCTGGGACTTGGGCCTGGAAGTAGGGGCCCGCTCTAGGCTGTAGACCTTCTATGACTTTGGGTCTGGGGCAGACCCCTGGACCTGGGCCAGAGCCCTTTCCAGTGGCCAGCCCAGATGCCAGCCCTGCCCCATACCGTGACAGCGGGAGAGGTGCCAGCTCTTACCACCTTTGGTGGCCCTCTGCCAGGCCGGAACTATGTTCTGCATTCCAGACCCAGACCTGGCTTAGATCTCTTCACAAGGCCAGGGGTCAGGCCCGTGCCAGCTGTTGGCCAACCCTTGGGGCTGGGTGCCATGACCCTATTTCCTGCCCTGTGCCCGTGGACGGCTCTGCCTGAGGCAAGGAAGACTGGCCTGACCTGTTGGGGGAGCCAGCCCTGCCCTCCTTGACTTCCTGCCCCCACGCCCCCCAGCACCTGAGTCAGTGGGCCGGCCCGTTGGGGCTGACAGGGTGAGGGTGCAGGGAGGCCAGGTGGAGCATCTCGAGGAGGTCGGTGTGGAGCACGGATGAGCCGTCTGTGCCACTCACAGGCCCGTTCCCCAGTTCCTGCTAAGGTGACAGGGGCGGGGTGCCTCAGGAGTCCCTCCGTCCCAATTGCTCTCTGACGGTGCCTGGAGCCCATCATTCTCATTTCTGCCCTCTCCTGTCCATCTCCACGTGGTGGTCTCTGTCCTGTCCCCCTTCGCTTGAGACATGCCATCAGCTTCTTGTTGCTTGTCCATTGGAGGGAGGCAAGATTCCCCTCCTCAGGTACCAGGCCGCGTTCTGTCTGGCCCCAACCCACCCCATCCTGAGGCTCAGCCCCTCACCATCACTGCCCAAGCCATCAGCCACATCGTCCTTTGCCCTGTTCCTCACACCGTGAAGACCGTGCATCTGCCTACCACACCTGCAGGGCCTTTGCACATGTTGCTCTTTCTACTTGGAACCCTCCCCGCTTGGTTGATTCCTCCTTACCCTTTGGGGCATAAGGAACACCCCCCTCCCCTGTGGCCAGGGTCTGGTATCCCGGCTCCCTGCTGGCTGTCCTCAGGGAACTTTGCCTTCACGTGTTTTGTGTGTTGGGGGGAGAGGGAGCTGCATCTGCCTCTCAGGCCAAGCTGTGAGCAACTTGAGGACAGAGGTGGGGTCTTTTGCACTCACTTCTGGTCACACCTGCAGGCTGAGCCAAGGGCTGGGCATGGATAATTTGACAAGGGAATGAATGGGAATGGATGAGTGAGTGAATGAATGAAAGTCTTGTTGGGGCTGCTGAAGGGACTTGCTTCCATCCCCACTGGAGCCAGCATCAGCATGGAGGGCCATCCTAGGTCACACACCCACCTTGTCCCCCTCCCCACCTGCTCCCCCACAGAGAAGGCAATAGACCAGGTCAAGAAAGACAGTTCTGAGCCCGGCTCACCCTACCGGCTCAAGGTAATTAGAGCCCTTGTTACTCACAGGTGGCCAGCCCAGAGCACTCCAGGAAGCCGTGGAGACACCCACGGCCCCACCCAGTTTCCCAGCCCACTCTGGGGCTCCCAGCAGGGTGGGGAGGGGGGGTGGGCAGCTGGCCAGAAGGGGACAGACGGGTGGGGTGGGGGAGCTTTGTTGCCTGGGTGAGGGTTGGATGCAGCTGCCACAGCTGGTGACCTCTGACCACTGGAACCATGATGAGGAAGGGGCTCTGTCTGAGGGTGAGTGGCAGCATTGGAGTGAGAGTCCAGGCCCTTCGGGTCCAGGGACATGAAACTAAAACCAAGAGAAGAAACAAATGGATGAAGGCACCTGTCAGAGTTCTCTTGGACAGTGACAGCCCATTGGCCACAAAGTGGCAGGGACGCTGGGGTGTATATTCCCAGCCACTGCCCCCCCACGCAGAGCCCCACCTCAGGAACAGAGTGGGGACAGCAGGGATGCACTGTGGTGAAGGAGGCCCTGCTCCCAGCCCCTGGCTTAGGCTTGGGCACAGGGGCTCGAAGTCATGCCAAGGGAGGTTCTGAGTCTCTAAGATGTCATCAGGAGCCTGGGATAACTGAGGAGGTGGCCCCCAAACCTTTGTGCAGGCCTGGTGCGCCCAGGCCAACTGCACTGGGCAGGGTGTAGGTAGTCCCCGGTTCTAGCACGCCTACTCCTCTTCCCTGGGAACTCTGGCCTGATGCCCAGGTTGGCCAAGGTGGGACCAGAGACAGAACCTATGTGGTGAGCCAGGGATGGAGCTTGGGACTGAGGTGTGGAAAGAGGGGCCTGCTCCCTTATGCCCAGGGTCCATACAAGTCCTGGGATGAAAAGGGTGGGCAGATGGAGGGTGGGCAGGGCAGGAAGGTCTCGGACATGGGGATGTGCTTGGCATGTAGTCAGCACAAGGAGAGAAGAGTAGCCGGGACAGGCTAGATGCAGCTAGAGGGACCGTCTCAATCCTAGCCAGTGGGGTGTGTGGCCTGAGCCCCTGTCTGGGGTCATGAGCCCCCCCCCCCCCCAGCCGCCCCTCAGGCACAGTGGCTGGCCGCATCCTGCCTACCAGCCCTCTCTCTTAGGTCTCTGATGCCCCTCCTGGACCCAGACACCGGGCTCCTGGTCCTGGCAGGAAAGGTAAGTGAGAAGCTGGAGTGCCCACCCACATCAGCCCCCCAGGGCGGCCAGGCCAGGCCCCAACCTTCGACCTAGCTGGCCTGCTGGGAGATAGCAGGATGCCCTCCACCTCTGCCAGGCTGAGTAGCCTTCAGGTTGGCGTGACCGTAATTCCCAAGAATGTCAGCTTTGTGGACAAGGCCAACAATCAAGCACTGTTAGCTCACAGCGGGCGTTCTATAAGCCCCGAAGCCGCCCTGTTCTTACTCCGTGTGCAGTGAAGTCTACCGAGGAACTCAGCCCAGAGCGCGGGGGTGGGAGCCGGTGTCTGATCTGGAGCACGTGCGAGGCCACCAGGGCGCGGGTGGCGAGTGGCGCTCAGTCTGGGCTCCTTTCAGGGTGATAGTCAGTTGTATTGCTACGAGGTGACCCCGCAGCAGCCAGCGCTGAGCCCAGGTAAGCCCTGTTCCCTCCTCCCCGTCCCCCTGCCTTCCCTCCCCCACCTCCCTGACTCTCTTCCCATGCTCCCCACCCCCACATCTCCCCACCTGTCTTCCCATGCTGTCCCCCACAGTGACGCAGTGCCTCCTTGAGAGTGTGCTGAGGGGCGCGGCTCTTGTGCCCCGGCGGGCGCTGGCTGTCATGGGCTGTGAGGTGCTCCGTGTCCTGCAGCTGAGTGACACGGCCATCGTGCCTATCAGCTACCACGTGCCTCGCAAGGTGAGGGGGACCTGGGTGAGGGGCTGGGAAGGTCTAGGGGGCCTAGACCTGACTGGCCACGTACGTCCCCATCTGCCAACAGGCTGTGGAGTTCCATGAGGACCTGTTCCCGGACACCACAGGCTGCATCCCTGCCTCCGACCCCCATGCCTGGTGGGTGGGGAGCAACCAGCAGGTAGGGGCCCTCACCCTTGCCCTCCAGCTTGGCTGGCCACTCCCAGCCTCCACCTGCCCCACGCACAACCCCACAGTCCAGCTGTATGAACTCAGCTGCCCTGTGTCTCCCTCCTTGTCCCTATCCCCTGCCTGGGACACCACGTTCTTCTCTCAGGTGCAGAAGGTTAGCCTCCACCCAGCTCGGCGGCCCCACCTCAGCTTCACTTCCTGCCTGGTGCCCCCTGCGGAGCCCTCCCCGGACCAGGCCCAGCCTGCAGACACTCCTGCGGGTGATGCGGATCCCAGCGTGAGTGCCAGGGCGGTCTTCCTTTCCTCTCCATCCTGCCACCATCCTGGTACCTAAGTCAAAGCTGCCAAGTGTGTTCGCCTGCCTGAGGGTCTCTGAGCCTTTTGTAGTCATCATCAAGCATAACAGAGACAGAAACATGTGAAGCACAAACAAAGAACTTCATGCTGTTCTCCAAATTGAGCAAACCCTTAAAAAGCCAGACTTTCACAGAAAAATCTAGGTTTCTGGTTTCTCTTGAAGTACTGGCAGATGTTAACCATACGGGGCCTGCCTGTTCTCCTACCAAGCCAGGAGTTGGCAGCTGCCACCCACTGTCCCTACCGTCTGAAGTTTAGCTTGCCCTGCATGTCCCATAGCCTGGGAGGTGGGGCCCAGAGTGATGACCCCAGTGCCCCTTTCTCTCTGGCCAAGAAACTGGGGGCCTGCTGGCTGACCCAGGGTGTTTCTCCCCCAGGAGGGCTTCTCTTCCCCTCTCAGCTCGCTGACCTCCCCCTCCACACCCTCCAGCCTGGGGCCCTCGCTCTCTAGCACCAGTGGTATCGGCACCAGCCCCAGCCAGAGATCCCTACAGAGCCTGCTGGGTAAGTGCATCAGGGCCGGAGCTAACCCAGTCTACATCTGCTCCCCTCCTGGTGGGGTCACCTGTCCTTGTGGGATGGAGTAAGTCTGCAGTAAGAGGGCAGCCTCGATGTTCTCTGGAGGCCTGGGCACAGGTCATGCACCATCCTGCTGTGATGTGAACAGGCAGGCCGGTGGGCAGGGCATTCTCATGTGGCTCCATCCCTGCCGCCTGCCAGGCCCCAGTTCCAAGTTCCGCCATGCTCAGGGCACCGTCCTGCACCGAGACAGCCACATCACCAACCTCAAGGGGCTCAACCTCACCACGCCTGGCGAGAGCGATGGGTTCTGTGCCAACCGGCTTCGTGTGGCTGTGCCCTTGCTCAGCAGTGGCGGGCAGGTGGCTGTGCTCGAGGTGAGAGACCCCACTCACATGGTGCCCTCCCAGGGCCCTGCAGGAAGTTAAGGGCATTGGGTACCCACACCAGCTCATACTCTCTGAGCACAAACTATGTGCCAAGCACCTGCCAGCATCCCCTTTGATCTTCCCAGCTGTCCTGCGGGGATACCACTCTTATCCCCATTTTACAGATGGATGAAAGCAGTGAGGCACAGAGAGGCTTAGTGACCTGTCAGGTCACACAGCTGTGTAAGTGGTGGAGCTGGGATTCGAGCCCAGGCTGCCTGAGCCCCAAGCCTGAGCTCTTTCCACCACTCCATGCTGTCCCCCTCGCTTTCTGGGACACAAAGTTGGCGCTTGGGGCTCAGAGCACAAGGCGGCTGAGGCAGAGAGCTTGGGCCACCCGGCAGTGGGGCATCAGCTGCAGGAGGTGGGGGGCCCAGGCGTGCTGCTTGCCCTGCAGACCCTGGGGACCGAGCTCTCCTGCCTGTTACTGATGGGCCTGCGGGTGGGGTTACCTCCCACAGCTGCGGAAGCCTGGCCGCCTGCCCGACACAGCACTGCCCACAATGCAGAATGGCGCAGCTGTGACTGATCTGGCCTGGGACCCCTTTGACCCCTACCGCCTCGCTGTGGGTAAGGAGGCCCAGCGCTAGGCTCAAGGGAGGGCCCAGGGGTGTGAATGAGGGTAGGGGGAGCCCAGAGGTCTTGGGCACAGCAGTGATGAGCCAGCACTCTCTTCAGGTGGGGAGGATGCCAGGATCCGACTGTGGCGGGTGCCCCCAGAGGGCCTGGAGGAGGTGCTCACGACACCTGAGGCCGTGCTCACAGGTCAGGTGGGCCAGGGTGGGGGCTGGGAGACAGGCAGTGGCTCCTGAGGAACTCAGCATTACTCCCTGCCTCACCCCCAGGCCACACAGAGAAGATCTACTCTCTGCGCTTCCACCCGCTGGCAGCCGATGTGCTGGCCTCCTCTTCCTATGACCTGACCATTCGGATCTGGGACCTTAAGGCCAGAGCTGAGCGGCTGAGGCTGCAGGGCCATCGGGACCAGGTAGGACATCTGTGGGAGCAGGCGCCCAGCCACCGGCTGAGAGGCCGCCTCTCACATCCATCCACATCTGCCTCCAGATCTTCGGCCTGGCCTGGAGTCCTGACGGACAGCATCTGGCCACTGTCTGCAAGGATGGGCACCTGCGGGTCTATGAGCCCCGGGGTGGCCCTGAGCCCCTGCAGGTGAGCAAGAGGCAATGAGGGCAGCCTTCAGACCTGACTGAGGGTCCGCTGCTGGCCCTCATGTGCTGTATCCCAACAGGAAGGCCCAGGGCCTGAGGGGGCCCGTGGAGCCCGCGTTGTCTGGGTGTGTGATGGTCACTGTCTGCTGGTGTCCGGCTTTGACAGGTGAGGACTCAGGACTACCATCCCCACACCCAGACTTAAGCAGCTAATTGTGTCCTTTTTCCCCAGACACGCATACACATGTTAGGCATCAGAAGCTGTTCCTGCTGCTCACTTATTGGGTGCATGGATGGATGGATGGGTTGGTGGGTAGGTTAGTGGATGGATGGGAGGGAGGGAGACCCAGAGGGATGAGAGCCATACCTACTGCCTGGAGCCCATGCCTCGCATGGACCGGGTGAAAAGCATGAAACAACCAAGCCTAGTGGAGAGGCCCGAGGGAGAGTATTTGGCACATTGGAAGAGGGATCAGGGAGGGCCTCCTAAGGTAGATGTCATCTGAACTGAGTCACAAAGGAGCTAGTAGCCAGAAATCCAGAGGAGAGGGCATTCAAGTGTGGGTGGAAAGGCTAGGAGGCTGACCAGCCTGGCTGGAGCAGAGAATGACAAGCAGAATATGGGGAGAGAAGTACAGACAGCAGGCCACAGTGGCCACGAGATCCATGCTGGTGGAGGATCGGAGAACAGCAGAGGGAGCATTAGTAGGGGATGAGGCCAGCAGGTTAGGCCACTGTTGCAGGAGACCGGAGACAGTAGTTCTGAGAACTGGATCAGGAAAGAGAAGGGGCAGAGGCACTCCTCAGGTGTCCAAGCCTGACAGGATCAGGGTCCTTGCTAGAGTCCTTTCCCTGACTCAGGTCCCTGCAGCTCTAAGGACCTGCTTCTGCTCCTGGGGTCTCCCTTGCAGCCGAAGTGAGCGCCAGCTACTCCTGTACCCCGCCAAGGCTGTGGCCGGTGGCCCTTTGGCAGTGCTGGGGCTGGATGTGGCTCCCTCAACCCTGCTTCCCAGCTATGACCCGGACACCAGCCTGGTGCTACTCACGGGCAAGGTGGGCTGGAGCGTGCAGGCGGGGGTGGTGGGCAGGTGAAAGGTGGGGAGAAAGGCAGCTTTAGCTGGCTGCCTCACTCTTGCCACCCACCCAGGGCGACACCCGTGTGTTCCTATACGAGCTGCTCCCAGAGGCTCCTTTCTTCCTGGAGTGCAATAGCTTCACATCGCCTGACCCCCACAAGGTGAGCCTGTGCGCCCT
This sequence comes from Acinonyx jubatus, assembly GCF_027475565.1. NCBI lineage: Eukaryota > Metazoa > Chordata > Mammalia > Carnivora > Felidae > Acinonyx > Acinonyx jubatus. The sequence continues at coordinate 40,001,868 of NC_069398.1, read as the reverse complement.
CCCTGGTCCTCCTGGTGGGTGCGACACAGGGCTCCCCTGCCCTCTCCTGGCCAGATGGGGAAGTGCAGGGGCCTGTCGGGTCAGCAGGTCACTGGGCCAGGGTGTGCCCAGCAGCTGTCAGGAGCTGGTTGTTAAACTCCACCATTATTAGAAATTAAACTATAAAACCTTAAGTTATATGAACCTACAAGTAAATTACATTGAAAACCTAGGCAGTAAACATTCAATGTATCACTTCTTAATTATTTTACCTGATTTTATGGTTTTTTTGTGCCGTCGAGGCTACTTACACCTGTGGGCTCTGCCAGTGGATAGACTAGATGCTGCTACCACACATGTGTTCCCCATTCTGCATTCAACAAGTCATGTTGGTGGTGAGAAATCACCATGGTGGGTTTTTACAACATGGAAATAGGCTAGTCAGAGCTACAAAACGGCATTTTTCCTCCAGAGAGCTACTTGTTAAAGATTTTTTTTAAATGTTTTTTATTTATTTTGAAAGAGAGAGAGTGTGTGTGCGTGTGTGTGTGAGTGGGAGAGGGGCAGAGAGAGAATCCTAAGCAGGCTCCGCACTGTGTGCTCAGAGCCCGATGCCAGGGCTCGAACCAATGAACTGTGAGATTGTGACCTGAGCCGAGATCAAGAGTTGGAAGCTTACTGACTGAGCCCCCCAGGCGCCCCTCCAGAGAGCTAATTGTTAAGCATCTGCTAGCACGCTCCCATTCAGGGATGGGCCTTGGTTCTGGTGGTCCTAAGTAGGGGTGTTGGCAGTCTGTGGGGGTGCAGGTGTCCACTCAGATCCCCCTGCTCTCCAGGGTTTCATCCTCTTGCCCAAGACAGAGTGCGACGTCCAGGAAGTAGAGTTTGCCCGATGTCTGCGGCTTCGCCAGACCTCCCTGGAGCCCGTTGCCTTCCGTCTACCCCGAGTCAGGGTGAGGTTGGGGGCCTGACACCCCAACACCTAGTCCTCCTTCCCAGTACCTGTAATTTTTCTTTTAATCTTTATATACATATATTTATTTTTGGAGAGAGAGAGAATACGTGAGCAGGGGAGGGACAGAGAGAGAGAGAGTCACAGAATTCAAAGCAGGCTCCAGGCTCTAAGCTGTCAGCACAGAGTCCAACGCAGGGCTTGAACTCACGAACCGTGAGATCATGACCTGAGCTGAAGTCGGACGCTTAACTGACTGAGCCACCCAGGCGCCTCCCCACCCCCACCAGTCCCCATAAAAGGGGCTTTGGGGCCCGACTGGCCCTGTCACCAAACTATCCCACTCACTGCTCTTTGGGGTGCCTGTTCCCTTATTCTGCTGAGATTCTGAAACTAGCAGAAACCCCAGAGTGGTCCCCGGATCTTACCTTACCCCCTTCCGAAGGGATGCTGATGGACCTTGGGCCTCTGGTAGGTGCCCCAGGGTAGCCCCTTTGTTCTTCCCTACAGAAAGAGTTCTTCCAGGATGATGTGTTCCCAGACACGGCCATGAGCTGGGAGCCGGTGCTCAGTGCGAAGGCCTGGCTGGGAGGTGCTAATGGGCAGCCCCGGCTGATCAGCCTACAGCCCCCCGGCATGACCCCAGGTAGGCTGAGGAGCTGGGGGGGGGGGGGTGGCAAGTAGGAAGCAGGGAAGTGAGTGGTGGGGGGGGAGGGCTGGAGAAGGGGTCGAAAGGTCAAGTCCAAGATTCCCCCCCCCCCCATCTCCCTGTCACACAGAAACCTCTGATGTTTCCAAGGATGGGGTGTTTGCATTTCCAGGCTCATACTCTGAGCCTTTCGAGGGCAGGGCCCAGGGTTTGTGTTTCCATCACAGTTCCCACTCCTGATGTGTACACATACGCTACATGGTGCCCACGGCAGCCTTGTGAGCAGAGGGTGGGGCAGCTGTTATTACCCTCTCTGGGGTCTCCGCCACAGGATTCCCTAGGGAATGGTACCAAAGGGTTGGGCAAGGAGTCCTCACCGAGGGGATTCTCTGATGTCTGATGCCTGTCCCTGCCCTACCCCAGTGAGCCAGGCACCCCGTGAAGCCCCTGCCCGTCGGGCCCCGTCCTCAGCACTGTACCTGGAAGAGAAGTCAGATGAGCAAAAGAAGGAAGAGGTAGGTAGGCATGGGAGGGGGTTGACCAGTATGGCGCACACGGAGTCCTGGCCGTACCTAATGACTGCCCTTCGGTTGTCTGTCCGACCCAGGCTGGGACAGGAGCCAGGGTCACACACCTCTCTCGATTGGGCAGCTTACTGGGGGAGACCTTCCAGAGCCCTGAAGTGGACCCATGGGGCACAGGACTCAGGAATCCAGGGCAGGGCAGAAGGAGGCCCCCCTCTGGCCTGGCCCATCCCAAACAGAGCCAAGGGTTTGGGACCCAAGTGCATTTGGGGCCCTGGTGCACATCTGAGCATCTGAGGCAGTGTGCAGACTCCAGTGCTGCGTGGCACAGAGTCTGTCTCTGGCTCCCTAATATTGGTCGAAGTGTATTTTTTTGTGAAAACCATCCCCTTTGTCAGGGCTCTGATGAAAATGGCTCTTTCACACCCTTGACCGGGTTCAAACTGTGAAGGCCTGTGTTCCTGGGGTTAGCGGTCCTATTCTATTCCCTTGCCACCTCTTCTTCTGTCCACTCTTCTAGCTGCTCAGTGCCATGGTGGCAAAGCTGGGGAACCGCGAGGACCCGCTCCCTCAGGACTCCTTTGAAGGTGTGGACGAGGACGAGTGGGTGAGTAGATGAGGGCCCTGGCATCCCCTCCGTCCCTCCCTCACCCTGCAGCCTGCGACACCCCCCTTCTCAGACCGCTCAACTCCCTCCGACTTGGTTTATCTCCCCAGGACTAGACTGCCCACCAGCCACCTCTGGCCTCACCTGCTGCCGCCACCTCCCAGAACCACCTGATGTGCCCGCTGCGCACCTCCGGTCTCCCCCTCAAACTGGAAGATGCCTCGTGGCCCTGGCACACCTCCTCCCCAAAGCCCTGACTTCCTTTGGGCCTTGGGCACTTCCAAGGCCTCTAGGTCCCGCTGCAACTCCCATGGATTGTCTGCACCTCTGCTTCCCCTGGGACTGGCTGCTTCTCCTCAGCTGCCTGCTAGCATGTGGAGCCAGGGGCATGGGAGCGCGGTGGGCTGGGAGTGCTGAGGGGTTAGTAGACGTCCCTGGGCTGGTCCCAGCCTGGGCTGGCTTTGCCCAGCACCTTAACTTAGCACGGGCAACATCCCATCTTGCCTGCTGCCCCCACTTCCAGGTAAGAGCCTTGGGGGCTGGCCCCCTGCCAGGCCGTTTGGCACAGCACCAGCCTCACGGGCCAGGGACCAGTTGCCCTCCTCCCCAGGTTTGAAACCAGGAGAAGGGGGACATCACAGAGCTGATGGCCCAGTTAAGGGCGGGGTGTGAGCCCCTCAGGGACTGGCCTGAATATACCCTGGATGTTTTCAGCAATTAAAC